>NC_136781.1:14149454-14840875 GCF_947034865.1 Barbatula barbatula | reverse complement strand
TATTTGATGCAGTGACTTTAGCGGATGCTAGTTGTTGTCGGATTAGCCAGACGAGATATCGTTCCACCTTTATGTCAATGTCTTCTTCGGTTGTCTATTTTTTAATTATTGCGTGATGTTTGAACTGCTCTTATTTAATTCCTCATCGTCTGTATTAAGGAACAATGAAATGTTTTGTTTAAAGCGTTGACTGATGTGCGGCAGCGGTACAGTAGACGTTGACAGTGCTAAGCTATCGGGCTAGCGCGATAACCCAGAACAAATCATTTCGTATTATTTTGGTTTGTAATCATTTCATATTTTCTCTTTCGGTCGTGTATTAACATATTAGCCGCACGCATGCACAATGTATTACAAACGCAAACGAAGTCAATAACACGTTTGAGTGTTTTTGTTAAAACCTGGTTAGTTGGTTGAATTGAATGACAGCCATGAATCTAAAACACTCCTGTAAAAATAATTCAACGTCTTGAATAGTTTTGGCTGTTATCGGGATTGAAGGAAAGTCCTTTCGGTCTTATGCATGGGCACCTAAAATAGCGTCAGTTTCGTTTAATTGGGAAGTGAAACTTGAATCCTGCATAGAGACCGATTCTGAAGCAGCAGCTGAGGGGCATTGAGATGTTTAATAATGCATTTATTTAACTGAAGTGTTTCCCTGGTTTTGGAGATCTGTAGGGTAGTGAAATGGATGACAACATTCAGCCGAGCGATTATGTATTCGTTAGTGTTAAACCTTCTTTCATAAACTTACACCTCTACCTGCTTTTGAGCAAAATGATCGTTTCAATAAATTGTCTTTTACGAGATTAGATCTTTATTTGTTGCTATGTTTGACCTGTCTTAACATGAACATTTCTCTGTGGTTTTGTAATGACGACTGTGGGGTCATTCGTTGTATTACAATGGATTTATTGTTGTATTACACACTATCCGTAAAAGAAAAGTGAATCCTGGTATCCTGTCACTGTATGGTCTTTTGATCTATCTGATGATAATATTATGATTAATATATTTTTTTAGATGATGGTAATGTTTTGACCTTGTAAGGCAGATACGTTTTTCAAGTCTGTCTGTGTGTAATATGGAAACAAAAGTCATTGACTGATGTCCCTCCTGTTGTCATGGCCAATTGTTTTGTAGTACACAGTGGCCAAGCAAAACCAAAAGCATCACGTCTCCCGATGAGTCCTGGGCGTTATGTCTGAAAGACTAGACAAACCTTTGTGTTCTCACCAGCATGAATCGGCACAGGAACAGCTTCCCAAAACAAAAAAGTGGCCACTAGAATTATATGTATCCCTCTGCAATTGGATTTTTAGCCCCAGTAAGATACCGTGTCAGGGCTTGAAAAATTTGTAGCACAGGCCAAACAGTTGTAGGACAAATATAAAACGTCTGTTGTCATCTTTGTCATCGTCTGTTGTCTCTACACAAGTGCAGTTTATCACACGAATAGGCAAGTAACTGACAAAGGACATTAATGTTACATACAGATGGATACATATTAGGGATGCATGATAAATTATTGGCCATATTGGTATCGGCCGATAAATGGATATTTTTAATGTTATCGGGCGATAATAAAATTTATGCCGATATATTATAGCTGATAAATAATCTCCTCTGGTTAAACGTATTCATCTCCACGCTGCTCACAGTTAAAATACTGTACAGTATTGTCTTTCTGTCGTGATCATTCACTTACTGATATTAACAAAACATTGTTGATGTAGGTACAGTATGTAGATATCTTATTTATAAATGTATAAATTATAGGAACAAAAGCATATTGTTCGAATCAAACTGTTGTCTGAATGCTTTCTGACTTGAGACCTGTTGGACATGTGACTATACAGAACATTTTTCTGGGTTGCTCTGGAAGAACATCTATTATTTGTTTATGAAATAAAAAATATACCAGAAAAGTTTGAAGGTTAAAGAACTGTTAACTAGTGTAAAGTACGCTTGTACGTGATTTTCAGGCAGGAAAAAAGAGAACTAATGGTTACCTTGTTTTCTGAAGTCACTGTTTTCAAATAAAAGCAGTTGTCCACTTTTTAACTTTTGTTTCAGTCTTAGGCAATTTAATATTAATATTTAGATGCTGTATATCTCCCATACATCGGTTATCGGCTTTCAATAATAAAGAATTATCGGTTATCGGCCCAAAATGTACATATTGGTGCATCCCAAATACATATAAAGTAATATATTTGTCCACATAAAAGACTGTATTCTACATACTATATTATTTATTATAGTAAACTGCAGTAAAAGTCCTAGATACTCTAGTATTTTTTAATCTTATATACTACAGCTTTGCAACCGTTTATTCATTTAGTACAAGGGTACTACAATTATCTATAGCAAATACTATAGTATACTACAGATTGTTTTTCATCTGAAGTGTTCAGGTTAACAAGACTTTTATTTTGAAGGGTCGTCGCGAAGGCGTTTGAGTTTTAGTGTGGTTGATTGTACTTTACGCAAACTGCGAAATGCCTACGAAATAAACTCTATGGGCTATGGACCTCCATGCCGGCCCGGAAAACAAATTTAGCTCGCAATATAGACTAAAATAAAGTATAATAGCGCTGAGATACAAAATGTATTCTCCGATTATTTTGTAGCACGTATTTGTCACACTGTACAGCCCTGGTGGTGCATACGGCAATAAGGTGACCTGTTTTTTGCTGAATATGTGTCTTCCTGAGATTATAGCTAATGCCAGCTGTCCTTAAGGAGATTTCACTGCTGCTGCTAGGATGTGATGCAGATCTCCTCTGTATGTGACAGACATTCCTTAGACTTATCCAGCAGCCTGTCATGAAAACAGTTGGAGCACCATATGGGTAGAATGTGGTGAAGGCCTTTCATTCAGTTCTCTATTAATTCAGAGGTTGCGCTAGACATTTATATTGTCCGTCCTTTTGACGGGCTCGTAAAAATCTGTCATAATAAATGTTTTACCCGTCACTATGGTGTAAGGCGATGTTACGTGCTAATTAGCATATTTGTGATGTCATAGGGACGTACATGCGTTTACTCTCTGAACCTACTGTATTTTAATACAACTGAATGCCCAATAAGGCTGAAGTCGGTTACATATTTAATGTCTCTGTTGTCAGACATAAAATAATCATTAAACAGACTAATGTATATTTGTCCAGTCTGTAACAATGAGAGGTGCTTGTAAACGTGTTTTGTAATTATTCATTCATTTACTTACAAGTAACTTTAAGCTGCTGTTTGGTCATGAACGGAGAATACGCAGAGAGACATTTTTCCACTCACTGAAAGTGAGCTAGTCGCTATCGCTCTCTGAAGGATAAATGTCTGTAAACATCGCACCACTGGTTTGTTCATGCCTGTGTGCACGAGAGCATGCGACGCGGGGGTCTGATTGAGTGACAGATGCATCCTTTGCAGTATCAGATCCAGAAACAACGTTACAAACAACGTTAGAGATCGCTATGTTATTACAAAACATGCTAAAAGATTTTCTGTTTGTTTTAAAACTATGGCGAAACAAATTAGACCGTGGCAAGCTTTCATAGCCTAACTCCTTGTTTATACGATGTCCCTGGATCCACACCACAAGGATTTTCCTGAATGGATGAGGCGTTTATGAGTAATAAATAGGAAACATAGGCGTCCCTTCACGGTCGCGTTCTGATGAGAAAAAAATATTGAATGCTACCAACTCACTGGTCAAAAATCTGTCAAAATGACGGACGGCCTTCAGATTGTTCGGTTACTGGTAAACATTTTTTTTACCAGTCCTCTGTTGATTTGTTTTTATTATACTCATAAAAATGAACATAGTCAAAATAATGCATTAGCTTAGGGTCACGTTAAAGAAATATTTGCATTTTGTAAATTACTCCGGGGTTTGATTCTGTCACATGGACCTCAGTCGTTGCTTATGTTGCATAATAGTCACCTGTCTGTTGATGGACGGGGTTGTCCACCTTATTTGTATTTGTATTACTCAATATTTGCACATTTAACCAACAGAAAGTTTATCCAAAATAGAACGCCTGAGACAGCCATTGGCGCTAAGAGCTCTAGATCAACACACACCCTTTTTCTTGGTTTGTTTATCAGTTAAAATGGAAAGGTTTCTATTAACAAGTTAATTTTGGTTTTTTTTGTTGTTCTTTTGAACTCTGCTTATCAACCATGTCAAAGCATTGTGATAGCAGGCTTTGTTTGAAAAGAACGAATCTGTGGAACTATGTTGTTTTTTAAGATCCAGAAGCACATTGTTATGTTTTGACATGTGGAAAGGTGGTGCATCAACGTTGACTGCAATAGTAAATAATTGTAAATAAATTAAATGTTTCTAAGTTTTCTTTTTCTATTATAATGCCATTTATTACAACACAACTCACCAATAGTTTGAGTAGGGGTGAAAAAAAAAACCGATGAGGCATATTTTTGTGCATTGCATTCTCTATTTTCCCTAGTTATGATGTGTACGCTTAATTTAGTTGTTTTCCTAAGCAGTTAATCCCGCGTCTCTTCAGAATGCTGTCAGCAGATGATAAGCTAAATTTGCTGTTTCTCTTGTTTGCATGCTAATGATCAGAGCTGAGGTTTGTGTTGCCATGGACCACCACATTGCAAGAGTGGTATTGGAAATTTCCATTGACCGCAGAGGGAGGTAGGACGCTCTAAATCGATAATGGCAAGGGCAAGCTCAAGTGTTTTTTTAAAAGATGATAACAGACAAATATCTGTGCTACAAAACATTCAAAGTCTGTCGCATATATGTGCAAAAAAAGTTAACCTACAGCCATGAATGCCGTGGTAAATTTATAGTTACTGTGGTTTTACTACACATAAAATAGGGCTGGGGACAATCCATCGAGGTTTACATTAATTATACCTGTTTAGGAGGATTCTGAAATCGCAAAGGCTTAATTTCTGTGTTTTATGCACAGCTCTTCTGTGAACTACGGCCGCTTTTATATCAGTAGTATGTACTAGAGGTCTTCTCGGGTCCAAAGATCTTTACCCGACCCGAAATGACCCGAATCACTTTTTACCCGAACCCGAGACAGACCCGATAACGTTTTCATTTTAAAGCCCCGACCCGAGACAGACCCGATAACGTTAGACCCGAGTCCGACCCATCGTATATGTTTTTTAAACCCGACTAGACCTGAATGTAAACCGACGTGTATTAATGAAATTGATATGGCAATGAACACGTTGATCCTCTTGTTTTGCTCTGGCAAATTGCGCAAACTAAGGCTAAATGGGTTGTGAATCAAATCTAAATAAGTGACGACATGGCAACCACTCGCGCGAACATTCTGTCTCAACAATGTGTCCCAAACCGCGTAGCACTGAAATGTGCGCGTCTTTTAATATCTACTTCTGGTCGCCTGGTGGAAGTATGTTTTTCCTGAATACGATGGTAACTACATCGAGTGCAAACCCCTGCAGCGTTGGAAACTTCGGGATTTCAATTCTAAGGTGATTTCAGATCACCGCGACTTTCGGAAGATTTGCGTGGCTTTCAACCGATCGGCTGAGGGTTGGAGGAGAGTTGGTAACACGCACACACACAAGCGACGCTCTGTTATTGTACAGGATAGTTCGGGTCTTCCTCGGGTCAATTAAGCAAAAAACATTTTTACTTTATATTACCCGAGACCCGAAGACACTAATAATATACCCGACCCGTGTCCGAAGCTCCTGTGAATCTTTTAGACCCGAACCCGCTCGGGTCTCGGGCCGGACCTCTGGTTTTCGGATGTAAGTGGACCCGTGAAGACCTCTAGTGTGTACTGCTCAATCTAAAATCACAAATCAGCTGTTTATAACGTGCATTTGAAAAAGCATCACTCGTCAAACATTATCATTTAAATATTTTTTACTATCATAAAAAATCCTGAAATATGCCGTGCCCTCTCACTTTCAGATGTTGCGTCATTTTACCATATCTCATTGAGAAAAATCGCATTATTAATCGTGACAGCCCTAACATAAATCATAAGCTTTCCTGTAACTAGGTGGTTAGAGCATTGCGCTAGCAACGCCAAAGTCATGGGTTGGATCCCAGGGATTGCACGTCCTCAGGAACAAATATACAGTATGCAATGGAAGTCGCTTGGGATAGAAGCGTCTGCCAAATGTATAAATGTAAATGTATAAAACCAACTGTGGTTCATTTTCACAAGGCTAAAGTGTCATGCTTTGCCAAAAGTACATTAAGGGCGCTCAGATCTTGTCTGACCTTGACCTCCTTCGAATTGCACTAAAGTTTTTTTTGAATATATCCCTAAAGAAATACAGCGTTATTTTAATTTATCATTGACATTTGAGATTTGGCCTGTGAGCGAGCTGAAAATGAGAACTGCGGGATGCTCTCGCTCCAAAGAATGTTCTGGAATGGTTGAAGCAGTTCTTTGTGTATCTACAGTAACATGTTGTCTGTGATTTCGTCTGTTTATTGTCCACATTTACCAACTCACCCTATGACATCTAGCGAGTGGTAACCATAGTGAGACAGCTCAGCTTTACAAACAGCATCACCAAGGAGATGCAGAGAGATTTGGCTGCTGAAAATTCCAGCAAATACTCTTGTTATGTGTTTTCCAGAGCTCTGAAAACTGAGAAGTGAATATTGGCCATACTGTTCTTTGTTAACAGTGGGTGTATAATTAAGACGAAATGGCTTTGTCGTGAAAGTTGTTCTGCTCTTAGGTAATTTGGAAAAATGCGGAAAAAATCCAAAGCATCTCAATGCCATGGCATGTTTTTGATTTTGAACTTCTCCAACAATGGTGATCATTGTTATTTAAAGGTCATCACCCCTGATATGTGGGATTAGAAACATATCTGATGTCCATTGTCTGTAAACTAAGACATCTGCTGTTAGGGTTCAATTCAGACATTCCTATGGCTTTTACGGACATTTTGTTCCTGTTCCCTATGCCCAATGTGGTGCCCAAAGTGTTAGAGACTTTTAGTTTGGGAGCGGCGGTTGGCAGGCTTAAAAGGCTTTTAACATTTCTAGTCATTTGGGTATGTTATAGTTTAGGTAATGGAAAGATGTAATGAATTGCAACAGTGTGTATTGAAATATTTAGAAAAAATTATAATAAAGTAATAATCGCATGCTGGCAATTAACCAACCATGCATCTCATTTAGGGATGCTCATTTTGGTTGATTTTCGTAACTGAGAACCAATGCTCGTTTTCCGAACGTTAACCTCTAATAAAAAAATGCATGTTGCTTCTCATTTCCAAGGCTTAAATAACTAAAATACTTAACAAATGAATGCAAAACGAAAACACAGAAGAACCGGCCAAGTTTATTTCCGTCAGAACGTTTTTTCATCAAATAAAAATAGGCCACCTCAATCCAAAGCATGGAGTTTTTATTTAATAAAGTGATATGTTTACGTGGTTGTAGGGACAGTCTGGTGGAGCCTGTTGACAGTTCGACCCGTGGCAGAAAACACCCTATCAGATGGCACGGTTGTCCCAGGAATGCAGAGATAACGGCTCTTTATGGAATTTGCTTTCCATCAGCCAGGATTAATATTCAAAGAGGGCACTTGGCAACATACATGCGTCTTAAATAATCTGATATAAATCCGATCTGCTATAACTGTATTTTTTGAAGTGGGGCTGTGGCACACTGGCACAGCAAACAATTTCAGCAAACAAGAAAGTTAAAGAACATCTAGTTACCTGTTTATTCATTAAATCATCTCTAATCAGTTAATTTACCAGTCTCAGTCTTGAGACATGCAGAGAGGCCATATTGTGATGATGAAAACATATATTTCCCACAGATGATTATCTATAACATTAAATTATGCAAATATACGTTAAAAGATTATACCATTATTATTTTGTGTGTGTATCTCAGAGAGGGCGGCGCCCTCCGTTGGCCAGCCGCCACTGTCCAAGACCTAGTTTGGTCTACTTGAATGGGGGAAGACATCTTTAAAATCACTTTATAAGGTCACAATACAACAGCATATTTTCCCCATCCAGCTCCTGGGCATGTGCAAAGAATGGCAAGTACATCACAACACTCTGTACAGAGCTTGTCCTCCAGAGTTTTTATTGGAAGTTTTTACTTTAAGGCGGCATCTTGTTAATATTTGAGATTTAAATACAGATGAATACAGTTTTGATTAAGACCGTGGTTATTAAACTTGTGGCCAGAAGATGGATCCAGGGGTGGCCACAGATTTTGTTACATGTTGAAAGAAGAATTGATGTTACAGCATTGTTTTTGGTTTGATTCAAAGTTTAAGATTATAAGTCTTTATTTGGGGGGCAGCAAAACTAGTTGTTATTGGCATATTTGCTGTTTATTAAGCACATATTCTGCATGACCATACTCTACCTCCCTAATCCTTCTTAACAACTACCTTACTAACTATTAGTAAGCAGCAAATTAAGAGTTTATTGGCGAAAAGTTATAGTTAATATTTTGTTAATAGTGAGAATTGGCCCCTATACTGAATTGTGACCAAACGTTTGAAAACCACTGGATTAAAGATCGGTTAACATGCTATTTCATGCATTTTTCTAACTTCTTTACACTAGGGATGAGCATTTTTCAAAGAGTTCATATTTGAATATTTTAGCTCATAAAAAACGTAAATTTCAATGTTGATTTATTCAATTTAAGTTAATAATGACGTAATTTGTTATGTTTTTATTTAGTCAAAATTGCACATCAAGCTTATAAATGTCATTAAATATTCATAATGATTCATATAATTCATTACTTATATAATAGCATTAATTATATTCATATATTTTTAACAAACGAATATGAATTTACTAAGTACAACCTCTCCAAACAAGTTAATAAATTATTGTTTAACATTGAATATTACGTTGGTATTTTTATACCTAATTTAAGTAATGTTAATGAATTCTGTGGCTCAACAGTTTGTAACATTTAAATATGGTGATGTGAGCCGGCATAACACGTGATCTGGGCATCCGGTGTGTAAACTTAAAATATTTAAACTAGCTTGCGATCTGGGTGAACAAAGATTTAGGAACACGTACAAATGATTTTTTATATTTTCTGTACATTATAAAATCCTTACAGATGAAGTAAAGAAGCATTAAATAAGACGTGACAACTCTAAGGTCTTCTGTAGCGTTAACCTTACCTTGTGGTAACGCAGTTTTACTCTTATGAAAGTTTTTATAGTTTAGGTATTGCCCATACCTTCTGTACACTGTTAAACGTGCTTGTTTTTCATGCTTAATTTCTTCATAAGTGTGTCAGTTTGGAATAATCATAACTAGGGATGCACGATAAATTATCTGCCATATCGGTATCGCCACATAAACGGTCATTTTTAATGTTATCGTAACGGCCTATAATAAAACTTAGGCCGATATATGATTATTTCCTCCGGTTGAACTACTTCAGATGCATGTGATCACAGTTAAAATACTGTACAGTACTACCTTTCTGTAATGCTCATTCACTTACTGATATTAGCGAAACATGTGACATGTGGCTATGAATAAAACATTTCTGGGTTGCTCTGGAAGAACAGTGTTATGTAGGCTTGATACAGGATTTTCAGGGGAAAACAAGAACTAAATGGTTACCTTGTTTTCTGCAGTCAATGTTTCCAAATAAAAGCTGTTGTCCACTTTTCACCTTTTGTTTCAGTCTTAGGGAATTTTTATTCATATTTAGATACTTTATATCGGCCAATATATATCGGTTATCGGCTTCCAATATTAAAGAATGATCGGTTATCGGCCAAAGTTTACATATCGGTGCGTCCTTAATCTTAACGTTATTATTCATCATTGTCATTGCTTAGCATTTATTGTTTTTGTTCTTGGTGTGAACATGCCTTTAGGCTTTTACCTACATCTGTTTACAAACATGTTTAGAATTCCTTTTTGCTTGTTTTTCTAAACACTGTTGTTAATAAACCTTTCTGAGAAAATGAAAGTGAATTGTCAAGCTCTCCGGTAGTTTGATTCGACTCCATTTATGTATTCAAATTCCATCTAGTATTAAATGCTGTGCTTTTGATGCCACATGCGGCAGAGAAAGCAAAACGTTCATGTTCCTTATCAACAGTTGAAACTCCAAAAGCGTTGTTAGACCCTTACTTGTCTAAGAGATGCAGTGGTTTGTAAAGATGATCTTGTTGAAAATAAATTTGCTGAATTTGTTCTTTATTATTTCCAGCTTAACCACTGACGTCCTGAATAGGATTTGCGGTCTGTCAATGAGGAACTACAGGCTCATCTTTTGCCATAACCTGAAGCAGCCATAGATCATTTCATTGCCTACTCGTGAGTGGAGCAGGAGATCAAGTCAACTTCTGGGTGTTTGAAGTACAACAAGGTGAGTCCTGCTGTGAGATATGACAGCGAGGCACAGAAGCCGTTTCATGAAGTCTTGTTTGTATTGCGGTGACGAACTGAGATACGATTTCTTGAGAGCAGATGCTAGTTGTCATCAAGGCATCAGCTATCTTCATACTTTCATGTACATTTATAGTCATGTTGCACTCTTATCAGATCCAGCGATGGGGGTTTTTTCCCCGCGCAATATTAACAGCTTGTGTGCACCAGTGTGAAACTTACCATATCAGTTTGTGTTTGTGGCAGAACGCTTGTCATTTGTTGAAATATGCATCTGTGGTTAGAACACAGTCGTCTGGTATTCTCAAGAGAATCATTGTGGCGCATCTGATGGCTGTCTGATCTGGGCACATGACAGTCACTTAACTTATGTAAGCACGGCATCTCATATGATAAGAACCACAGCTTCTAAAGATGGGAGTGGTCCTGCTCCAATTTCCATCTTGTTTTGTTCGGTGTTTGTCGTTTGAGCCGCCACCCCACCCATAGCGTGTAGGGAAGTGTGGAGCCAGGCGGCCGACGTGACCTTGCTTTCGCCGTTTCTGTGTGCAGACGGACTGAAGCAGCCAGGCTGTGGAGGCGATGAGGAAGAGCCTCTCTACTTCCCTCAACGACTCCCTCAGCACATCTAGAGTGTTCGGGATCCCCCTGGAG
Source organism: Barbatula barbatula (assembly GCF_947034865.1). Lineage (NCBI taxonomy): Eukaryota > Metazoa > Chordata > Actinopteri > Cypriniformes > Nemacheilidae > Barbatula > Barbatula barbatula. The sequence goes on along the minus strand of NC_136781.1, from coordinate 14,829,829 downwards.
GAGGTGCAGCACAGCGGACAGCCTGGGCATGAAGTCCCTCTGCTGGTCAGGAGCATCGTGGAGTATATCGAAGAGAACGGTCAGTGATGTCTGCGTGAAGTGGGCGCTAAAGGTTTCAAAGTTTATGTTCAATTACTTATTACCTTTACATTTTGCAGATGCTTTTATCCAAGGCGTATTAGGAAACAATAAAGCTAAATCAAAGGAAGTCACATGACATTTAGGATTATTTTTATCCCGATTGATTTACAGGAATTAGAAAACTCATGCTTTCTTAAATTTTTCTGTTTTTGTATAATAGAAGTCATGACTCTGGGGAATTATGTTGTAACTAAAAAAAAAACCCTTTCCATTTCAAAAACATGTTTATTTTATTAGTAATGAAAAAGTTAATATGCTGCCACAATTTGGTTTGTGTATATGAAACAATACATAATCCTGCGCCTTTATTTATAAATATACCAATTTTAATAAACTTGTAATCTGCTCAGGCAAAAAAGCTGTAGTTTTATAGCAGCAGTAGGAATGCGTTTCATTCAGGATTTTCAACTGGAAGTCAGATATTTAACAAAAGATTGGTCAGCTGTGAATGTATGTTATTATTCAGAGAGGTGAAGCCTTTAAAACTCTTTTGTATATTTCCTAAAGTAGCACAGATTCCAGAGCATGACATTTTCATCTGATAAAGCCAAAAATGTTGTTTGGCCGGATTGGTCGAGAAGTATGACCTCCCGTATTCTGAGATCAAAGATATGTTTCCTTTTATAGTGCCATGTTACAAAAGTGTTATCCTGTTCCAGAGTTAAAGAGAAAGAGAAACATTATTCAGCCTTAGGCTTTTGTAATGACATTGTTTCATTATTGTTTCTAACCCACTCATTTATTGCCACATATAGATATATTAAAGGTATTGTTCCCTTTCAACACACATTTTCATGATCATTTACTCACCCCTGTTGAATCCAAGATGTATAAGAAAATAAATGACGGTTTTTGATGAAAACATTCCAGGATTATTCTCCATATAGTGGACTCCAAATGGTTGAAAGTCAAAATTACATTTTCAGTGCAGCTTTACACAATAGCAGATGGTGAATAAAGGTCTTATCTAGCGAAATGATCGGCCATTTTCTAAAAAAACACAAACGCAAACAGAGCCTTGCTCTGTTCTGTGAAGCGCGTTCACGACTTCACGTAATACGGAATTAAAAAGTCGCGCTAGATGTATGCGGAAGTACCGAGTCAGTGTTTACAAATGTGGCGAAGGAGGACCGTTCAAAAGTGTTGAATGTTCAATGACACACAATTTATTTAAATGGTCATTTCGTGTGCGTATCCTGGATTCCGCCTACGTCAAGCGTGACATTTTCAAAGTAATTACGTAACACGTGAACAAGCTTTGCAGAACAGCGCAAGGCGAGCATGTGTGTTTATAAAGCATATACATTTTATTTTTGGGGGGAAAATGACAGATCGTTTCGCTAGATAAGAACCTTATTCATCGTCTGGTATCGTTTAAAGCCCTTTGAAGCCGCATTGAAACTGTCATTTTGACCTTCAACAGTTTGGAGTCCATTGAAGTCCACTATATGGAGAATAATCCTTAATTTCTTTTCAACTAAAGAAAAAAATCCACAAACACCTTGAATGACAGTTCCTTTAATACAGGCTACTTTACGTTTTCCCTTTTTATTACTGATAATTACAAATTGCTAAACTTCTCACAAGAACGTAAGGCAGGCAGTGTGAGTGTTTTATTTCTCTGGCTTGCCCCTCAAAGAAATGCTGTGTCTACAGCCCAGTGTTTCTAAGTGGAGATATTGAAAAGGATGAAAATGTGTTTGCAGAGCTGTAAAATCCTTGAAAGTGTTTAGCTGCCTTTGTCATCTCTTGACACCAGCTCTGTGTGTTCAACACACTGGCATTTCTCCTGCTCTTTACAATGGAAGGATGTTTTTGTACTGAGGCTCATTTAGACATAACAGTGCACAGCGTGCTGGATTCACCTCCTGCAGTGGAGAGGTCTTATCTACACACCCAGAACACCACGGGTGGGAACCGAGACAGATTCAGATGGTGATTCAGCATCATTCTTGTCTATGACATAAAAGTTTGTAGGTCAAAATAGCAGTGGGAGGAATGTTTGTTTTTCAAATATTTATATTCAAATAAAAACAAGGAAGCTAAACATAAAAATATGTATTATTTGTATTAATTAAAACATTCAGAGTGAAGAATTTAAACACAGATGATGTTTTTTCGCTCTGTTCATTTTCAAATATGGTTTTATTAGCTCTGAGGCCGCACTTGAATGTCAGCTGCTCTGTGCTGTGATTGGCCGCTAGATCATAATATGATTATACGTCATTACAAATATGTTTATGGGTCACTATAACAAGGCGTGTTTGTGTTTTGCAGGAGGCCTGCACCTTGAGGGTCTGTTTCTAGTGAACGGGAACGCAGAACGCGTGGAATGGCTCAGGCAGCGCTATGACAGCGGCGTGGAAGTGGATCTGGAGAAGGAGGCTGACTTGGCATCCGCCGTCAGTCTGCTACGTCTCTTTCTGCAAGAGCTCCCGGAGCCCATCATCCCCGCCAGCTTGCAGGCACAAATACTGCAGCTCTATCAGGGTAAGTAAACCAGTTATTCACAATTGACATAGCATACTGTGACTTTCATGTCAAACATCTCCTCTGGAACGTGGCCATACTGTAGATTCTAAAACTTTTGCTGGCGGTGAAGTAATGGCATCATCAGTACTATTTCACACCTTTGCATCAATCCAGTTCTCTGCCCTCCCACCTTTGCAACAACATGATAAATGGGTGTCCTTCTGAACGTTCTCCTCAGTCTGACCGTCGAATCCTTTGCCCTCTTTTAGACTACAGCAGTGAGGAGGAGCTGGGAAGAAACATGAAGTACTTCCTTCAGCAGCTGCCACAGGTCAACTACAGCTTGCTCCGCTTCCTGTGCCGATTTCTATATGGTGTGGCATCTCTTCAGGAGGAGAGCTGGAGCGTAGGAGCTCTCGCCGCCGTCTTTGGCCCAGACATTTTCCAGTAAGAATGAGTAACAACAATAAACAGTTTGTATGTGGTAATACAGCTTTATTATTTAGAGTAAAATAATAAACAGTTGTTATTTTATACCTGTAAGAAGTTTCGTTACAGCTTGTTATTCCACATTTTCTGAATCGGTTGTAGGGTGAAAATCTAATTGAATGGATTACAGAACAGATAGTTATTTTATTGTTACCTAAAATCATTATTATATCAGCCAAACTATTAATAAATAAACATGCAAGGCGGGGGATTTTTGCAGATGGCGGATGTTTCAAGTGGAAATTGTGGTGCTTTCTTTGTGCGGGCAGATTATATGCAGGTTTAGTCTTGACAGTACAGTTTAAAGCGGCCCTGCAACGGGGTTTCATGCATTCTGACTTTACAATGTTAAACGTGCTGTCTTCATGCTTGACATTGTCAACTTGTCAAAAAACGAGTTGAAGGTACTACGTAGTATTTCTTTGCTCGATAATAGGTTTGTATAGTTTTCGGAACGTTTTTTCCGAACAAGAAAAACCATTACGTAACAACGTTTCTTAGTTCCTGATTGGGCAATTCTCCCGGAAAAGCACGCCCACGGCAAGTCGAAAGAAATAGCCTGCCCACACGTCAACCGGGGAGCTTACCATCAAGACTGGCTTCGCTGCGTCAAGATTGGCTGAGCTGTTGGCCTGCAGCACGTTACTCTTGCAATAGTGAGAGAAGTTGAGGTGTGTTTGTTTGTTCACGGCATTTCAGTGATGGATGTCACATAAACGGTGGATATAAAGCTGGATTTGGAGATTGTTTGAAAGATCGCACGGTCTGGCGCTAAATGTTGCCGGCTATGAACTGCACGCAGTAAGTGAGACTGAGTCATGTGACTGTTTTGTTGGCAATGGGTGCGCACATGCTTTAGTTCCATCCATATCCCTACACCCAAGGTTCCCCACGTACAGCTGTATATGTCTTTTAACTATCAAACTAAAGACTTCAGGGATATTTGAAGGGTACAATACTATTCTCTAAGTACTTAAGATTAACAGGAGATATGCAGAAACTGTCCGATTGACGGCCACTTGTTCTCTCTTTGCAGTTTAGACACAGATGTTGAAGATCTGAAAGAACAGGAGTCTGTCAGCCGTATCCTGGCAGAACTGCTGGAGAACCAGGAGGAGTTCTTCGATGCAGAGGAGGACGACATCTCCAACACCAATGACTACAGCTCCATTAATGACCAGGTGAACTTTAGATCTTTTGCGTGTAGAAGCTGTTCTCTAATTTAGTTATGCTTCTTTGTATTAAACAAGGGTTTTGTGACGCTTTTAATATTTGTTACCAGTCACTCGACTGCTGAAAAATGAAATCGACGACCCGCCGATACTTTAAACTGTCGAATGTAGGAATAAACACAGGGTCGATTGCACATAATCAATAGTCATGAATGATGGAGTTTTCTCTCAACACTCGAAAGCTGAAACTTGGCTTGGTGAATTTAATGGAGCATTCACTTGTTTGGGCTTGTTTTGAAAATAAAAAAGGTGTATCACTGTACAGTTAGACAGATAAATGTAAGTACACTTGATGTAATATGAGCAGCAGCAGTCAAGCGGAATCAAAAGTCTCTGTCGCACACGTGTTTTTAGTGATACTGTGTATTTTCATTATTGTTCTTCCTTTCTAAATGTAATCTTGGGGTTAGAAAATTTATCAGCAAGAAATTTTAATCCCCTGATTGTTGTTAACACAGTTTACACTACCGTTTTTTGGGATATTGTGTATTTGTATAACAGATGAATGGGATTAGGATAAGAAGGTATTAACTTTCTGTGCAAAGGTTTTAAAGGCGATTATATGCTTACACTTCGATGTTTGTTTAAAGCATTAAAATTTCGCAAATGCCACTTTGCTTCCAGGCCTGTACATAAGCAGATGTGGTTCAGAGAAAAGAGAAGCGGTATTATGTAATCCACTGTAAAGCATCCAAAGGCGTCTCCTCTCTTTACTGAGTTAGTTTGCAGACAGATTCTCAAATTCCAAAGGCATGAGAAACGCAGATTATTTTAAATCTTATGTCCTAATAAGGAAGTATCGCTTCTCCCTCCTGCACAGTTTGGGCATACGGACGAGTGCGTAAATCAGGCCACTGTACAGGTTTCTCACTTTATGGAAAATGGACACAGGAAATGAACAATAATAACTCGTACATTATTTCCATGTGAATTATTCTGTGCAAAAGGGCAGTTATTATTACCTTACAAAGAACCAAAAGATGAATGCTAAAAGCGAATGCTCACCCAGACCTCCCTAAAACACCTCGTGTAACCACACTGTCACAAATCTACGTAAGTCTGTGGTATGATTTGACTAAGACCACCCAAATGTATAAGCAAGTAAGGTGGGCGTACCTGTCAGTACAATTGCTTTGGAACCTGATGTTCCAATTATGGTAAGAGGCGTTTAGTTTTAAATCTGAACAACTTAACAAGTAACCAGTTGACTACCGTGTGTCTTTTTGGTTTTGATTAAACTCTGCATTGGGATTTGTTTGTCTCTGGAAAGGAAGTGGCACGGTTATGTAGTTTTAACACCTCACCTGCTCATCATACTTCCTCATAATGCTTGGTTTGCCATGATATAACCTTTGGTTCATAAACCTGATGTTCTTCCCATCTAAAGTAAACATGCCCCATCATAACCAAAGATTTACTGTATGTCTGGTGCTGCCCAAGCCCTAATCTCCATAGCAACATGAGTTATATTTGTTCCAGCCAAACCCGCTTTTGTTCTTGAAATTCCTGTTTCTGCCCAGAAAGTGTACGGACCTGCCGTGACCACAGCACGCAAAAATAAAATGGGTCACCCTGCGACGACTGCAGGTCTTTCCACACACACAGTTACTGAACCACATTTTTTTTAATCCTCTGAGACGCAGGATGTGTTCTGCACACGCGTGGGTTGTTTTTCCTATTCTGTTGGCGTGCACGCTGCACGCTTCACAGCATTTTTTAACTCATTAATGAGGAGCGTCTTTAATTATAGCCTCAGTCAACTGCACTTGGTGTTTGCATGTAGATGTTTCTTTATTATCAGGAGACAGACATTAGGAAACATCTGAGGCCCAACAAAGGCTTTCTGCATGCTTCAGCTTCTCGATGGAATTAAAACGTCACAGATGAACCCGTAAGGATGTTTTTCCAATCTCGCTGCAGTGTCTGTACTGTACGCGTTGATGTTTTGAAAGCATGTCTCAGTAATGTGGACAGTAAGAGCCAGATTAATCATGCACAATGAAATCTGAGAAATGATATATGATGTAAATTCCTTTAGTTCTGTCCCTAGCCCCCTTTTCATCTTTCGACCCAGTTCTGGATAATACAATCTCAATGGCCTTTTGTCCACACGACACCTTTTGCTTGCTATGATAGGGTTGTTAGTAAGAACCTTAGGGACTTCCGTGGTATTTAAGGTAAAATAACTTCCTCCATATTTCTTTTCTTCTACTCTGTGGCCACATCCTCTGTTGTTAACTAAAATCCTCTCTGCAGGACATTTACAGTGCTCAACCAGATTTATGTTCCTCAATTCAACCCACAGAATCGCCACAGGACTCTTTTACACCTCATATAACGTCATTAGCATTAACGTTTAGTGTATTACAGACAAAATACGGTCATCCTCCGAGCCCTACATTCTGCACACTGCATGTGACTCATATCTGCATGCACACTGAACAGCAGCCGCGCTCGGCCAATCAGATATTAAGAGACATGGTTGCTATGGTAACGTGGCTGCGATACTGCAGCAGATGCAGAGTACATTTGAAAGCGAGCTGCTGCCAAAATATGTGTGATATCTCATACTGTCAGAGAGATTTACACACGGCCTTGTAGCCGGGAGCAGTGCGTACCGTGGGTACTACCACTTGAAATTACTATTTGCATCAAAACATAAATTTTTGCTTTAGGCACTTGCATTAAGTAACTCGAGGTTTTATTAATGATGGATTCAAAACCACAGCTAGTAATACAAACATGAACTTATAACAATAGATGAAAGGAAGTGGTCATATCACTTTGTTAGAGATTGTCAGATGCAGTGAATGCTGTAATTCTGGCATCACATTTATATATGTTATCAAAAAATAATTAAAAAACTTCTTATACTTGTAAGAAATATGACTTAAAGTTTTAATTTGTTTCTGTTACTTTATAAATCTATTTAAATTATTTAAAGTAATCATTTTTATCTATTTCATAACTTGTTATATCATAATGACATTACACAACATGAAGTTATCAGTAATGTATTTGTAATGTCAGTAGTCAACAATGACACCCAGGCGACATGAAAAATGTTTAATTCCCTGCGGACAATCTGCATACGTGTGAAGCATTGCATCATGCATGAATCACACAGGGGCGGGTGTTAGATGGGCGTGCAACGCAATACTGATGATGAATTAGCCACAGCTAAGGTGATAGCAACTGACCCGTGCTATGATAACGTCTCCCCTGCAGATCACAGAGCTCCTGGAGGAAGAGAAGCTGGAAGCCTGCGAGGAGCTCCCGCGAGATGGCGAGGACGTTCCTTCTTCACTCTCACCCAAACACGACCACGTCACCCCCTCCTCCAGGTAAAAACAACCCCGGTTTTAGAAGCTTCACCCAGCATTAGGTCCCTCTCAGTCCCACAAGCACATATATATCTTTCCACAAGCACATAAATATCTCAGTAACCATTACATGAAAGTCCCTCTCATATCTGTGCCGTTGTTATGAGTCGTTGTGTTCAAGTAGCAGAACAAAAAGCCATACTGAGCCCATACCATGGTTGGTCCGTTGTCCACTCTCTCACTTTTAAAGCGTTTATGATTCTTCTGTCCCCGCTGAGCTGAAAGGGTGATATTCTGTTTGAAGAGAAATTGGGTTGAGCTCTCCAGGTCTAGACCACAAGCGATCTATTAGACGTCTGAGCCGTGATCTCTTACACCTACCATACACCTGCCCTCTGAAGTTGATCTGTACTCAATTCAAAACACAAGCGTCCTAAATGTCAGACTGTGCTGCCTTTATACCACATTATAAAGCTGAACTTCAGAGCCACCTTAAAGGGATTGTTTTAAAAACGATGTCAATTCTGTCACTATACAACGGAGGGACCCCTTCACTTCTATTGTACGGACAATAAACCAACGGGTACTATTATTGTTTGGTTACCAACATTCTCTAAATTTCTTCGTTTGTATTCTGCAGAAGAAAGTCATAAAGGTTTGAAATGACAATAGGGTGAGTAAATGATGACTTTAAGATAACCTTTTTTTAAAGGTGAAGTGTGTGATTTTTATGTGCACCAGGCCGAGTTGTAAAAGTAACAATTGTCTCCAAACACTCCCTCCATGTGATATTGGTCAGACAAACAGGTAGCTCAGCCCCAAGCTTACGCCATTGGCCTGGCAAGTGTTGTAAGTTGGGTTGCTCAAACAAACAGGCTGCAATTTCTCGACACCTTACATTTTAAGCATGGCAAGTAAGGGTGTGAAAAGTAGGATTTATCACGACGATCATTAACTTGTTAACGCTGTCATGAGGCATTGGGCAGTCTGCCTAGATGTCTCTGCTGAGGTAACACAACTCAGAAAGATGGAAAGATTAGTAGCATGTGCTGCCATTCAGTCTGACGCAAGCTAAATGGAATACACATTTAACTGCGTGTCGAGCAAAGTTGAATTGAGAGAATACAAAAGGTACATGTGACATCAAATCAATAATATAAAGATAGTTGTGTTTGGCCAAGTTGTTTTGTGTTTAAGGTGATTACATCCTTGAGATTTGGCATGTGTCAAAACAACATCCACAGTCGAAATCATTGGCATTAGTGAAGCGAGACGTAACTTTGCGGAAAGAATTCAATAAATATTTTTTTGTTATGTTTTGTTTTAGCCGCTGTTATATTACTTCAACTTTAGCGTGCTTCCTCACCGTCTACTCTTATCTGGAATGCAACCGTTATGGTTTTAACATGTTGTCATGACAGGTTTGTAACAGAGCTGCAATTAAAAAGCCGCTGCAAATGCAGGCGCAACAGCTAAACAAACGCAGCAGCAGTTACAGAAGAGGAGAACAAAGATGAGTTTGCAGAACTTCACGCAGTTTCGAGGGGGTTTCCACAACAGTCAGGCTGTTTACATTATATTTCAGTCTTAGTTACAAAGCTTTGGCTGATTTCAGTTGACATCGCAGTCAGCAACAGGCTAACGTTTTGCAGTGCACCCGGTACGAGGGCAATGCCATGTCTCACGAACAACAGAAATGTCAGAGCTAGGTCTTGGACGAAAACGAAAAATGTACATCTGCTCACTTCACATACTGTATGACAACAAGACCGTATGTAAACCGTGTAGAGCAAAAATCGCTGGGAAAAACACCACAAACTTGAAGCAACATTTAAAGACGACTTATCAGATAAACTTGGAATAAAATAGAAGCTAATGGAAACCACCTCTACGCTGTATTAATTAGACAATTGACTTGCTGAATGCATAAGAGTATAAGTATTCAATGTCCTCAAATTGGCATTACAGCCAATACATCTTTTACTCTACATTTCAGATTGCACTAATCTGTTCTGTTCAAATCTTGTTGACTTTGCACAGAGTAGCAAGGCATTGTAAGGCATTCTCAGGCATTGTAGCCTAGCAGTTATTTAACTTCTCTTGAAGTACGTGAACATTAACAGTAGTGAATTTTCTATATTTAGCTACCTTGTGCAATGGCATTACAACCAATAGTTTTATTATTTATAAGAATGACACTTTATTTTTCTTAATGTTTTTGATTTTGCACAGACAGTAGAAGACAGTAAGTTCAGAGTTAGGTGGTAATCTTTTTCAATTATATCGTACTTCATCTTAAAAGAATGTCAAGGAGATCTTTTTCAGGGAGAGCAGGCCTTATGCTTATTTTATGTGAGATTATCTTTTGTGAAAAAGCCACTGTCAGTGTTTTTGACATTAAGAATCAAATAAAATGCATGTTTTGTAGTACAACCGTTAAATCTGTGTCTGTATTGCATATTCGAACCTTAATACCATTTCCATAAGAGACTGGTGGATGCTTCCAATGACAGGAAATTCTGTAGAAACATTTAGTCAACTAAATCCACTGTAGATTTAGTTGACTAAAATCTGTTAATATTTGGTCTACCAAAATAGACTAATACTAAAAGACTAAACATTGCCTGCAAATTAATTTGAGAACATCCAACCGCATACTCGTGACCTAATAAGCTCTGTACCAGTGCTGATTCGTCGACAGATCTATCCAACATGGAAGCATTTTTGTTGATTTACACTCAAAAATGAATTTGGTCAATAGTGTGAGGGTGTAATATCTATTAGATATGGTTGTTGTCTTATATGGTCAACCTGAGCAGGATTGAAAGTGGATTCAAATGGTAAACCAACCATATAAAAGACAGTCATCATGACAGAGTATGTGGTACCTTTGTTATTTTTAGATGCTATCTATAATTGGTACCCATTCACTGCAGTTATAGATTGCCCTTTTATGTTCTTTAAGATATGCTACAAGGAAATAAAGATGCTTTCTTGCCGTTTCTGGATAGCAAGAGCTCAATTATTAACTTTAGAAAAGGCAATTCGCCCAGAACAGAAAGCCATAACTACCTTCCTGTAATTTCAAGTTTCTAGTTATATATAGTTATCATGTTTTGTTATTGCTTTATTGCTGTACAACATAGTTTTAGCATTGTTATGAAATCCTCTTCAAATATATGACCCCACATAGTAGATTAACTTGAAATCATGTTGTTTATAGATATTAGGAAAGACAAGCGAGACCTGTTTACACCTTAGTGCTGCAGTAACTATACTCACCCTTAGTGTGCCCCAGTGAAATCTGAAAGGGTGTTGCACATAAGGCTAAATATAAGCCGAGCCATGTATCCTTCTCTCGCAATGGAAAATACTTTTTGCGCAGCACTAAAATTAGTGGCAGCAGTCGGGTGTTCTTGAGACATGTTGTTTGGTGGTTGGAATCCAAAAACAGTTTTTGACACAGCATCAGCGTCTATCTTAAGTGGAAGGTTAGCAACTACATTCAGAGTGAGAATACAGCGGCCTATTAGTTTCAGAGCTTGCATAGCTTTACATTACCAATGGCAGATGGCAGAGTTCATGTGATCCTCCCCTGATACAGTATACAGTAGAATAGGAGGGAAATGTATTTGCTAGGTGGAAAAACTGAATTTGGTTGAACAGGGAAATAATTGTATATATTAATCTTCAGAAATTTGAAAATCAAGACCATTATATCTTACAATCTGGCCAAGAGAAAGCATATAAATACGAAATAGCAGTGATCCAAGAACAGATCCTTGAGGTACACCACTGGAGATGGTGAGCAAGCGAGGTTTGCAAAGACACACAGAGCTCCTACAAAGATTTTTGTCAACACATCTGGGAGTCTCGCTCACTGTAGAAGCTGCAGAGCCATCATAACAATTGCACTGTGACTCAACATGAACTTTTGGCCTATACGGACAGCAATATATAGATTGGGCAGTAACTCATTTCCTCTCCTCTCCCTAAGTGTTCTCTCAGGAATCCTGCCACGTCTCTTGGGTTACGTTCTGATTATGTCCAGTGACACTTACAACACGCTGTGGAATTGGACATTACATGTGACTGAGCACATCAATATAATGTTGACAGTGTCTGTTTTGTTCCACCGCCCGCAGTGTCTCATCTCCGCTAGTTTTTACATCATCTCATCAAAGGTTACATTAGTGATGACAAGTGGGGTATTGCATTGTTTCCCTATAATGACCCTTATTTTGTTTCCTGCTCATTGATACACTTTTACATTCTCAGACATGTGGACGCGTGATATCCTTCCCAACCAGCTCAGACTGGCCTGTGACTGGTCTGGAAGTGTTAGGTAATAGATCATCAGCATTAGTAAATTTGTTTTTGTGTCATTTGCAAATATCTTTGTTAGACAATAGAGAGGTAATACTTACTGTAGGGAAGGAAAGGTACGCTGAAGTGGATAGTGACCAGGTTATATAAAAGTCTAACAGGTGTTTAGCAGTTCAGGCTCGATTTTGCCTTGAGGGAGGGGGGAAATTTGTGTGAATGGAGAGTTGATTGGCCGGGTGCACCAGCGACAAAACTGCGTCAGACGGCCGTGTATTTAAGCAGAGGTCCAGTGAATCTACTGCAGCACTTTTTTAGCAGAGTGCCTGATCCCACACGCGGGCAGACGGCTCATACAGGACTCCGCAGAATGAGCGCTGGCAGCCTGTATTTGTCTTTTGACCTGCTCATCCAGACTTTAGCACCTCAAAGTGCCCAGTTGGGATAACCACACGCCCAACTAACGGCTTGTCGACGTGAACCAAAACGCAGAAAATGGCTTGTCAAGTCCTTCTCCCCAGGTAATGCTTCATAGAAAAACTTGAGATCTAGATGTACAGCTGTGCTGCGTTTGTGTTATGGGACAGGCTTTAGTTCAGGATAAAAGGCTCCGTTATTGATTTGTTGTTGTCTGAACGTCTAGTTCAGCATTGCTGCCGTTTTTTATGCTGCATTTGACATTCAGATGTGTCTCAAATATGCATCATTGGGAGATTTCGGAATGCCGCAATAATTCATGCAACACCGCTGATGAGGTTAAATTTGATGTTTTGGTGACAGCAACAGTTCAACAAAAAGGATGTGTGTGTGTGTGTGTGTGTGTGTTGGAATAGTGCTGGTGTGTCTGCTGCTGATAAGGTAAAGTGTCGAGTCAGAGGAAGCCATTTGTTTGTTATCTAAACATTTTTGTTGATCTCACAGTGAGCCAGCATGTTACGGTTTGTATATAACAATCTCTGCCCACCTGTGATTTATTGTCTCTGTTTGGCTGCTTAATTATTATTTACATCTCTTTAATTTAGACATTTTTGTTTTAAGACATAAACATGGTTATTTATGATATTATAATTTTTTATAGTCATTTTGTATTTAGCCAGATTTTAATAACATGCATACTCATGAACCATGCTAATAATAGTAAAACCAGGGGCATTTATTGAAGTGTTTATTCTTAATAGAGGGTATGCACCTGTCGTCACTTTACCACGTGAGCATGCGGGCGCCAAAACACTCAGCAAAATGACAGATTACAATATCAGTATATGAAATCCTTCCAGCTGCTTGTAATTTCAGTGAAATATTGCGTGTCTGTGTTTCTGCTATTCTTCTCCGTCATTTTGTATTTGATATTTCTTAGCCCATAATGTTCATAGTAAGAACCCTTATTTTTAATTTCTTTTTCAGCTTTGAGGATTTCGTAACCCTCTAGTCTAGTGTATCAGAATCAATGATGTAAGACCTTTGGTCAAGTTTGTTTAAAAAATGTCAGTGTAATGAAAGTACAGTAGGTTCTTTATTCAAGTGTTCTTGCGGTGTAGTGGTGATTGTGGATGTTTTACTGTAATCGATCTCAATACGGCCTCTGACCACGTGGGTGGGCAAATATCGAATATGTATCAAAACAGAGTGCATTTTCTCCCTGATAAGGAGCGATGCACTTCTCATTGATGACTAGGAACAATACACCCACAATATGAACATTTTTCAAAACATTGTTCTCTAGTCTGCTTGTGCCTACTGCAGTTTTCTCTCTCTCGCTCTCTCTCCCCCTCTCTCTCTCTCTCTCTCTGACACTTACCGTTGTGTACCCCCCGAATTATGTTGACTGTTAATCCTACAATTGTATGATAATAGCACTTAGATTCTTCTGGTCATGTGACCTCTGCATGGCTCTCTCACTCCATGTAGTGAATAAATAGTGTCAATTATGTCTCATATGAGTGTACCTTATTTTCAACATATTTTTAGTTTATTGTACCATTTCGACTAATTCAGTTATACAACTAAGGTCTAAAGTGTGATCTGATTCAAAGATCAACACTTTGATGATGCTCATATCCCAGAAGTCACCTGATATTTTGTTATCATCCAAGTACATCTTCAGTCTTCTCAGAGTTGCCTTCGAACACCCACTAGACTCATGGTTACATATTTCCAGAAGGTCTCAGGTGTCCGTTTTCCTTTTTGAAGGAATGCCTGGTTGGGCACACGCTTTCAACAGCCCAGAAAGTTAAAGAGGTCAGTACATTCGCCACAGACACCACAGCTGGGGCAAAATAATTTGGAGGACTTTCATAGCTGATGGGAAGCATACGCCCGTAGAGGTTTATTTGCGTAACTGTTGCCGTGTCAGGATGTATAGCAGAGCACCTGTTGTGTCCATCAGGGCCTTATTTGTTCCGACCCCTGAATCTGACACGGGCGCTAACAACTTTGACAACTAGTGTTATGCAAGCAAGTGTTCCTAGCATGTCTTGTTTATGGGACTTCCAAGTCACCCTGCCCCCGTTCTTCTCAGATGCCTCGATCTGTTTTTGTACAGTGTGCGTGACAGACAGACGTATGCTACATATTATTTATTTTCATTGAAAGCCCATGCTAGGGTTATTGTGTGGGTTCAAAGTCAATGCTAGGAAGGGTCATACATTTGATCTTGTGTTTCTTTTCTTGTCTTTGCAGTTCACATATTGCTTCCATCAGCATCCTTCCAGGATCTACTGAGTAAGTGCTTTCTTTCCATCTAACCTTTGCAACTATATATTTTATATGTTTTTGTGATCTAAAGAGGTCATGTGGTTTACTCTGAAATGTTGTACTTTCACTTCTGAGATGAGCGGTGAACAATGCCCAGCATGTCCATTTTCATCGAAGTCTATTTGAACTTCATTTCGCTGACGTTAATTTGGACTGTATGAAATTATCCTTTGGTCTGAATCCGATTTGTAGCCTGAAAGAACCACAGCATGCAATAAACAGACCTTTTAGGTAGACAGACGGCAAAATGATGCCAAGCAAATGTGATTATGGCCTTAAAAGCGGAGAAGTAGGAGATGTTGCCTTGGCAACGGAGAGACAGTCTGGACTTTGTGGCTTTCAGAAAAAAGCTAATCGAAACATTTACCGAACTGCTGAAAAGGGATTGTCGCTGAAAGGGGATTTTTGTTTGGAAAATGCAGAGGGAAAGAAAAAGACAACAGAACCCACCATCTGTTGAAAAGTACACAGTGTTCGGTATTATAAAAAATGACATCAGCGTAACCGAGAAGATTGACATGACTAATGTTTCGGTTGAGGTTGCAGCAGGCAGATAGCATCTTTTAAGGTGTAGCTTTCAGTTTCGCAATGAATGGCACTTTAGCTGAAACTATGACCACTAACCATACATAGCCACGGTAGGAAGTCATTTATAAATGGCCGTAAAGCGCTGCAGATCTAAAGCGAGATCACTGCAGCAGGGAGAAGCAGAGCACAAACAAAGCCGTCCCCTAATGATTTATTGTCAGATATTTGGCGCGTACAGTGGCAGCATGACCTAAGCCTTTGGGCCAGATGGGCACGTGGGGGTTTGTTAAGAAAGCATGCTGGTTATTTATTGTTCCAAACAATGCACATAAACTTGTGACTGCCAGTGGCTCAGTTATGCATGACACATGGTTTTTATGGGGTCGACATTAGAGACTTGGCTACTATCATAGTGAGCTCAAAACACGTCTATTTTCAGACTTGAGAGTCTGTGGTTCTTGGTATAGAGGGTTTAATCATTAGAACTTAAAGTGAAACCTTCTTGGCTGACCTTGATATAGTGTGTTCACACCAAACGCGAATGAACTTTAAGCGTGAGTGATTTACATGTTAAGTCAATGCAAAGACGCGATGACCTACTTGCGGTGCGATTCGTGCGAATGAAGCAAATTGCGCGAATTGCGTTAATGAAGCAAGTTTAAAAATCAGAACTTTGGCGAAAATTCGTGCCGCGTTAACCAATAAGGAGCTTGTTCTAGTAGGGCCGTGAGCAAGCGGCAGAAGCCCCTCCCATGACGTGAATTTGTGTCTGTAATGAAGAGTAAACTCAAAATGTTCAAGCGTCCAACTACACGCGAATAGCGCGATTTACCGCGTTTGGTGTGAACACTCTATTAAAGGGATAGTTACCCAAAAATGTTCTTTCATCATTTACCCACCCTCTTGTCATGTCAAACCTGCATGACTGTCTTTCTTCTGCAAAACACAAAATAAGATATTTTGAAGAATGTTGATAAACGAAATGTGGTGGAACTGTGGCAGCCATTGACTTCTATTGTATGGACACAAAACCAATGCAAGTGAATGGCTGCCATCACTGTTCGGTCAACAACGTTTTTTAAATATCTTCTTTTGTGTTCTGCTGAAGAAAGAAACTCATACAGGTTTGACATGACAAGAGGGTGATCTATTACTTTTTCTAAGTTTGTTGCTTGGTTGCTGATTATGTCAAACAATGATAGATCAGGTAGGGTACTGTGTGTTCCAGCATGTACTCATGCCACACGCTGTGATGTTCGTTTGCAGTTTAATCCAGAGGACCATCCGCGCCGCAGTGGAACAGCATTTTCTGGATCTACAGACATCTATTGACAAGGAGCTCAGCAGCTATGAGTGTCAGGCGTTGGACTCCCAGCCCATCCAGGGGTGAGACCCTGATATTCATTTGTTTGTAGCTTTAGAGAGAAGTTTAAAAACCGTGTTGTGGCTTGGGAGTGGTTTTAAAGATAATAATCTGTTTCTATTTGCGTCCATAGGAACTGCCCTACTCGGAAGACTGAGGGGACTGAGGACCTTGAAGATGTGCAATCTGAATCTGAGGCGGAAGATGAGACTCTCCCAGAGAAAGTTACTGAGGATGGACAACCGTCGGAGAATAGCGAGGTAACTGGCAAACAACAGTTTTTTGAGGGAACGTTCTTAAAGGGATAGTTCACCCCAAAATATAATTTCTCATCATTTACTCACCCTCATGGCGTTTAAAACCTGTATATGACAAAAGAAGATATTTTGAGCAATGTCTCAGCGGTTTGGTATCCAAGCATTGAAAGTTCATGAAGACCCATGTTGTTTGGTTACCGACATTCTTCACAATATCTTCCTTGTGTTCTGCAGGAGAAAAGTCATAAAGGTTTAGACATGAGGGTAAATGACATTTGTAAGTGAAAAATTACTCCAATTGTGGCTTCATTTTTGGTAAATTTTTGGCATCATTTTGAGTGAACTACTGTATTACTTTAAAGTGATAGTTCACACAAAATTACAAATTCTGTCATCATTACTTTTTTCTCATTTCAAACCTGTATGACTTTCTTTCTAGCGCAGTACACAAATGTTTTGGTTACCAACTTCTTTCAAGGTATCTTGTTTTGTGTTCTGCGGAAGAAAGAAAGTCATACAGGTTTGAAATGACAAGAGGGCGAGTAAATGATGACAGAATTTTCATTTTTCATTTTTAGGTGAAACATCGTTTTAAGCAAACTCGCATTTAGCCAGAGGACTATGAAGACACCCTTGCACCCTCTGCTATCAGCGAGCTGTTTTTTCATACACAGCAGAGCTGCTTCTCCTCTGAAGAGTGAGAAACAAGGGCTTGCCTGCCTGCCAGATAAATAAACGTTCAGATAAACCTAATTCTCAGCAGGCACAAGCAATCACGTAATGTGTTTAACACTGTACCACAGCGAGAGAAACATTTCAGATACAGCACTTTCTTCCAGCAGCTAATGAATTGACAAGATGAGAAGAGGAACCATTGCCAGAGCTAAAGATAAAGAGACGCATCAGCCACAGCAATGTGAAATGTAATAAAACGATGAATGGGGTCTCAGGTTCTGGCTCACTGGAGACCCTTAATTACAGCCTGACCTCACTCCGCACGTCCCCCAAGTTTTTGCGGCCTGGCCGCAGGTTACGGACATCGGAATTGGGTCGCCTTCTTTAATAGCAAACTATGGGATGCCACTTGGTCAACGCAAAAACACACCCCCTCTACAAAAAACATCAGTCCTTACTCTTATCAACCGCCAACCTTGAGAACTCCGTAAACATGCACAATGTTCTGGCCAAGATACGTTTGACTATTATTCCACATGCTCAACGAACATTTTTCAGTATCTCAAGGAGCCTTAGGGTTTGTGTATGGAGTATGTAGTATACCTTTTTTTGCACGTATACTCCAGCTATGGTAATGATTTTCTTTTGCCCTCAGGGATCTCAAAGTTCTCAGCTCAGCAGTCCGACCACGGAGGAAAGTTCTGGAATGGACCTCGACACAGAGGCTCTCATAGATGCTGAGAATCCCAACACAGAAAGGTTCGCTTTAAAGTGCTAGGCTGAAGACACGGTCCATGTGAGCGTGAACACAGATGCCACATTAGCTCAAACTTATGCATTGTCCTTTAAAACGAGTCACGGTGTAGCATTCAGTCTTAAATATAGCAGGCCTTAACACTATTTTATCATAAAAACAAAACACATTTAGCTAGCTACTTAAATATTAAAATCTGGTTTAATGGCGAGATTTTTAAAAGTGTATTCTTTAAAGTATATCCATTTGTGTTTTTGTTTACTTTTATTCGCAGGTTTTTGTCATTTGCATCGTGCAGTTAATAAACAAAAGTAAAATGTTGCTAATCATCAAAAGTCTACGGATTTTAATGTGTCTAAGAATAGCTTGCTGATAGCTCAAGGGACAAAATTCAAACTCACTTTTATAAGACACTTCTATTGTTATACTCCAATAAAAACAGGGCAAGACATTACATTTACTAGCAGAAGATATGTTTTTCATACATCTGATAAGGAAGTGACCTAGATGTCATAGTTATAAGTCCGTAGTTTACTTTTGATACGCATTATGCTTGTGACAGTTTGTCATGCTGCACGTACAGATATATCTTTGCCTGTTACACAGTCCTATTCATAGGACCAAATATATTTTCCGTGAAAGATTGTGGAAGGATTTGCTTTGAGCGCCTCTTAATTCACTAGTTTAAAAGGAATTGGTCACAGTCACAGCAGTGACGTTGACGTTTTCTTTCCATCTTTACACAGATTGGAGAGCCACCCTGACTATGAGCAGATGGACCAGGCTGAAGTTACCACCTGTGTGAGTATATCAGAGCAATTCTGAGCAAGGCTGTCTGTTTTTTTTTATATTGCGAGACAAACCCCTAACCGGATTCCATTTGATGACTCGCAGGAGCCAGTCGCGTGTGACCTGAATGCTAATACGGAGCCCATGGAGTCAGCCAACGGCCCTCAGACTCTGAGCAGAAGTGTGTTTCTGGACAGTGAGCAGGAAGGTAAACTCTCACTGTTTTGTCTCTATTAATGGTCATAGGTTTGTTAAGTCTTTTTGCGGCAAATGTTTTTTGAGGAAAATACCTTGGAGGACACGAAACACCATTGTCATATGCAATTATAGAACACATCCTGAAAGGGGCTCATGGGTGCATACTGTAAATTCATGTATGATTCATCAGGTCTTTCTGTGTGTTGTTTCTGGCAAAATGATGACTTGATGCTGAAACGTCTTTAAACAGGTGTTTAATAGAGGAAGAGTACAGCTTTGATCATTTATAAGCCTTTAACAAACACGTTGTTTCCTTGTTTTGTTGTATCAGTTCTCATGTGATCTGAGTGGTGTTTTCCCAACTATGATTTAAAATGAGGATTTACTTCGACTGTAGATCTGCAGCATTAGTGTTTTCATTTTTCATTGAAATGTGTAATTAAAATCAGTTTAGCTGTTGATAAATCAATCATTACAAATCAAGATATTTCTTAGTGTTTGGTTATTTTAATAAGGATATTACATCTTGCCAGTGACAAGTTCCAGAATATTTTGGGGTAAATATTGTGTATGGGTCTTCAAATATGTGACCCTGCACCACAGTCATAAGGGTCAAATTTTGTTTAATCTGAAAGCTGAATAAATAAACTTTCTATTTATGTATGCTTTTTTATGATAGGATATCAAATATGGAATATTTGGCCGAGATACAGCCATTTGAAAATCTGGAATCTGAAGGTGCAAACAAATCCAAATATTGAGAAAATCTCCTTTTAATTTGTCCATCAGAGGCGCTGTAGCAGGCCGTTGCTAAAAAGAAACCGGTTTGTTTTAACGTGACGTTGTGGAGAGCAGATGAACCTGAAAGCAGAAATGCTAAGGTTTACATACGCACCAAACTTGAGTTTGTAATTCCCAAAGAGCGATGTTTCCAGCTATTTTTTTCCGCGATTATGCTGCATCCAAATTATGTTTTTACATATTTACGGTACATGATGTTTACTTGATATCCTAGTGATTTTCGGCATAAAAGAAAAATCGATAATTATGCCCCACACAATGTTTTGTTGATTATTGCTACAAATAAACCCGTTCTGTTACGTCTGGTCCATGGTCACACATTGATGTGGATAATAGGGAAGTGAAACAAAGCTCTGTGTGTGTACAGTATGTGTGGGTGTGTATGTGAGAGAGAGAGACTCAAAGCTCATCACACTCTCCTGTGCTCTCTCTCTCTCTCGACCCATGCCTGATCAGCATCATGCCCCATCACTTTCCCTCTCATTGACTTCACATGTATGCATCTGCAGAGAGAAGGGAAAGGTAAGTAGCATCTCCCTGTTCATCTGTCACCCGTTGCTCGCACTTAACCGCTTAGTCTGAACCCAGGTTTGATTCCGCCTCCCTCCCCTCTTTCACACAGAGACTTTAATTTTGCTCTGTACCGCAGGGCGTTTGCAACACACGCATCACTGTGAGTTGCTACTTGTTGTAGGAGGAGGTGCCAATAATGCTTCACTATTTTTACTCGTGTTTTTCACATCTTGGTGCAAACCACACCAAGAACAACACTTGTGCAAGGTGCTTGCCAAAGACTAAATCTGCCAAGACAAGCAGCAAAAAAGCCTTGTACAGTAATATGTCAATTTTCTTATATAGACACATATTTAATAAAGAAATGATAAACATTTTAGCTACGCAATAGTGACGCAAAGCTGTGTGAAACCCTCTATAAGACTGACTAACCTGAACGTACCCACTTATTTCTCACTGACTCCCAGTCTTTGCCATCTGCCATCAGCAAATGCATCATTTCTTCTTATGAAATGTAAGCAGTGAAGATGTCATAACTCAATCCCGTGCTCCTCTCTTCTGTGCCTGCCGTAGAGGTCTCATGCCCTCCAGTGCAACGGGACTTCTACATTGAGCATGTTTCTTTTCATCAGGCATGATCAATAACAGTGCCATTGCTCATTTGGCAGCAATGAAGCAGCTCAAAAAGTTTGTTTTTGAAATTTGTGTGAGTGTTGAGTATGTTTGCTTGAATAGTTGACACTGTACTTTATAACCATTACTCCACACTTCCAGTAACACAGCCTCAGACGTCATCCCTGTGCACCCAGCAATGTTTTTCTAGCTCGCTCACCAGGTCCTCAGTGTCGTGTTTTGGGCACCCCTGACCTCAGCTGACCCTCAGTTTTCCCCTTCCCAGACATCAGGAGTTTACATTACGATGTTGTATCTGAGTAACACAGCATTGATGTAATAGCTCGGCTAAAGGTTAAAGGTATCTGATGGCTAAATCAGGTTTATTACTATGTGTGTTTTTGGCAGACCCCGTGCCGGTGTACATGTCATGGCAAGAGGAGGCAGAGTCAGGAGAAGCCCAGCTGTCTCCGCTGGCAGGCTGCATGATCCCTCTCCCTCTGGAGGAGGACGCCCAGCCCTTACTTGCCCGGCGCTTTCTCGACTTTGGCCACAGTCAGAGGTTCCTGCAGCAGGACCATGATGCCAAATCTTCCACCAAAGCCCTGTCCTGTGGGAGGTGAGAACAGGAATTACATTGCCGGATGCCCATTGACAGTGATTTCGGACAAGTATATTTTTGTTTCATAGAAAACAGTGACTCATATGGCAGCTCCCAAATTGGGAAGTGTGTGTCAATTCATAAATATAATTTTTGGGGAAACTTAACTTTGCGATGTGTTGTCTCACAGGCCACGTCGAGCCTCCCTCAGTTCCAAAGACAGTATGAAGGGAGACACAGTCTTCCAACAGCTCGCCAAGAAACTCCAGAGCCTAAAGAAGAAGATCAAACAATTTGAGGAACAGTTCGAAAAGGAGAAAAACTATAAGGTTAGAAGGATCGATTCCCTTACTTACAATGTACATAATTAAATGTGTGCAAAAGCGCTGCTTCCAGAGACAGAATCACTATTACTTTACGTTTTACTTTTTAGTTTGTGTTTCCTTAACTTTTGTATCTGAAGAGTTTTCAGTAAAACCTTTTTACATCTGTAAATCTTATAACTTACATGGTGTGCAGGTTCCCTTATTCCTTTTCCTTTGACTATGTGAACCAAGTTTAGACTTTAGACCAGTGACATTCACATGAAGGATTATAAAATTTTAAATATCTAGGCATCCGAATATTATGATGATATTTGACTTGACCGTAAATAAAGCAACTGCCTAGAAACCACTCAGGTCACCCCATAAAGCCTATAGTAACACGCTAGCAATCACTTCAGCATTGTAACTCTTTGGACAAGTAACGTTTCTGTTTTCTTCATAAAATGTAACAATCGATACATGTGCAAAATATAGATTGTCATGCATGAACTACTGTACACATGATGACTAAAAACTAATCCCATTGCTGATTGTCAATTGCAGCCGTCTCATGCTGATAAGGCAGCCGATCCAAAGGTCCTGAAGTGGATGACCGACCTCACCAAAATCCGCAAACAGCTTAAAGGTAAGAGGCACTGAGCCCAGGCAGTGAGCGGCCGTGTGAGCACATGGAGTATTTGGGTCTGGGGTGGGTTTTGAGTCAGTGTCATTGGGCGGCCTGGTTCTGGCCTGCTCCCCTGCCCCCTGTTGGGCAAAGGGGGGAAGCGCACCCATCACTGCATGCCTGTAGAGGCTCTGGGGCTCTCTTTCATGGGACCACCCTCATACTCTACTGAAGACCCCTCCACTCACTTTGTCGGTCCATTGTGATTGACCCCCACACTTCCCATCATCCATTTCCATTTGATGCCCCCCATCAGAGGTGCACTGTCGTATAAAGTCTCTCTCTTTCTTTAAATAAATCCACTCGGACGGCCCGCTCCGGCAGGACGACAGCACCTCTTGCCCAAAGGTTCCCTGAGGCACCAGGCTGTGCTTCAGTTACACAGACGCCACTCAGCCTCCGTCCCGAACACACCCCATTTTACACTGTCACGCCCCCTCAATGCCTCTAGACAGGCGCCCCTCTTCTGTAAGTACACATGATCTGCAGTAAGTAGACTTCAACGACTCTCTCTTCCCTCCTCTCTCTTTGACTGTCTCTCTGACCGCGGTCTCGCAGACGCTTTCCCCCTACGGGACCCTCTCAGCCACGTGTCTCAGCCTTCTTAGACGTTTAAAGTGTGTTGTTTTGAAGAAGAATGTAATTTTGGAAGTCGATGGGGTTTGAAGGGCGCAGAGCCCGCAGGTGTTGTTCGCAGTCACCTTCAGTGATTGTCAGTGCACTACTGATGAACTGTTCATGGTGATTCCAACCACTGAACTTGTGTTTCTTATGCCTTGTGTGGCCATCTTAAATGTTAACATTAAAGACACCTTCATTTTCTGTCTTTGTTTCTCTCTCACCCAGATGCCAAACATAAGGCTGAAAGCGAGCTGACTCCACAGACGCGTCCACGCAGTAACACGCTACCCAAGAGCTTTGGTTCCACACTGGAGCATTCGGCTCACGAGGGCCCTGCGGAGAACGAGGCGTGGGGTCAAAAACCCACCCGGGAGGAGACGCTGGAGCTCATTCAGCAGCGCATCAAAGCCAAGAGAGAAGAAGACGGCTGGCCAGAGGACGTCAGAGTAAGTTTGAGCATCGTAGGTATACATGACTTTAAATGATTTTTGAAACTACATATTTTAGGAGCTAAAAATTGTAACACAACGTAAATTCGTCTCTTATAGAAAATGACTAAGGAGGAGCTTACTTGTGAGAAAACAGTTCTGCAGAAGAACCTGCTGTATTATGAAGGATTTCATGGGCGCCCCGTAAGTGTCTCGCACACACAAACATACACCAACAGTGCTCCGTCTACACAACGCTCTAACAGAAGTGCTTTCCTGCAGGTCACACGAGAGGAACGATTGATCGTGAAGCACTTGTATGACAGATATCGGCTTGTCAAACAGATGCTCACCCGTGTCAGCATCACCCCTATCATAGTAAGCCATTCTCTTTCATTTTTATTTAAAATATATGAATCTGCCATCAGGCTGCGACATAAATTGATCATTTAGATCATTTAGTTGTGCTATAGTACAGTGGAATCTGAAACCATGTCTGTAGTTTACAATTAATGTATATTTTAAAATAATATTGTTTGACAGGCTGGAATCTGATTGACTAATGAGAATGAAAGCCGAGACTTGCTTTGTAGAGCAGAAATAGACTCCAGTGTTGTTTTAGGATCGTATGGTACGCTGGCTAGACATTTGTGCATGTTTGACACGGGGCCAGAGACACCAAAATAACCACCTTCTCTTTCTCGCAGGCGTCACCCTCCAGCAAACGGCGCAGTCAGATGTTACAGCCCATCATCGAGGGCGAAACCTCCCACTTCTGCGGTGAGATCGAAGAAGAGGAGGAGGACGAGGGCAGGGGGCAGCAGGAAAATGAGTTGATGCAGAGCGAGAACTCGGAAATCATCATGGACCCGGTGGGCCAAACCAGCTCTCAGCAGAGTTCAGAAGAGAACATACTGAGCTCGGGGAAACTCAGTCTGGATGTGCGGCTCTCCAGTTCGAACGCCTCCTCCATGTAAGACAAAACCAGCCCGCTCTTTTATTGTCAACCTACAAGTCTGTTCTTATTGTGCAGGATGTTTTGAAAGTATTGTGATGTTTTGAAAGTATGCCACGTGACGAAGCGGGAAAGCAAAACCCACTGTTTCGATAGTCTGGAATTACCCAAATGATCCTGGGTGCAAAATATAACCTACATGAGCGGAAAACCGAGATCTGTGTCCCGTGGTTTGTCGGCCAGCAGCAGCAGCAATAGGATCATGCTCTCGTCATATGAGATCTATTTATAGAGTCTGGGAGGATTCTGGAAATCAGTGGCCCTTAAACCCTCGAGCTGGATCAAGCCGTAATGTAATACTTTATGAAGCAAAACAAGCGCTCGGGCAGCCAGGTGTAGTCAAGTGTGCTGTATCGAGTGCATAAGACCTCCATGTCACCTTGTTATCAACTCTTATCAACCTTCACTTGTCAAATGCTGTATAAAGGTTATTTCCTGCTCGGAGCAACATTTGCTGGTTTCCTGAAAACACAGTTTCCTGTTGCTACAGTATTAACGTGTTAAAGGGACCGTTCCCCAAAAATAGAAATTCTTTCATCATTTACTCTTGTCATTCAAAATCTGTATGACTTTCTTTCTTCGGCAAAACACAAAATATAATATTTTGAAGAATGTTGGTAAACAAACAACATTGTCCCCCATTGACTTCCATTGTATGGGCACATTTCTCAAAGTATCTTCTTTTCTGTTCCACAGAAGAAAGAGTCATATACAGGTACATATACAACATGAATATGATGAATATACTGAATATGATGGCCTTTTTATTTTTGGCGAACTGTCCCTTTAAGTGTCATAGTTTCATTTATAGAAATCCAGCAGCTTAATACCATCTCTATCCCACAGGCCTGAGCTCCTGGAGCAGCTATGGAAAGCCAGGGCAGAAAAGAAGAAACTGCGCAAGACCATCAGAGAATTTGAGGATGAATTCTACCAGCAGAACGGCAGGTGGGTCGCTCACATTCCTCGAATCTGTTTTTTTAACCTGTTCTCTTCCGCTCAATTGCTGATCCAGATATCGAACGTTTTATTCGTATATCATAAATCCCGTAGTAGACAATATAATAGAAATGTGAAAAACGTAGGACTGAGAAATTTTTTTAAAATGAGAAGACATAAGAAATATATGTATATTAAATATTTAAATAATGAATGCAAAGAAAAAGTCCTGTGTGTGCCAAGAATGACACCGGACACGATCGACGTGACACGACAAAAGATATTCGAAACTACTCGCATGTATCATGAAAGATGACAACATTGTTTTTCTCTCACAGGAATGTTCAGAAAGAAGACCGCATGCCTATGATGGACGAATACAAAGAGTACAAACGCATTAAAGCCAAACTGCGGCTTCTGGAGGTCCTCATCAGCAAGCAGGATTCCTCCAAGTCCATCTAAATCTCCCAGGCCTGGCAGCCAACCGTATCAGAGAGGACCCGTATAACCTCAAAGGCCCAACCAATGCCCTTTTGACTTAACGTGACGGCATCAGCATCCATCAACCGCTGCGCTGCCGCCCCCCTCACACAGCCACCTAAGCTCTTGTTTTCTGTCCTCTGATTTGGCGGAATTTTGTTTGCCTTTAAAAGCCTTTTTTTTACACTGACCTCTAGCTTTCTCATAATGAGAAGTCAGCGGAGGAGACGTGCTCCTTTGCATCAGTTACGTGGACATTTGGATATTTAGCACTGAACTCTTCCACAGACCACAGAGATGGTCATCCTATTTCATAGTCACCCCTTCCCTTACTCATGGGATTGGGACAGAGGTTTCTACAGTATGTATAAATCTGTACTATTCGTTGATTTAAATATTTGTGTATTTTTTGCGGATTGAAAAATGTGTTTCTCTGTTACAAAGCGGAGAAAGGTGGTGCTCTTTTTTTTGTAAGAACATGTACAGATGATCGGACTGACTCAAGCTACCCGACAAATCCTGTCGCAAGCTATTTCTGTAAATCTTGTTATTTGACCACATCACTGACTCATATGTATATGATACATAACTGTACTCCGTATGTAACTCTTACTGTGTTTATAGCTCACATCTGTAATGTGCATTCGACTAACGGATGAAGTCATGGAAGTGAATTTATATGCCAAACTAAGTTGTAGTTGGTTTGTCAATGTTACAGGCCAGTGATGGTTTCCGAGAACATGCTGTTTATAGTCGCTTATTTCTGAATGGATAGACCCACTTTTGATAGATGGGAGTTGGGCTTTTATTTTAGTGTTACATTGGTTTTTGGATTTGTCAGCACACCCACTTTCAGCGAGCAACGTGGCTCAAAGCATCCAGTCCAGTTTTTGTCAAGTTTAAAGTTCATTATATGACTCGAGGAGCACAGAACACAGTGTGATCCCTGATTACGGCATACATGCTTCCGTAAGTGGCGTCTCGTGTTTTTAGGACGTGAGATCTGTTGAGGTTTCTTCCTTGTGTGGTGATGTCACACTTTTCATCACTTTTCAGCTGCCATCCCACCTCAGTATCGTTTTTTACAACCCATATGCGGTTATGGCTGGTTATTGCTTCGTTATGCAGTTGGATGTGCAGTGCACTAATAAAGTCTTATCAAAGAGATAAGAGATCTCTGACAGTTAGGCACACTGGATGGTTTGATTGCCGGTATAGAGAACAGTGCGGTTGCTGGCATGAAATGTAAAGAATGATTATACTAGGGGTGAACCGAACGAGTCTCGCGAAGAGTTACAATGTCGGCATGCACAGATGTGTTTGTGACTGCTGAAGGAGACGATAGAGATTATTTGCACAGCATTCTGGGAATGCAGTCTGTTTTGTTTGTTCAACTGTTTCTCGTTTATTCGAGCACTTGTGCGTGAAGGATGTTCACGCAGGTTAAGTTATATTACACTACCACTGTGGTGTCAGTATGACGTCATTTTTTATTACTGTTGTTTTGTACTCTCATTTTTAAGCATTTCACCATTCTGCGATACATCTTTACCGTGTGGTTCCTCTGCATCAGTGAAACACCTGCTTTGTCCGATTTTGTATAAGCTTGTCAGTAGTAGGATTGCATGGCAGAAATATGTATTTCAATTTTTGTGCCATGGAAATTAAGCAATAACTAGAAAAGAGGCCTATATCAATGGAATGAGAGACCTCCTGTATCCAGTATGTGCATTTTCAATAAACCGCTTGCAAGTATTATTGTCCTTTCACTTGGTTTGCTTTTCTCAAATGTCACGAATACGTGTTTTGCTGTGTCTTTGGTGTGTTATAAGTTGCCCATGCCTGGATCTTTTTGTTTTCTGACTTGTAAAAGAAATGCGGGGATCGTATGATTGCACTGCTAGCATGCAAACGTTAGCATTTTCCAAATGATCTACCCCCAGGTGGTAATGCAGCAATGACGCGAAGACTCGGTGTGCATTACATTTCTAATAATTGAACGGACCGCAGTCAATTATTCCGCTTATACCACAGTTAACACACCACAGGACATTGTTCAATTGTTGATGCATCAAGCGTCCATAACTTAAGTTATTCCACAGTTTAGATGAGGTTTAAAGGTGTAAAATGTGGATCCTTTGAGACGATGCAACAGTAATCAAGTATTTCAGGAGAAGAATGTTTTTTATAAAGTGTACGGCGTGCAGTTGCCTCACAGAGGTTTAAAACAATTGACTCAACATTATTAATCACAATTACAATGTCATGCGGAAAAGCAAGAAGGGGTTTGCCATAAACATGCAGACCTACCATCAGGTGTTTTAATATTGGAAAAAACTGCTGAAACGAATGTCTGTTTTGCCCCTTGTTAAAACAAATTGGTGTCTGACACAGATCAGGGTACCTGTCGCTGGCTCCCGGATTGAAACGTTTGCGAACCCCCGGCAAATGAATGAAAAACATTTAAGTATGCTGTGCAGGGGAAACAGATGGAAAACAAATATTTTCACTTTATTACGTCGGTCATGGACAGATAAACTACAAATAAATAATAAACCTTGAAAAATTTGTTTTTAACTAATCTTGCAATAAACGCAACCGCATTTTAATGTATTTTATGATGACACAATTTTTTACAAATCACAATTTACAAAATCTCTCGTTGGGAGACTAAAGTGCAGAACATAGTTAAACACAGTTAAGTAGAACAAAATACAATAAAGTAAATACAAATAATATAAAATAAATTAAGCGAAACGCAACCACATATTGAGAACAACAGGAATGAATATAGCAACAAAGTGCAGTTAAGCGCTAAATGTTTGAACATTTACATTTAGTCTTTTATCCAAGGCGACTTACAAAGAGTTCGGGGACCAATAAGCGATATGTAATGCAGGAGCAATGGTACAATAGGTGCTAATACAAAGTTACTAGTTTTTGCTACATTTATGACTTAAAAAGCCACTTTTAAAATATTTTCATCACTTTATTGAAAATATATGCCTTTACGATTTGATATGTGATGTGAAAAATGGTTGGCAAACAGCAGTTCCAAATCTACGACGACGGGAAGTAAGTAATGGCAAGCTGACTTGATTTTTGACTGGATTTTGCTTTTGCGGTCAGATTTCCCCTCAGGTAGCGTCCAAATCTGTGCTCGTTTCGGTCACCGAAGCTGGTTCATAATAAGCAGGTTTAGCAATGTTATCCAGACCTGTCTCGAGCTATCCCAGACACTACGATATTTTCAAACCTACTTGATATTATTTCGATGTGAGTGACACTGTGGAACTAATCCAGCCAATCACAGAGCAGAAGTTATTATTCCGTGGAGGAATGAAAAACCGCTGGCAGATATTAATTTACATTAGAGAGAGTGATACATGGCTAGTATAACAGACATTTTAAACTATCCTAAAGCAACAAGACTGTATAATATAATATGGAAAACCCTTTAATAACACTTCGATGTTTCACGCTCAATTCCAGTTTGCCATCCACCATCAAACCGGAAGTTAGCGGGAAGTGTTTTCGCTGTTGGTCGCATCTGCTCCTCGACCAAGGTCTTGTTGTTAGTGCACTTTGCGTTGTGTAGTGTGAGTGCAAGAAGTTGAAGGATGACAAGAAACCTTGTGTAGTGAGGGCAGCCAGCCGGGGAATGGGGACACTGCGCTTCGGCCTGGTTGAGGACAGATGCAGGGCTCTCCAAAGCTATAGTTTCTTCATCGGTTCAGATGTAAGTTAACTCATCAGAGATGCAGAAGACCACGCTGCAACTTTTCGGTATTGCACCAGTCAATCATAATCATTACAAAGAGCGAAGACCAAGTGCCCAACAAGGCCTACACACGTTTCTTTTCCCCCAAGGCGTGGTGACACATGCCTGCACTTAATCGTGCTGTGCGTATTAGATGTTTTTTGCAATGACGGCTGAACTTCAGGGAGGAATTTAAACGTATAGCGTAATTTAAAACATCCATTCATGACATAGTGCAGGGCTTCGTATACAGTTGGCTTTATCATAATGAAGTACGCAGGGCTTATTTAAAAGCACTGAGCTGTTTACTCTCATATTGCTCTGGTATGACTATAGCCGGGTTTCCATTACCCTTCAAAATACGCCCAAGGGAGACACAGCAATTTTTGCGAAAACTCCCATGTATAAAAGTTATCACGCCCGTGTTTTTAGGCAATACGATAAATGCAATGGTAACACTATTTGTCGTATTTACAAGTCAAGTGGCATATAAAAGAGCCACATGAAAATATATGGTATGTTTTGGCAGAACATTTGGGAGACCGAACATTAAATAATAGCTCAGATCTCGGCCCAAATGCAGGAAAACCACGAGTGCAGTAGGCTATGGAGATTTATAAGGGACAGTGAGGTAATATTAAAAAAAAAAAAAAGAAATATAGACATTTCTCTTCAGTCTTTCATCACATTAGGTGGCACTGTGCAGAATGCACTAAAGTTTGTTTGCAACTTGCTATAAAACGCACAAAGAATAGTCATGAATGACTATTAGTCATGAATGACTACGGCCAGAATGACTTATCACGAGAAGAATCAAAATACACTTTAATCACATAACATCATTTAATAAAAACGCTGTCATTTCGTTATATTCTCTAAATGTCAGTCACAATGTAATGATGAAAGCATGCTCAGATGCGGATGTTAATGAAAAGTATGAGCGGAGGCCATGCAGTAAAACAATCGAGCTCCGGCATGGTCTAGGGCACGCTATAGATGCAGGGTTCTCCAAAGCTATAGTTTATAGTTAATATAGCTGTATTTTCCAGATTTAGACCGGTTTCCGGTACATGGCGGTATTTTATATCACATTTTATACTGATTGAGAGAGGAGATACTGCAGATGATTGACTTGAAATGCCCTTTTATACTTTCATATGGTGAGTGAATAATGTAGAAAAAAGCCACACTAGTATTATACAGGTCTGCAAGTCCCACAAAATGATGGTGTTAAAGAGGTTGCGCTCATAATGAAGGAAAGGAATCAGGATACAGGACAGTTGAAGTCAAAATACAGAACCTTTTAATTGTGCAAAATCCGCAAACAACTTGTAACTACACAAAACAATCCCCTTCCCCTATAATAACTGCAAAGTTTAGACTACTTTAATAACTAAATAGCATGCAAAAATAACTTGCATACATAATAAAGCTTGAAATAACTTTTTCCTGCACTGGTGTTCCCAACTACAAGAGAATAATACCATATGTCTGAAAAGTTGAATACGATACAGTACCAATTTTACCATTAAAACATGCATATTTTAAAATCATAAAACAACGGCTTGAATTCGGAAATCACGTTGTCAATCCTCATCATTGTATTCAGAGAAACAGGTAAAACTATAAGTGGGTCATTCTACGGAAATGTCCATTTTTCTGTCCCTAGCCTTTACAGAAATATTACACTTGAAAAACACATTAGGGTTACATTTTTTATATTTTAAAATGAAACAATATGTTATTTGAACAATTACACCTTCTTGAGCAAAAATTTGGCAATATTTGATTTTTATTCATTAATTAGAATTCCAAGCACCACAGAAGTGCTCGTCCCCACAGTCATGTACAGAGGGAAAATGCTTTATTTTGAAGTCAAAAACTGTGTTTTCTTCCATTTAAAATATAATAATGTGTCCATAACTATCAAATATATGATGTAAATTACATAAAAAATCTAAATGCTAAATAAATATTATAAAATATATAATGAAAGTAGTGGTCCCCTGGAGTTGTGTCACTGGTGTTACCGTTTAACAAAAAAGCTCCTATCTTTAAATAAAAATCACACTGATGACATCACTTGACTTCCTTCTTCCAATTTCCTGGAGATCTATGAAGAGAAGCCCATAAGTCCACTTTCTCTTTTCAATTATCAGAAATCTTCTCATTTATCTCATGATTTCATATGAAGCTTTTAGTCAAAGTCACTGACCTCCTTTATTGTTTGGGAATTGTAAAAAACTAGAATACAAATGGATTAAACTACTTAATTTAGTGAGTATACAATGATTGACAACATGTGGTTTGACACCTTGCAGCAGCTTTTTTTTAAAATGCAGTTTTCATGACAATTGTCACTGGTGTTAGTGTCACTGGTGTTACCTTCCTTATGGGTAACACCGAAGATCAGTAACACCAGTGACTCCCTTTTATAGATAAACTTTGTTCAAAGCTATTCATTTAGCATAAAAAAGCACTAAATCACAGTGCGATTCTAACTTTTCTTTGTCATTGTTAATCCTCCTTTGGTCAGGTATTTCTAAATTGAGGTTATGGCTAAACTGAGTGCAGCTGAGAAACAGCGACTATACAGAATGCGTAGATGCTGATCCTGAATGCAGAGCAGAGTATTTTCAGAAAAGGAAACAGAGCTATCTCCATGACATTGACACACAAAAAAGAAAGAGAATAAGTGATTTGAGTGAAAGGGAGAAGAGATATGAGCGAAAGGCATATGGAGGGTCCGTCAGCAAAGAGTCAGAGTAGAAGCATTGACACCCCCATCATCACCAGATAGATCACCCAGCGTTTCAAGGTACAAAACTTCTCTCTAGTCACATTAATATCATCTCACATAACCTTTTCACTAACTCCTTCCCTATCACATTTTCTTCACATTCACACACACAGAAAAAGAGAGACACAGACATACAGAGAGAGCAAGAGAGGGTTAAATGAGTGAGAACTTTTTTTTCAAGAAAATATTTTGCTTTAAAGCCTAATTCTTAAGTGTAGCAGAATTCAATGAAATTAAAGCATTGTAATTGCTTGTTTATAACTGGTGTTCAAATATTTTCATTGTTATAGCAAACACATGGTTGCGCAATTGAACTAACATCATTCAGTCACACTTTTAACAAACCTGTAAATGAAACATAATCTCCTTATTAGATTATCATTCATTTTCTGTACCTCTGACTGCATGTACTGAATTAAAAAAAAAATCATAAACACCTTTAATATTGCTAAAAAAAAGTAAGGTAACACCAGTGACAAAAAAAATGTATGCTGTCTTTAAGTACATGCACACAAAAAAATACAAAAAATGAAGCTGTCATTTATGTGTACTCATAAAGTCAAAGGGTAACCTAATAATGTGGTCTAAGTTTAAATGTTAGAAAAATACATCAATTTTAAGACATCTTGCCATACCAAAAGTGGACGTTTCTGTAGAATGTTATATGCTTATTTTGAGCATATTGTTTGTTCCTGAATTTAATATAACGTAATGCGAACTTGCAATTGCTGCACATGTGTAATACTGTGTTCACACCAAAGCAAATGACATACAAACTCAATGCAAAGACCCTTTACAGTCTTCTGCTGTTCAGACACGCTCCCATTGCGACATGAACGGAATATGTAACGTTACTGCTCATGCGTGAGACGCACGCGAACATCCAAACGAGTCATTTTAGCGCATGTTTATATAGTCAAAGGATGATATACAGTAGTGCCGCGACATAGAAAGACGCGTTCTATTTGAATGGCCGGTCATGGTGCTGCTGAAAATACTGTCGCGCCGCGTTCCGCGCATTGTTTAAGCTACATACACCATTAATACCCTATCTTAAAAAGTCAAATAACACAAATGGACACCGGTATTCGGTATGATCCGGTATACCGCGCAGCACTAGCAGAACACCACACTGCGACTTTTCGGTACTGCACTAGGCACAGTCAGTCATAATCATATCAAAGACATTAGACCAAGCGCCTACTACACGCGTTCATTCGAATAAACGGATATGACGTTTTTCTGGCCGTTCCCAGTTATGCACACGCTCATCCACGCCCACTGATTAACATGTCATTTGCATGACTTTGAAAATGAAACGGAAAGAGAGAATGAACTGAAAATCAAACCTAACATTTTAATTTGAATTGTGTCCGTATTATTGCGTAAATAAATAATAAAAAATTTAATTAATAAAATGTTTTTGCAATTTCTTTAAACATTTGCCTTTTCACGTGGGCAGATTTTAGTAAAAAAGGAAATGTAAAATAATCACTTGCATCTTTTTCAACGTGACAGAGAAAACGCATTGTCAGTGTAAAAATCAAATCGTTATATTTTTCATTTGAGCTCATATTGTGTGCGCAGTTATGTATAATGAAATAGTTTATCTGGTTTTTATCGTTTAATGTATTGATTTACATTTGGCAGGATTTACCTTCCATATCTCGCTGATTCACATTCATCAAACAAAATTCGCACTCGGTTTCTGTTGGCACCCGCGTACCGAACTCTGTCTTCAAGTCTTCTTCAATTTAATTGGCTGAAACCTCTGTCTTCTTCAGTTTGATTGGTTTAAGTTCCGCTTGTCTTCTGTAATGCTTCACGTGCTTGATTGGCTAGAATTCTCTATACCTTGCTTGATTGGCCAATCTTTTGACATTGACGAGCGCTGTTAAACCGCTGTGGCAAGGACACAGAAACCACAACCATAGTTGGACAAAATAAAATGATATAATGTAAATTAATATTATTTCTTTATATGCTTACAGTCCACCACTGCATGCACTTACTCCTTTAAAATCAAGACATTTAATTACTACATAAAATTGATCATTTTTAACGTTTTCCACAAAAATGTACTTTACACTCTGTGGTATAATTTTATGTAAAAAGCACTAAATCACAAAACATCACTTCAACCACGAGTCTCTGCTGCCATCCAGTGGCGGCTCAAAGCATCTTATCCCAACAAAAAATTACAAATCTTTTCATTCATGTATTATTGTATCCTTAGAAATACATCAATACCTTATATTCACAAACCACATTTGTGCATAATTCATAGATGACGCACCACATTTGAATGACATAATTCATTTTTGTGTTATGATTTATAAAAACATCAAAGATGGGGCAGCAGTTACACCAGCCCTAATGCTAAAAAAAGCTCCTGGGAACATTCTTGCATCGTAATGTTAAAACCTTGCAAAACTGTGTCTTTCTGCATAGTGTTTTGTATCAGTATACCGTTTGTCCATTGACAAACTAAAGGTCTATATCAGTCAAAGTCTGCGAGAGAATTTATGGGCAGAATAATGGAGCAATGATAATTCTCAGTTTTGTAAACAGGTAGGATCCACAGCAAACAAAGTTAAAGCTTTATATAGTTAAAAAAATGTACAATGATCATGTTTAGGATTATTGAAAGTCGTTACATTTCCAGTTGTACTGATAACTCAATTCAAATGATTCAGTATATCAGCCGATGCCACAATAAAATAAATAAAACCGTGTGCTGTAAATGAATTGTGCTTGTAAAATATTAACCTGTGCCAGGTTGTTTTCCTGCCATTGCAAAAGTACCAGCTCTGCTGCATAAGATGTTCAGTGCAATTTTTACTAAGATTCTGTTACGTTTGGCAGATAGTTTCCCTAGCCAGTGCGATTTCAGAAAAAAATGCATATAGAGACTGAGTTGTAAAATTAAGACAAAGTCTTAAAAGAAAGATATTAAGGCTCTGTATGTCCAACATGGACGACTGCACACCAAAACTGCCACATGACAAGTGCTTATATACATTATAGTATTATCAATATAATTATGTTACATTTGGCACATTACCCTGTGATATTCATATCATGTTTCTAGTCTAAACTTTGAGTATAACATATCAAAAGCACAAAAGCAGCCTATTAAGTCAATTTTTAAACGAGTATTGATTTCTTTGTGCGTGTGTTTCCATAATACAAACATAAAATAAGTTACCTGTAACAAAAAACAAGTGAGTGAAATACAATCAGACTATCGATTTTTGCGAGTCTGAACCCTGATCTAGTTAAAGGGGTGCAATATGCATTGGTGTTGTACTGTGGAAACTCTGAGACATTATTTTGAGTCTGTGATGGTAACTTCAGTGCCAATGCATGTGTATTTGCTCGGAGCATTGTAAAGTCAGTAGTAAAGCAAGCAGGGAGGTCTTTGTTGGCACAATCTTCACCTGCACATAGACTACCACTCGGATTTCCACATCAGTCAGTCTGTGCTGGACGTAGTTCATTCAGTTAATTCCTTAATCTCTCTACCCAGCCTGACTCAGTCCAAGCTTGTCACTTTAAACGAGGTCTTCTTTTACGAAGGGACTGTGTGGCCTCTCTTTTAAAAACAACAGTGGTAAATGGCACATTCTGGGCACATTGGAGAGATCAGGGATCTGTGTGCGTGTGTAATGCTCTCAGCTTTAAGATCACGAAGCTTCACAAGGATCCAGAAGACGGCAAGGTTCATCCAAATTCTGCCTCAGATCACTGTCTGTCTGTCACAGCTGATCCCTGAACAGGTCTGCAGGGACCCACTGCCCAGGACTTTTAGTCATAAAGGCTTGTCAATAACAGACACCCCTGCAACAGATGTAAATGACATCATCTTGTGTCAAAGTCATTTGCGTATAACTGGACTGAATTTGAATGCGAGCATGTGAAGCAGACCTGCGTAGCTGCGGCCGTTACCCATGTTGGTTGGAATGAGGCTCCATTTATCAGCAGCAGGGTCGTAGTACTCAACGGAAGACAGGTTGCATGATCCATCGTCTCCTCCGATCACATACAGCAACCCATTAATGGCACACACCCCTGAGACAAACACGCTTCGTTAAGCGTCCTCTCCTGATTTCTCTGACGTTAAGAAAAATTGGCCTCTCAAATGAAGAAACACTCACCTGCGTTCCTCCGGCACATGTTCATGTCACACACCTGCCTCCAGGTGTTAGTCGTGGGGTCATAGACCTCCACACTCTTCCTCACCAGAGGACCGTCATGACCACCTGCAGCGTACAGCTGTCCTTTCAGCACTCCAACACCTGTACAAAACACCAATATCACATCTCAGGCCTTGAATAATTCCGGCTGTGAACTGCAAAATGAATCCGGTAAAATAAATATCTAAAGTGTGTTTGGACAAGTCTACTGAAAGGCTCTAACCAGCTCCGCTGCGTCTGGTGCTCATGTCGGCCACATAGCTCCACTTATTACTGGTTGGATTATACTCCTCTACAGTACTCAGACACTGACGGGATGCTCCATCATATCCTCCAACAGCATACAGCTTCCCTGTGCAGCCCCACAAACACACACTTGTAAATCAATAATCACAGCTGCACGTTTTTAATATGGACACAATGTAACAATTACAGTCAAATTTAGGTTTTATGCACTATTCACTATTATAAAACCACACCCTATAAAACCCTTCACACCAATCATAAAGCTTACCATCCACTACGCCCACCCCGACACTGCTGCGTCTGGTGTTCATGGAAGCTACAAACGTCCACTCATTAGTCTTAGGACTGTATGCCTCAACTGACAACAGGCCTTGAAGGGACAAAACATACGTTATGTAATAATGAATAGGTGTTGCTTGGAAACAGGTGACAAACGTGTTTTTGCAGGGCACAATCTGCAACACAGAGTATGTACCTGTACTTCCGTCAAAGCCCCCGACCGCATACAGTAGGTCCCCTAGTACAGCTGCACCCAAAGTGCTCCGCCGCTCCTGCATGCTGGGAACAGAGCTCCACTGATCCTTCAACCCATCGTAAACGTCCACCGTCCGCACGCGCAAGGAGCCGTTAAACCCTCCAACTGCATACACCTTACCGGCCATAAACACCACACCTAAAAGACACACGTTCACGCGGAGAGGTAAGACCAAGTGGAGCACAAAGAAAATGACAAGGCACAGAATTACTGAGAACCTGCTCGACAGCGTCTGGAGGGCAAGTCTGCCACCTGGTACCAGCGGTCCTCCTCAAAGTCATAGCACTCCACACTGCGGATGGCTTTAGGAGCCTGACCGCCTACCACCATCATCACCTGACGAATTGATGATACACACGAGGGTGGGTAAAAAAACTTAGGCGAAATGGATGTCTGAGAGATGGTAAGATGCAAAATTGGTACCTTTGGCAAACTGATGGGCGTGCGCGGTCTGGTTCTGTCAGTATTTATAAGATGCCTCTGATCAGCAGGTAAAAGATGATACTTCATTGCCTCGATAAGAAAATCTTTACACGTGTTGTTGTTTTTAATAAGGGGTTCCTCCTCCACAATCTGTTCAAACATTTGAATCAGACATGAAAACGATTGCAAATAATGCATCCAAAGCAACAAACTGAGAACGGTCACACCTGTACTAGGTAATCTCTGGACAGCAGTGGCAGCCGAACATGTTCCATCAGCTTTGGCATGTGCTCCAGACGGGCCTCCTTATCGTGCTTTATCCACGCGATCATAGCCTCAAAAACCTAGTAATGTAAAAGTAGTAAATCAAGCCAACAGGTCCTAGTACTGCCCACATCTTCCTCGCTGACATCACTGCTCATAAGACAGCTGCCATCCAGTGGGCGTGCAAGCGGAGACTTGAAACACAAGTCAGCCGTAAGCAGAGAGCAGCTAATGACGTGCGAGTCTGTGACAGACAGATGGTCTGTCTCCAGCACATAGATCTAAAAACCTGCCACCGGTCTGCTGTCTACAAATCATGCGAGGGTGAGCGAAGCGCAGGCTCTCAGTGATGTAACAGATAGAGACATTGAGAAATGCAATATGCAGATAGTTAAAGTTAGAAACAACAACTGGCTGAACATCTTCAGCCCCAAAGACGACAGGTGTTACCTTCTCCTCAGTGGACACTGTCAGTTTGTCACTAGAGATGAGACAGCACACCTGCTGCAATGAGAGGGCCATGAACTCCTCGCCAAGCATGACGTCTGTGAAGTGCTGTTCTGCTCGACATATACACACAGAAAACTGTCTCAACATATGTTTGGAATATACCCACTGCTGCCTCTGCTCCTCTGTTTAATGTACATTGAAAAAAACGAGAACTCACCGGCATAAGCGTGAGCCACACTAAGCAGTCCTGTGCAGGCGTGAAGGTCAGCAAACGCTCGGATGCCCAGGCAGTTGGTGGGATGAAGTTGGGCTTGTAGGAAGTCACAGCAAACCTGCCGAACATCCATCAACTGCAGCAGGCTGGCAGCGGGGAGCAACACCTGCATACAGCAGAATTTAATAATGCGGAGGTGAGTCATGCAGGTTCTGCCAATAACATGTTAATCCTGAGTGTCTAAAGACTAATACGTACGCAGCCAAAACACAGCCATTTAATGCAATTTCACCGCGTGCAGCTCATGAACGGCATCTTTTAACGCTGGGACAACTATTCGTTTCAAATGATCTGCAAATCCAGTGTTACATCCACCATTTATATAATATTCATCATCCAAATCCCATGAACAAACAAACACACATGCACAGCTGAAATTCTATAACCCCGAAGGAAGCACATAGATGGAGGTGCTCTTTCTCTCATTGATGTGTGCCCGTGTGCTGTTCCTTGAGAAACTGCCCATATTAGGTATAAAGACCGCTATTACATAACAAAGAACCATGTGAGGAGGGAGTGTATTTGGCATTGAAATACTACATCCAACTTGTTTTTTTTACATTTTGCCCATGTTACGAATGAGAATCCAGCATGTGTAACAGTGTTAAGAAGTCAGAATGCATGAAACAGTATTTGCACCCCCTTTAAGAGACCACGCCAACTCGCCACTTTTGTAAGGTTCCGATATTAATGTGGTGATGTTTTTTTGGAAAGAAAACATTTCTGTAACCCAGCACATAAATGTCACATGTAAACGGGTAAGGCCAAGACGTGAGCAGCATCTGTGAAATTCAATTATAGGAGCACGTTCTTAGAACAAGAGATGGGCGGAACGCCATATGGGAACACAGATCGTAAGCCGTTGCATTGCATGACATTGCTGAAAGCCCCAAGGACCAACAAAGCCATAAACAGCCTCTGCCCCTATGAAGCATCTGTCCACCCTGCCCAGATGAAAACTAGGCCACTTGACTTGGCTTCAACGCAGGCTTTCTACTGACCCCAGACCGATCCCAGTACAAATGGTATGAAGCCTTTCAGATCACGTCACTCTCTACAGCGGTGTTCTGTGCATTTAAACAAAAGCTCCTACACACACAATAAAAGGCAGCAGGAGAACAAAACACCAACACAAAGGGCAAAGAGCATCAATCCAGCACATCGCACAAGACTTCCTCCACTTTTTGTTGCTTTCCGGTGCTAATAATGAGAGGAAATACCCTGCTCCTCACAACAGCAGCAAGCGCAGCTGAACGTCAGAGGAAAGAACAGAGAGCGTATGGGCAGATTACATACAGTCGGTCATGCTTGTAACGGTAGAGCATGTGTAAATGTCTGGACTTACCTGAACGTTATCCTCAGACACTTCGATCTCTGCAGTGTAAATATAATCCACCAGCTTCAGGAGCGTCTGTCCATCAACGTCCCTGATCTCGATGTGGTGAGCCTTGCTTTCACTCATGTCACCTTCATACGACAGGTACAAGAGAACCATTACCCACAGCAACAGCGGACAAGCTTGCGTTCTCTGATAAGATCGAATATGTGAGCGGTTGCACTCGAGAACAAATAGTATTTTCTGGGTAATATGGGATATGCAAGTACCTGTGAACATGGCACAGAAGTAAGGACTGCATGATGCTAAAACCACTCTGTGTGCTGGTACTTCCACTTCACCCGCCACCAGCAGGACATCACAAAGCATCCTCCGGCTGTGACCGCAAATGGAAGAAAATCAACAGGGAAAGATCATGCGGATATGAGCAAGCAACACAAATGAATATAACATGTGCTTGTTGAATAGATTAAACATTGTGTACTGACTTTCTCAAATCATTCATAAGGCAGAAGGCCTTCCTCATGTGACTGTAACTGAAGGAGTGCGTCCCTGGCTCCACATCCTCCTCGTGTGAATCCAAACCCGGCAGAGGACAAGGCACTCCACACCTTGTTAATAAATCAAAATTGATCCAAACATGTTTGATATGACAAACACCACCGATAAACTTGAGAAAAAACGTGTTGATTTTAGTATTCACCTGTTCTTTTGATCATATTTTTAGTAATGGTTAGTTTATAACGCCCATCAGTTTACCAACAGTCCAGTCAAGTTACCGCTAAAAGAGAGATTTTCAAGTCTCGACATCTAAGAGCCTGTATGACAACATCTCACT
Organism: Barbatula barbatula; assembly: GCF_947034865.1. Taxonomy (NCBI): domain Eukaryota; kingdom Metazoa; phylum Chordata; class Actinopteri; order Cypriniformes; family Nemacheilidae; genus Barbatula; species Barbatula barbatula. Next base: position 14,788,409 of record NC_136781.1, on the reverse strand, counting down.
CATTTAAACCGGTTGCTACTTAAAACACGTTTAAAACAAGTCTTTGTAAACAAATTTGCCAAAATTGAACAAATGATCAAGCACACTACATGCAGCTAGCGATGTAGCTGCTATAGACAACAACATTGCGCCGCTCATTGCACTTTAATGATTCGGTTTTTAGCTCCATCGATTTCTCGTTATTTTCCTTTTAAAAACATACATTTGTTACGAGTTACATTCAGCCCTTTCAGTTATAATAAACACTTACCCGTCGCAATCCATGTTTGAAGTGGCGCGCGAGGCAGTTGGCTAAAGTTAGCTTGCTACATCATCTTTCGTAGTTTTTGTTAGACTCGCCTGTCTCGTTTATTAAGGTCTTCGGTCTTTTCAAGCTTATAGTCGACTGCTGAACGTTTACATCAGTTGGCTTTGTGGTCAGCGCTGTCTTGTAGAGCAGGCTGTGGTTGTTTCTGTCCGGTTAGCAGCGCACAGCCATCGCTGGATTCATTGACTTTACAGCCGTAGAGCGTCGTAACGGTCCTCCATCATCGTCGCGTTGCTTGGCAACGGTGACAAGCGCTTCGGCAGAATCAGCAAGGTCAGCAGACCGCTGCACTACGAGATGCTGCGCCTCCTCTTATCGGCTACATACATTTTTATACATTGTCACTGTGCTTTTAATGGAGTTAATTACAGAATCCTAAAATAAGAGCAATATAATTTTCATTATTTTAATCATGGCTAACCACATAAATAACCACACTACTAGATGCATTCAAACAACAGAAGACGCCAAAGACTTCATTTATTAAATCATTTTATTCCTTTGCACATGTAAAACGACTCCATTGGCTGAATTGCAACACTCCACGTGTTTATCCCCAGCGAGCTGATCCTAAACCTGGCACCACCAAGGCATCGTCTTCGACCAGCTGTGTAAAGATCAAATCAGAAATTGTATTAAAAGATGCAAAGAACAGTTTTTTTTTAATGGGTGTCAGTGACGGGACCTATAAAAAGATCAGTTTTCTAAATACTGAATGTCTAATGTATACTGAATGTCTATGGCTTACAAAAGGATTGAACCTAAAATGTATAATTACATCCAAAATGACCACAAAAAAGTATTAAAAGTAGTTGCCCTTAAAAATAGAAATGAAATAGTTACATCAAATTATAACGTAGGAAACCACTAAGTAATAGTCATGGTTTAGACTACAAAATCTTACCCAAAGCATCTGGCCTCTCGGAGGTCACCAGGAATACAGCATATGCAGTCCATCTCAAATCTGCAAGATATCACCAAGTGTGAAAGTATGTACATATATTAGGTGGTGCTGCCAGTTTATTTATAAAAAATAAAAAATAAAACTCACCGGAGACGCTGAGGAAGTCCTTGCTTCACTTTTCTGGCCAACTGGATTCTCAGCTAAAGCGGAGGTTCTCAAGCAGCCACACGTAGAAGTGAGATTGTATTCCATTGCATACCCTCTGTGGAAAAAGAAGATAGATGCAATTAGTGTTAAGTCAACAAGTGACGTTTTCCTGAAGCACGTCTAACTACAACCAGTCTATGACACAACTCGATCAGATTTATACTTTTGTGATTGCCTTTAAGAAAAGCGATCTATGTAGGAGCTGTGTCGTTGTTTTAAATCTAATAGCGTTCCAAAGGGCCAAACCAAATGACAGTCTCAATGAATTACACACATCCATTGTCCTAGCGTGTCAGAAATGGACAAAACACGAGCAAAACACCGAGATGAGGAGGGGAGGGGGATTGATAAGATGTAAAGTAAATAACTGAAGTCACAAACCTTGAGCTTAATAAATGCTGATCTCCTTTGCATTTGATGCGATTTATATCTGGAACTAATGCATCAAGTAAACAGGAACTATAAGCCCCATTCTCCGGTTTGACCTTAAACTGAAAATTGTCTAAAATATATTTGATTAAGACATAACTACATAGACCACAATCACCACAGCTTCACACACATTGGACTAGAGAGCAGTTTCCACTTCTCCTCCATTTTACATGGTCACCGCTAGTTAACACTAAGATAGTATTAGGTAATGCTGTAATAAAGTTGCATGCACGCTTTTACACTATCCACTCACAAATACCTCGTTTTGCGTCTGTTCCAGGTGGATCCGAAGTATGTTAAAGACACACCTGATGTAATGTCTCGTATATAAAATATTTCTACAAACCTGGTGCGATTATCCTATGGATTTTCTGCTGGGTTTCTACATCTCTGGAGTACCCCTGGAGAATCCAATGACGTAGTAGTGGACACAGCTAAGGTATAGATCCGTCTTATTTGATCACTAAAAGTATTGGAACAAAGCTCTAAACATATTTTAAGAATAAAGACAACATATCTTGCATGGTTGGGAAAATTTTTACATCCCCACACGTCTGATGCAAAAATAGTCCATATGGTGCACTAAAGCCGGTGCCTGGTAGGAGCAAAGGGTCAGCATGTGCTATCCTTGCCTCCAGTTTTAGTCTTACCTAGACGGCGATACAGAATCACTAAGCGGGCTTCGTATACGTCAAAACCACCCAATAAAGCTCAACTAGTCAAACCATAATGGCTACGTAATAATCACCTTTATTAATAGAAATACATACAGTTCAGTTGGTTCTGAAATAAACAATATTCCATAGGTATTATATTGTTGAAGCAGTAATACAATTAGACAAATGCATCCTTAAGGACTTTAACTGTAGAAAAACAACTCAAATCAAGCCCGTCTTTAAAGTTCACTGTAACACCAAATACAATATTTTATAATGAAGTCGGAACTATTTGACAAATGGCTAATTATTGGAGAGTCACAATAGGTCACTACAACGGATGTTGGGTTTGTGCGAGACTGAACACCAAAAGGTAAAACCAATCCTTTTATTTGCATTCACCGACACAAATATAAATGTGCCTTTATCCCACCCAGTATGTCTGGATGACAAACAAAGGAGCCTAATTAAATACCAGTTTAATGTGATACTTCACCCAAGAAAGAAAACTCTCGTTTACTTCGAGTCGTTCCAAATCTGTATAAAAGTATTTTTTCTGATGAGCACAAAGATATTAGTTAGAACGCTTATAACCAAACAGATTTGACGTTTGGGGGGGCTAACATCGGTTCTTCTTTCTCCGTGTCAATCGAAACAAAGAAATGTATACAGATTTGAAACAACTCGAAGGCAAGTAGATGACACGGTTTCCATTTTTGGTGAAGCATCCCTTCAATGTTCCACTGGTTGTCCAGCAGCCCCGCCGGACGGCGGTCGTTTAATACGTCACGTGATCACTACCGACCAATGAAAAGAATCGAACCTCTACGGGGGGGTTCACCGTGATTGGCTCCAATCAACGGATTTAAATAACGTGGTTGAACAAAGGGAAACAAAAGACAAGAAAATACAATACATACGCTAAAGGAAAAAACACATGCCTACACTAACAAGCAAAAATGCTAATCTTAACTTAACATCAAAGCACAAAAACGTGAGAGAAACAGTTTCGTAAGGAGGGAGCATGCCCAGGCCATTGTTGGCCGGTCTGATAACAAGCAGAAATCCACGGCAGTAGTCCTATTTGTGTAGCTGAAAAAAACTCCCTAGTACTTTAGGGAAACGATGGGTGCCTTAAAAAAGAGAATGTGTAGTAACAGCTGTGAGAGGTAACGTTTGATAGGTAACCCTCTACCTATGATCTGCTAGGCTGGATAAGTTGTGAACTCCTGAATGAATCGATGCGTCATTGTTTCAGTCAATGTCGGGCCACGTTAAGGTGACACGCTCTGGCTACTTTGCTGAATATAACGTGTGGTCAAAATCGTGATGTGGGCTGGGGAAGGAGCTGCTCTTAATATCGCACCTAACACGTATTTTTAATACGAGCCTCCGTAACCCCCCCTGCCGTAACCACCGCCGCCACCACCACCTCGGGAGTAAGGAGCGTTGCTTCTGCCCGAGTAATTACCTTTCATTGGACCATAGCCAGAGGATTGCTGGCCATAGCCGCTGCCAAAGTCATTGTAGCCGTTACCACCACCGCCGTAGCCCTCCATTTGGTCTCCGTAGCCTCCCCCATATCCGCCGCCGTATCCGCCTCCATAGCCTCCGCCATAGCCATCGTTGCCCCCGTAGCCGCCGCCGTAGTTGCCGTATCCGCCGCGCCCACCGTAGCCGTTCTGAGGTCTCCCCATCCCCCGTCCGCCTCCCCTGCCTCCCCGACCACCGCGACTACCAGAAGCCTGCATCTCTTGCTTGGTCAGGGCTTTCTTCACTTCTACTTTATGTCCATTAATCACGTGAAACTTAAGCACCACAGCTTTGTCGGCGGAATCGTTATCCTCGAAATACACGAAGCCGAAGCCCCGTTTCTTGCCGGTCTCTTTGTCCGTGATCACCTCGGCCTTCTCGACCGCGCCGAACTGGGAAAAGCAGTCGCGGAGGTGATCCTCCTCGATGTCGTCTTTAAGACCGCCGATGAATATCTTCTTCACCTTAGCGAGGGCTTCGGGTCTGCCGGCATCTTCTCGCGCTACGGCCCTCTTGATCTCGACGTTATTCCCGTCCAGCAAATGGGGACGGGCCCCCATGGCCGCGTCCGCCTCCTCCGGACTCGAGTAGGTCACGAAACCGAAGCAGCGAGAGCGCTTCAGCTGCTGGTTCTGCACCACCACGCAGTCCGTGAGCTTCCCGTACTGCTCGAAATGCTGCCGCAGCCCATCGTCCGTGGTTTGGACGTTGAGCCCCCCGACGAAGAGTTTGCAGAGCTGGTTTTCCATCTGGGCCGTCATGCTCGTAATCTAATCTGCGTTAGGTTGGGACGATATATATAAAATGGCGGGGGAATATAAATGGCGGCGGTGCGGATAGATGATGTCATACAGAGTAAACCACGCCCACCGCGAAATGCGCTCTGTAGTTTTCTTTTGTAATTCAGCGATTTTACTTTCGTTTGATATTATTTGTATTCACAACACAGTTGTACCATGTTGTTTCTTCAGCGCCCAACTATGTTATCAGGACAGCATCTTTCGTTTTAAAAAAACGTATGGTACCCTCCCCGTTCAAAATATGTTCAACGCGCATGCGCAGTATAGTCATCAACAGCACATTACGGCAAAACAATGGCGGCTGCCGTGGAGAATATTGTTAAAGTGTGAGTACATGCACTTCTCCTTATTTAATAGATTGCCCCGCAGTTCCAAACCATGGCTAAGTTGGGGTGACTTTAAAATCGATAATCCGATCTAAGTTTAAAGGCTGCTTTGTATTAGACCAATAGCTCTAACGAACACCTCGTTCATTCATTGTTTTCCGTGACATCAAAGCGCGCTACAACGTGACTTCTTTTAAAATTACTTAAACCAGTTGGTTGATGCTTAGATTGCCTTCGTTGTTCACTCCTTTGTCCAACTATGTAAGTAGACGTATGTTTCTTTTTCTGTCGTTTTTATTTATTTTTGGTCTATGCTAGTGCACTATTGAACTCCATTGTTTGCATATCAGCACGCCGTGGCGCATTAATGTAACAGTATCCCGCAAAACAACAAAGTGTGTCTCTTTCTAAAACAATAATCAAGTCATTTTAATTAGATCTGTTAAAGTATACGAGCTTGACTGTATGGAGCGAGTATTTACCATACCAATGTACATTTAATTCAGTTTTGTCTGTGTTGTCTGTCGGACCACAGGCTTGGAGAACAGTATTATAAAGATGCTTTGGAACAGTGTCACAGTTATAATGCCCGGCTGTGTGCCGAGAGGAGTATCCTCATGCCCTTCCTGGACTCCCAGACTGGAGTGGCTCAAAGCAATTGCTACATCTGGATGGAAAAGAGACATAGAAGTGCAGGTTCAGTATCAGCCCGACTCATTTTGCTGCGTGCCCTTTCTCCAATAACATGCACTCAATCATTTGTTTGATAATATTGGTTTTGAAGGGACTGCACCGGGACAGCTGTACACGTATCCTGCACGACGCTGGAGGAAGAAAAGAAGAGCCCATCCTCCAGACGATCCTGCTTTGGTTTTTCCTCCACTCAAAACTGGTATTTGAAGACACTTCACCTTGGCACATTACAATCTGTATTGATCTCAACGAGCCATCAAACATATCATGACTGCTTAATACGACCAGATTAAAATGGAAAAATGCTCTTCCCTAAGCTGAGCTAGAACTGGGGTTGAAGAAAGATGTGTTGGGCCCGTTGGACGGGAGTAGTCTGGAAGCCTTACTGAAAGGAGAACCACTGGATAAAAGAGTAACCACAGAGCTCAGACCACCAGAGGAAGAAAGCAGTCAGACTGAGATCACTGGAACCAGTGCAGCAAGCAGCCATACTAGCTCCACACGTGTTAGGAAGGTATATGGTGGAGTTTTTCTATTGTTGTGTATTATTTTAACTATGTAAATGCATGGGCTGATCGTTGTTTGTCAATCTCAGAGAATCCTTGAGCCGGATGACTACCTGGATGATCTGGATGATGAAGATTTTGAGGAAGAGACGCCCAAGAGACGCGGAAAAGGGAAGTCTAAGGTATCGTGCCAACATCTGCAGTCACGGACAATAGATTCAGCACAGTACGGAAATCAAAGATGAAACGTGATTTTGGTCAAGAGAAAGGGTGTGATGATGATGATGATGATGATGTTTTAATCTGACAGGGTCGTGGAGTAGGAAATGGAAAGAAGAAGTTGGAAGCCGCTGCTGCTGCCCAGGAAGATCGTGATAAACCCTATGCCTGTGATAGTAAGTTGTGATGTATTTTTCTTTATTCTGTAGCATTTTTCTTTGCGTTACACTTATAGATGCCTTCACTGTTAGTAAACATCGTTGCACGTTTAGTGGGCGGAGCTTAGGTGGAGGCAGAAAGATCCCCCTGACCGCATTACTAATGCTAGGTAGCACGTCTTGTTTGCTTGCTTTTTGACAATGACTTGATAAAAGTCAGTTTGTAGAGCGTATACATCTATAGATGCCTGCGTGTACTAACAGTAACAAACGTAAGCAAATGCATTTACTTGAACATAAACCTGACACATAACACTGTTCCCTCGTCCTTTATACTAGTGCACTTATTGTGACAAAAAAGAAGAGAAGACAAACAGTTTCCTTTATCTTTAGTTTCTGGCCTATAGTTAACTGCTTGTTGAATACAGTAACTAACAAAGTTAGCTAGCATGCCCTATGCGTTTAAAAGTTAATGCTATGTCAAAAATAACCTTGTTCCCCAGTTTCTGATTCGGGCATACTTGAGATAATTTTATACACCCACCCAAAACCATCCACACCAACAAAAGGAAGTCGTTTTTGAAGATCGTTTCTGTTCAGTCCGCCTGTTTTATTGTGTTTACCTACAGCTGTCGTGAGTGTTTTTGTTTAGCTATGGCAGCAGATATGCGTTAATATATCAAATTTGAGACTGTCGATTGTGGCACTAAACAACACAACAAGATGATATTTTAAACCCGAATCTGTGCTGGTTTGTATTTGCCGCTAGAGCCCTGCACGGGCCTTAAATCCATGCCCGGCCCTGGCCGGAGACGCTCAGGCCTGAGCCAGCCCCTGCCCGACAAGCTTATCGGAATTCCCGCCTAGAGACCGAATTGTGTTTTTGTATCACATTACGAGCCAATACTACTGTTACTGCCATTAAATTTTTTTATAAAAGTTATTTATAATTTTTTTCCTTTTATTAAGATAATTTAGAAAAAAGTTTGATGGTGAGTTGACTACGTTTGATCAATTTAGTCTATCAAATCAACACTTGGCTTGCCTGCAATAAAATCCAAATATTTTCTTTAAATAAAGAAAAAAACCTCTAAGCATGGTTTATTATCGTTTATTATCACCACAACCGTAAAAGGGCACTTTTTTAAATAAACTGAGGTGCTCTGCTGCTTGCAACGGCAAACAACGTGCTGAAAACAAACGAAAACGCACCAATCTAAATAAAGCCTACAAATAGCAATCCGTATCGCAACTGTCATTTCTATTGTCATTTACACTTAACGTTATATTTGTCACAGTGACGTGCACTACCGCCGGTGGCAGTTCATCACCGTCATGGCACTTTACCACCACGGTGGTCCACCACCACCGCCGTAACACCCCAGTAAATGATGATAATTTTTGGGTGAAGTATCCCTTATACTTGAAGTAGGCCATATACGGTTTCCAGGACCAACGGCTCTATCAGATGCCATGGGAAAATTACAAAACATGTTAATATACTCTCATTTAATAATTAAAAACTGCTGAAAAACCCCTATCATATCCTTTATCTCCATAACAAAATCACAAGTGGCCACACTGCAATTTACTTTTTACACTTAATAAAATATAAATGTTGGGGATTCTGTGAGACTGTAGTGTAATGGTGCAAACATTTAAGATGCTGTAAATTAATATGTACTGTATATTAAACATTTACTTTTGAAATGAAGGTCAAACTGTAATTCAATTAACTTATTAGAAGTATTTTAACATTGAGACCAGAACAATGACGTATTGCACCAAACTACATATGAAATAAATGATCCAGTTGAACGTTTGGAAATGAACGTTTTGTACGTTATTCATTCTTGCATTGAGTCTGTTTGTGAGACTCAAATGTCCTCTTGAACACCACTATTTTATAGTTTGTGGAAAGCGCTACAAGAACAGACCTGGTTTGAGTTACCACTATACTCACTCTCACCTGGTTGATGAGGAAGGGGAGGACAGAGAGGAACCTGACATTCACCCACCTGAACCACAAGAAGAAACAAAGAGTGAGTTTCAGCCTTATTCACTTATTCAGATCTGCATGACCATCTGAACTGCAAAATAAATCTTCATTTTTCTCACCCTCGAGTTGATCCAAATCTGTATAAATGTTTTTGTTATGATTAACACAGAGAAAGATAATTTGAAGAATGTCAGTAACCAAGCAGAACACCATTGACTACCATAGTAGGAAACATTTTGAAGAATGTAGGAAAGCAAACAGTTCAGGGGTCCTTTTGACCACCATGGAAGTCAATGGTGGCCAAGAACTGTTTGGTTAGAAAGATATTTAGAAGAATGCTTGTGTGTTCATCAGAACAAAGCAGTTTATTCTGATTTGGAACAATTCAAGGGCAAGAGAACGATGGCAGAATTTATAGTTTAGGTGATCTATCCCTTTAAAGATATTACACAGATGTTTTTATTCAGTATATTATGAATGGCATGAGCTATCTTAACAACAAAATATTAACCACGTGGATTACAGCATCTGGATAGTCTGCCGTTTCAAGTTGCTACATGAAATAGAGCCAAATTACAGATCTAATCTTTCTTTCAGCCCCTAAGAAAGGTCCGAATGGCCTGGCATTACCCAATGACTACTGTGACTTCTGCCTGGGCGATTCCAACATGAACCAGAAAACAGGCCAGTCTGAAGAGCTGGTGTCCTGCTCTGACTGTGGACGTTCAGGTATAGAGACACAGTAGCAAGTACGATATCAATGCGTCAGTTATCAGATGCAGACAATGTAAACATTTGTTTATCGGATCACTCCTCAGGGCATCCGTCGTGTCTGCAGTTCACCGCCGTGATGATGGCAGCTGTGAAGACTTACCGCTGGCAGTGTATTGAGTGCAAGTGCTGCAATGTTTGTGGTACATCTGAGAATGATGTGAGTTGAGAATCACGCACATCCTGCACTTCCATTATGGCCATGGCACACCTGCTGTTAGCATACCAGATCACTGTTTACACCTGGAATTTACCTCCAGTCACCTCGGGATAATCTGATTTCCACAGGAGGGTTACTCTGTTTTTTCTAGTGTGTTACTCACGTCAGTGTGTTGCGTATATAGTACACACGTTTCTGACTAACTAGGTTTGTAACATTTATAAATACAGCTATGAAAAAATCATACATTTTTCATTCAGTCAGTATTTCTAGATGTCTTCTGGTCATTCCAGTCCAGTGTCTGTTGAATTTCAAAACTCGGCAGTGACATAGTCAGCCATTCACATTGCAGTTGGATGACTGTCAAGACACATGAAAACTGTGATAAATCAAGGTCGTCACATACATTGTCTTTTTGAACTTTTCCGAAATACATGTACACATATATACAGTTGTGCTGCTTAAAAGTGAACATAAACTTGTTTCCATTGCAATATTTGAGGTCTTAATTTTTTTTTCCAGTTTTCATTTTCTGCAAATAAAAAACAATATATTTATTTGAAACTAGGGAGAAATATTGTTGTAACTAAACACAAACCTATTAATAGTAAATTCAGAAAAACTGGAAGTAATTTTGAAATGGTCTCCTTCAGTTTTTCTGTGGCTGTATGTGTGTAAATACTGTAGATTATAGGAGCTGACCTGTTTAACCCTCTCTTCAGGACCAGCTCCTCTTCTGTGATGACTGTGATAGAGGATATCATATGTACTGCCTGAGCCCACCCATGGCTGACCCTCCAGAAGGTAAAAACATTCAATGATCATGTAAACTCAGATTACAGCAACTGTATTACGGCAGTATACTATCTAAAATATGGAGTAACATCTTAAAATGTATCGATATTAGGGCTGCAACAAACGATTATTTTGATAAACAATTAGTTGGGCGATTTTTTTATTTTTTTTTATAAATCTGATAAAACATTTAATTGGCTTATAACTAAATCAGAGATGGGAATAGTAAACACAACTGAATTTATTAGCCTTATCCCAAAATGTTGTGGACACGTCTATTTGATGTCTGCATTTACATCGGAAATACATAGTTTGCTCATCTGCAATACGTCTCGGAGATGTCTGCTGTCAGACGTCATGTAGACATCTAGAAGATGTCTGTAAGATGTTTATGATTTAGAATGGATGTAAAGCAGCTCTTTCTAAGCAGTTGTTTCCAGATCTTTAACAGATGTATTACAGACGTTTCAAAGTCTCTGAGACGTATTGCAGATGAGCAAACTATGTATTGCAGACGTCAAATAGACGTAAGCCAGATGGATTGTGCTATCTGGGAAGGCTTAGGAGTTGTGTCAGGTGTGTCATATTAGAAGCAGCTGACAGTAGTCTCTCCCAAACGTGGGAGGGGACTGTTGGCCAAGGAAAAAAAAATTTTTTTGTGGCATGAAAAGTAAGATATTTGTCATTCAAATGTTGCGAAGTACAGTAAAAGTATCCAGGAAAAATATACTTGAGTATAGTACAGATTCTCAAAGAGTAAATGTACTTAATTTCTTCCCAACTATGAACTAGATATTTCCCCAAATATAATCTTAAATCGTGTCATTTAAAACGCCTCTCCCCTTTAAACTTTAAAACTGCGTGGCTTGAAGAGAAGCATCCAAAAAACTGCGCACCTCACGCTGCACGGAGCGACACGTTTGTCTTTAAAACTGCACAACTTGTACCACCAGGAGAGACGTATGCACTAAGAGACACGTCTGACTTTAAAACCGTGAAGTTCATGATGCACGGAGGGATACATCTAAAATGGTCATTTTAAAAGGGAAGAGGACTGCTTGATTTATAACTGCGCAGCTCGCAAATGACGTCACAGACCAACTAATCGATAATGAAATTCGTTGACCACTATTTCCATTATCGATTTTATCGACTAGTTGTTGCAACCCTAATCCATATATCATCCAAAGCAAATTATGTGCGGATTAGTCACGTGTCTTTAATCATGTTTACAGGAAGCTGGAGTTGTCACCTATGTTTGGCTCTTCTGAAGGACAAGGCCTCCATTTATCAGAGTCAGAACAATACAATGGAGTAACTGAGTAACCGAGTAACCATGACAACAGTATAACCTGAAGAACACGTAACCCTCACGTACACAAAGAAACACATTTATACAGTTGTGACATTTTACAGTATGGTGGATATGGAAAGGCGGGAAGAGTTGTTGGCCCTTAAATTGCCACTCTTTTATATTTCACTGTGACTGTTACACCTATTTACACATTAGAAACAGCGTTTTAAATGGACTGAGCACACACAGGTGACATTTAAAAAATATTTTATGTACTTCATGCATTATTTGCAACATTCCGTTACGTTTGGGGTAATGGTACAGATGATGGAGCATCTGTTTGCATTGCCAAATATTGTTTTCTATATTGCTTACTCAAAACACATTTGTTTACAAACTGCAAAGGTATGACTTGATCCTTCGAGGATGTTATGGATTTGAAAATGTATTTGTATAAGGTGTTTCTCTGTATCGTTGTCGTATGTAATTATTTCTTGTAAGTTGTTCTTTCAGGAAGTAATTGTGCCAAGGTCCAGATAAAAAAAAACAGGAGATGGGGCTGTATTTTTATTGGTATCATTTAATTTTTTCTACTTTTCCTGGAGTCACACATTTATATGTTTTAATCACACAAAATCACTCATAAGGCGGGTTATCTTTTGTAGTTGAATTTTGTATATGGTATATCCCATATCTATAATTGATGATTAATCATTTTGAATTATTGTGAGCACTGTATCGGTTTTTGGTATTCCATGTTGCTTTGTAATTGGTATTGAATGTAAATGACGTATTTTGCTGTCTTTTTTATTTACATTTTTCGTATTGCCCTTTCCATAATAAACACACATGTAACAGATGCTAGTTTAGTGTATTTTTACAGCTGCGAATATAGTAAAATGTGTAGCTGTATCCATACATACAGTTGCGTCCAAATAATAGCGGTGTGTTTAAAAAGTGAGTAAAGCTCAATATCCTTATAATAACTTTATTTCAGTACACAAATGCACTGGGAACACTGCACATTCTACTCTAAATCAAAACATGAAGAAAAAAGAATCAAATTTGTTAATACTCTACAGAAAGCATCTGCATTTTTCTTTACAAAGTCAAACATTTACTGCATAAAATGACAAATGCTTGAAAATGTCGTGTTCTTGTGAATCCCTGAACTAATATTTAGTTGTATAGCCACGGTTTCTAAAAACTGCTTCACATCTGTGTTGCATGGCGTCGACCAACTTCTGGCACCTGTGAACATGTATTCCAGCCCAGAACAATTGCACCACAGACCACAATTCTTGGTTTTGCCTCAGAAACAGTGTTTCTGGTGTCACCATCACCCCACAAGTTTTCTAAGGTCTTGAGATTTGGCTGACCATCTCATAACATTAATCTTGTTGGTCCGGAACAAAGATACTGCTCGCTTACTGGTGGGTTTGGGGTCGATGTTGAAACACCCGTTGCTTGAGCATGTCCTCTTCAGCATAAGGCAATGACCCAAAAAGAGCAATCTTGCTTTCATCAGTTCACTAAATATTGCGCTATTTCTCATTAGGCCAGTCAATGTGTTCTTTAGCAAATTGTAACTTCTGCACAGGTTGTTTATTCAACAAAGGGACTTTGCGCGGGCTTCTTGCCGATAGCTTGGTTTCACATAGGCATCTTCTAATTGTTACAGTACTCACAGGTAACATCAGACTTTCTTTGATCACCATGGAAGTCATTGGCCAGTCTTCGATCCATTCGAATTTCACGTCTTTCTGGTTGCCGTTTTAAAGCATTTGATATCATTTTAGCTGAGCAGACCATCATTTTCTGCACTTTCTGTTTTTCCCTCTCTTATCAATGTTTTTATCAAAGTACTCTGTTCTTCTGAACAATATCTGGAATGACCCATTTGACTCAGTTTTTCAGAGAGAAACGCACAGCACAACATTTGATGCCTTCGTCCTTAAATAAGGGCCACTTGTTTGACACCAGTTTTTTCACAGAATGATTTATCTCCCTGATTGAAACACACTGCTGTTATTTTGAACACACCCTTTTCAATGAATGATTCAATTACACAGAATTAGCAGCATGCATGTCATGACTTTTGGGTCCAGTGGTTTTCAATTACTCTACTAAACCTCTAGTCAAATATTTACCATATAGAAATATAATTTCCAGCAAAAACAGTGACTGATCTGCTTAGTGATGTTGGACTGCTATTATTTTCAACATAACTATAAATATATTGGTATATGAATGTGAATCAATCATGACTTTAGGTTCATATACAGCCGCAGAAAGAATTAAGAGACCACTCAAACGTTTCATTTCAAATCAACATTTCTAGATGTATTGCGGCCATTCTAAGTCCAGTGTCTAAATTTCAATAAAATCAAACCTCAGGATGAAAAACAAGGTTATCTTTTATTAAATACATGTACAAACATTACTGTTGTATTGCTTAAAAGTAAATATAAACATTTCTTTACACAGCATCATTTCTGTTATTTTGACCTGTTTGTCCAGTTTTCATTTTCTGCAAATATAAACAATATTTTTATTTGAGATTTGGTTAAATATTGTTAGTAGTTCACAGAATAAAATAAAAACATCTTCATTAAATCATATTTAACACATACTGCAAGAAGCAGTGGGTTACAGTACATTTTGAAATAAGATTTTTTTTTCCGAGGCTGAATAAAGTCAGAGTTTATGTAGTGAAATTCAAGAGTACACAATCAAATTGAAAGTTTTAACAAAGAAAAACATGATCAGTTATGTGAATTATAGGTTAAGCACTAGTACTAATATCTTAAGATTTTTAAATCAAGACACAACTACCTGAGAAGCAAAATGACCTAAGATTTAACGTTTTGTTTTCCAAAAAAATATTAAGTGACAATGCTTAAAACAAGAAAGATATGGCATAACTTACTGTACTCCAGACAAAATATCTATCAAAATTATAAAAATATACAATGTGAGCTAAAAATGTTAATAGTAAAAGTCAAAATTGACTATATATACATCATGTCATAATGTGGTCACTGCGATCACTATACAAGATTTGAGAACTAATTATTGACATTTGCACTACAATAAAATACTTGATTCAATGCTACATTTGTGTTTCTCAGCTGTGCCGAGAAATCTCGAGAAACCCGAAGACTGCTACCATCCCTGTGAAAACTCTGATTTCACATGCGTAGACAAAGCTGAACATAGGATACACTTGATGCATCTCTTGGATCCTGGAGAATCCACATGCACTTGAATAAACTGAGTGATTCTACTGAACTCATGGCAGGTCAATCATTGCTGAACTGCCCATTGAATGCATCGAGAATCCAGCTGTTGGAATAAATCAGCCGTTTCCTGTCGGGGTCCATCTGATTCCCTTCCTCTGCTCCTTCCACCTACAAAGCAGCAGGGCCTTGAACGTGACCCGAAAGTGTCTGTTGCAGAGCGCGTAGCAGACGGGGTTGACTGTGCTGTTGACATAACACAGCCAGTAACCCACCTGCCACAGACCCTCGGGAACACAGTCATCACAAAAAGTCGAAACCAGAACCATGATGTTATAAGGTGTCCATGTTACAATGAAAGCCAGAAGGATGGCACTGAGGGTCCGGGCCGCTTTCTTCTCCCTGATCAGAGACGAGGTTCGAGTTTTCCGACAGCGTGGACCTGTGGTCAGGGGAGGAGAACGGGCTTGTGTGGATGTACCATTACTTGTGGTTAGACATCTGTCCGATTGACAGTCCGTAACATGTACGGTAAGGACTGACGTCTCATCCATGCGAACGAGTGGAATGTATTTGTCGTCATCTAAATCTGGTATTTGAGAAACGTGTATCTTTGGATGGTTGTGTGTTGTGTCTGAGTTGGACATCTTGACCCTCTCTCTTTTCTTCCACCATGCTGCGGTTTGGTGGGTGATGGTGGGACAGATGGTTCTTGTTTTCTTGCTGTGCTGGCTCTCGTCTGTCTGCAATCTGACATCTTCAACGCTGCTGGAATCAGTACAAGATCTCTGGAAGAAATAAATCACAAAAAGAATCAGACGTTTTGTTAGACAGGATAAATTGTGTGCCCAAAGTATTGCAAAAATGTTTGTTTGTTGTCAACATTCCTTTTATTCGTCACTGGTAGGGCAAACTGATAGTCCTGTCTTAAAACTAAATGGGGCACTATTGACTACCATAGTAGTTATTTTCCTACTATGGTAGTCAATAGTGACCCAGTTTGGTTTTATCCACCAGCAATGGGTTGAAAAGAAGTGAATAGTTTATACACATGCGTGTATACAATCTTGAATCCAATAACAAGATATATTACCCAACATGCTGTTTCAGTATAAACAAAAATCAAAACAGATCTGAAAATTGAACCGTCTAAACCATTTCATGTAGGCCCACCTGAGATGTGTTTCCAGTGTCTCTCCCCTGTGAGGCTATCAACCCGGCCAGCTGTTGAGAGCGTTTCTCTGTCTCACGGTACACCCGCCAGTACAACGCTACCATGACGCTCACTGGCAGGTAAAATGCAGCGATGGCTGTTCCAAAAGTGATCACGGGCTGAGATAAGAACTGCACTGAGCACTCATCTTCCGGAACAGTCCTTTCACCTACGATATACTGCCAGAACAGAATGGCTGGTGCCCAAAGCACAAATGAGACGCCCCACGCCAGCGCGATCAGCACTGTGGCTCTTCTGGGCGTTCTAGTTGCCCGGTACGTCAGAGGTCTCATAACAGAGAGGTAGCGGTCAACGCTGATGGCCAGCAGGTTCATAACGGATGCGTTGCTTGCCACATAGTCCACCGCCAACCAGATGTCACAGGCCAGGTTTCCTAAAGTCCATCGGCCAATGAGGATGTAGGTAGTGTAGAGGTTCATGGAAACGGCTCCCAAAATGACATCGGCCACAGCCAAGCTTAAGAGGAAGTAGTTACTAACTGTCCTCAGGAGTGGGTTGACCCGGAATGAGATCATGACCAGGATGTTGCCCATGATGGTGATGAGAGACAGTGGGACTGTTAAAAGTGTAATCATTGCCATTCTCCATGTGTCCGGACCAGTGACAGGAACATCTGTCCCATTAATCAAACCGGAGAGATTCAGAGTGAATGTTGTGATGTTCATCGTGGAATGAAGCTGGAGGGGAAAACAATGAGATTATATTTGTGCAGGAAAATCCAAACCCATATCTTGCATTGACGTCTTTCTGAAGAATCTTGATGTTTGCATTCCTCTCATTCCGAAAACTGACATTGGAGGAAAGGAGTGTGGTGTCAAGTGTCCGAATTATGTTTAAATCATACAGGCTTTTGTTACAAACATGTGAACCTACATGAAAAGGACAAGGTGAAATTTTATGTCATTAATGTTCTACTTATTCAAAGCCCTTATCTGACTTATCAGCGTTTACTTTATGATTGAATGTGTTCAATGTCGTGTTTTTAACTTTTTTTTTGTATGTTGCTTTGGTGGAAGTACATTTTGTGCAAGAAAGTACCATTTGCAAGGCATTAAGGATATACATCCTGATCATTTAAAAAGTTTAATTGTTCGTGCAGCCCAAAATGCACATCGGTCATGACCATGAGTAAGGAAAGTAAACTCTAAAAAGTCCTGACTTCATTCGCTAAAAACATAAGGGAGTATCTGTTTATGCTAACTTGTTTTATTAATGAACCGAATTGCATGCAAGCCAGCTGAAAAGTAAATATTATAATCCTGAAATCAACTTTTCATGTGTATTTATTTTACTAAGCTATAGCAACAGGAGGCATGACATTGTACACAGGCAAGTATAGCAAACACTGTGCTGTGGATAAAAGCATCTGCTATAACTGTGTAAATTATTTGCTATATAACCATACATGTACTCAAAACTCTCGTATTTGTCCTGGGCCTCGTGAATTCTCATCATGGATACAAAAAAAGTCATACTTTAAGTGCTAGACAAATAGCACTTCCCACGGATGCAGATCCTTTTACTGAATGCTGAAGCTAATCCCTTCAGACAGGCTCCTCATTATGGAAAATCATTACTGAAGTAGAAACATTACTCCACCCAAGTACTTCGAAATCAGCAAACATGTACATTTATATTTTACATTTTGAATTCAAGAAGTGTTCTCTTCCATCAAATACGATTACTATTTGCCCGAACTTTAATGACAACTTCCAGAACATCACAAATTGATTCCAAAATCTAATTTGGATAAAGAACAAGAGACATTATCAAAGAAATGACAAACATTAAGTTGACTGTACGATAAATCTGATAAAAAACTTTCCATATCCATTTCAAATTTAGTCCAAAATTACTTTAAAAGGTGAACATGCTATTCATTGTCTCAATTAATGCGAATGACTGTTCATTGCAGATTCAACTAACCATTCCTGAATTACAGCAGTAAAATTAGAATTAGCCTACACTTCGTCACCGTGGTAACAAGTTAAAATTGTCTTTGTGTCCTTCAACGAGTCAGGCCGATGTTAAAAGAGTACACAGCGATTCATAATAAATAACTATTTCTATTTTCAACTACAACTATTTCAGAAATGAGAAATTAACTGTATAAAAAGAACGACAAGCCATAAATATACGTCAAAGGGTATTTCAATTGCTTAGAACAATCACCTGAAACAGATCCCTTGTCATGAATGACTTAATTTACAAACGTTATTGCTTTCCAGTTATTAAATGTAATATTGTTTTAGCTATTCTGTAATGCATTGTTCAATAAAGCGCTTACCCAACGCGCAGAGATGTTACTCATACCGTTGCTCTCCAAGTGTCTCCTGCGCACTTGCGCTCTAGACTGCGCGCCTCACCTGTAGCGCAGGATACATCCTCTGAAGCTGAACAAATGCTGCCTGCCACTCCTCAAGATCACAACAAGACTACATCAAGACTTACACGGGATGCTTCACACTATACCTCCACGGTCATTGTTCTCGTACATTTTCATTTTACATGACAAGCGAGTGTTTCAAAAGTGAAATAAAACTTGGCCATGTGCACCTCACACTTCAATCTGTTACCCCCCATCGGGCCAAAGAAATTCATTTAAAAAAGAAATTAACAACTATTCCAGGTGCAGGTCAGGTCTAATCATTTCTAGCTTTGAAATAGTTTGAGCATCATCAACAGCAGAGGGCGCAAAACAACAAGACTTTTTGTTTAAACTTACTTTTTGTGAATGTGACGTTCTTTTTACTTTTTAAGCGCGTAGATGCATCATTTATTTTGCAGCAATTCACGTCGCATAACGTATTATTTTTGATAACCAACATTACATATTATTTTGTATAAAATTATGTTATTTATATATTATTTTATAGTGGAATGGTATTGCATATAAATAAAGAAATATAATGAAATAAATGTATTATTCAAATAAAATAAGTAGCACTCGTTGATGGTGTTGAGAAATGCTGTCACTTGTGCATAATTGTATTTGTTGTGCGCTTTTATTTTGAAAGTCTCACTCGGTTTGGGGCCGGAAGTCATCGGCGTTGTCTGTACTCAGCGATGGCAGCTTCTGCAGATGTTCACGTACGAATATGTTCACAAGAAATCATCAAGTATGATTTAGAAATAAAAGCTTTAATTCAGGTATGAATTAAAACGTCGAGCTTTACACATTTTTCAAGCTGAAATAATATACCATCATGTTATTGTCACTTTATAAAATAAGACCTTAGGCTGGTGACATGAATGAATTACACAGGGAGCATCTTCTTCGCACACACAAAGCTAACAAATAAATGACATTTCTGCATTCAGTTACTGCTCTGACGCACTAGTGTTAAGTAATGCAAAGTGTTTGATTTGTTTACACATCATTGTGTAAGGTTTTCCCTCCTCTATCCATCATTATACCTATATACATATATTTATGTGTTTAATTGTTACAATTGCAGGATGTCAGTGAATGTACAGGACCACAAAGCAAACTGACAGATTTAAATGATAAAGTGAAAGAGAAATTCAACAACCTTAGACTGCGGATTCGGGTAAGAAACAGATTTGTTGAATAGTGATTTTATTACAAACTGAAGTCTGTAGGCGGTTTGATATTGACAAGTGACGCTTTTAAAAAACAGGATTTGGAGCAAATGGGGAAGGAACAAGACAAAGAATCTGACAAGCTGGACCTTCTCAATGAAGTTGAAGGACATCGGAAGCAAATGCTTAGGTAATCCTGCCACGTTACACAATCTGATGTAGTTCTGTTTATTATTTCAGTACTTAACCTGAGTTCATTAATACACAATTTTGTGGTGTAACACATTTGTAAATGCATTGCTTTTCACCATTTAAAAAGCACGGAAGAGCATGCATTGCGTCTCAAATGAGCAATGTTCCTTTTGCAGAAATCAGACGGCCTGGAGAAAGGCAAATCTTGCCTCTAAACTGTCCATTGATCAGTTGGAGAAAGAAGATTTGTTAAATTCAAAGAACACGTCTGTAAGGCATAGGTAAGTATTAATACGCTTTCAGCAGACCTTTTGAAATGCTATCTTTTATATTGGTTATTCTAATAGCCGAAAATCTCTGTCCACATAATCAGAAAAATGACAAAAGAGAGTCTGGCTCAGACCTCCAGTGACATCACAGAGAGTTTGATGAACATCAGTCGGATGATGTCACAGCAGGTTCAGCAGAGCGAGGAGGCCATGGGCACACTAGGTGAGTCCAGATCTAAAGACTGGATGAAGAGGGACTGCGAATAAAACATTGACAGTTGAATAATATGTTGAGCATGAAGAAACTGAAGTCTTATGTGTGAAGGTCAACACTTGGTTTCTTTTCGTGTAGCAACTTCATCAAGAACAGTGCTGGAAACCCACGAAGAGTTTAAGGCTATGTCAGGAACCATACAGCTAGGCCGAAAACTCATCATTAAGTACAATCGGCGGGAACTTACAGATAAGCTTCTTATTTTCCTGGCTCTCGCTCTCTTCTTGGCTACAGTAATATACATTCTGAAAAAAAGACTGTTCCCTTTCTTGTGAGTGTGATGACTGCTAAATATCCACATTGTTTCAAAAAGAAGTGAAATACACCTTGAAGGGCAAGTTCACCCAATAATGACATATCTGTCAACATTCTTAAAAATTCTCCTCTTGCGTCATATTTTCAAGTGAACTATTCCTTTAAAGCTTTTTTTTCTAAAACTGCACGGGGCAGCACAGACTGAGATGTCACCACAAAAAAGAAAATCTAGTGGTAAATCTGTAACTATGGTTGTATTTCATTCTCTTAACATATTTTATTTACGAACATTGTTGCATTTATCTATAAATATGACTTAATTTAAGCTGTGCAATTATAGATAAGGCTCTTTAAAAGCAGCTAAATGTGTTTAAATCAGAGCTGATAGAGCATCTTAAAAAAAAATTTAAAATCATGCATGTATAATGAACTTGTTGGTGACATCATGTTTTAACTATTTTAAGTAGTTTTAAATGACCAAATTTCCAGTGTTTCATTACAAAAAACATGTTACTCTAACATTACTGTTTTTGTTCAAAGTCAAATAGTCATAATGTTATGAATTTTTGTTGGAATCGATTACATTATTGCAAATTTTCGGTACTGTAAAAAAAATTAATGAACAATTTGTTTTTAGCAAAATATAAAGAAAAAAAGCACATAATATATTTGTTCTGTTATAGACAAGGCTTAATTCATGTCTAAAAAGTTTAACCCTTGACGTAGTAGCTATAGCCCTCCAGTTTGTCCATGTGAATGCCTCTAACTGGATGCTGTCACATGAACACCTACGGTATGACAGGCAAATTAGGTGAGTTAAACTCACATCCTGGGCAGCGATGAAGCAGCGGCTGTTATGCTGGGCAGGACAGAACTGGTGTATCACAGGGGGGAAAAGCTTAGAAAAGCTATTGCCATAATCAGAGCTCTGCTGATAAAGAGGCATGCAACCCTGTCTTTCCTCCGATAAGACCCGGAAAAGCTGATTATTCCATCCCTGGTCTCTTTCTCTCTCTCTCTCTCTCTACCTTTCTCTCTCTGTCATTCTCCCGCTATTGTGGCTGGAGGACAAGGTCTGTTATTTTTAGAGATGTGTGTCTATGTTATCTGACTTGTTCTTTTCAACGCCTCTGAAGAGTGGGCCACTATTGTAACTGTGTGACCTTTCTCTCTACCTCTCAGTGGCCTCGTATTTGACTTGAAATTATAGTTATATGGTAAGTAACCTCTGCGGTATTGCAAAGCATGCATGCAGATGCTGCTCGGACTTTGTTGGGAATTGTATTTACTAATATGTGTGGAGAGGCCAGAGAGATGCACAAGGACAATCTATTACTCATTTGAAGTGGCAGCAAATCTGAATCTCCTTCCCTCCTTCATACAAGTCTTTACACGCACAACCGTGCACTCTTACCTCTCTATGTCAAGCAAATTGTTCAATTCTACACACTAAGCATGGCACTTTTGTGTTGTCAATCAGAGCTGATAGAGCATCTTAAAAAAAAATTGAAAATCATGCATGTATGTTGATATCTATTCTACATTTCACAAAAAATTGTGTAGTCATTGCTTTAGTTTTAAAGTGGTATCTTCAGCTTGTGGTGCTCTTAACTGGACCATCAGTCATAGCAAAGACCCCAAACTTCTCACCCAGACCACACTGGAGGTCAACGAGTATTATTTTGAAGACCCATCAAATCAATCCATCCGGATAATGAGTTTAAAAAAGTATTTACCATTTGGCATCGTTTTCAGTATTAGGCCTATTTCAGGTCCTAAGTGTTTCTCTAGGCATTATTTTGAATATTAAAATGATTAAATATACAAATATATTTTTTAGCTTTTTAAAGGTTAGTGAAGTATTAAATAAACTGATAATCAACTTTAAAAAGCGTCGATAATTGTTTTGTGGCGTGTACTTGTGAAACTTAATGTGCGTTGTATTTATTTGGCTGTTGTGGGTAAAAGCTATTATTTTTATAACGTTTTATATTTGTACAAATAGCCTACGCCTAAATACGAATTACTGGATATATAGTTTAATTATTTGCAACTACTTCTAGCCTACTACTACTAATAACAACAATATTAATAATGAGAACAATAAAATAATAATAATTCTAATAATAGTTGTATTATTTCATGTTAAAATGTTACTGATACTTTTGCCTACAAACGAAATGATAAATGCATACATTCTTGCAAAGTTTTTTATTATTAAAAAAATACAAATCAAACCTGCACAGACCAATTAATAATAAAACAGTTTTTTCCGTATTATGTATGCGATCTACATGCATTCTGTTAATTTGCACAATGAAAATAAATGCATTAATATGGAGTTAAGTATTATCATACTTTTTGTAACGTGCTATTTTTTGATATATGATAAAGTTTCAGCCTGTATGTTACACACACAAAGAACTCCGACCTTCAATTAAAACGAAGAAAGAAAGAAAGAAAGAAAGAAAGAAAGAAAGAAAGAAAGAAAGAAAGTTACAAACTTTTTAATTTTCCCCGATTTGAAGGTTGAAAGGGGCGCATAATATATCGAGTGCAGAAATCATAAATAGGCTCCATCTTCTCTGGTTGATTTTTCATAATTTAACTCAAGTGCAAGCAGGTTATTTAGAGAGATATCAAAGCGTGAAAATGAACGTATAACTTGTATCTGACCATCTACCATTTTAAAAGCAAGCTTAAACAGACAAACAAACAAACAAAAATCATCCCAGACTTGATCTGCTTTCAGTAAACTTTCATTAATAGTCACAATAATACTGAAATAACTCATGCAGTTCGTCTTGTATCGTGCATTTCACCAAGCCCGGATGCCATGTAATGATGATACCCCGCTGCTGGACTGAAATGATGCCTGGACGTTATTTAGGTCCCCAACTCCAAAGTTCATGTAATTGCTGTTTGACTGCGAGGACGGGATGGTCGACATACTCGATGGGTAGTTGCACGAGTAGTTCGTGTTGCCTGGACTCGGGAAATTACTCAACGCCGGGTACGCGTTATAGGTGAAATGATTGATTCCCACATTGTACGAGGTGTTGTAAGTGGACGTGTCTCCCAAGCAGGGCTTCCCGTCTCGAACCAAAACAGGCACGGAGATGCGTCTTGGAGGGGCGATGCCCACCATCTCCAGGGTCTGATCCTGGCGCTGTCTTTTACACTTATAGCGTCTGTTCTGAAACCAGATTTTCACCTGTGTGGAGGTGAGTTTGAGCACATTGGCCAGATGATCTCTCTCGGGAGCAGAGAGATATTTCTGCTGCTTGAAGCGTCGCTCGAGCTCGTACACCTGCGCTTGAGAGAAGAGGACGCGCGGCTTCCTTCGTTTCCTCTGTTTGGGACGGTCGGGATCCTCCAGTTTAAGATCCTCGCTCGCTCGATCTTCTTGAGAGCTGATGTCTGTGGGAAAAATCACATTTTTGAGACCAGATGGAAGTGATATGATAAATCCAAACCAACGGAGAACGCACGACAGGCGTTACGTTGTTTGTAGGCCTTTAGTTACAAGACGAAATTAAAACGACAAAATACGAAATGCCAAGACACACTGACCTGTAGTTTTTAACAACACATATTATTTTATAAATGTAAATACGGTTTGATTAGAACATTTTCCCTCTGTATTAAACTAAGTGATAGGCTATTTCTATTTAATTAAAAAGATTATCCTTAATAAGAAACTATCACCTTTTTTCTCTTTTTCCTCAAATGTGTCATCCGTCTTTGCGTCTTTCACATACTCCATTTCTAAGTAATTCTTCCCATAAAAGGCAGTGGTGTTGAAGTTCAGAGAGCCGTTTTTGTTGGCTTTGTCCTCCTGAAGGTCTTCGCTAAAAAGTGAGGCACCGGATGGCATTTCCATGAACTGCTCTTGTTTAAAAGTTGACAGCATGCAGGATGATGTAGGAATAAGGCTACTGTCCAGCCGCTGAGACATGTCCAAGGAGACGATGTCCTCCTGATTCTGCTCCAGGTTTAGTATGTCCCGCACTGAGAAAGGAGTGGAAGTCATCTGGCTAGAAAACATTGCCATGGTTAATGAGAGTCCTCTTCAGCTTGTCCCCCAGTTGGCATTTATCTGGATGTCTAGCCGCTTAATGAATGGGGATAATCTGTTGTGTTTGGAGGTATATACGCACTTTCATCTTTCTAATAGAACCCTCATAACACACTTTTGAGGTCTAAGGTAGGTCGCAGTGACGGCATGCTGTAGGGAGGCCGAAGGGCGGGGTCAACACCGAGTAAAACCGTTTCTCAGCGTTTCATTGGCCAGATACATTTTAGTGACGCATTATATTATCATTTCTTGTTAGACAGCCTATCCATACAAGTCCATGCATTAAAACATCCCACAATTATGGAAACCTTTAATAAAATAATTCTAGAAAAAATCAGATTGTGTTTAAAGTTTTTACAATGCAATAGTAGGCCTATAGTGTAGTTCAAATCCAAACGAAGTCACATTTTTGGGCTACGTTTGTGCTGTGCGTAATTGTTCCTCCATGCATTTAAACATCCTCCAAGTATAGAAACTTTTAATAAAATAATTATAGAAAAAAATCAGATTGTGTTTAAAGTTCTTACAATGTATAATAGGCCTAGTATAGTCCAAATTAAAAGGAAATCACATTTAGGCATAGATTTGTGTTGTGCGTAATTGTTCGTCCATGCATTTAGAACACACTAGAAACGTTTAATAAAATAATTATAGAAAAAATATCAGATTGTGTTTAATGTTCTTAGAATGTAAGGCTGGTCCAAATCCAAACGAAGTCACATTTTTAAGCGTTTGTGTTGTCCGTATTTGCTCGTGCTAAGATGCAGGAAAAGTCCTTGCATTTTTAAGATGTCCGTTCTGGATCACCTAATAATAGGTTGCGAAAGGCCCTTCCAACACTTCCAGCACAAAATTGCGCACGGTTTGTTTGCTTTTCGGTTAATTGCTTAATCCAAAGGGAAACTACAGGCCAAGGAAGAGTTTCCTCCAGGGCATTAGACAGTGCCACTGCTGGAACCTGAAACCTCCAATGACAAACCCAACTGTCTACCACTGAAAGATTCTGGTGCCACTGGGTTTGTTATCAAGACGTGATAACAGATGACAACAAACCAGAAACCCACCCACGCCGAACAGCCGCAGCAGAAGAGGGACACGTGGTAATTCATCTAAAATATAGACACGTATACCGGAAGTTGCCTTTGTACGCGTGTGATACGCAGGGCACCTTTTACTTGTCATAGCCAGATACTTGAAAATTATTTTGTGGGTGAATGTTACAAATAAGTTTAGTTTGAAATATTTCTAATTTTCGCAAGTTTGCGTTGTCGCAATGCAGCAGAAAAGGATTCATTCACTTTATTTGAGATTATAATAACAGCAATTGATAACAAGCACATCCCCAAACGACACATTAAAGGAGAAGAATACAGATATACTGGGAATTGGTAAAGTGGATATTTAAGCTTTATCATTACCGTGTATTTCAAATAGGCCTACTAAAAGAACATTGTGATGGCCCAAAATGTCTGTTTAAAGTGATCTTTCAGTGAAAAGGTCATAAATAACAGTCTTAGTTCATCATAGATTTAATGACACCGTAACATGACCACATTAATGTAAAGTGTAGTTCGGTTTTCTTTTTTTGGCAACAAGTGAAAGGACATGGTGCCGTTCCTCTGGACGGAAAGGAGAGCTGGTATTAGTCATCGGTCGTGCTTGTGCAGAGGAGACAGACAGAATTATCGTTTGTTTTATCTGTAACAGTTAATGCTGAGTAAATGGTGCCCGTGTCTGCTCCAGAGCTTCGTGTTTATAGTTTTGAAGAAAATCTGTGCGTCTGAGTCTCAGGATAGGCGTTTCTGATAAATGAACGCAAGCACTTTTCTGTGTGAGCGAATCAACACTCCCCTGTCCATCGCTGCAATAATTGGCGAAATAAAGTAAACGGGCTGCACAGCTTATGGAAACTGCTTTTTATCAAGATGATTTATTAACCATCTCTTCCCCGAGCGCCGCTACAGTTAGGGACACGATCCCTCATGACGGATGGAGCGAAAACTTTCAAATGTTTCGGAGAGTTTACTAAGTTTTTCAGAAACAGAGATGGTCGATGCGGTGTGGAATAATTCGTCTTGTTTGATGCACTTCCGAAATAAATATTATGACAGGCTACATGGCCGAGAGAAGAAGACACAACGTCCCGCGCTGAGAAACTGCATCTAAAGTTTTGTCTTTCAACAGCGCGTTTAGAGCAGATAAAGAGTTGGATAAGCGTTCTTGAAAACTTCCTGTAGGCCGACCTGTTTAGGAAATGATGGGGCAAAGGGGTGAGACGAGTGTTATCTAAGTGAGTCATTCCTGCTGCAGTGATGAGAGGACGTATACTGAAAACAGGACCAGCATGAGCCTTTCCGCCGCGCTTCATCCTTGTCAATCACACAACCAAATTTAACACCTTCAAGATTGAAGCTCACGTCGGGAGATCTGCAGGGTTTAAATAATGGTGCTAAATGTGGCACGATTTTGAGGACGTGGCAGTTGCGACATTAACCAAAATGATTCTTTAATGGCGCCTTTCATTGTTGTCGTTATCATCGTTTTTTCCTCGTGCCAAAGCGTTACTTCACATTGAAAATCATTTAGGCCATCTGCAACTAAATCTGTCGTCATCTAAAAAATAATGAAATAACAAACTAATGCTGACGAGTCAAAAATGTGACATTCGTTATTTAAAAATAAAAGTGAAACAGTCACATGCATATCTTCTAAAATATTCAATTGTATTAGAGCCCTACATGTTATTCAAACGCTTATTTATATATTACATTATTGTTGCATTACGCTATATATATATCTAACCTTTTCGATAACCACAGAAGCAATGTTAAAAATCTGTGTTCTGTGTATTTATTACTGGTGCATACTCTTACAACACCCGGTCACCTTTCGTGTCAAATTAACTGATGTTCAAATCTAAGCATTTATCATACATTAAATATAATGTATATTAATAAAGAGTATTAATTTCTGGTTAAAACATTAGGCCACAGTATAAGCCATTTGTGTTATGCCTACAAAAAACTCACTGTTAAAAATAAAGGTTCCTAGAAAGCTCTAGTCGTCATCTATATTAAAGGACATTACCTTTCTATTGCACAAACGCTTCTTTGTAGTGTAAAAACGTGTCTATTAAATATAAGGCTGTTTAAACAGAAAGAAGAACATTTTTAATAACACTTTTTTACGACTAGCTGCAACAATATTTTCAAAAGTGTTGTATTTAACCAATTCAATAATTTATCACAATATTTAGTCTAATTCAATAAGAAATCCTTTCAATACAGGAATTCGACTTTGTAGCATAAACGCTACAGAATATGATAACATATGAAATTATGTTGAAAATAGGTTATGCAGAAATTTTAATTGGGCAAACTAACATAAATGAATCCTTAAAATATTTAGTGCCTTTTGTCATCACATCATTTGTCTTCCCTTTCTCAGGGAATAACAGTTTTCTTTGTCAACTCACGTTCAGAGATTTGGCAGCGGATGAGTCGGGGCCAGAGAGTAACATGATTGCTCCCTATGGGAGTCAGATGACCCGTTTTCTTTTGGATGTCTCGGAATAGTTTTGACTACTTGCTCACATTGAAACGATGTTCATATGCTCACATTTCTCAAAGGGTTTGTCTCTAAATTAATCATAATTAAAAAGGACTTTTGCAGCTGGTAGCTCCCGGCACTTGTGCTCACGGAATGCCTCTGGATGTGGAATAAGTTGTTTTTTGGACAAGTGACAGTCAGTGTCCCGAGGACCATTCCCTGTTCAGGAAAGCACGAGACGGCGTATATTCCCAAATAATACAACCTTTAAGACTTCTGGCAAAAATACACAATATCATACTTATTATTACACGAATATTTTTTATATAATATGTTATTTGATTTTGCTATATTTCTTTGCATTAATTTAAAAAAATGTATATGCGTGAACGTTTCTTTACGTTTCAGCTCCATTTCCCTGAGTTGTGTGCGCCCCCTGCTGGCTGATTAGATATTACTGCAGTTGCAGATAAATTCACGCATTAAAGGGATACTCCACTCAACAAATTGAATTGCTCACTCTCTAGTTGTTTCAG
Organism: Barbatula barbatula; assembly: GCF_947034865.1. NCBI lineage: Eukaryota > Metazoa > Chordata > Actinopteri > Cypriniformes > Nemacheilidae > Barbatula > Barbatula barbatula. The sequence continues at coordinate 14,759,480 of NC_136781.1, read as the reverse complement.
ACATGTTTACATTTCTTTGTTCGGTTGAACACAAAGACAGATATTTTAGAATAATGTTAGTAAACAACTGTTCTGAAGCACCACTGACTGTCATAGTAGGAACAAGTTAAAAACTTACTAATAAAAAGTTCCCAATATGGCAGTCAGTGGTGCTTCAGAAGTGTTGGTTGCTAACATTAATCCGACAATATCTGTCTTTGTGTTCAACCGAACAAAGAAATGTATACAGGTTTGGAACAACTAGAGGATGAGTAATTCATAACAGAATTTTCGTTTTTGGGTGGGGTTACCGTTTAATGCATTATTATGTAGTGTACAAGAAAGTCTTTTTTAAAGGAGACAAAATAACTCTCCCGATCTCGTTTTTCTTGCACCAGTAGAAATCAGATATAGCACTTTATTTAATAAAGATCATCAGATGTGCCCAAAAGAACCACGTATTATGGCCTATTTATACAAGGCTGTTTGTAACATTTGCTCTCAATATGAAGCAGAACAAATACCAAACAGAACAAATACAAATGTCCCCAAATTCTCGATTTTGCTACAATAATTTCTACAATAATTTGATATAAACGACTAGCGATTAACTATAGAACCGTTAGAGGGCAGCAATACTCAGTTTCGTGGAAAGAGTCTGTCCAAGCAAAGTGCCGTGATTATTTTAAATGTATAGTGATGCATACGAGTATATTAATGAAATTAAATAGGCTTCAAAATTGAATTCTATTGGTGAATTATTTCATTTAATTATTGTGCCTATCTTTCAAGTGTCTAGGCTATTGATACATTTCCATATTCATTCCTTCTTGCTTCCAGCCACCGTTGCATCCTGGGCCTTGTGCAAGTTAACAGACTAAATAAAGATGAAAAATTAACAAACAAATAAAGACTATATAAATAGATCCTTAAAAGGTAAACATTTCACCTTGAGTGAGACCTAGCATCTCTTGCTTTTTTCAGATGGAAAATAGTGGTAGCTTGGCAGCGGGCTCCTCTGTGAAACAGCACAGAGACTTTATGATGTCTTAGTCATAATGAACAGAGTACAGCTGTAATATAATGTATGAAATTTACAGTGCACCATGCCAGCCATCTCCGAAACTGGCCTCCGGGGATCTCTGGAAGCCCAAGTCTTTGAACGCTTGACCAGATCACCCACACCTTCGGCTCAGTAAATTCATCAGCATTCAGAATGGCCACTTTGTTGTGGCGTTCGGCTGTCATATATTAGGTGTAGTGCCCCAGCCTGAGAACTGGTTCGCCTGCTGCTTGACCACAGCCACCAGGGCCTCATAAAGCCTGTTTATAGATCTTCAGCCCTATGACAGGAGAGTCTGAGCCAGAGTGTAGGGGAGCTTGTTTACGGTGCGGTGGTCTCATTCAACTCCGGCGAGAGAGAGAGCGTTTTTCCCAGTGCTTTCCCAGTGCTGAAGCTCAGCCCGGCGCCAACCTCATGCCACACGTCCTGGCGGCTTAATGTGCCAGTCAAGAGGAACGTTCATCAGATTATCAGTGCTGGCTATAGTTAACATGGACCTAAGCAACACTGATGTTGAGCAACCAGATTCTTAGACATTTGGGGTTTCGTGGATGTTTGGATTGAGTTTTTCTGTGGTTAATGTCCGTGTAGTCTTCTGGGGCTCATCACCCTGTTGGTGTAAATCAATGTCTTTGTTCTGATGAGCACTGAGGAAGATATTAGGAAGAATGCTTTTAACCAAACAGTTCTTATACACAATTGACCAACACATTAGGAAAATTTGCTAAGTAATTTTTTGCTCAGTTGAGCACAATATATATTTTCTCTGGCACTTTTGACTACAATTGTCATTTTTCCTACCATGGTGGTCAATGGCGACCGAGAACTGTTTGGTTACAAGCATTCTTCCAAATATCTTCTCAGTTGTTTATCAGAACAAAGACATTTGCACAGATTTGGATTTGGAAAGTGATGTAATGATGTCAGAATTTGTTTTTGGGGTGAACTGTCCCTTTAATTAATTTGAGAAAGTAACTGGAAGTGTAATGCAGATAATTTCATAATTTTAAAAGAGGAAATTTGTAATCCTTTGATACAATGTTATGTTAAATAATTCGAAAAGCGCTTCAAACTGTTGTAAAAATATTTTTATATGTTAGATTTATGACAAATGTCAAAATATATAGATGTTGTCATAGCACAAACAATGTTGTCCACTTTACATTAAAGCTGAGGCATTTTACGTCATTGAAATAAAAAATCCAAAATTACAAAAATGAGCTTTAGTATTTATTTTTCTAAAACAGTTGAAACACATGCTATCTGTATGGACATGGAATCTATAATGCCATTAAAATAGATTTACACACATTTCCTTCCATTCTCGTAACAATTCCTGAGTAAATAAAAAATATGATTGGTCAATTTAACTACTGTCATGATTAGGTGGACGAATAGCACGACTACATAAGCCATCGTGTCTTCGTAAACCGACTATAAGTTCCAACCATCCTAATAATCGACCAACAACATTGCATTCATAGACGTCGTTGTCAGTAATATCCTGAGCTCCTTCTGACGACCGGAACCTGGTTTCTGGGTCTTTTCAGCGGCTCTGAGAGAACAACTTTTACTTGGAAACATCAGTGACCATCTGTAAACTTGGTCAGAACACAGGCAGGCCGGCTTTTTGTGCTCTAAAGTTGAGTCGGTTTGGGCAATGTGAAGCATACACATAAATTATATAATCAGTATTCTAGGATACTTGCGTTTATATTTTAATATATTTCAAAGCACACATCTTAATATATAACTGAACTTCCTATATATAGATGCTAGTATATTTGGACATTGTTATGTATTATATACTGTATCATTTGCCACAGTCTGTTTTGTGGTGAAGCCCCTATGTAATACTCTCAGGGACCAATAGCTTAACTTCAGACATTCTTTTGTCACTTTTTTCCCCCCATCAAATAAGCACAAACCATTGCATGTGCTAGACCTGGACTTTAATCCTGTACAGCTTGAATTTAATCAAGTATTTCAAATAATTATTACACACACATTTCCGACTTTGAAACAAACAATTCAATGAACAATCGTATCTTACATATCTACAGTCAGATGCGTTATTGGTGCAATAAGGTAACTAATACAACAGCAAGCATTCGTGGAACTATATTACATAATCAGTACTGAATATGGAGGATATAATTAGACATGTTTATATAAATATAGATATACATAGAATTATATGTACATGTTTTATATTCAAACATTGCATAAAGCATAAAATAAATAATAGAAGTGATTGTATCTGCAAAGGGAAATGCTGCATTAGACCTAAAATATAAGCACTGCTCGTCTACAAAATAAACATTCTTTCCTAGTATCTGTCGTATCAAAAAAGCTACACCACATATACCCTTTGAAATGTACAGTTTGGGAATTCTGGAATGACTGTTACAGGTGTGTGTATACTGTATGTGACAAAGTGGGTGGGTTGAATTGGGTGATCTGCTCTCATTTGCTCAGTCTGTTAAGTTGGCGACCGGGTTAATGCTGTCGTGGTCGTGACATCCTGTCATTTCACCTCCGAATGTCGCTGATCTTTGAATCTTCGGCGGCGTCTAACCCAGCGCGCCGAGGACTTTGGCTCCGACTTCTTGTGTGCGAGTTGAACCCACCCTTACCGGGTTTGTCCTTGTCTCCCTGTCGAGAGCCTTTGTGGGACTCCCCCTCTGAATGAGAGGAACCTGGACGTCGCTCAAAGCCCCCCGAGGGCCCTGACGCTGGAGCCGTGGTGATAGACGAACAGAAGCTCAGGCTGTCGCACAAAGCGCCCCAGTTCTGCTCGCATTGCAGTCGTACACTCCTGATTATAGCCTCCTTCACCTCCTCTCCGCAGCTCAGCAATATGTTCACCAGCTCTACGTATGGCCTAGGGAAATGGCATGATAGCGATCAGTCGTGGAAAGCCAAACCTCATTCCTTCTGTTGCTGCTCTACTTACAAACGCTGAGTAAAATGAGTCTTTAATGTCAATCCCTTTTGTCTTGTTTTACCCGTCAAAGAGCACCTATTGCTGACATGGCCTAATTATTATTAGCCAGTTCGGTGCCAAATGAAAAGAGTGCGAGCAACAGCAATGAAAGGTGGTCACCATACGGCGACGATGTAAATACAACAACCTTTCATGAGTCTGTAAAATGGCATTTCACAGCTGCTTCTAAAGGACTACATTGAACATTCTTAAATTGCGTTGGCTGGATAAATAAATGACAAAACATTGTGCACAGTTTACGCAATGTTTCTTAATGGAAAAGTACATTTGCTGCTTAACAAAAGCAAACTAAGATAATTGAGTCAAACTCAATTCGTACATGCACACTTGCAAAGCTCTAAAGAAGCACACAAGCTGGTAACTGTATAGCCTGTGCCGTGGTATTTGCAAACAAAGGCGGAAAGGTGATACGTCGAGCGTGATACCTACCCTTTAGGAAACAAGTCCTGGAAATGTATCATCCCCACCATGACATTGACGTTGTCTTTAGCAGCTGAGCAGAGGTTGTGTTTCATGTAGCACTCGCGTTGAAGCTGGAACACCATCTCCTTTATGGCCAAGCATTTTCGGCTGATGCAGCTGAACTTGTGCCTTAACCCGTGTGCCATGCACCTGAGGGCATCCTTGATAAAAGACTTTCCCTGTAAAACAAAGTCTTGTTAGATCTGCAGTCGTAACTCTTAGTATTTCTGCTCTGGATATCATGAACTTGTAAGATTTGTGTAACAAAGTGATTATTGTTATATATGGAATTATATACATGCTCAGTCCTGCCCCTTCCTGCAGAGATTCAACTCTAATAAAACACACCCAAACGAACTTTAGTTCAAGCGAGAGATCAAAGGCAGGTGTGTTAGAAGTGTTTGAAAGCTTCATCTCCAGAAGCAAGACTGCAGAGATACTCCGCTCAAGACTGTGTTACAAGCTTAAAACCCTCGGCTTAAAATTCACCTGCACCACATGAAACAGGAGCTGCATTAAGAGCGATGCCAGTTAGCTGAGCTTGGCTGCGAGGCCGTCCTCTGGCTGCATTTAAGGTATATGAACACCGTGGGAGAGTGGGGGGAGACACGTGCTGCGCGGTGCTTACCTGCGAGTCGAACTTGCCAGCATTGTGCAGGAAGGTCATGCAGATTTCCTGAAGGCCCCGGATTTCACAGGAGTTGTTCTCGAAGCACTCGAACACGCCGCAACCCACGTCTCCCGCACTTACAAGGCAGTGCTGGATCTCCGCTGTGGCCCCAAAATGAAAGACAGAAGGAGACAATCCGTTATTAGAAATTACCAACGTATTGCAAACTTTGGACAAAATACAAGGAAAGGTCTCTTTGTCCAAGACTCCCAATGGCAAAGAGAAATATACTTGATGCATCGTGCATGCACATGAATGCGGAAGACTATTTTCGGTTGTGTTTCTCCTGTGAAAATTGAAGAACTGTATTTAGGGGACAAATTTAGCGGAGAGAGCACTGTGGCGATTAAGGTATGCTATTAAAGTCCATCAGACTGCGAGGCGTCTCGCAGTAACTGCATGAGATGTGGCAAAGCATGGTTAACTGTATATAGGGCAGGAGGAGATTGCTTTTACCTTGCTCTCTTGAGGTGATTATCAGAGGAAAACCAAAGCAATATAAAACATCCCCACCGAATGTCTGCGACACAATAAACAGAATAAAAGGTTGCATTGTGTTTCAGAGATCTTCGAATATGATGCTCAAGAGCATCCTCTGTTTACGCAATTGATCTAAATAAACTGTTCAAGCTTTTCATGAATCTAATCTGATCAACTGCAGAGGAGGACTGCAAAAGTCCTATTTGCTGATTAAGTGCACTGATATTTAGGCGCATCAGATCAACTCATGAAACCACATGTAGGCTATCCAGCGTTGGCTTAGACATTCTGGCACTTTGTATGGGCAAATGCTTGGACAGAACTTGGATAGCAGCCTTTACAAAACATTCAGAGATGTGTCTGCGGATTACGTCCCATGCCAAAAGACCAGTTGCCAGTTTGTCCCAAGTGAGTGTCGATTTTAACTGCATTAACAAAACATTTGTAGTTACACAGCTGAAACCAGAGGGTAAATAAGGCATAATGGTGATTTAAAGACTTTCATTTAACGTAACTAAAGCATCTCAAATGAGGTGAGATGAGCCAAACTAGGTTTTTGTTCACAATCCGAATGCACGGTGGTTAATAAAATACAGTGTGCAATTTAAACTTCTTGACATTAGTGAAAAGTCAAAGCAATAGGCAAAAACGGTTCATGAAAGTTTAACAGCTCTGTAGCTATTGAATTGCACATTACAGTTTTAAACTTTATAATGTGCATACGGTTTCGGTGACTACTTTATTGAGTACAGCTCTTTCCCTTCTGTGGTATTATAGAGAAAATCTTTGTTGATAAGAAATTAAACACAGTCTTCTTGTTTGTATTTGTGTAACATGCGTGCCCCCAAAAAAACGGGGCTCGCGTGTGTCCTTACTAGAGGACTAGGATCATGATTATTGTATCATATTAAGAGAAACGCACTCAAGAAGCTATCTTACGATTTTAAAGCACATCAATCGGACAGCTTACGAGACATGATTCTTCAGGACGTTGCTTGCGTCGCAATTTTTTCAATGCATTTGAAGAAGTGAGCAGGTAAAAGGGAGCCCCTGTCTGCAGCGCTTGCGTTTGCATTGGATGGTGCATTGAATTACACAGCGGTGTGACCCACTGAGTCATTCTATATACAAGCCTTCTGTGGGGTCAGTATGTGTCGGCAAACTTACCCATTATGAACGAAACGTCCGGCAGAAATAACTGGAACGCTATCGTTTCATTCTAACCCGTAAATAGTGTCTTTATAGGAGAATTGCCTACAGCTCTCGTGAGAAAGGCTAAGTTATATCCACCTCCTGCAACACGTAGAGCCATTGCATCACTCAAATCAACTCAAATGTTTCCGCAAAATTCCATAAGTTCCGCTTTAGATGCTCTCTATACCACGTTGTTATCTCCACTTTGCGCAAAGATAATTGAGGACATCGTGCGTAAACACAAACGCACCCGAAAAGAGACATGCACGCACGTACGCGCACATAAACCTGGAAGAAATGTCACGGTATACATTACCTATCTTTGCCTACCTTGTGCAATGCTATTAATAGTTTACGAAGATATTGAATTTCTCTTTCCCCGTGCTCAGTATTTACGAGATATCGTGTTCTTCCGTAATCGGAAAGCGCAGCGCCGCGCGCGATTAGATGTAAATTGGTGCGTTTTGCGTTGAAATCGGCGGAGCACGTGCCCACGCGCACATAACTCAGCTTTACGAGACTCGAGCGTGATAAACAGCTCACGGCTTCAATGCGCTTACCTGTGTTCTGCAAGGAGAGACGTCCTTTCTGGCTCGCCGGTTTCTCGGGGTGACTCTCGTGGACATCAACGTTATCCGTTCCCACCACTTCCCCCAAGACGGAGAAAAGCAGCAGAGCTAGTGCACATTTGATGAACATCTCGAGGCTTGGTATAACAGTCAATTTTGTCGATAAATAATAAGCTGTCACCCCCGGTATCTGATCTGGATATTGACCGAGATGACAGAGAGAGAGAGGGTGAGTGAGTGAGAGTGGGAACGGGGATGGATGCTGGATATATTTCCCAGAGTCTGGGTGTCAATTTGGATGAAGGAGTTAAGCAGGTGTTGTCAGTCGTGCCTTCCGACCAATCAGAGACGCAGACCACCACGTCCAAGTTTTAGGGGTGTGTCTGGCGAAAGTTGTCTCTACTTGCCATAAACTAAACTTGTAAAATGTGAAATGTGGGTGAGTATTTTCTCTACAAGTGCATAATACGAGGCATCCGCATGTCCGTGGAAGCACGACGGCGTGTGAGTGGACATGTTCTTCAGCCCATCGTGTCTTTGAGTTTGTTGTTTTCTCCCAAAAGTGACTATTTATTGTTCACATTTTTAGTAGGTTGTTAGAATTAATTTCCGTAGATCAATTTATAAAGCACAACCATCTAACAATATCTTTCAGATGATGTCTGTTTAGTAAAACGTAAATATTTTATCCCCCATCCGTGTGTGAATGTCATTTTTCTTTGCAATAGTTATCAGTATTGGTTTTCTCTATTGGCTTTTTGTTAATTCAGTAGAATGCAGCTATAACTCTTTTGAAATTAAATATTGTAATGACTTGCACATTCATAAAGGATTCAAGATTCCCAAAATAAATGAATAAAAATCAAATGTAATATGGTTTTGATGAATGAATATTGGAATGCTGGTAACCAATGATCATACTGACGGAAACATTTTTATACCAGCCAACTATATTTCATATTAGTCATAATATAATACGGCCTAAACATAATAAATATGCCAGGATGCGCACAGCTCCGAAAACAGGACACATATTATAATGTATGGCAGGGATTGCATCATTCTAACGACCCCCTCAAGGCAGCTGCCCTCAAAGCAAGACATACAATGTGAACAAATCTAACACAGACAAACGATTAAATCAGAAGCCATATGTCGACTCTGTTCATCTAAAAGTTTCTTCCAGGAGAGGTGAAATGTCACAGTGCGCCGTAGCTACGTTTATATCCACGTGAAATGGTTTTATACGAGGAGGTCGCATTGTGAGTAAGAACGTACCACAAGTCCTCTCATTTATTACATTCGACCAGAATAACACAGAATAACAATATTGATTTACTGTTCGGTTACAATGTTATTTGGGATGCGCTTCAAGTCGTGCGAATTCATCGCATGGGACAAATATGGGTTGAATTACACGCAGACCATCCTTGTAGATTTAGACCTACTGAGGAACTGTGAATTGAAATGGTTTCTTGTGCGGCCACCCGTAGGCGGAAAAAAAGACGAATAGATCAACACGCCGTCGTGCTGCGAGCAGAATAAAACAGCACCGGACGGTCAAGAGCTCCACAAGATCTGGTGTTGCAGTTCCCCGAGCGTTGCTTTCCAGGAAATGTGAGAAGGAATAAAATCACGGCTTCGAAAGGCACTCGACTTGCCAGTTCTCCATTAAACAGAGAATGTATGGCATTTAAAGAGTGAAGCCCTCTAAGAAAGTGTAGGTTTCTTTTGGTGCGGTGGATAGTCTGAGCCTACCTCTCCGCGTGGACTGTCCTATTACCGAATCAGGATATGTAGGCAATCCAGCCCATGATGCGCGCACACCCTCAGTCTCCACCAATCAGCGCGCGTGCACAGACCGCAACCTCGTAATGACGCGTGTCACCACAGACGACTGGAGCGCCGAAAAAGTGCTGATGATTTACCCTCACATTTTGCACTTACGAGCGCGTCTCGGGGAGAAAAACGCAAGAAAGCTGCACCCCGAAATGATATATTTATGTTAATGCCGTCTCAATCATTTCAGAGCGCAGTCATCCCGCATTATCAGATGCTTCTCGGCAATTAAATGCAATCGCATCCGCGTGTACCGAGATGTTTGGACAAGACGCAAACCACGCACGAAATCCATAAACATCTCTGAGGTCTTTCATCATGCTGCAATTTGCGTTCACTGAAAAAGCCAGCTTTGCTCACAGATTGCACGGGGCTTGTCACCAAGAGTGCTTGGCAGCGCAAAAACACGATGCATCATATTGAAATGCATCGATTCCTGTTTCGCAGACGTTGCTAATGACGTTCTCTCATCATCGATGTTATCTCTGCTCCTCTACCAAGTTAGAGTGATTTCCGTATTCCTAATGTGGTGTCGCTGACCGCTGACACCCTGATGATTTGGGTAGTATTAAATGAACATGTGCTGCGCGGAGCTGGAGAGTTAGAGGCATCTCACATATCCCAAACTGCCTGCACTATGCGCAGGGCCATTAATCCCACATTCCAGGGGGCTCTGAGTGATCCTGGGGGAAATGGAGAGGGCACAGGAAGCAGAGAAGGGTGCTCCAAGTGAAGAAGACCAGGCATTCAAGAGCTTCTTCCAGGAACGGTGACAGCGTTATATATTAACGCAGAAGCATGTCGGCGTGCTGGATAGAGATGCCGTGTTTTCGAAACATGAAAGCGCGCTATAGTGCATAAACTCACCTGACTCGTGAAAAGAGTATTTTTACAAGGCGAGCACAATGCGCCACAAATGCACGTTCACTCCAAATGTGTGAAAAAAGTGCCTTGGACCCCCGCTTTTACTGGCCTCGAACAATGTGCTATTATAGAGTGTTTTTTATACTGTGATTTATATTGCAGCAGTGTTGGCAGATTACAGCCAAGCCCTCCAGCTCATTACAGTCCATGTGGCTTTCCCACTGCAGCACAATAGACTTTGTGAGAAAAGAATGAGCTCCGCTGATGCTTCCATGTGACCCTTTACCTTGGTTGCACTATTGATCAGAAAAGGGGTTGATGTTATTTCTGTTTTGGAACGCTCTGGAACGGACACGCTCTCGGTGTGGGACGACGGACAGGATAATGAGCATTGAACCTGGCGAGCTGGAAATAAAATGAGATTGGCCGATTTGGGTCCGTGTCATGAATGAGAGAAAAGCTTTTGTTATGTAAGCGAAGATTTTGATTTCATCCGAAAACACTTCTGGGTAATACTGTTTTGATCCTGTAACGCTGCGTAATGAAGGATGCTAAATTTATTACTGTGGAGAGCCGGAGACAACAAGCCAACACACTGTGACACACTTACTCCTCATTAGCGATGAATAGCACATTGTGGTGGGTCTGAGATCTCAAAAGTTCATTAAAACTTTTCCTCAGAGCTTGTGTTTGCTCTTTGTCAATCGAGAAAAAAAATCGGGTGCCTCCTGACCCACATCGATGTGTACCCACCCGATGGGGAAAGAATTGACAATGGAAAAAGGGAGTTTCTCTTTCTCGCTTGAGTTTCATGTTTATCTAGTAACAATATGACATGAATCCAAACAGTAAAACTGTAATTCTTCACTCATTTTCTGCATAGGTTGCAAACATAGAGAAAAGTTCAATGGGGTTTTTTCACAGAACTTGTTCAAACAAGGTTTATAATGTTCGCGACAGTAACATAAAGAACTCTTAACATGGAAAATTTGCTAATCTAGCAGCTGACTATACAGAAATCATTACTGAGGTTGTTTGAAGACATGATTACACCCTTCACCCCCGCAAAGGCTTGCAAAGAAACATAGATGCCTTCTCATGTGCCACCATGGCCTATGTGACTAAGAGGGTGTGTGAAGACTGGGGGGGGTTATATTGCTGATTCTGCCTGAGGGACAGGAAGGGCAGCATTAGACACCTTCTTTACTTTTCCTGCCTGGATTTGTGGGGAGGGTTGGAAATAAGTTCACAGGTCTTTTGTTAAACCCCCGCTTAAAGCCTTTTCTTTAATTAAATTTTAACACAGAATGTTCATTTCAGTTTGACAATATGATTTTATTAGGACTACATATATTGCAAAGAAGTTAATAAAATATCAATGACCACAAATATACTGTAAAAGTGATACTTCGCCCAGAAATGAAAATTGTGTCATCATTTACTCATCTTCGAGTTGTTTCAAATATGCATAAATTCATTAGTTCGGATGAACAAAGGAAGAATGATGCCCGAGCAGATTTTGACCCCCATTGACCATAGCGGAAAAAATACAATGGTAGTCAAAAGTGCCCCAGAGCTGTTTGCTGTTCTACATTCTTCAAAATGTCTTATGTTTAAATGTTTAACAAAACAAAAAAATGATAACAGTAATTTTTCCTACCATGGGAGTCCAAATCTGTTTGGTTATAAGCATTCTTACAAATATCTTTCTCTGTGTTAATCAGAACAAAGTCATTTATACAGATTTGGAACAACTCGAAGGCGAGTAAACGATGACAGAATTGTTTTTTTTTGGGGTGAAGCATCACTTAAAGTCGTATTTAAATCGTTTGTTCGGGTCTGTGCAAAATCAGGTTTGGAAAGTGCATCAAACATTTTCTTTGTGCCATTTGAATTACATTCATTGATTTTTTTATGAGAACAATATCAAAATATTGAACAACTTCTTTATTGATGGGGTTCCTAGAATGATTTTTTAAGCAGCAGTAAAACTTCCTCTTAACTGTTATATATCACCACTGTCCTTCTGAAACATTCAATCTCCATATTTCAATATCATTATTATTAGTCACACTTTATTCTTGTGTGACCGAGATTGGTCAGTTCTATTTTTGTCTCTCCGAACCAGCATTTCTGTGCTGTTCAGCTGAGCCCAGGAATTCCAAACCTGACTTTAACTTTTCTCTTTACTCTCTGAACAAATATACCCTTGTTTGCCTCCTTGTAAAAAATATGTTGTTTATAATTTACTTCACTGGTTTATCATTCCAAAATCGTGGCCTGCAACCAAAGAACTCCACCGACTGCTTACCGAAGATCAGCATCAATGCTGTGACTAATTTAAAGTCAATCCTGTTATCCTGTATTAGACGCACAGAAGTCCAATTCTTTCACAAAAGCATACAAAAGGGAGCGAAGCATATTACGGCCCTGCAGCTCGCCACACTTATGTGCTGGTACAATCATTACATTTCACATCAGCTCTCTGACCAGACAGTTTTCAAGAATGTTTTCCACACAGAGTTGTAATTTCATAATGGACGGGAATTTATCAAATGTATTCAAATTCAGGATGGGCTAAATGTCCTGATAAGAGTCCAGACTGGCTCTGGATAATGATAGGTCAGTCAAATCAACCTTATTCACAAATGTATTGCAAGACACCCTAATGACATAATAAAGACGGCATCCTTGCTGCAATGGCGATGATGTTGTTTACAGAGTTCCTCACCGCGGCTTAAGGAAATTGACTCTATAATCTTGATCTCCCAGACCTTTGTATATGTTTTTCCTCTCTGTCTGTTGGCACGTGTTGTGTTTTTCCGAAGGCAGCAAGCTCGGACATCGAGACAGATACAAAGATCCCAGAGAGGCAAGCTTCCAGAGGAATTCGGGGAGTGCTACCTCATAATTATGACATCGGAGGTGCTCTTGACTCTGTCTCCTCATTTTCACCACATTGTACAGACGAGTCCAGTAGGGTCCGATCGCAGACCCAAAAAGGGAAACAAAATATGCAAACAGGATGACAGGCGAAAGCTGCGTTCCAATTCACAGTGTCAGAATATAACGAGAGAACCCGTCTATGTATGGAATCTCGTCTGTGGTTTTTACTGGGCAGTTATAAACAGATCTGCTTTGAGGCTTGTTGGTCATGTAGCATTTTTTTTCTCTCAACTGCCAAGACCATGACACATCTTTCTGAAAGGGATGAGATAAAAGAGAACTGTGATATCAGATACCACATGAATGAAGCGTAGCAAGTTTGACATGTCCAAGTCACTTGGCCTCCTGACCTAGAGGTGAAAGTTCACATAGGTGGTCTCATCTGGCCATGAGCAGAGCAACGTTACTACGAGACTGTCTTGTGAAACAATGCAGGCGTGTGAGGCATATCCAGCTCAGACCACCACCACCGATACAAAAGCTCAGGTTGATTTCAGAGATCTTATTTCCAGGCTTTTGCGAATACTTTCCTCCCACAAATCTTAGAACTAGAGGTGTCAGGAAAATGACATTGTAACTCAAGATAATGTATTGCTAATTTTCACGCCCGGCTTTAGTATTTTTTTCACATGAATATTATTGAGAAAAGGAAGACTGGACACTATTCAAAGGAAGTCTGTGAGAAGATAAAATATATTGTAGCATTAGATGAACCCATGTTCTTTCCGTACCAAAAAGATTTAGTCAGAAACAGACTGTTCCCAATATATTGCAGTTTTGAACAGAAATGAAATGAAACATAAAGAATCACAATATTAACACATTATGACCCAGATATCGATATTATATTGTATTGCCAAGTCTGCTGATTTTTAAGGGATACTTCACCCAAAAATAAGTTGTTCCAAACCTGTAAAATGTATTTGTTTTGATGAACAGCAAGAAAGATATTTGGGAAAATGTTAGTATCTGACATTTCTGGGACATCATTGACTACCATGTTAGGAAAAATGTAAATGGTAGTCTAAGGTCCTGAATTCTTCAAAATATCTCATTTTGTGGTCAACAAAACAAATTTATACAATTCTTTTTCCTTCTATGGTCAGTTGCTAAAACAATTCTAAATACCTTGATGTTTATACAGGTTTGGAACAACTTGAGGGTGAGTAAATTATGACAATCCCTTTAAATTATTTGGTTATCTATTTACAAATTTCAGAATAAAATCAATATTCATCACCATTTCTTCACTTTTTCCCTTTTGTACCAACTCTGCATGTGTCCATTCATCTCTCTCTCTCGTTCTTTCTCTCTGCTCTCATTCTCTGTGGGAGTCCTGGTGTTGTGGAGGGGGACACGTCAGAGACATGCATAGCAGTGAGAAATATGTGGTAATTATTATCTTCAGAATGGCCATCTGTCATCTATTCCCCTGCAGCTATTTGCTGCTCCCACATTCTTGGTCCTGTGAAGCTGGGTGAGAGAGATGATTTGTTGGGGTTCAATGCTGTTTCTCTGTGGTGTCAGGAGGACATTGGTGTGAGGATAAGCATCACTGTCCTGCCTGACACTGGGGGTGTGTGAAGTGACAGAGATGACGGGACTGTGGGGGATACGGTGGGGAATCAAGCATTTTACCTTACCTGGGGGTAACAATTTACAGTAAGGTCAACCACAAAAGGTTCTTCATGGCATCAAAGATTAAACCAGACAATTTTATTTATTTATAAGCTGCGGTAAATTTGGAAAATATTTACATACTAAATCCATGCTGTATTTCAAATTTTAAAAACATGCCCTGTTCCTCTAGCTCCAGTGGGAAACCTTACAAGAAACCCAAACATCAACACAAGACATAAAATCTTCATGCTAGTCTGAACATTGGCAAGAATGTGTAGTCAAATGCATTACATTCAGAAGTGTTACTTTTTGCATCACGTTCATGCTCCTCAATAAGACAATTGAAAACGCTCCAAATGCCGAAGGGCATGGTGCCGTCAAATTTGATATTTGCATAAATGTGCACTTGTTTTTTATGCTATGTAGCTGTCTCGGCAGCTCTAGCAACACACAAATTACTTTTATGTTTTGTTGAAATGCATTAAAACAAGATTTACGAGACAGCAGGTATCAGGCATGTCGCTCAGATCTTGAGACATTGCTTCTGATGTACAGTAAACAAACTATGTGTGATTCGATATGTTGCATATAATAATGCTTCGATGTAAGGATGATTTTATGTCTAGTTTCAATGCAACTGAATGTGATCAACACTGGATTTCAATAACAATAGATTGGAGGAGCCAACGTGTCCTGTTTTCATTGCAAACCACCAAACCCTGAACCTGCAGGTAAAATCCAGGTTATGGGGTCTCATATGAGAGATCAACGGTCCACAGATGTGGCTTTTCTTTTATACAAGAGCCCAGTGATTCAGAATAATATTTTATGGACTTATTAAACGCTAGTGTCAATAGAGTCCTCTCTGAGTTACACAGACTGCGGACCCATAAACCAAAGGGCTGCAGACGCTACTGTGTTTGCATGTGT
Source organism: Barbatula barbatula (assembly GCF_947034865.1). NCBI lineage: Eukaryota > Metazoa > Chordata > Actinopteri > Cypriniformes > Nemacheilidae > Barbatula > Barbatula barbatula. The sequence goes on along the minus strand of NC_136781.1, from coordinate 14,743,857 downwards.
GTATGAGAGTGTTTTTTCTGTCAAGGGAAAGCACTGAATCACCGCAGTTAACGTTGAGATCATGTCACCCCACACTGTGTTAAATAGAGACGTGTCACACGTACTTCTTCGAAGTCAGGCCTGCTTTTCCTGGAATGTTTGGGAGTAAGTCACTAGATATAACTGCAATGCCTGCCAGGATCTCAGAGGCATCAGGTCACCGTAGCTACTTGGCTCTGACCCAGTTTGACTTATTGAGGGGTGACGTGATATAGTTAAATATGATTGATGAGACTGAACTCATTTGACTTGATGCTCACGTAGATTGAACTTGTGAAATTGTTAGGTTAACGTGTGCTTAGTTTAAGTCAACATTAAATAAGAAATGTTATTTTGTTCATGTAATAGTGCAAGGCTTATTATAAAAGACCTGTCTGTTCAGGTCATTGTGTTCTTTCTTCTTGTGCCCTTATAATCTTTACTTAAAATCCCTTTGGTCTGAGGGCGGGACTATATTGTTTGTTCAATGGCCAGGCATTCATCCAATCAATTTCCGAAGGACGAACTTAAGCACCAACCTATATTTGTCTTATTCCAAAAGCTGTTTCGCTCACTTCAACGTTACCATTTGGACGAAAACACCATTGTCAACTTCTGTTTCATGCCGACTTAACGATAACCCAAAGTATTTATGACAGACTGATGTCGTTCATTAAATGAACTTGATTCTCCACAGAAATACACGTGAAAATCTATGTCTGGACGTATCCTCACAATTGGGAAAGAAACATGCTTTTTTGTGGTTTTGATTTATTACTGTAAAGTATGTTTGGTATTAGTTTTAGTTTATAGCCTTGTGTTAGTGATTAGTCTATGGTTGTTTTTCCCTTTATTTCTATTGAAAAATATTCTTGAGAAAGATTATACTTGTCTAGTGACTCCTGTAATGAAAAACTTTGGGAACACTCAGTCATTTGAGACCATGTCATGTTTTCACTATATTCACCATAAAGCACTGTGTTACTGTTTAATGACATAATCAGTTGCTGCTGTGTCTTAGTTGTATGTGTAAAATGTGCCTTTTTGTACTTTTTCATGCCACAGTAAAGTATTTGTTTGAAACGTCTGCCAAGCCAGCGGCTTTGAAATGAAAGGCTTTGGGTAGTTCTGATTATGACACAGGAGGAAAATCCTGGTTTACAGTTTCTGAGTCATTCAGAGAGCTTGACACTTGTGACATGAATCTAGTCACAGTGACCTGTTACAGTTCGGACTATAAAGAAAGTCATTCACTTGACTACAGCGCTTTATTAAAATACACTTTAAATGCCATGATTTAAAATTTCACCTGCTTAAAATGACATTGAAAATCTGACAATGGCAAATGTACTGTTCCTGTGTGGGTAACAATTTACATTAAGGTTGTGTTAACATTAGCTAATGAGATTTCTTAAATCTTGTTCATTTCAGCATTTACTTATACAAAACATTTTAAATATGTTAACATTAACAAGTGTTTTGGCATTAACTACAGTAACAAAGAATAATAATTAAAGCTGAAATCTACACCGTTCATTGTTAATTCTCATTACACGGCTTGTTGGAATGCTTGATTCTGATTGGCCAGTCGCGACATTTGCAGGTTCCCAATTCCCAGATAATAACCTCTCCAAAACAGTTTTTGATAACTTTAATATAAATGCATTTATTAAATTATATTTACAAATTATTAAACCAAATTGCATGTTCGTGAAATTTAAACATAATTTCTTACATTTAAACCGAAAGTAAATGGCTTTTCCTTGCGGAAAGTCTGCATTCGGTAAAAATGAGCCAAATATATTTCAATTTGACATTTCATGTACAGTTTTTTTCTCATGTGGCAAGTAGCTGTGTAATAAGGGAGATAGTGTACTATTATCGAGAAATAAGCTCCTTACAAGACACTGATCACACGTCAGGGCTTATTTTTGCGATAGCAACCGGCTGCCTGTACATTATCGCTTACATGTAATGCATGTGCAGATACTATAAGGTTGACAAATACAACCTTATTTATGTATCTATATTTTTTCAATATATTAATAAAATTTATAGTTTTCAAGAAAACGAATTAAGGATATAAAGAGATCCTATATGAATGGATGATTCTTATTATTCTAATGCTAATTTAACTAACATTGTTTTAGATATGGAAACAATTGTTGTGGAAATTATTAAAATATTTCTGAAGGAGACCAAAAGTTAATTCACACAACTCTATTTTCAATATTGTTTAGAACATCCAGCGATGTCTGTTATCATTTTAAAAGATGTCACGCCCCAGATACAAACTATACTGCGTGATGGTCCCTCGCTGTCACTTGCTGATAAAACACCTGGGAAGTCTACGGCACAGCTCTCACATCACCTCGGCATTCTCATGCAGGACTGGACTGCAAAGTTGATGCAGAAGACGTGGGATGAGCCAGAACCCCCACACATAAATGGAAGCAAATATATGGAGTGCCTGAGGTTTCTTAAGTGGCCAGATTTTATGAGTAAATTATTAATTCCTCACATTTGGACACTTTTGCTTTTCCGCAGCAAAATATTTGCAGGCTAGACAGCTGGTACCAATTTTGGTACCCCAGTCACTTCAAGGTCCAAGTGCATGTGTTTGACTAGTGGCTTATTGTTGCTGTAATTCTCTCCTTCCTCTCACGGCTAGGTTATTAACAGTTCTTTTTTCATGTTTGTATTTTTAGTCACGCTTACATCTCCGGGTCATTGAAGTGTTGTGTGTGTGTCACAGCTGCCGATTGGTCTGCGCTCTGGTGCCAGGCCGTGACACACCGCATTGCCCTCCTGTTGCCATGTCTTCCACCATCTGTTGATTTGTTAAAGGATCTCCTACACTTTTAAGGCTCAGCGCCTTCACCACAAAGCCATAATCAAATAAAAGAATGCCTGTTTTTTTGGCAACCTTTTGGGTATGTGTCAGGATTTTGCTCAGTTTTGAGATATATTCTTGGAAGATGAATCTGGGTTTTATTAAAACTGGCAAAACAAAAACAAATGAAAATCAACTCCACAAAATCAACGGAGTGGTCAGTAAATCCTGTCTCATCTATCTGCTGGTCAGCGTAGAAGTGTATTTTTGGAGAGGGTCTTTATGACTTTCTTATGGCCCGCTTCAAGCGGAATAATAAGACACAAGGCTGATCGCATAAATTTTGGATGTTGCACTGCCATAACCTGTCAAACCTGTGAAATTTCTCATTTATTTCCATTGCTTGAGAAATTATTTTGGAATGGCATAAATCCTGTTCTCTGTATTGACAGAAAGGTTTGGAAAGTTTGTGTTTATGTAGAGCTGGTGTATGTCTTTTATACAATTCAATTTTATTTATATAAATGTGCATTGTTCCAAAGCAGCTTTACAGGAGAAAATAAGAACACTGAAAAACACAAAAAAGGTAAAACACAGCACAGGTGTTTATAGAACAAGCTAAATTAATCTAGTAAATAATATCTAATGTCAGCAGGCTCCCTGTGGTTTATTTAGCATATTTAGCATTAAGTGAATGCTTGGCTGAAAAGATGTGTCTTTAATCTAGATTTAAATTGGGAAAGTGTGTCTGACCCTTGAATAGTGTCCGGAAGGCTATTCCAGAGTTTATGTGCTACGTATGAGAAAGCTCGACCTCCTTTGGTGGATTTTGTCATGATTCTGCCGCATCATGTCATGTTTCTCTTGGTCTAGTGGCAGCATCATGCCAGAACCTTATATTTTGTGTGGAGAGAGGCATTTTTGTCCCTTACAGCTTGCCATATGCTCTCTCCGGTCTCGTCTCTGTTCCCACCCTCTCGTCTCCTCATTAGTACCTCATGCCCCGCAGCTGTCTCTCTTATTTAATGCCCCTGTGTTGTCTGTACTGTGCTGGTTCCCTTTGATTGTGTGGGTGACTTCCTGCATCTTGTTCAGTGAGTCTAGTTTAGTTATTTAGTCTTAGTCTTAGTCCGTGTTCCTGTTTACCCGTCATGTTTATTCCCTTGATCCTTGATATTTTACCCCCTCGAAGGTTTTTGTTTTGTCTTTTTATTAATAAATGTCTGTCAAAACCCCTTACCTGCTGTCTAGGTCTGCTATCCTTGTGTCTGACCCCGGGTCGTGACAGATTTAGTTATTCTAGCTGTTATCAAAAGTCTGGAGTTTTGAGATCTTGGAGAGCTTGATGGGTTGTAGTGTGATAGAAGCTCTGTTATGAAGGTAGGGGCTAAACTGTTTATAAGTGATTAAAATAACTCTAAAGCCAGTGAAGGTTTGATAACATTGGGGTTATTTTCTGGACCTGGTTAGAACTGCATTCTGAACTCACTGTAGTTTATTTATTGATGATGCAGGACAACCGCTAAGTAGTGCAATACAGTAGTCAAGACTTGAGGTCAAAATGCATGAATAAGCTTCTCTGCGTCAACAACTCATAGGAAAATTTTGGTAACATTTCTAAGGTGGAAGAAAGTGTTTTTTGTGACATTTGAGATTTGATTGAGAAATGAGAAGTTGCTGGCTAATATAACACATAGGTCTTTAACTGTAGTTGTTCGAGAAACAGTGCAGCCTTCAATTTGCAGGTTTTAATCCGAAATATTCTGCTCATGTGTCTTTGGTCCGATAAGTAATATTTCTGTTTTATTAGATTTTCAAAGAAGGAAATTACAAGGCATCCAATGTTTTATATCTTCGCACTCTGCCAATGTGAATAGCTAAAATGGAATCATCTGGTCTTGATGAGATATATTGCGGAGTATCATCTGCATAAAGTGGAAGCTAATTCCATGTTTTATAATAATGTTTCCAATGGGCAGCATGTGTATGGAGAATAGCAAGGGTCCTAAAACCGATCCCTGAGGTAATCCATAATTTACTTGCGTTAGATTTGATGATTCCCCATTTAAATGGACAAATTAATGTCTGTCTGATAAGTAAGATCTGGACCATTGTAGTGCCTCTCCCTGAGTACAATAAGTATAATTGTGTAAGCGATCTAGAAGTATGTTCTACTGCTATGGGATCTAATAAGCAAGTTGTAGGTTTAGATGTTGCAATAAGTTTAATTATACTATTTGTCAAAATTTTCTCGGTAAAAGATTTCATGAATTCATTGCTACCAATGTGCGGCGGAATAACCAGGTTAGGTGATGTCTGTTTATTTGTTAATTTGGCAACTGTACTAAATAAAAACCTTGGATTGTTTTTGTTAGTTTCTATGAGGTTACAGTAGTGCTCAGCCTTTGCTGCTTTTAGTGCCTTTTTATAACAGTTTCTACAGTCTTTACACGCAATTTTAAAGAACTCTAATTGGGTGAGTTTCCATTTGCGCTTCATTGCGCCGCAAACTCTGTGTAGGGACCGGGGGTCTATACACAGTAGCCAATGTAAAGGAAAGCAATGGTTTTTTACTTTTGTTTGGAACAATTATGTTCAACGCAAGCACTTCAAATGATTTAAATGTATGCTCTGTTCACTAAGTTACAGTATGAAAGTCTCTGAAGATTGTTGCGACACCACCACCTTGACCAACCGGAAGTGGCTCATGCATGTAACAGTAGCTTGGTGGGGTACACTCATTTAGACCAAAATAATCATTTGGTACACCATAATTTGATCAAGGTCATTTGTTTACACGTATTTGCTTGAATTTTTCCCTCACTTTCTTAAACCGTTCATCTTCCAGTGCCGTTTCAGAAACCGGAATACTGGGTAATGAAAGAGTGTTTAAAAACCTGGGAGTGACAATGGTGAGGAGTAGAAACCAAATCCTTGTGGAATTTGGTTTTTCCTGTCAAATTGTTTTTGCCTGAATGGCATTTTAGGATGTTAGGCCAAGCGTAATCCTTTTGTGGTCGGTCTTTTCATTCCATCAGGTTTTTGCATACATAGACAGACTACATTTTTCACTTTACGTTGAGACCAAAGTTGATATTAATGGCTTTCTTTTGCCAACCGCAGGACTCCAAAATCAGCTTATGTGAAGCAAAGTAGAGACTCGGATGGCTCCTGTGCAGTCATGAGACGGTCCTGTGCCAGGAGATGGTGGCAAAGAGGAGCTCAACTCTGCACACTGTCTGGATATCCAGGCCAAGATATAAGTATTCGGCCGAGTGGATTAGTGGAGCGGTGAGCAGGAATTTTTGGGGTAGCATTCGTTATCCGACATACCCCGTATCAAAGGATCAAAGATACAAGGAGAGTGTGAAACTAAATAAAGGAATTACTGAAACTATTCACAAAGACTTTTGGAACATATTTCTCAACTTTTTCACGTGATGTAACCGAGAGCTCTCGTGTTCTGCTTCTGTCAGTTGATGTCGGGTAAACCTGGTTGTTATGGAAAAAAGTAATAATTTATCCATGGCCATAAAGGTGCTCTGTGTGGTTGCCAAGAACAGCTTTAAAAAACTTTTTTTCTGGCAGGCCACATTTAAGCCTCAAATTTTGTACTGTGTTTCAGCTGACCACATTGGTCTGGTACCAGTGGCCTTTGCCTTATGACCACTAACAGCAGCAACCACGATAACCACTGACGCTATTTATAATGCTACAACTACTACTCTTGATACTTATCCTACTACTTTCACTACCATTAATAATATTACTACCGCTGCCGCTGTATTTATTTTCACTACTGCTAGTTTTAGCCTTTCTGTGTTATAACAACTACTAAAATTACTTTGCATCGAATCCTTACTAACGGAAAACCTATTCATTCATGATACTCCAAAAGATCTGCTTTAAAGGGGACAATTTAACAAAACAAATATTCTTTCATTATTTACTCACCTGCATGTAATTAGAGACCCATATGGCTTTCTTTTCTCAGCAGAACACAAAAGAAGATATTTTAAAGAATGTTGGTAACCGAACATCATTGCCCTCATTGACTTCCATTGTAAGGATACAAAACCACTGAAACATTTCTCAAAATAGCTTAGTTTGTGTTCAACAGATGAAAGAGGGTTTAAACAACACAAGGGTGAATAAATTATGTCAGATTTTTTATTATTTGGGTGCACTATCCCTTTAAGGAATCTAGTCTAACAGAACATGGTGCCAGCATTGCCAAGGTCATACTGTTGGTTTTTAGGTAACACACAAACGGAGACCCTGAATGTAAATCGCTTTAAATTAAAGTGTTGGCCAGATACAATGCTTTTGCTATATAATTACCACATAATAAATCGCAATGATAATGCAAAGAAATAAGAAAAGAACAATATTGGGATAGAATAGTACACAGAATGCGACCAATATTGTTCATACAGCGGCTAATCTGATTTCAATTGTATGTTTATGTTAACACTTCATAGTTCTCTTCTCGCTTGCATAAAATCTACTACTTCAGATATTATTACTAATAGCTATTAAAAATTAAATGCACAGAGTTTAATAGCTTTCTCAATGTAGCAGTGCCATGTCACAACCATCTTCTTATCTCATATTATGCAACCACCTCAGCACGCCGTGAAACGAAGTTTAATTTTCATTAGAAATGTACAAGAGCTGAGAGCACAGAGGATTCATTTATTATCTAATGATTTGCCTGGAGTGGAGATTGAGAAACAGTCACTGGAACTTAGGAACCCTGCGGAGAGCCCCATCCCTCTAGCTTATGCAGATCAGTGCGAACTCATTAAAATAGCTCTCCTAAAATGAACTTCGTCCAGTTGTGAGCAGGAAATTTGAGTCTCTGGCTTTTATGTCAATCTCTGGTATAATGTTTGAATAGGGGAGGGAGAGAGCGGCGAGGGGTTACCTGAGGTAGCGCCTCAGCTCAAGAACTGCACCCCCCCCTGCTTTTACGCTGGTGAGAATTATGCGGAAACTTGGTAGCTTTGGACTACAGTATCAGTTTATTTCGGGGTACAGAATGTTCTGTTAATCCCAGATCCTTTATGATGTGAGAAAGAAAGTTTTAGGACGTTTTAGATGTGCATTGTAAATTTGTGCATTGTCCTTCGGCAAAGAAGTATAAACCTGACCACAACTTTGTCATGTGCCATCCACCGTAGTGCTTAAAGAGGGATGGGGTGGAGTGAGCCATTGGTTGCGATGCACAACCTCACCAGTAGATGCCACTACATTTCAAACACTGCAGCTGTGAACCGGAAATTGCGATCGTTTTTACTTCCGTATTCTGACACATTTTCGAGTGAAAAGGAATATCAAAGGAGAAAATGAGTGGCCGTGGCTTCCGTTTTTTACTGTGAATTAATTGGATGTGTAAAAACAGATGGTGTATTGATTTTGAAATTAAACTTCCAGCAGACTGACAGTTGAAGGTGAGTTAACGGATTCTACAGCCAAGCCGTCTAATTTACATAATATGAGATGGATGGTCATTTCAGGGCGACGTGCAGTTTCAGATTTTAACTGAAGATTAAGAGTGTACATGGATTTTAAAAAGAAAATGACCCACATTGATAAGCTTTATGCTAAACACTTCAATATTTCGCGAAAAAATAAGAATTGCAATTTTTTATTTCAATGGGACTTTTAGACTTCTTTAGGTCTTCTTTAAGCATCATAGAAATCATTTACGCACAGCTTTTGAGTTAAAGACCCTCAGTGTTGTTTATTTTCTTTTGTGCCTCCCACAGACAGCGTGTTTTAGGTGATGTACAGCACTGCTCTGTTTCTGTACCGGGCAGCGCAGAACACGATGATCGGACTGGGAAGGTTGTTGGTCTGTATAGGGAGGTGCTGAGACCCTGGTGGTTGCATATGATCTATAAACACTGAGCAACAAATGAAGTACAGTGTAAAGCTTAATTTGGGCCCCTAAATCATTACCCCTCCATGTGACAACCCTGCCAGATGCTTGCCAGCGCTCTTCAAAAAAGTGGGTGTTCTGCTAACCCAAGAGCATTCGAAGCATCTGGCCAAACACAACACTGGCACTGTGCCGGACCCGTTTGCTGCGCTGGCGTGCGCCCACATCCAGACCAGCGCTGGCGATCGTGAAGGGACCTGGCCTCGCCGGCACATTGGGAAAGGTTGCAGGTAGTTCAGACCCACAGGCACTGTAAAACCTTCACACAGGCAGTATTAAATGCAGGCCTTTGCTGAAAACCTATAGCAGGAATCGAAAGATTGAACGTAGGACTAAAATAGAAGCTTTGTGAAATGATTACTGAATCACTAGTGACATTGTTTTGGCATGTTATTGTAAGTTTGTCATTTTTAGAGGCAGCCCAGACTTATTTATAGTAACGTGGACTTGATATGTGTGCATATATTGATTTACACTATTTAATTACTTTTTAAACTACGCGGAAAAACACATTCCGTTGCTACGTGATATGGGTCTTTACCGGCTCATGTCAGTGTTGACGCTAAATGAACCGGACTGCAGTTATGCCACGACGCTAATGCCAATGTCTGAAGAATATTAGCTGTGAAAATCCTTGTTTTGTTACATTTTGTACATCTGACATCCGAGGAAAAACAGCTGTGTAATTTCACATTTATTTTGCATGTAATTATGTTGTTTTGAGTTCTCGGTGGATGGTATTTTTAGCAGAAAGCAAAACGTGGTGCTAAAAATACATTATACAACACGCTATGATGTTTTTTTGTGTATGTGTGTGTGTAAAATGCATATTCATGGCACACTTTCCTCCTGGTGCCCTTTACCACACTTGGACTAAGGAAAGCTTGAAAAAAACACAAAATTGGGCTCCAAAATAACTGCGTAGATAAGTAGATCTGCCAGGACGACTGAGATCAGTGCTGGGTGTCGAACAAAACTGATGGGTACACCTGATGTTTTAACTATCAATGAGCTGCGTGTTGTTTTTCACTTTCCAGGAAAACGTATAGAGGGCATTACATGTCATGACTTGAGTGATGCTTGGAAGTGAATAAATTGTGATAAGTCTGTTCTTTTTAGAAATATCAGTTGTTGGGGACAGCATTGTATTTGGAGCCGGACGTACCTCAATGAAGGAGTGTTTTAGGTTTGTATTCATTAAGGTCTGTGCGCTTATGAATGATTCAGTGAGGCTATGTTAGGCAGAAACTTGAGACTGACATGAAAACAGACTTGGCGAAATCTTCACAAATACCACATCAGGACTATGAAAACCATAAGTGTGGGTTCCATTTTTCAGCATTGTTTATTTCAAAGTCTGGGGTTACAATTAAGGGAATTTGCCTTGCAATTAGCATGTTAAAAATAATAAAACAATTTACCTAAAATACCTGCATTTTGTGTAATGATTTGGAGCAGCAAATTGAAATTACAATGTTTCGACAGCACTCTGTTCTGTCTAGATGTTTATGTGACGGTGTTGGACTTTTGCGAATCAGAGACAAATTGGAAAAGACAAGCCAATTCCATCAGCCGGAAATTTATTCTGACCACGCAAAAATCTGAATCTCTGGCACATTGAGTGACTTATTATTTTAAATTGCTCCTCCGGTCTGCGAGATGATGTAATTTTAAGCTCGATGGTCAAGAAAGAGTAAGCAAAGCTGCGGCTTGAAATGAATCTAAACTTAGAATGCCGTTCGTAGGCTTACACCTCATATATCCTTTAAAAAAACACAGCTCGGATTGTTCTGTTTCGATTCGCCGATAATGTGCTGTTGGAAATGGGAATGATTTCTTCATCTATTACCCGGGAGGGGAGACATTTTAATGATAGACAGGTCCCCACTGCAGCAAACTCTCTAACTGAGCCTGAAACTTTTGATATCACCATTAAACCATAAAAAGCTCCTGCTTAGTTTTACCATAAAGCAGTTCTGGATGAAAGCTTATGAGACTCTAAAAATTCCCTGAATGTTTTTTTGACTGATTCGCTGTGAGAAGATAATGATGAACCCAAGCAGCGGTGAAATTGATGGACGTTATGACGTTTTTCCATATTACAGTCATTACAATTTCCATGAGCCCTTAAAGGTATGCCTTGGTGTATCTGCTCATTAAAGAGTTAGTTCTCAAAGTACACAAGACTAGTTTACTTACCCATGTAATTCAAACCCAAAGGAACACAAAGGGAGATGCATTGGCTGCCCTTTTCCTCCTAATATAAAATAAATAAGATTGACTGTTAAGCTCCAAATGTGAGGAAAACAACACCATAAAAATAACACAAGAACATTCTGTATTAGTTACGTTTGTATAATTCCAATATCGAGTCTATGAGAAGGAGGCGTTAATGATCAGGTATTTAATTTACGACATAGCTGTTTCTTGACAACTTCCTTTTGACTTTAATGCTTATTTGAGCACAGATTATCCTCAAAAAATGATTATTAGTTTAGCATATTTGAATATGGACCCCAAAATTAAAGCTGCAATCTGTAATTTGTGGATTGAAGTCAAACTGTTGTTCCCACAAAATCGTACCTGACAGCTCAACTTGTAAATCATTATTATGAGCTTATTGTGAATTGGCCTAAGAAAGTCGTTCTTCTTTTTTAAGGCCTTCTTGAGTGTTTTGAAATGTACAGCTTGATCAAATGTTCAACTAAAACAGGAAGTTGAGGGCGGGACATTTGAGTAGCCTATTGAGTAGCACCCGCTCTTTAAAAGAAAAGCCAATAGCCTTTAGTTTATCTCACAGGCTGGAATCTGATGGGTTAAAGTTAAAGTGCAGGATGATGTCATAAGATGAATTGACCTGTTTTTGTGACCGTATGTTTTGAATGCCTAAATCTTCTTCCATTTTTTTGTTATTCGGACAATGTTAGCGGTTCTAATGGATCCCCAGCATTATTCAGGTATTAAAGGTGCTGTGTGGGATATTTTGTAGGATATCTTGACAGAAATGCAATATAATATACATAACTATGTGTTCAGAGGTGTATAAAGACCTTATACAATGAAGAATTAGGTTTTTAGGACGTTAGAATGAGCTATTTCTATCTACACACACCGAGGGTCCCCTTACATAGAAGTCACCATGTTGTTTCTACAGTAGCCCTAAATGGACAAACTGCTCTACAGAGCGTGTTTATTCAATACATCTCCTTCGACAAAGACAGAAACAAAAACGTGACAAAAACAATTATATGTTCACTTCATCTCAATTACAAACCCCATTGCGGGCCTAATGTTTGTCGATTAGCTTTTTAATCACATTCATGATAAAGGTGCTATTTGTTGACATACTAAAACTATTTCATTTGGGACTTTAAGAACACATCGAAACGTATCAATCCCTCTTCTTTTCCATTGATTACATACCATTTCTTTCTGACAGCTCAATTTGGTCAAGTGTCTGTTCATCTGTGTGTGTGTGTGTCTATAGATTCTTCTCTTTTTCCATTGAGCGTGACACATGTGCTTTGAGGAGAACAGAGTAAACCGTAAACAACTGCTGCTCGTCCCACGCAAGCCACTCTTGCTGTGGGGGACTGACTGAGGTCTGGACCTGTCGTGCAGGGCTGCAGCTCTCAGCTCACGGAAAGCTCTGTCTCTCATCGGGGCTTCTTCTTCTGAAAACCCGTCGGCCGTAATGAGATGTGTATCGAGGCCAAAACGGCGTAATTACACACAGACTTCAAACACAGGCAGATGTGCACGGGTGATGGGTTCGGATGTAGCCGGCCGTGGAGAGCTTTTGAAATGACTGGCATTCAACAGGCAGCGCGGCGCTGTGCCAATGATGCCAGGCGCTCCTTACCTCCCGCCGTGCTGAATCCCCCGCGCCTGGAATGACAGCTCAAATCTCTCTCTCTCTCTCTCTCTTTCTCTCTCTCCAGCAGCTCTGAATTGCTGTAATAACGTTTGATTTCCCACATGCATGCGGTTGGCTCGCCATGAGAAATGCTCAGGCGAATTCCAGCATATATTTAACCGGCCCTAAAAATAGCAGAGTAGAATTGAGATGACCTCGGAAATAAAATCACTTGTCACATTTTCTTTCTGGTATTTAACAGGTTTCTGGATGGTATAATGTTACTTGACAGATATGCCATGCGGTCACAAGTAGGATTGGGGCAATGGACATACATAACAGACAAGAATATCATAGATCGATTTTAATGTACTTCCTTGAGGCTCCTAATAGGCCTTCTGAGGTAGAGTTGGCCCAATTGTTTCTTCATGCATGTAAATGAAGTGTTTTTGTTTTTATTTTTAAAAATCATTTATTATGTCTAAATGAACCTGTCACCAATGACATTGTACTGGAGATTTTGGTTGCCTCATATAATTCACGTGAGTGTCAAAGATTTTGGCTCAAAAATGGGAAACATTTGTTTATTCAAGACATTTGTTTAGACAAATGAGAAAAAAAGTACACTAACCCTATCTCTTCTCTCAACAGGTAGTGGTCTAGCTTGTGTTGAAACTAGTAACCTAATGTACTATTGCTCCTGTATGACATATCGCTTATTGCTCCCCAAACTCTTTGTAAGTCGCTTTGGATAAAAGCGTCTGCTAAATGACTAAATGTAAATGTTATTCGTATGATGAACGACAAACTTAATACCATAAAAGGCCTTGTACTGTTGTCCGGTCTTCTGGTTATACAGCAGAACATTGCCGACGTACAGACCACCCATCCTGACTGGAGACTGAAGAGCGGCATGAAAAAGTTCCTACCTCTACTTTGTTTCACTTTATGTTACTTTGAATGGTCTTAAGATCGTATTAACACAATGTTCTTTCTGTTCCCGCTAAAGCGCACTTATAATTGTATTATTAGAGCTGCTTTTAAAGCACGATGTAGTTAGAGATGAGGACATTGGAACCAATTATATGAAAGTAACATGGTGTTATACATGTCCAGTGCTCAATTTGTGGTTTTTAGGACGGAGAGCAAAATCGTAGAATGTCTCAAAATGCATTAAATCACCACGAGAACGAGCTGCCACCTTTTTTATTTAAAATTACAGTGCCTTGTGCTGGCAAAGGAAGAATGATTGAGTCATATAATATTGTAATGTCTTGCCGTTTAGATAACTAGTTCAACTAGTTCTTTTCCGCCAGTACACTGAGAGCTTTGGGTACATTTCCACAAGGACATTTCTTCTTATGGCACACTTTGAGGTTAATCGTTTGTCGAATATTAAATATTTTATTTTGTGAACTCGTGTAGAAATGTCCTCAAGCAGCATTTCCAGTTCCTATATTGATTTTTGATGGTTTTTGAGGAAATCAACCTGCAGGTCAGGTAACAGAACCACACGTGATGCAGTGAAGGTATGTCGTATGGAAATGTTGAGTGTTGAGGCATGTGTGTAATAATGAGGGCATAAAATCTTAGTTTTAATGCATGTCAAAAGCATGCACTTTTTCCATTTGATGTCTGGGTACTTCAATGCTAGGACGGGGATCAAAGCATTGTTTCGAGCTTAATCAGAGGGTCTGTTTTCTGCCACAGTCATCAGATGTGTTGATGTGCCTGTAGCGAGTGTTGACGATCACATCTGTATATTCATTCCTAGCGGTGTGTGGCTCTTTCTTAGCAGACTGTGTCTTTGTTAAAAGAACTGCACAGGCTTTAATATTTGTCAGACTTTAAGGTTATTTTTTTAGTTTTGTGCATAATCATTCCAATATTTTTTCCATGTTCACATTTTTGACCCTGTCTGTAAAACACACTGGGGGGAAAAACTGTAATATTCTGGCAGCTGGGGTGGCAGAAAAACATAAAATAACATTTACCGTATGTATAATGAAATATTTGGGTTTTTCATGCACCGTAAAGATTTTTCAAGTTTTTTAGTTTTGTGCACAATCATTCCAATATTTTTTCCATGTTCACATTTTTGACATGTGACCCTGTCTGTAAAACACACTGAAAAAATGTAATATTCTGGCAGCTGGGGTGGCAGATAAAACATAAAATAACATTTATGTATAATGAAATATTCATGTTTTTCATGCACTGTAAAACCTGTACTTTTACAGATGTTTTACGTGTTTTTAAAATACGGTGAAAATTTTCAAGAAAAATATGAAAATCGTGTAATTTTAGGTGAAAATCTTTACATTTTTAAACGTATGTAAATTGAAATTTTTCCAGGATTTTTTTACAGTGTGATATTTTACACCCGACATGTAAATTTACATTTAAAACAGTAAAATTCTGTGAAGTAACAGTTTTCACAATGCAGCTCAAGTCATTTTTGGGGATTTACTGTTTCCAGCATAACATCACTTTACGTAAAGATATATAATATAACCTTTATATATTGACAGAGTAAGACCATGTCAAAGATTGAAATCAATGTTTACTTTTTGTAGTTTTTGGACAAAAAACAATCAATCAGTAAAATTATAATCAGCAAAAAACCATATTAAATATTATCATCATTTTTATTGCAATGCCAACTTGTGTTTCTGTGACTTCGTGGTAAGAGCTACGGTATGTATTATTGTGGCAAAATGTTGCAGGAAACACACATACTGATAAAGTGTATAAGTCGCCTTGGTTAAATGGTCTAACAAACTGCATAAATGTATGTACTTGATGCTCTTATCTCATACGATTTTGCAATACAATCCTGGATTTCACAGAAGTGGTCACAATAGCCCAAACCACACACCCCAGTTTTTTTGCAAGCAGTTCCATATCACACAGAAAAGTTTTGTCCAACATGTGCAATTACTGTCCCAAACCATACAAATGAAGAAGAGTTGGTGTTGCACTAAAGGCCTTTTAACTCCGTGTTCACTTGACATTTTATGCAACAAAAGCCAGACAAGATGTGATATTTACATAAATATCACTCAGTTTATTTACATTCCCTGTTCTTGTGTGCATATATGTGTACTTCCACGTACACAGCACTGATTTCCCATGAACGTCAAACACGGTAGCATTCCCCGTGAAATCTTTCTCTCCGTAGACAGAGGCACTTTGCTGAAAAAGAGACAGAATTTCTGAGTAAAAGGAAAAAGGCAGCGCAAATAACAGCTTTGGGAATGTTTGGATTTTAAAACCAGAACATTAGTACAAACCATAATAGCTGGCTCGGAGAGCAGTCGGTACCTCCAGTTTCTCTCACACAGGCAGTGATGTAATGCCAATCATTTCTGATGAAGCATTTACTTGTTGTGCTCGAAAAGATCTATTTATATTTTGTTCATCCACTCCGAAAAGCACTCCGTGTTTTGTTAACGACTTGTCATAACTCATTGGTCCCATCTTTCTCATTTCTAATGGTTTGGCATCCCCATCGGTGACGTTTAATACCATCATCACATGTGATAGAATGGCCTAACAAAACAGCAAAGGAGAGAATAATAGTTGAATCATTAAGGAATTATTAAAATTAATAAAATATATGAGGTAAGTAGTCGGATGATGTTGTTGTATGTAAACAGTCCAATTTGTTTTGAGTCAGTGAGGGAAACTGCTGAAACTAGAAATGGAGATGTCAGAGACCACCTGTAGTACATTTTCAGGTTATTTGACTGAAAATTATTTTATGTGTTTGGACATCAATAAAGGCAATAATGTAATATGTTCGAATATGTAAACAAATGGTTAGCAGATAACTTTACATCACATTGGGCATAATAAGGATGTATAAAATGTTGTCATTTTATGTGACTGACATAATTTTGCCCCCTGGTGGCTACACTTATACCATCTTCCTATTCACACGTTCTTCTCCACCAACTTGCCATAAACTTTCATAATCAAATTTGTTATTACACATAATTCCTGCACTATCTTTCTATTAAGAATAGAATAGAATAGAATATGAGATAAAGATTGTAAAAAATAAATATCTCTAAAGCCCAGTTTAGTTCAGATGCATTAGAAGTGTGAAACCAGTTCCTTACCTTCATACAAAAGCACTTCCTGTTAAGTAATTGACTGCCTGTGAAACAAGAAAGCAAGGCATTGCATTTGGGAAAAAGTCTAATGAGTTGTGCCCTTTTCATAAAGTTAAAATAAAGTTTTCCAGGTGTGCTTTCCTGCCTCTCAATCCTCCTGGCATTTCTGTATGTCAACTTTGAAGCTGACCAGACTATGCCACTTTCAACATGAAATGTTTCATTTATCATAAAAAGAAGCCTTTTTATTGTCTACGGTGGTAGTGGACGGTGTCAGTCGCCATATGAAAGATATATAGTCCTATATAATATATAGAATACTTAAAGGTCAGCTACTTTCAGGAACCATCGTGGGATGATTTTGTTGTGAAAAGCTGTGTAGGTCAATCAGCCGTGAGTGGCCGGTCAGGCCGATCGGAGCGTGCTGGACTTTGGTTCCCATTCTGTGTCAGTCACAAAGACAGATTTGGATGAACCCCAAGGTGACAGGCCAGAACCACTTACCGTGAACGTGTTCGGTCCCACGCATTTCCCATGCTCTCTCACACCAAACAGTGAGGTTTACCACAACGTGCTCTCTCTCCTTTCCAACTTCCTTCACCAGTCCGTGTGCTCGCTTTGTGCCTAGCACAAAACACCTATTCTCGACCCCTTTAAACATGGGAAATCATTATCTACTCCCTTTCCCCTATTTATGTTTCTATTGTCATCTTTTAGCTTGTTTGCTTTATTCAGGACTCTTGGGGGGGGCCTGGGAGGAGAGTATGCATGTTTATCATCCCCTAATTACGACTATTGTCCGTGAAGCATGTTTTCACCTAAAATGGCATCATCTCTCATACAGTGCAGAGAGGAACTCACAAGCGCCCGCTTCTCGAACACAAGGACCCCTCTGTCAGTGTGGTCACCACCTCTGACCTTCTTAATTGCAGCATCATAGAATCATGGATAAGTACTCAATCAGCCAGAGAACCACACACCACAGAGACCCCTGAGAATATAGTAAAGACTGCATGTGCCTTCCAATTCAAAGAATCCAAAGAAACGTCTGTTATATTCTCATGATGAACAGACTGCTTGTCTGGTAAAAATGACAACATTTAGATGCTTCTTTATGGTATCTCTCCATCATACAGTATGACAATCATGTTAAGCCTTTTGGTTGCTCATGCAAAACTCAAGTTACTTATAATAGGAAGAGTGTATTTTGAGGGATGAACATACAGTAGTAATGCAGATATTAGTCAGGCAGTCTCTAATACCGTACTGACTTGTAGTTGACAAGAAGTTGCAAAGTTACTTATAATTTGTAAAATATCAAAATAAAGTGTTGCCTACTTTTAATATCTAGGACTGAGAGTTCTTAAAAGGTACAATATGTAATTTTGTGAGATTGCATAACATTAGTGTACCTGAAGCTTGATGACGCTGTGAAGGAGCAGAGTGAAATGATGGGAGTCTTTGGCTCAACTGCCGATAGAAATCAATCCAAACAAATCATGTTCATGTATCAGTGAATTTAAGTTACCGTTACGTTATAACAAATACAGAGTGACTCGTACAACAGAGTAACGTGCTAGACATAAAAAAGTTTTTTCAGAAGACTCGCTGTTTTGTTATGAGGTGTGTTCGAGAGCATATAGTGCTGAACAGATCGATCGCCATGTGACATCAAAGCATCGTGAGACAGTGCTATTTTAAATCGCTTTAATGCCACATAAAGTTAAACGTATTTAAGATTGCAACATTGGTTAAAGTTGGATATCAACACATCAATATGTGCCTTTAAATGAGCGTAAGAATATCATGCTTGCATCACCATACACCACTTACTAATATTTAGCTTTGTTGACTGAGACACAATGGAAAATGGATTTTAATACAATCCTTGGCCTTTTTAAAGGCACGCACATACTGTAGTATTTCAAATCACACCTCTGTTATTTACATAATACATGTGTGAATGTGTTCAGATTTGTATACCTTTTGGGGGACGCAATATGCCCATGAGGATGGGAAAATTCTAATCTACATAGTGGGGACTGGCTAGTGGTTAAAATTGATTTTAGGTTAGGTTTAGCGCTAAGCGTTAGGAACTGTAATTAAAAGTTTGTACAGTAAAAGTCATTATGTCTACGGAAAATCCCCAGAATGTATAGAAACCTAACATTTGTGTGTGTGACTTAGTTAGCGCATGAACAACCGGTCACTCTCAGGCCAGTACAAAATCAGCCCTGTCAAACACAGTGCTGGTATTTCACTCGCCCGGCTGCAGAGAATGTTGTGTATGGCGGAAAGGTGAGGATCCAAGTCCTATCGGCCGCACCAATCAATCCTTGTCCCCTCTGGGCATATTTCACATAGCTGAGCCTGATTCTCTCCTTGCTGCAGAGAGTCTACACTCTGCCTTTGGAAGCAAAACCGCTCTTAAGTAGGTGTACGTGTTCAGTGGCCACTCACAGAAATGAGGCATGTATGTGCAAAAACGCAAGCTCGTCTCCAAACACCGGGGTGGCGCGCAGCTCAGGCCAGAGGAATGCATTGTCCATCTGTCAACAGGAGAGTTTTTACACCCTGGCAGTAGCTGAGGATTTCATAACCTGGAGACTCTGTGGATTTTATAATGCGTTCATTTTGCCATGAGCTCAGAACTCTGTTCCCATCCACACTGGAACATAAGGATCAGTATGCAAAAGACACACGCACACACGGCCGTGGTCTGCCCTCACTAGGGCCCTGTTTAAACTAGGTATTGAGCTGTCTTGAGTGATCCGATCACGAGAGGGAAGGCAAGGCGCATTGCGGTTTACACCTGGTAACAGCATGCATCTCAGTTACTGGATCGGACTGGATTGTGTAAGAGGGTGAGGCTAATATGATGACTGCACATTACTCAACACATCAGTGTGTTACTGCATGATGATAAAATAAAAATGAAATAAGATCGCAAGATTGATATCGTAATATTTTGAGAATATAGTTGAAATTAGAAGAACCAAAAAATGCTATATTTCTTTTCTACTGTTTTCAATGGTGCCCCAGAAATGTCAGTCGGTAACGTTCATCCATATATATTTGTTTGTGCTAAACAAAGACATTTTTACAGGTTTGGAACAACTTGAGGATGATGACAGAATTTTCATTTTAGGGTTGGCTATCCCTTTGTTTTTGTATTAAAAAAAAACATGATAGCTCCACTTTTACTAATAAAATGACTGGGCTCATCTGCTTGCCTGTGTGCTTTATTCAAAATGTATGAATTTGTTACCTGATTGATCGCAGCACTTCAAACATATCATGTCAAAATGATGACCCTTGTTATGACTTTAATCTTGCAACGCTATGACTTCATTCTCATAGTTTTGACCGTTCTATTCTCAAAGTATTACAACTTTAAAGTGCCAGTTACTCTGATTTTCCAAAAATAGGTGTTACATAGCTCTCCTTCAATGTTATCTGCAAAGTTGTTAATCATAAAAGTCCAGCATAAACAAAGATATTTAATCTAAAAATCGACAATGAATCGCCAGAACGACTAGTTATATATAAACGTCACAACATTTGCATAATTTCTACCTACCCGTGAAACACAAGCACTCTGATCTGCCCACAAACACTTTCTAGTTTGTGTCTTTACATCCTGCGGAGCAGACGCTGTGTTCTGTGCTACAAAATCAAGCATGTAGTTGTTTTTTACTTCCAAATCCAAAGGATGTAAGAGAACTAGTGGAGCTCTTATTCACAGGTGTGAGCACACTATTGTCTAAAAATGTGTTGTTTAATGTAGAGTTTTTATTACTTGGACTCATGATAAAGGACGTGCACGGATTCCGTTTATAAACTGTAATGTTTCATAAATCAGTCCCGTTAGCACTGCGGCTTACGTATGTAACAGTTACCATATGTTTTCTGTTTAGCTGTGGGTCCAGTTCGCTTACATAAGTGTCATTATCTTATATAATTAATTTGTATCTTTGATGCCATTTTGTAACCTTCTCTGTGTACTAATAATCGTCTTTGCGTAAATAACTAATAAGCCTCAGTGTTGCCAACTATTTTCAATGGAAAGTAGCTAGCCTGCCCAAATGTTGCCAGATTTTTTCATAATTTGCATGTCCGTAACGTCATCACGTAGTATCAGGCAAGCTAATTCTTCAGGTCTGCTTCATTTCTCTACTCTCTGAGTGGTCGTAAACAGTATTATATTAAACAATATAAACAGGTTCTTAATGACTTATTTTTCTGTTTCTGTTGGCAGACAACAAAAAGTAACAGTGAGTGAGCTCGACCACTTATAACTACACTCCAGCAGTCACTTTCGTTGAACAGCTAAATTCCGTCTGTGTTCATGTTTATGCATCCAAATAGTCATTGTGTTTTAAATCATAAAATCTCAAACAAGGTCAATAAGTGATAAGTTCTTGGAAACACTGTCAGTAGAAATGAAGCAGAATGTTTCGATGGCTTAGAAAGTAGCTGAATTTGTCACTCATCGCTTTTTGAAAAATAAGTCCCTAAAGGGATCTGAAAGGTCGCTAAAACTTAGGTCACCACGTTGGCAACATTGATAAGTCTCCAAGAGCTGAAATGTAGTCGTGCGTCTATTCGGGAAGACCAATCACAACAAACTGGGGTAGCTGAACAATCAGAGCACAGCAGGGTTAAAAAACTAACTTGTGTTCTCGTGGAGACCGGTCTTGAGGGGCAGCGTTGGACGAACGAACTTGGATGGACACGCTGCATTGACTTCTGGGACTTCAAAGGGGTTCCGTATTCATGCAAGGCTGCGTTCGATGCATCCTTGATATCGAGAACACATCCGGGTACATTCATGCATTCTCTGTTCTTGTGTATTCAAATCAGATGGGGCACTTAACGTGGACTTGCAGTCTCGTGGAATTAAATCGTGCATGCTGGATTTGTGCCCTCGATGCTGAAGTTACCTACCCAGTGAATGACCAATCACAATATGGATGAGAGGAGTGTAGATGTCAGACATGTGATGCTTCTCTATTCTTATTTGTGCATTTTCCTTTTTCTCTTAGCTCCACCCCTTCAGGATGCGAGGGAAGGGAGCAAGGAAAAGATGAGAGGATGGAGGAATTAAATCAAGTGAAATGGCATATCCTCGCTCCCTTTAGCGTCACTTTAAAACGTCCTCAATTAATGAGGACTGTACACATCAAATGACGTGCGTCAGGTTTAGTGGATAAAACATTTTCGCGAAGGAAACACCTGTGTATCCTCGCTCATGACTCTTCAGAAAGCCTCCTCGATTATTTTCTATTAAGCCAACTATTCAAGAATAAAAACGTTGAATGCAGTGCATTTTCTCACTTAAAGTAATAAGCCTCTGATGTTTTGTTGTAGATTAATATTTTTTTGTCTCTGGGCTCTGTAAAGCTGAATAGCACAGCTTCTGTATAATAGAGAAATATTAAATAAAAACATAAATGCATATTATGAACACATTATGCACATAAAGTTTTGTCTATACAAATAAATAGATACTGTATCTCACAGAAGTGAGTACACCCCTCACATTTTAGTAAATATTTTATTCCATCTTTTCAGGTGACAACACCATGAAGAAATGACATTTTGCTATAATGTAAAGATGAGAGTGTACAGCTTGTTTAACAGTGTAAATTCCGCCACACACGCTTGACACCATCTGAACCAAATAATCTTGTCTCATAAACTAGTCTTCATCAGACCACAGGACATAGTTCCAGTAATCCATGTCCTTAGTTTGCTTATCTTCAGCAAACTGTTTGAGGGCTTTCTTGTGCCATCTTTAGAAGAGGCTTCCTTCTGGGACATCAGCCATGCAGACCATTTGATGCAGTGTGCAGCGTATGGTCTGAGCACCGCCTGGTTGACTCCCACCCCTTCAACATCTGCAGAAATGCTGGCAGCGCTCATACTTCTATTTCCCAAAGACAACCTCTGGATATGTTGTTAAGCACGTGCACTCAACTTCTTTGGTCGACCATGGCGAGGCCTGTTCTGAGTGGAACCTGTCCTGTATGGCCGCTCAGGGTCTTGGCAATCTTCTTTTAGCCTAGTTACACTGCTTTATGTAGAGCAACAATTCATTTTTTCAGATCCTCCGAGAGTTCCTTGCCATGAGGTGCTTTGTTGAACTTCCAGTGACCTGTATGAGAGAGTGAGAGCGATAACACAAAATTTAACACACCTGCTCCCCATTCACACCTGAGACCTTGTAACACGAATCACATGACACCGGGAGGGAAAATAGCTAATTTGGCCCAATTGTGACATTTTCACTTAGGGGTGTACTCACTTTTGTTGCCAGCAGTTTAGACATTAATGGCTGTGTGTTGAGTTATTTTGAGGGGACAGCAAATTTACACTGATATACAAGCTGTACACTTACTACATTGTAGCAAAGTGTAAATTCTTCAGTGTTGTCACATGAAAACATATCATCCTAACAGCCATTACTGTGAGTAGTCTAGCAACCTCAACTCCATTCTCTCAGACGTTTCGCAAATCACCTCCAGCTGAACCCGGCCAAGACAGAACTGCCCGTGTTTGCAACACGATTTCACCATCCAACTGCAACTTGCCAATTCCACAATAACTCCCACCGAATCAGTCACATTTGATGAACAGCTGTCCTTCAATGATCACATTGCAAAGGCAACGCGATTCTACCGATATGCCTTATTCAACATACGAAAGGTTAGACCCTATCAGAGATCTCACTGAGCATGCGCACAACTCCTTGTCCAGGGCCTGGTAATCTCAAGGTTGGACTACTGCAATGCTCTCCTTGCTGGTCTTCCTGCAAAGGCTATCAAACCACTCCAGCTGGTTCAGAATGCAGCAGCAGCCCTCATCTTCCAACAGCCCAAAAGGTTCATGTGACGCCCCTTTTCATCTCTCTCCACTGGCTACCAGTTGAAGCCCGAATCAGATTCAGGTCACTGATGTTTGCCTACAGGACTATCACTGGATCTGCACCGGCATACTTTCACTCCCCCCTACACCCCATCAAGAACCCTGCGTTCAGCTAACCAACTCCTTCACAACTCCTTCCTGGGTGGAACATTCACAAATTGTTCACTAACCCTCTCTCTTTCTCTCAACAGTCAAGCTTTTGATGGAACTAGTAACTTTGTATTAGCACCTATTGTACTATTGGTCCTGTGACATGTCGCTTATTGCTCACTGAATTCTTTGTAAGTCGCTTTGGATAGAAGCATCTGCTAAATAACTAAATGTAAAAAAACATTACGATATTAAGTAAAGATCAGAAGTGAAGATGTTTAAATATATTCTATAAAAACTTTAGTTTTGTGAGTGGGTGCAGCAATTTCTCAATATGATATATTTTATATATATTAATATTTTCTTAATATTTAGATTTTTTGCAGATTTTTCGAATATTTGTATTTCTGCTTAATATTGTCCTAATATCTTAACAAACCATCAACCATATATCAACCATAATTTATTCAGCTTTCAGATGATGTATAAATCTGGCATTGTCCTGTTGTAAATGGATCAGGCAAATACAGGCAACTTTATCTGCTTTTGACTCTTAGAGAACTGGTAGCTAAGGACTTTCACCCGAGGGCAAGTAAACCTCGGGACGCATACAAGTCCGTCTGGTGGTTCTGTCGCGTTCTCTTTCGGCATCACACTTGGTCCAGCCCTCCATCTCCTCCTCCTCAGAAGCCAAAGGCTGATGAATGCTGTGCTCTATGTGGGGCCGTTAATGCGGCCTGGGTCTGGACCGCACCACCTGAGTGATGATTCTGTCTTCAACAGAGCGTCTCCAGCATGCCTGACCTGCTGGGAACACAGACGCACTCTGTGCTGGCCCTTCTGTTACAGTGGCAATTAGAAAGTTCGGCACAGGGAGCACAAGCTCGGCTCTCATGCTGTCAGGCTGCATTAGGGAGAAGTTCTGGATCCAGGGACACTAGCTCCCCTGTGGATCCCTGCGAGTGCAACACTTTACTGTACAGGACGTGCTACCCCAAAAACACCCCAGTGACTCTACAACACAACAGTTACTCTCAGCCTCCGTGTTTTTTATTAGCCAAATGCATTTAGCAAGCTTATTCTTAACTAACTGGATTAGGTTACAACACAATTCCAAGCTTGGAAAAACACTTTTTTTTACCAAAATAGAAATTTCTGCCATGTAACAAAGACTCCTGCCAAACCTATTTCAGTTATTAGTTCTTCAAATAATGTAGTAAGATTTTGGAATGGATCAGTCATGTTTTTGATGGCTTATACCACATCAGCACTGTTTTATTGTTCATCTATTATATCGTGATTTAGTTTTTCACTTTTACGTAATTTATGACATTAATAGCGAATTTAGACATTTTTATGATGTTTAAAGACCTTACATAACGGAGCGTTACGTTTTTATTACCTTAGAATGAGCTATTTCTATCTACATACGCCGCGGGTCTGTTTGCATGGAGTTCATCATGTTGTTTCTAGAGCACCCTAAATGGATAAACTGGTACATTGGCTCCTTTGGCAAAGAAGTGAAAGGTGCCAACATCTTAGCCCTGTGTCAGCTACCGTAGTGCTTCGAAAGGGAGGGGTGTAGTGAGCCGTTGGTTGCAATTGGCAGTTTTTGTGATTACCAAAATAATTTTCGTGTTTCTGTTATGGTTAATCCAGCAGTGTGTGTGAGCTTTTTAGTCACAGTAGTATTTCCAATGCTAAATGTCTATTTATTGTTGCAATCTAGAATTTTCAAATTTGACTGTTTTACAAGAAAGGCTTGATTCATTTCTAACTTGTGAGAAAAGTAAAACGTTAAATTAGCATTTAAAAACATGTATAAAGATTACGTATAGGTTTAGTTTGATATTCTTTTCACAAATTCCTAAAATATTGATGTTTTATGACTGGTGTTCTAATAAATTTGTCAAGCACTGTACACATATTTATGCATTTTAAAGCATATGTTAAGAAAATGAGACAACATTAAAATCATCCTTCATTCTTAAATTCGTGTGTGATGTTACACATAAATTGAATGATATTAGAAATTTGAGAAAAAACCTTTAATTGATGTTCAATTAGCTCCTATCAGTCTCTATTCATTCCTTGAATGACTTGAATGTTAGATTTGTCAGTATATTTCAAAATATTTGACACACTTTTGCCTCTAATGGGTGATGGGTTGTAAAAAACACTTCCTTCAAATAAACCTACAGAAATACTCCATGTGGGACAAATAAATGTAACAGGCTAAATATCAGCCCAGTGTTGCTTTCAATGTATGAAAAAAAATCAATCCAACACATTTTTTTCCTCGCTCAGAACGTGGATGAGTGTCCGCGTGACTGAGGCAAGGCTGGCGTAACCCACAGCGCGAAAACTTTGGACAGGAACTCAAATAAAACTGCCAAGGACTTGACGTTCACACACGCAGGGAGGATTGTGGTTAACAATGCCCCGTGTGACGCTGAAGGTCAGTTAGCGACCCAAAACAGAGACGTGCTCAATCTCCACTGCTGCCTCCAAGCCTTCTTTTGTCTCCTTATGAATAATCTGTCAAATGTGGTCATCAGACCTGGTAGGCAAGCCTGGTGACAATGCTCATCATTTACCCCTATTAGCAATGCGGTTACCTCATTTCTTGGTTAACTCGAATTGCATGGAAACATGTCATCATGGTAAATGGCCTGCCAGCAGTCTGGAGTGGGTCTATAGCAGGACGGAGGTAATTACTGCTGGATTGGTGAACTTTGCAATTGTCTGACTCCTGTATGGTCTGTGTGGCAATGAGAAGCTCAAGCAAAAGATGGTGAGGTCATCATTATGCAAATCCACCTTAAGTGGATATGACATAAAGGGCAACACGATGCTCTGCGTTCACACATAATTACTCCGGCCTTACGCAGGCAGTCACACAAAACCAAGGACACACACATAGACAGACACACATACTGTATACAATCAATTAGTCCTCATTAGAAGGGTTTACTGTTTGGTTTACCAAGGAATACATTTCTTGGTTACTAAATCACTTACACTTGAAGTGAGCTCACAGTTTTCCGATATTTTTAATTCATTCACTTTTCAGATTGGTGGCTCCTCAGCTCTCGCCATTTTCTACTCGCTAACACATGTAAGTAAAGGAACTACTGCGTTGAGGGGGATTTATAATCCAGGTCAGTAAATGTAACAGTATGTAACAGTAAAAACTAAAGAAATGTATGCAATGAGCCGTGCCAAAACACCAATTCAAAACCTAAAGTCTTCCATAGCGTGAATACGCTGTTATACCTTTACTAACATATACCATACATTTCTTGAAATAGGCAAATTTTTAACCATTCCATAATATGCCAGACTATTGTTATGCTGTTTGCAGGCTAGAAAGTTCAACTGAACAGTTACTGTGACTGCAAACTGTTAGTTGTTTGATGTGCAGAAAGTCTAGTCTCCAATGAAACAAGTGTAGTAATCATGTGTACCACTAGAGGATGCTGTCTTATTTGATATGCATGCAGTGTACATGACTCTATATTACTGTCTATTGATTATGTGCTTTAATGTTGATACCCTTTACAGAATACTGCTACCGGGTAAGTTAGGAAACACATATGTAGTTATTTATAAATGATATAAAAATATAATATATTAGGCTGTATACAGCCACATATTATACAATTATTTTGAAGTCTTTCTCCCCAATTTCTAATGGAAATATTGTTTCTATTTGCATTCATTTGGAGAAAAGGAACCCTGGAGAAACAGGTCAAAATAACAAAACTCACAAAATCTATTCCCTGTAAAAAAAAATTTAGACCTTAAATACTTCAAAGAAACAGTAATATCTGTACATGTATTTAAGAAAAGTAATTTGATAACCTTAGTTTGTTTTTGTTGAAATTCAACAGACACTGGACTGGAATGGCCACAATACACCTAGAAATGCTGATTAAATGAAAATGGAATAGTCTATACATTTTCCCCTCAGCTGTATACATATGCACTTTAATTTACGTAATATAAAAAAATACTTATAAAATGCTGTGTTACACATTGTAGTTACTATGTCTGCTGTCCATCAAGAAGTTTACATTACACTGAAACCTGGACCTGCATGTTTTTGCCATTTCCTGGTAGTGTTTATCAGTTTTGTGTCAAAACAGAAGAAAGTGACACGCCAACAATAAGGCTTCAGTGAGGGGTGGTGTGTTGCACGGGTTGGCAGCTGTTTGGCTGCTTATCAAACTCGGTCTCCTGTCGCCGTTCTGGATAAGATGTGGGACTCTGTTGCTATGGCAGCCACGGTCCCATCACAGTTCTTATACAGGTGTGAGTTAACACATTTTTTTGTACATTTTTAAATGAGATATCGTTGTGATTTATTAAAGGTGACATGGATGTCAAAAAGTGACAAATTATGCTTTAAAATAGAAATTGAGTTTTTTTCAGCCAAAATTTGAGTGTTTGTAAAGTGCCAAATAAAGTGAATTATAATTTAAATTATATGCATAGTGTATGTATGAATAAAACATACATATTATATATATGTATATATATATATATATATATATATATATATATATATATACATATATATATACGTATATATATATATACATATATATATACGTATATATATATATATATATATATATGTATATATATATATATACATATATATATGTATATATATATATACATATATATATATATATATATATATATATATACACAAAAAATTTTTTTTAAATTTTACATCAAATAAATAATAAATATACACTCATTCCCCTTAAAAGCCATAAACTTGACAAAAACCTGCTTCCAACGCACCCCCTTCTTCCCTTGTGTACATCTGTAAAAAGATGTACACAGGGGATGCTATTTTAGAGTACAGATGTTCCCTACAAGAGAGCTAGCAGCTTAATACTTGCCCTGGTTTGCTCAAAATATCCCTTCTGCTACAAACCAGGCGTCTGTGTCATTTTAAATACAACCTATTAAATTATCCTCTGACTTTACTGAGCTCATACAGAGGTGCTGTAGCAGCAGCTTCACAATAATAAACATGGTTTCCAAGGAAACTGTTTCATCTCTTTGGCTGTTTTCCCCTATATTCTCGTTAATCCTTAAAAGTATGGGTGCCTTTACAAAAAAGTAATTCGATTTTACAAGAAAAAGGTCAAATAAGTTATAATTTATAAAGAGGTACAAGTCCTGTGTACTCTTGTTATGTCACACATTCATCATGACACAGCAAAACTGAAACAGAGAGCTCTAAAAAGCACACACTATAAAAATCAAAGGCCTTTCAGAGAAATAGAAATCAAAGCCATGAATAAGTGATTATGAAAGACTGATGAATAATGAAGGTGGTTTAGATATGGAACCTGCAGAATCCCACTGTACTCAAAACTGAACCGTCAAATGTTCAGTATTTCATGCTGCCTAAGTCACTTCAACACATTCAGGATGTGTTGTTTGTTTGTTGTGCATGTCAAACCAGAATTCAACCACCTAAATAGCCTTACCTTAGAATGAGCTGTTTCTATCTACATACACAGCGGGTCACCTTGCGTGGAATTTACCATGCTGTTTTCCTGTGGCTTAGAGCATGGTGCTAGCAACACCAAGGTAATGGGTTCGATCCAATGGATTGCATTAATTTAAAACAAATGGATAGTATAATGGATGTCATGTATACATGTAAATGTTTCTACAATAGCCCTAAACGGACACATAGCTTTACAGAGCGCGTTTCGTACAAAAGTTTTCTCTTTTGTCAAAGAAACCAAAACTTGTTGACATCTTAGTCCTGTGCAGACACCTTAGTGCTTCGAAAGGGAAGGGTGCAATGAGCCGCTGCAATTCGTAACCTCACCATGGGATGCTGCTAAATTTCATTCACAGGACCTTTAAAGATCCTATGCAAACTAGTCAAAAGCAGTTCCTGACACAATCAAATTGGAAAACTATTTAAAAACAGCAGATTATGCATAAACACTTGCACAAAATGAATGTCGACGGCATAAGTGCATTTTTTTGTTCTCTGCATATGTGAGTTAAAAGATCCATATTTATTTAAACATCAATATGTCTAAAAAAAGTCCACATAAAAATGTTTTGTGTGTGCATGCCGCTATAATTCTTATTCATATATCATCTTATAAAAAGTGAATTTAAATAGTTGGAATTGCTTGCTATGAATGACAAGTCATTTTACATACTGTATGCATGTTGTAAATACGTTCATACAAAGAGTCTTACAACTGATTCAAAATATACATTTTATTAATCCATGCATTTTCTTGCATTAGTATGCCATTGCTAGCATTAAGCCGTTGAGCTACAGGAACCCGCCATCTTCATTCAGGATAGTCAGTGCACATACAGTATTGCAGGGCATGTCACATCTCAATCCACAATTTGCTAAATGTGCTCTTAAACTAGGTCTTTTGCTCTCCTTCCTCCACTATTTCTCACTAACAGCGTACGGAGGCCACAAGTACACGCTAGTCTTAGCAAGACTGGAAAAACAGAAGAACCCAAGCCAGTTTGAGCCCCGGGCTTAGGTGTGTGGCTATGTGAGCACTCGCCGCATTCCACATGAATGAAACTAGACAACATCAGCACTTTCTGAAGCAGGCTGAAACATTACAACACAAATCTCGCTTTCTTTTTCACTTCCGAAAATGTTTAAACAAACTTAAACCCATTTTCTCAATTTTCAGTTTGGATTCTAACCGAAGGGTTGAAACGTGGCTAATCCCAGGTTTACACAGAATAACATGTATCAATCCACTGTGTGTTAGCCAGCCTGAAGCCCAAGGCCCAAGAAACCCACTCGGGTATAGATAGAGGTATAGATGTGCGCTCACGTTTAACAAAACATCCAGGACAGAAAGACTTTTTGTGTGTGATGAGGTTGATTGATCGCATTTAGCTCAGCAACTACAATTTATTTGTATTCAATGTGAAGAAACCAGTTTGTCATTTTTGTAATCTTTGGAAATGAATTAGAAGTTTACAGTTAATTTCCTAAAGAGTAACCAATTGAAAAACAAAAGGAAACATTAGTAAGCATGAACCTCATGAGTCAATGCATGACCGAAACATTGACTAAATATCCTAACGCTTTGCTCTATTGTGCAGAGCTGTATAAGATGGGGGTTTCTTTCATATAAATCGATGCTGTCGTCCTGAAACCTACAGTATTCTGGATTCTATCGATTACATCCAGACAATATTGTGCGTATCTGTAATAAAAGTCACCACATTGTTATTGGTTGGAAATTTTTGTTGCTCTGTGCATGACTTGTGGAGTGGATATTCATTCAGAGAACAAAACTGTCATTGTACTGCGTCTTGATGCATTGAACTCAGTGTGTGCGTTTCCATCTGTGTGTGTGTGTGTGATTGTTCATCCTCTTGCACTGTGACTCTGTGCTGTCAGGCCAAAGCAGAAGTTTTCACATGGCCAAAGCCGCTAGTCACATGGCCTGGCCATGTGCCACGTAACACTAGCAGTCAACGCAGACCGACACTAAACCTTCTCCCTTCAACACAGTTAAAGGACGGTTTAAAGGAAGAGCAGGAGAGAGAGAAGGAGATCTGAGGCCAGAGCTTGAAGATTTTAATTGAAACCGAGAAGCTGGAAAAAGGACTGCAAGGGAATCGATGTGAGAAACCGAGGAAGGTCAGAGTAAGAGAGAGGCAGAACCTCGCTGTCACATCGGCTGCTGAATTGCATGGTCATCTCTCCAGCTGTCCCTCTACATACATTGACATCGACTTAGCTGTAAGCCACACGTCAAAATGCACAGAAAGGAAGGGCGAGGAATGTGTGTGTGTTTTGTTAGTGTAACAGAATGTAGGAGCAGGAGGGAGGGATCCGTTCCCAGCTGTTGCAGTGTTTGCAAATGGTTTATGACACTGCAGTACTTGTAGTTTGTGCTAACACTGCTCACCATCCACCCATCAGCCATTTAGGGTTCAAAAGGGAGAAGTAGGATCAAGGTAGAATGGTTTCTGAGATTGCCCCACGATGCTTCTAAGACATGCCACTCTTAAGAGCTTCATTTTTATTCTGAAGAATGTGATAAACGTTTAATTCCGAATGTGATTGTGGAAATCACTTTCTTCACATATTTTAACCTTGAGAGCCATTGCATATAGCGTGATATTCTCTGTAGCCCTCAATACAAAGCAAAAGTAGTCTGTTATTCTCTTGCCATGGAGACTTAATTTAGATACATATCTGTTGAATTGTTATTTGAAATGGTTGTCACCATCATCTCTCTGAATCCTCGAACAGTGTGCACATTTATCCAAAATATTGCAACCAGTGTCAGACATAATAACAATTTGGGCTACAAGTAAAGATGGCTGCCTTTTTCATCCTGTCCTTGTCCTTCTGTGTAATGACCTTGCGCATGGAACCTCCAGACAAACCGATGAATGCGAAGACCACAAATGGGTATTCAGGTCCCGGCCCAGCCTGGTTTCTGGGAAACAGAATGTGAGTGATGTCAGTGATGGATGCATTATAAACACAAGCTGATTCATGTGTGACAGATAGACTGCTATGATTTGCATTTGTTTTAATGCACGAAACAAAGACAGAACAATCGCATGCAAGAATTGTTACGTTAAGGGGCCTTTGGAGAAAAGATTCGAGTGTATGTTCCAAGTTATCTGCATGTAATAAATGCTTAAAAAATTTTTGGTGAATTGTATACATAACCTGACATTAATTCTTAAATGATCAAAGTATACATTTATAAAACTAATAATGCTTCTACATAAACAACATTTGCAGACCAAAACAAGGTTGTAAACCCTGTACAGACCTGGTCAATTTTGGACATCCGTCGTTACAAAACCATTACTGTACTCAAAAGTAACTTTTGAACATAAGACAGGTCCATACACAAAAATCACATTCTTCCCAGGATTCTCTTCGTTTTATAACCCAGAGATGCAGAGAAATGTATTGGTTCTGATCTGGTCCAGGCATGAATAATCAAGCACTATAGCTCGATTACAGGCTGAAAATAGCAGCAGCTTTCTTTAATGGGATTGCAGGCTGCAGTGAGCACTAGAATTGGCCCACTGGAGGCTTCCCCGGGCGAAACCTATCATTAAAATGATTTAAGACTGCCATTAAGTATTTGCAACGAGCAGACTGAATCAATGTGAAACAGGATATTCTCTTTTAAAGCTGAAAATGTTACTTTTGCAACATGCCGAGGGAAGATGTGAAGCATGAGCACTTAAACACAGAGAACACGCTTTAGGCTTTACCATCTCAAAAGTCTCTATTTTGTTTATCTAGCCTGTACCATCACAGCTGCAGACCAGACACGAGACAACCAAAAAGAGAAAAGGATGCTTTATCACTTGTACCAAATGAAGCGTGTTTGCCAACAGTTTATTATTGAAGTAATATATCGAACTAGTGTTCACCAAAGTCATCTTAAAGGCAGTGGATACGGTAAATATTTAACATTTGAGAACCGGTCTGTAAGGTATTTACATTCTGTGCAGGTACTGCTCGCTCATCTCTCAGGAAAAGAAAGTGACTGGTTGAGACGAGGGTGTGATCTGGAATCTCGGGTCCAATCAAATGGCGAGTTTACGCGAGCCTGGGCGGAGATTCTACTATACAAGGGCGGGGTTAAAGACGGAAGTTCAACTGGATTGGTCGGTCGGTCGCAACGCTCCAAACCATGGTCATCTGCAGCCTGTCCTTGCAACTTGGAAACGTAAGAAAAGCAGAATCGCGTCTCGGATTAGATTGCGATAAACCTTTAGCGACGACAGCCGAAGCGTGTTGAGCGTACGTTGTTTTCGCGTTTTGTCCGACGATGACGCGTATTGGTTGCCAACAGCTGTCTTGCTTATAACGCCGAACGCGATACACTGTGTCATTAAGCAACCCGAACACGAACGCTGTCGTTTTTACTGTCAATGTGGCTTTAGCAAGCGATCTGACACGTTTAAGCGTCGCATATGAGACCGATGCTTTGTACATTTGACATTCGGCCTCTCGGGCGCAGGATTTAATCGACACGTCGGTGTAAATCTGAGAATCTATAAGCTATTATAAGACCGAAGGGGGGACACAACCCCTATCGCACATAGACTGAAACGTCATCAACATTTTCCTGTATTTAAATGGTCGAGAGAGAGGAGGTCATTGCCGAAATAAGGAAGAACGCCGGTAGGTCAATTACATTTTCTTTAAAAAAACAAAACATGTCAGAGTTCTTTGAAAACGCGTAAATGTCGGCAGCGCTCGCGGTGGGTTATAATGTGAAGTGGCCTGTGTCACAGTGATGTGTCGTGATGTGTTGAAAGACGATCCGACAAATGTTGTTGGTGAAATGTCGTTCAAAACGGTTCACTCCCTTTGGCTTATCGTGGCGTTGCAGCGTTTTCCCATCACGATTTAATTCGAGATCAAAGTGCATAAATCCACGTTGTAACATCCTTGTGTGTGATGGATAGATTGTGTAAAAGCGCAAAGAGAAAATCATTGTTTGCTTTACGTGAATGAGTCATTAACTGCTTCAGTATTTTAATATCCAAGTATTTCCTCTCTCTCCCACAAGGGTATTAGGAGAATCTGAGGGAATTGCACACAAGTGAAGATTTGCTACATTAGGCCACATAAATGGGGGATTACGGATTTGGAGTGTTGGTTAAAAACAACGCTGCAAACAAATCGGTTTTCCCCGTAAGAATTCATCCACACCTGCAGCATACGGTCCACCACCAGACGACCCCTCCGAGCCCACCGGCCTTCATCAGCAACAACAATGCTACCAATGGCGGAAGTGTGGGGTCTGCTTGGCTTTTCCCGGCGGTGACGAATCGCGCTAACATGCAAGATGAGATTTTGGAGTCTGAGACGTCTAAAGCTCAGCAACAGCAGCAGGAGGGTCAAGAAGGACAAGACAAACAGATGCTCTCTCCGCCGGGTCACCAAGAAACGCCAGGGATTATTTCCGAGTTGGACAACGCCTTGCCAGAGGAGAATCAGCTTGAGAAAGGGACCGTGGAGAACGGCAACGCGAAGGAGGGCTTGCGACTTGAATCTCCGTTGTTATCGGGGTTTGACTATCAAGAGACGCCTGGAATCGGTACTTTAGCACAGTCCAGTAGCTCTTCGTCATCATCCCTTACTGGTTTCAATAGCTGGTCCACTGCTATCCCACCCAACCCCTCCACCTTGATCGAAGAGGTCGGCTTTTTCAATCCGGCTGCTACTACTAACAATGCTCCTCCTCCGCTGCTATTTCAAAGTTTCTCCCATCACACCAGTACAGGATTTGGGGGTGATTTCTCCCACCAAATGGGGCCTCTATCTCAGCACCACCCATCTCCTCACCCCCATTTCCAGCACCCTCACAATCAGCATCACAGGTCCTCGGCCAGCCCCCACCAACCTCCCTTTTCCCATCGTAGTGCTGCGTTCAACCAGCTGCCACATTTGGGGAATAATCTAAGCAAGCCCCCCTCCCCTTGGGGAAGCTATCAGAGCCCCTCCTCCACCCCATCTTCAACTTCCTGGAGCCCAGGTGGAGGATATGGAGGCTGGGGAGGCTCTCAAGGCCGGGAGTATCGCCGGGGCCTGAACGGAGGCGGGACAGCCCTCAACTCTATCTCACCTTTAAAGAAATCTTTCCCGAACAACCAGACCCCCACACAGAAATATTCCCGCAACAACTCCGCTTTCAACTCTAAACCGTGGATGGAGGATACCATAAACCGCAATGACAGCATCTTTCCTTTTCAGGTAATAAAATCTATCGCTTTATCTTTTTTATTTTATTGGGGCGGAGATGAGACGAAAACAAATCTGTTGCGTTTGTTTCTGCGTTTTCTCTTGTTGGCCGATCCCGATCGGATAGTGGCAAAGCGTTCACGTGGCCTGTTTGTTAGAGAAATGTGTTCGATCAAAGCTCGGATGAGTAATGCGGTGCTGTTGCTCCAGTTCTGCAAGCTGTGAATGTCACCGATATAAAAAGACATACATGAGTGAGTCAAAAATCAGGGGATGACTATGCAGCACAGGCAACTGGAGGGGAATTGGAAAGTTTTGTGTTTAATCACTCGTGACAATACAATTATCAATTGTTCCTGGGTGAAATAAATTAAAGGGAGTATACCAAATGTAGTCAAACACTTTTCTTTAGTTCTTTGTTTATTATTCAATCAACACTTACAATCGACACCGAAACTATACTGACGGTTTTTGATTCTACAGTAAATCATCTTTGAAAGTTACTACTAAAATATAATTTTAGAATAAACTACTTATCTAACTGCTTTATGCTCATAGATGGAGAGGTCATGTTCCTGTTTGAATTATAACGTCAACAGTGTTAACTGTGAAAACACTCACTGTTGTTTCACACGTGACCTCCCCTGTTCAGTTTGTAGCCTAATACCAAGAACAAACCTTGCATTGTGTTCCCAAGGCTTTTTACTCGCTAAGCGCAGGCTTGTTGTTCCACAACACCACTCTGGGTCATATGCAGTAGTGTAGTGCGTCAAAACTAAATATTTGGTCACTGCGGGTATGAAGGATAACAAAGTACTCTTAGTGCTCCTCTATGAATTGAGAGGCGTATATTCTTTTACAAGCATACTGATTTTGTTAGATTAAGAACAACCTTTCAATTCCTAAAATGGATAGTTCCCCCAAACATTTCAATACTTTCATCATTTACTAAACCCGGAGTTGTTCCAAATACGTATACATTTCTTTGCTCTGATGGACACTGGCAAAGATATTTGGAAGAATACTTGTAACCAAACAATTCTTGGACCCCATTGACTACCACAGTTGGAAAAATTACTTGTTGAACACGAAACAGGCATTTTGAAGAACGTTCCGGGGCACGTTTGACTACCATTGTCATTTTTCCTACTATGGTTGTCAATGGGGTCCAAGAACTGTTCGGTTACAAGGATTCTTTCAAATAGTTTTCAGTGTTCAACCAAACAAAGAAATAGTTGTGTGTGTGTATGTATGTGTATATATGTATGTAGCGTAATATATAACTAGAGATTGAGTAATTCATGGCAGAATTGTGGGGGAACTTATCCTTTAATTGATTTGTGTAGTAGGACTTTCAATGTACGTTATATAGTGCTATACTCATAGAACTGGCTTTCCAGGAAAGGCTTGGTTTTTTTCCAAGGTTACAACCTTCTGGAGTTTTTGGTTTCTAACCACAGTTGCCTGAGGTTCTAGAGACATCTATTTAGCCATGTTTCCATGTTACTGTGTATGTCATTGTTCAACTTAAACTTTATAGATGCTTATTTTACAGGTTTAATTATACCATTTTATATTATAACCTTGAAAGATGTTGATTATGGATTGCATATGTTGTGTCATCATTTTATTTATTCAATAGGAGTAGTCATATACAATTCTATTTGCCTTCTATAGAGCTTTCTGACAGCTTTACAATGCAGCTTCACAAAAAATACTTTAGAGACATAAGATACAAAACTACTGGCCCGCCCAACATAGCCCGGTTTCACCAAATGAGCATTTGGATCATTGTAGTTTGGTGGGGAGGGAGTGGCATGTCTCTTGCTTTTTTTCTTACTCGTGCTTGTGTTAAAGGATGGCTAGGCAATTTCGGAGAGGCTAACAATATAGCTAGCTAACATTGAGCATAGGATCGCACCTTCCCTTCAGATTGCTCACAAAGCAACGGCTCCTCCAAATCACATGAACGTGATGATGACAGAAGATTCCCTGTGCGACGGTATGCAAATAGGTAGTTTGACAGACAAGCGGGACATTCTGTAATTGCATTCAGACCGAATCCAATGATCGGATGAACATTTTATGCTCCTGTGACTCCCAAAGATGATTTATATTCATGTAAATATTTATAAAGTACTTCACTTAGTGATTGCTATCAGGATGAGGAGTGACCTTCAACCAGTATTTAAAAAATTGCCCTTAATGCTCAAAATAATTTGTGGTTAATGCAAAAGCACGATAAAGAGAATTGACCATATTGTTGCCAGTTCTTCTAGCGTTTAGGAAAGAATGACAGGGTCTAATCACAGGTCTTCCCTGTCACTTTTGCAGGAGCGAAGTCGGTCTTTTGATGGATTCAGCATGCATTCTCTAGAAAACTCACTGATTGACATCATGAGAGCCGAGCAGGATTCATTGAAAGGTACATTACAGCCATTCTTACAGATTTATCATCACAAAAATGCCTGCATGAAAAAGTTGAATATGTTTTAGGCAGAGAATGCAAAATTAACCATATGTGTTTCTCTTAAAAAAAATTACATTTTGGCAATAGCACAGAGAAGACGCACAAGCCTGAACGGAAGATAACTTCCGATGTGTGTTTATTGATCGGTCTGGTAGTTGCTAACAATATCACGGTTTATTTTTAATATGTTAATTTATATTATTATAATATTGTATAATAATTGTATTAAATAAACGATTTGTTGAATGGGTCGTGTAACCTTTATAACTTTGTTACTTGTAATGTGTTTGGCCATGTTTGCTTGTTTCATAATGAATCTGGTCAGGTCTGCATACTAAAGTCTGTGTATTACAGTTGAGGTTTTGCACGACTTCCATCCCCAAATTCCAAATGTTTCCTCATCCACTGAGGGAAATATGTCCAGACAACATTTTCTTTAGTGATTATTAGTTATTGCGTATGATTAGAAATCCAAATCACTGTTAGTCCCAACTGGTTCTATTTCCAGTCTCATCATAACATATTTAACACAAACAACATTTGACTGACATTCTCCAGCATTTAACTGATGCACAAACAATCCTACATTAGTTACTGTAAACCCATTTTGATGACTTTGTGCTTTATTAATGATGTTTTCAGAATGGATGTGTACAGAAGGTTGAGAGGTGGAGCATGTAGATGCTCTCCCAATATATCACCTAAGATGCCTTTGGGATTTGAAGTCTAATCTTGGCCAGACACTGGAGAGTTTGACGTGTAGTTTCTTCCCAGATCTGGTTTGGTTGTTTTCACATGGTCATAATATATAATAACCTTCTAGTTTATTGATGAGATGCATAACAAAGAAGGCATTGTATACTGTACGTTTTATAATATATAAATAACAGTTTAAGCAGCATTAACCTTTTAAACCCAAAAATGGTTTTCCAGCACTTGTAGGCTTGAATCTGGCTAAATAGCACACTGTATGTGATGATGTGGGGTTACTGTAAATGTTTTTTTACCAAGAGTGCTTTGGACTGTATGATGGTGTTTTATCTTTGCTGATGTGTATTCTGTCTTATTTCAAATGCAGCGAGGAATTACGGAAGGCGACGAGGTAAAGATCTTAGAAGTGTGTTTATACTTTCTTTTGGTCTTTTTGTGTTTGTTGACAGGCAAGGTTTTTATACTCTGTTTTTAGAAACTTTGCTCGTTCTCAAATGAACTCATTGTATTCAACTGAACAAGGATGTTAGTTTCTACTTCACGAGATGAAAGCAGACTTCCTAGGCCTCTCCATGCTGAATATTAAGAGCAGTTACCTGCTATAGTGAGTGTGACTAAATGGCTTTTAATGTTATTGCGTGACAGGTCACTCATCCTTGTTTCCCATGGAGGATGAACGTAATTTTGGAGAGGACGAGCGGTCTGATCAGAGCTTGAGTGGATTGGGATCACCACACGGTTTCCCTCACCAGAACGGCGAACGCATTGAGCGCTATTCACGCAAAGTCTTTGTCGGTGGTCTACCCCCGGATATAGATGAAGGTACTAAATGGTAGATTAAAGGGATAGTTCAGCCCAAAATAGTTTTCATTTATTTACCCTGATGTTGTTCAAAACTTGTATATGACTCTTTCTTCTGTGGAACACAAAAGAAGATTCGCTTAATAGGACTAGGTGTTATAATCCCACCATTTCAGAACAGTTGAAATTGCCCGATAGGACATTCCCAGCGCCTTGTGCATGACAGAGGGAGCAGTCAAGACTATGAATATAGGAAGAGGAGGTCTGAAGTTTCACTGGGTTCGTCGGATAGGGATACTCTGTGTTTGGGGCATGAATGAATATTTTGAGAAATGAGATGTGATTTTCTGTTCACAAAATGGAAGTAATGGGGATGATGTTGTTTGGTGACTAGCGTACTTTAAAATATAATCTTTTGTGTTCTGCACAAGAAAGCAAGTCGCAGGTTTGGAATGACATGATTGGATGACTGAACTGAAGCGCTGCTCTTCTCCTTTCGAGTTTTCGTTTTGGCCTATACATCATCATTTATGCATTTGTCATATTTCAGATGAAATTACTGCCAGTTTTCGACGTTTTGGACATTTGTTTGTAGACTGGCCACACAAAGCAGAAAGTAAATCTTACTTTCCCCCAAAAGGTGAGTTTGAGAGCCATTTGCATGGACTGTACAATTATAAACGTTAGAGGTGCAGACATCAGCCTTTTAAAATTCAATTACATGATTTCTCAATTACTTTGGTTAATGCAGAAGTCAATTACCCCTTTCTGTATTAAAGCTTCATGTTAAGGTGTTCTTGCATGCATGTCTTTTATTCTGCAGGGTATGCGTTCCTTTTGTTTCAAGACGAGAGCTCTGTCCAGGCCCTGATTGATGCCTGTATGGAGGAGGATGGGAAGCTCTATCTCTGTGTATCTAGCCCTACAATCAAAGACAAGCCAGTAAGATGTATCTTTGTGCCATTTATTACCTCCTGTGCAAATCATAAAAGACCAAATCGAGCACTTCAAAAGTAGGTGCTGTTATATATAACCTGTTAGATAATCTGCTATAACAGCCCACATAGATATAGTGATCATAGTAATGCAAACTAAAAAAATAAATTCTGTTCGCAAATGAAACACTGTTGGTTTTGCTCTGTTCTTTATACATCTCTAGGTCCAGATACGACCTTGGAATCTAAATGACAGTGACTTTGTGATGGATGGCTCTCAGCCACTTGACCCCAGGAAGACCATTTTTGTTGGGGGTGTCCCGCGACCCTTACGAGCTGGTTGGTTTGGATGTTACTTTGGTGTCCAGGCATAAATAAAACATTTTATCATTTTAGATTTTCTATATATACGTTGCAGTAATATTTGTTTTTGATATCCTGAGCATGAGTTTTTTATTGCTATTTTTATCCCATGACAGTTGAGCTGGCAATGATTATGGACAGACTCTATGGTGGGGTGTGCTATGCTGGCATTGACACTGACCCTGAGCTCAAATATCCCAAAGGGGCTGGACGGGTGGCCTTCTCCAATCAGCAGAGCTACATTGCCGCCATCAGCGCTCGCTTTGTGCAACTGCAACATGGAGAAATCGATAAACGGGTATGAGTTATGTGATCTAGACAAACCCTGTTCAGCAAAATATGCTTTGGAGTTTCTCTTATTGTTAAAGGTAGTACTAGTTCATAACCTTGGTAACTGTTTTGTTCCAGGTGGAAGTGAAGCCATATGTACTCGACGACCAGCTGTGTGATGAGTGTCAAGGCACACGATGCGGAGGCAAGTTCGCTCCTTTCTTCTGTGCCAACGTGACCTGTCTCCAGTACTACTGTGAATACTGCTGGGCAGCCATTCACTCGCGTGCCGGGCGTGAGTTTCACAAGCCTCTGGTGAAGGAGGGAGGAGATCGGCCTCGGCACATCTCCTTCCGCTGGAATTGATCCGGGAGGTCAAGGCCATGCTATTCGGATACATGCACTTTTCATTTTTCTAAGTCCTTTTTATTTAGAGTTCTTTTTTAAGTCTAAAATTGTATTTATTCTTAAGTTTTTAATTTTTTTTGCAGAAGAGAATGCTAAAAGAGAAATTGTGTAATCTTGATTTTTGTTTAAAAGCTACATTGGTGCGCATGAAGACTTGAATGCATTAGATTTAAAATATAGATGTCTAGCCTGACTTGACTCTGAATTACTGTTCTATCTTTATTGTCCTGAACTTCTGTTCGTAATGGGTCACCGTTTCACTTGAATCTGTAGAAGTCCATAGGCAAAGAGAAGGCTGAAAATGTTACGGTCAAGTCTCATTTATATGACTTAAAAGTCAAGGCACACTGATTTACACTAAATGGCTGCATGACAACAAAATACATCGACACATGACTTATAACAGAAAACATCGACACATGACTTATAACAGAAAACATCGACACATGACTTATACCAGAAAACCACAGAGCATTTAATCAATAATACAGTAATTCTGAGGATCCTTGTCTCTGTGAATTACAAAACATGAGTCAAATATTTGTGAATAGAGAAAAAAGCCTCTGTATCTAAATCGAGGTTATAACGCTAACAATATTCAGGCGCTTTGAGATATAGTCTTTCAAATCTTAAAGCAGTATTTATAGATTATACACTATAAAGCAAAGTAATAGCTAACTTTGATGTTATAAAGCATGTCCACC
This sequence comes from Barbatula barbatula, assembly GCF_947034865.1. NCBI lineage: Eukaryota > Metazoa > Chordata > Actinopteri > Cypriniformes > Nemacheilidae > Barbatula > Barbatula barbatula. The sequence continues at coordinate 14,701,639 of NC_136781.1, read as the reverse complement.
TTAAAGACCTGAGGGCCAACAACTAAGAAGAGTAGAGGCCCGGTAATGCAGTTTGTAACTATTTGTCTTGCCCGATACACAGGTTTTAGTCAGGCAAACCAAAGATGATCCTTTGAGATGTCTTACTGTCCTATCAATGAGAACGATAATGTATATAGAGAGAGAGAGAGAGAGAGAGAGAGAGCGATAGCATACAAGCTTCACTGGTTTGGTTGACGAGGAGAAATATTCAAATATGTTCCTGTTATGGTTATGGCAGTAACTTGGGCTCATTTGTCAGGGATTTTGTGCTAAAAAGCTACAGGTAACTCAATATTGTAGTATTTACTAATGAGAACATAACGTGTTGCATTGATAGTGTTTTTGTGCATGGGTTTTTGCCATGGGTTTATTGGTGTTCTAACGGAGCATTGCAGTAGCTGAGCACATTTCAGCGAATTTGAAAAATATTATTTTATACATGGTCTGCTGATTTTTGTACTGTGTTTTATAGCTGATTATTTTGTCATGGACGTAAAAACCATTATGCACTACTTTTCTAAATATTGTTTTTCAAATCACTTTGTTTTCCACAATTGGAAAATCCTTTTGTGATAACTTGTTTTGTTTTCCACTTGTTGGATGTAGATTTTGTACCTTTTGTTACTAAGAGATCTGGTTATGACGTGAACATACCTTAAGGAAAAGAAAAAAATCATATAATTTTGAAGCTTTTACATGCTAAAATCCCTAAATTATCACTTATATATTTAGGTGACTGTATTGTTGAAACGAATATCTAATATTTGCTAAATGCAAACAGTGTTCTTTTCTGTCTTAATAGAAAACGTAACTATTGAATCTAGCATGACAAAAATCCTTCAAATGTGTGGTACATGTAGAAATATATTCCTATCCAGTACGTACCTATCAGTTATGAGAATGATAAAACCGCCCTCATAGATCATAAAATAATGAACAATGTAAATTAAGTTAATGTGAGGAAGCACTTTGTATCACAGTGATGAATGTTCCATGTTCAAATATCAATGTTTATGGATAATCCTGAGAGGCTACAAGGGTTATGTTAAGTATGCATGAGCTAAATTACGTTTTGGGTTTTATTATTTTCACTTGGTTTCAGGGTAGTTTTGTTGCAGCCCTCTCTCCCGTGTTGTGGTGTGTGGGACATTTTGCCACGCTTTTTTGTTACGTACCTTACCCATGCAATGGCTGCGCATACTCCACTTGTTTGTACCACAAAAATGAAGCATTCAGGACTTGGGTGGTTGATAATATATTTATTCAGGGTTTACTTGAACACACTTTTAAACACACATAGTGAGATTTGTGCAATATTTTTTTCCAGAGTTGTTATACGTGTTATGTATCCACATAAGTGCAAATCCATGAATTCCAACCTATGTCACCTCACAAATTTCCTTTAGTCATTATAAACTTGATCATTCTCTGATTTATACGTATGTTTAAAAATACCACTGCAATTACAGGTGTTTACTTTGATGTACTCACATATTTTCCTACTTGATTTCATGCTACTGTGATTACAACCAATGTAAATATTAAGTGAATAATGTTTTAACCATTTATTGATATATTTTTGATTGTCATTTTGATTAGAGTTTTTGATCAGTAAATCGGTACACTTGTTAGATTTTCTAGTTTTAATAACCTCTATATTGTGCTTCATCTCTACAGAAGGATAAGAAAAATATCAAAATATTCTCTATGTAACTGCTTATTCAAATTGACAGTTTATAACGGTGTGTTGGAGGGTGTAGCCTATTTATCAATAGATTTTTATAAGAAGATTTTTTTGCTATATGTCATTTATAAGTTTTAATTTTTATATTTTAAATCCATATGGAGTTATATGTAAAGAAAAATATTATTTTATAGTTGGGTAAGTCATACGCGTGCTTTGGTAGTTGAGTCTTAGTTATTTGCAGTTGAATATTTATAACAGAATGCTTCATTTTAAAGTATTTGTAATGTGAAATGTTGAATGAATAAACTTGATTGCAGGAAATGACTTGGTTCTTTTGATGTCTGAACAATGAGATTAAAGTTATCACAATGAAATCTGTGATGTGTAATAAATGTTGCTTTTTGAATGAAGTAAACCTTCATATGAATAAAGTGCATCACACATCTCACCAGCACGAAAGGAAATGCAGTGCACGTTGACTGAGATTGAACATGTTCCCTAAAATAAAGCATTTATTATTGCAAGCAGGACATCGAGATTTATGGATTTGAGATTACAAAATTATTGAATGCTCATTTTCTGGAGCTGGTTAAAAAATATAGCCTAATATTTCATGCACAGAAGTGCATCCAAACTGTGCGTGCAATGCATTCACATTACTTAAGAGTCCCTCAATGCAGATTGCATCGAATAAATGATCAGCTGTTTAGGTCTGATAAATGGATAAATCCGCATTTGTGTGGATACTGCAGCACACTACAAACAGCACACTCTGGTGGTAACGTTGTTTATTTATTTCAATTCCACTAACACACTGTGTTTCATTACAAAATAAATGTATTATTTCCGTTACTGTCTAAAAATACCGTTATAATGAAGTCTACATCTAAAACACTTACACTTTCAACTTTTTTGGGATACTGTTTATGGTTTGCTTTAAGAATATAAAAGAAAAACAGAAACCCACGCACGCAGGCACACATACGTGCTTATTTATCTTATTTTAATATATGAAAATGTTGTTTTATATTTAATATTAATATTCTTAAATGTTTTATGAAATGTAAAGCTTAAAACTAATAATGAATAATAAGATTTAGTCTGCGCATACTTTGGCCTAAATAGTCTGTCATTCTTTCTTTCTTTTTAAAGTGGAACACACCTACAGTATCCTTGTCCACCAGCCAAGACAGGCAGCAAGAAAGTTAAAGTTATAAAGTATAAACTTATAGCCCATTGGTCCAGTCTCTGAATGAAGGCTATAAAGAGAGTAAACACTTTTAAGTCATTTATTTATCATTTTAAATACATACTCATCCAAAAGTGGAAGGTAAAGAGTGGAAAGTGACGGCTGTATTACTGCAAAATTGTTGCAAAAATATCAAAAATAAATAAATCCCGGCTGCCCTAAAATGTTATATTGAAACAATTTCAAATTGAAACAGACTTTTAAATAATATCATTAACTTGTTAAAATTTTTACAATTCTACAGTGTAAAAAATACCTTATTTATTCTAAAAGGTGGAGGGGGTACTGTGAGGGGTCTCCAAAATACATTTTGCCTAGGGCCTCCAAATGATTAGAAGGTCATTTACGATGTAAAATAGATCATTTTAATACACATCAATGTGTTCCGAATTTTTAAACATGCTATAATGGGACATGCCAAACTTCGCAAATATTATCATGCAAAATACATGGCTGCCAATTACGGGCAGACAGGGGTCCTGTGATTGATTGCGCACGCGCGTAGCACATTTGAAGTGACCTGCTGAGCTCGAGCTGTGGTGATTTGAAGTTTCATTGAGCTCAACTTGCAAAAACATATTTAAAATTGTAAAAGGTATTTATTACCTTTAGTCTTATTCTGTCGACTGAATACTGTTCGTAAAGTGTCGTTAATAATGGCGTCTCAACGTAGACAACTCAACGCACCACGTTTCGGCTCGCAGTCATCCCAAACCGACAACACATTGAAGCATAACGTGCGCCATTGCAAATTAAGTAAAAACACGAAAAAAGTGACTTGTGAGTCAAGTCCCTTTACATTTGGGAAAAGTCCAGAAGTAACGCCATGCTATTCAAGAAAGGAACGAACAAACTACCTTTTGAGGTTTTATGGCTCGGCCAAGGCGAATAAAAGAGAGACTCAGATGGCAGCTGAAGGCGGGAAATCACAGCCAGCTCCCAGTAAAGGTGACTGCAGAGCATACATCCAGTCATAAACGAACAGTTCATCATACTCATTGTATATGTTTGCTCTCTTCTTCATAGGGACCCCATCTGATTATTTTGAATTCCCACCAGAAGATGTCAAATCAACAGATGAAAAGGTGAGTCTGGCAGGCCTACAGTCTGAGACCTTTGAGACATCTTCATTTTCATTGTCAAGATGTTGTATTTTGACATGGTTGTTTCAGTCCCGAACAAAACAAGACGTGTTGAGGTCAATCGAGAGAATGACAGTAGAGAACAAGGTCATCAGAGAGAGATTACTTGCCTTGAGCCAGATGAGCCAAAGCAGTTGAGGTAGGCACACCGTAAGAAGTTACAGCATTTCCACGAGTGCATTGGTTACTCGGTGTCATTTAGATGAAAGTTTAGACATGCATGCACACCTTCAGATTCAACATGTTGGAGGAACACCGTATTGGATAGCTTTTAGTAACCGATTTACATTTTTCCTGCTTTTAAACCTTCAGGTGGTTCCACGGGTAGTGTTTTTAGGACAGAATGCTATTCACATGACAGAGTCAAATGAAGTATACCATTCACCATGAATTCTACAGCAGTTGGTTGTATGTTTTTATGTGCATTTCTGACACTTGAAATGGTTGTTTTAAATTGCTAATAATATTTTAGGGTTCTTTACACAAGTTCCACACACAGGTTTAGGGTTCCATACATGTTCTGAAAGTTCCATATGCATTCTTAAAATATAAAACGACTTATTCTGATTCAAAGAAACAAACTTGAAAACCAAACTTTTGAGGAAATAGGGTACGAGTTACAGATAACCACTAGATGGCGATACTTTCATTTAGCACGAGATTTATATTTTGCTTATTCCCTTGTATTTCCAAGTAAAATGATGTGAATTTTACACTGTATCTTGTTAAACAGGCTTTATTTCTACTGTTTATAAAAAGATCGTCCCTCCATTTGTGTTTAGTGGACACGTACATTAGAGATTGACTCTGGAGAAAGTGATTTGAGAACATTCATGCCAGTTATTTAGGCTTGGTGTACTGAGCAGTACATTTATATATGTATAATATGTATATATATCGTTTTACTTTATTGATTTTCAGTTAAATCTGTCTGTGACAGTATTATGCCTTAGTTACAGTGCATGCATGTTGTAACTTTTAATAAAAAAACGTAAAACATTAAATGTTGGCACATGAAAGGCAATCATGGATCTAATTGATATAGTTTATTGATTTTGAAAAAAGTTAAAACGGCATTAAACTTTAGTAGAGACTTAATTTGCATAGAAAAATAACAGCCTAAAATTCCCAAGGAGTTGCCATTTTTTTCAACAAATGTTCAGTGAAAGGAGGTGCTTTCTCTTTATAATATGAAGGCCATCAACCATGGAGGAGGTCAAAATCAAGTTTATGTGATTTTCTTTGGGATTTGCAATTTTTGAAAAGCTTTTAGAACTTAAAATCTCATCCAGTCTGTGGAAACCCAAGCCTTTTGTGATTTACTGTTTTTCAATCATCCTGACCTACATAATGTAAAAAAACATTCTGTGCCAATCTAACCTTCATATTATATTGACTGAGTGTGGCCATGTTAAAGATTAAATCATTGTCAAATAAATGGTTGAAATCAAAAGATTTTGAGATTAGCCTTTTACAGACTGGGTCATATAGTTTAATGTAGATTTAAGCGGTTTTCCATTTTTTGTTGTTTAAAAACTTAAAGAACAGACAATATTAAATATACAAGATGTTTAAATTAAATTAACTAAATTAATCTAGTGGGCAGATCACAAATTCCAGTGGAGCAGTTTGTCCGTTAAGGGCTACTGTAGAAACTACAGAGTTAAATCCTTGCAAGGAGGCTTGTGGTGTATAGATCGAAATGGCTCATTCTAAGGTATTAAAAATATAATGCTTCATTATCAGGTCTTTATAAACCTCTGAAGACATGGTTATGTATATTATATTGTCAATAGACAGAACTACACACTGACCTTTAAAGAAAGGTATTTCTATATATAAGATATATATACATATGATATAATTTGTATACTATTTAAAATATCAATGTTAAACATTAAAAACAACATGCCCTTAGTAGGTATTTTTTCTATCACGTGTCCTCTGATAATGTCAAAGCAATCCCATGATCTTTATCTAAACTTGAAGGTAGATTTGGCATCAGACCCAACATTTTGGGCTAAGGGTTTTTAAGAGGTGGTCTTTTTAACCAGAACAGAACACTACAGTACATTTAAAGAGGAGCCTATAACATTTTTTTATTTATATAAAGTGGGTGTCAAGAACTTTAATTTCACTGGCATTTAAATTGAGATGTGTTAATCATGTTGTCAAGTCAAGTGTTTTTAATGAAGCTGTAAATTGCTTGATTATAGACATTAATGTAAAGTATATAGTTAAGGCCACCCTTCTGGGTGATTACATTTACAGTATATCCTTACTTTGTACTTTAGTTAAAGGTCACTGGATAGATGTACTGAACCCAGATTCATTCAACAGTGAATGAATACATGCTTGTTGAAAGTAGTACAAATAACTTGAGTAAAAACTAAAAGTTGTTTTGTTTCAGGCTAATTAATAACCGTCTAAACACCAATTAAATTCTAAATGCCTACAATTGTGGCTTGCAAATCAACAATTAAAAGATAGGATTATATCAAATGTGAATTGAATTGCCTTACGGCGTTGTTCTGATCTTGGTGAAAGCTTTAAGCATGCACAGAGCAATGCGCCACAGTTCTCTGTGACTGCGTGACATTAGGGCCATGCACATTTGAAATGGATTCCAACACTGAATTAAGCTGTAATTATTTTTACCACCAGGCTCATTTGAGTTTGTGTTGAAACATGCCGAGCAAGTAGAACCACACCTTCCCTTTAGCAGTGGTATGACTCCTTAGCCACAAGCAGGCATTGCTCAATTTAATTTTCACAATAATGTGCAGATTAACAGGGAAAACATCAAGTGTTCTCTCAGGGGATAAGATAGTAATGGACCACACTACATCATTGTACACAATTCCAGCTGTACCAACTTTAGTTACATCTGTGCATTTTGCGTTATTTCTTTAGTATCTTTGTAAGAATCTTGCCATCAGGAAATAGATATCCACACTTGGCGTGAACCCATGAACTCATAAAACATCAATACAATGCAAATTTTCTGTTCACCATCTTATATCACCATAAAGCCATCGCTTCTCTGACGATAAAATTCAATATTTTGTGTTTAATGACACATTACAGATTATGCTATAAAAGCCCTAGTGAGACGACATCTGCTTTTTCTTCAACTCTTTCACCTTTGCACAGGTTAGATATGGTTGGATGCATATAGAAACAATGACAGTGACTCAGAACTTACATTACTGCTCACACCTTAATTTGCATTTGCACATCCTTCACCTCGTGGCTTGTTTCCTCCTAATGGCAGTATCCATAATTGATGAAACGACACCCCTTGAACAGTTAAAATGGGTTCTATTTGAGGTATACGGGAGGAGCATCTGTTGCTAGAACACTGTTATATCATTAATAATAATTGACTCCTACAATTGTTACAGATTGTACCATCAAAATATGGCATGAGAAAAATATGACAATTCTTGTGTTGTGGTGAAGCCCAGCCGGGCCAAATTTCTGATTGTGGATGACTTTATTTAATAGATGTGAACAGTTGACCCCGGTTGAGGCAATCTCATTAAACAATGCTTCATATGGCCTTTATTTCACACTGTGACAGAGAGTCGTAAAAATTCCCTCTACCTCTTGAATTATAAAACGTTGTAAAGAAAGTCCTTCCCAGCATCAATCCACATGGTACAGTTGCTTGAGTAAAAAAAAGAAAATGGCCAGCATAATGAATCTATCGAGAATTCTTCAAACTGGATGCTCAAGAAATTCTTACACTTCATTTACTAGAAATAGTTTTGTCATCTAAACCAACAGCATACAGGTATAATTGCATATTGCTGTGAGGAAATGGAATTGTGTCAGGGCGAAGCCTTCAAGCATTTTGCATTGTGCAAGTTCTGATGCGTGTAATAAGAACCTGGATCCATCTAGCCAAGAGGTACACAGACAGACAGTCCAGCCGGTCTGAAACATTAGGCTTATCTTACTGTGAACTCTTCGTCTGTGAACTTGCAGTCACAATTCCAAGCGCAAAGTGGCTGCATGTCTGGGTAACGGCATATTTCACCATATGGGGTCTACTGGAAAACTTTATTATCAAACAAATGCTAGCAGAGTGCAATTGTCCTGAACCTCATTCTTGCTTGCCGTGAGTTGGAATATGACCGTTATGTTGCAAAAGGCCTCATCTATTACGTTGTTTTTTCTGCAATCAGAAAAATGGGGTCAAATGTGATAGTGTGTTACATCTATGAGCCGAATATTCTCGTAGTGCAGTTCAACCCTAAAGTGGGGTTGTGGGTTGCATCGAATGCTAAGTCTCTGTGGACCTGAATTGTGCGTAATGGTCTGCTTACATTCAATGTAGCCTAACCAAGAGAAATGAGAGCACTGAACAGTAAAATTGTTATGGGCTCCAAATTTCGTAATGCTGATTTGAAGCACATTCATGCGTACTGTATTTGTAGAATTTCAAATTGGATGTGTTTTATTACTTCTCGTTTCTATGATTAAATATCATTACTTTTCAGCATTTTTTTTCTGATAGAATAATGTTTTGATATGCGATAAAAAAATGAATGCAAATAATTATTCGAAAGCAAAATAAGTTTCCATGCAGTTTTAATTTAGCAATGAATCAGGTACAAATACACACTTTAATTAGCGTAGGTTACCAGAATAACTTTTGTGGTTACAAGATTTATGGCTCATAAAAGACAGACAGTTTAGAACTCCTAAAACCATTGTAACACATGTGAAATCCAATTTGAGCAACTTGACTGAAGTGCATGTTACAAAAGTGTCTTTCTCTTGGAACGGGTTGTAGAATTATGAGCCAAAGCAACCAAAAAGCATTATGAGAAAGGTATTAATCTTACGCTCCATTATCCTGTGGACTCTCTAAAAGAATACAGTGTTTTGTTACTCTTCACTTTTGAACATTTTCCCACCCTCAGACAGGAAAAACAGTTTACTTTTCGCCCGTTTCATGGCCATGGTTTCTTTATCATTTTACTCACTAACTTAAAAAGTGAAACTGCTATACTTGTATAAGCCTAAAGACCTAGGAGCCAATCTGTAAATTTAATTCTGAGTTTATTTGGCACGTCTAGTGTTTTAGTTTGTCATGCTTTGGTTTAAGCCATGTTTATATGCAACAATCACGTTGGGTGAATTGTGAGGTTTCTGTGAGCATTAAATGCCCTAGCAAGACTAGTTCATGTCAACATTCGGGACATTTTGACTTCATCGGCTTCTCCACTTTAATGAAGACATAATCACCCATTATTTGAACAGTTTCTTCACATGCGCCCTTTGTTACAATCCACCAGATCTGTTTTCCCATGCTCCTTGTACCTTTTGAATAACAATCTTTCCTTTTGCACGGTATAACCATCTGCTCTGTCTGCAGTGTCCACAGGCCACAGCAGCCAAATTCTGTCAAGGATTATTTCTTAACTTTCCTCCAGTGTTGACCCTGGACACTGTGACAGTATTGGCAGAATCACTGCACTGCTCTCTTTCCTGAATTGCATTTTTTCATCCACTCATATGTTCTCATTTTTTGTATACTAAATGACTCTGAAGGAACACTAATTTCTCAGATTTTTTAACACCTCTGCTAATCACTGTTATTATACATGGAGGGATATGTAAAGATAAATACTAAAATGATTCCCAAAGCATTTAAGTGCAGAACACAAGTGATGTGAAAACAGTGGTTCATTCAAGCTTAATGAAGCCATAAGTCAAGGTCATGGCCACAGAATTAAACCTGTCACAATTACAGAGCATGACTTCTCTGAAGCGCTGTAATAATGGTGCAGGAGCCCAGACTCGGTGGAGACACTTAAGTGTTAGTTTTGACAGGACTGACTTGTAGTTCTGCATTCTCTAGGAATCAAATAATTACCCCAGTGCGTTGCAAATCCTGCTACGGGACAAGGGAAGTTTAGTCATGTAGTTTGTCTCGTTTCAACTTTTTAGATAAACTTGATGTTTGCAGAGTTCAATTTTAAATGCGTTTTCAAAAATCCCTAGTTTTTTTACAGTACTTTTTTTTACTTTCGTAACAGTGCATGTGGCATGACAGCATGCAGCTGTCAGAATTTATGATCTCCTGCTTGACAAACAGAGAAGTTCACAACCTTTAAATTGACAGACTCTGGCTACTAAGAGTGGGCGCCATGCACTTTGTGAGGGTAGTAATTTTCCGGTATTACAGTTAAATCCTGGTAAAAAGAACCGGATTCCAGGGGTCTAATTACAAGGTGTTAATAGTAGCAACAATATAATTACTGTAATTTACATGCTAGCCCAAAGCCTTCGTTCCCCTCCAAATTAATGTTACATTTGATTTGTGAGAAGAACATTGTGCACCCTTATCAATCATATTGCTTGCTTTGTATTGTTACCTTAATACCACAATAACTATGTTATATGTCTCCTTTGCCTTATTAGAAAAATGATGTGCACCAGCCTGTAAATTATTTGAATGAAAAATCTAGAGGAATGATGTAGAGTGTTATGTATAAAATAAATCTTAAAGGGAACCCAGTTTACAGAGAGATGTATGGCTTAATACGTTATAATAGCCTTACACTACTAGCATTTGTCGTTAGAAATGCATCAAATATTTTCAATACTTTAAAAAAATCCTTAATGTAAAACTAATTTTAACCTAAGGAGGCCGCCATGTTCTTTTTCGATTACGTAAAATGGTTGGACGCACAGCTAGGCAGTCAAAATGAACAAACTAGTCGGTTATTCAGTAAATATAAGGTGCTGTAGAGTAAAATAAATATACATATAAATAATAAAAACGCTGTTTTGTGTATTTTCATACATTTTAATATTGTTGGTCAAAAACAATACACACATACATTAGAAAGATAATAATTTCGAATTGAATATATACGCGATGTTTTTAGCCATTATAAATGCATGTTATCTAGATTTTGACTGAGTCGAACGTTATTGTCTTTCTCTCTCCCTCTCTCTCTCTCTCTCTCTCTCTCTCTCATTAGCTGACAGGGCTAATATTCACGTGTGCTCTGATACAGAATAAATTACCAAACCGCAAGCATCTTATTATAGTGTTTATCAGTATATTCTCAAAGTATACGATGATGGTGGATGTTTGTTTCTTAAATAGTCTTAAGTCTTAAATACGGTAGTTTAAAGCTATGATTTAATGCGTGTTTACCTTGAACAGACGAGGATTACCGAACGCATTCTTCTTTTACGGCAGTCTGGCCGACTTGTGTCGAGCCCATAATACCGCCTCCTACTGTCCCTCTGTATTTATACATCGCGGAATGTGAATCGGGCCTAACAAAGCGCTCAGGACGTTTTTTGAATACACTGTTTACTCCACAGGATTACAATGTAAAACAGACGCTAGTATGTTAAAGAAAGAAGTCAAGTCTGAACACGGCCTATGCTGTTTTATCTTTAATATCTAAAAAGTCAATGCCATTGTTAATATATGAAGCCATATATCTCTCTTTACCCAATGTTCCTTTTAAACGAGTTAAGAATTATATCACATGCTGTCATTAATTTTACAAATAGAAATCTTATCTTGACATATTTCCTCAGTGTATGAACACCATATTATTGTTTTAACGTACAATCCCTTTATCCAAGCAGTTCAATAGCTTCCCTACAGATCTCTTCCTGATAAAACAACCACACATTTACCTCCCTGCACAATCTCGGTCTCAGTCTATCGAGTGTCTTATTTTGACAGCATTTTTAACATCGTAGGCTCCAGTTGGTGACGCGCCAAAGATGCCCAAAGATGCTGACTAAGTAGGTGACTCGCAAGGTTTTGACGCACAGCCTGCCGGCTGAGCGATGATTGGCTCAAACTTTGGATGGTCTTGTAACTTTCTGCAACGTTTTGATCAGTGTTAAAGTAAAGAGAGCACGTCTTAGGATAACGCCTTTCCCCTCCGTGTCCATGTGGAATATATATGTCGGCATGATTTCGGCTCATTTTAATGGTGAAGTGTCGTCTGATAATAATGATGATGGTCGCGGTTCACTGTCACCACCGGTCGAGCGCGCATTCCGCGCGTCATGTCTCCCGTTCAGCGTTGAAGCTCTTATGTCGAAGAAAGACTCCAGAAATGCGTCGACCTGTCAGGAAACTATCCGAAAGACATGCATTATAAATCAGGACGATCGATCAGAGGACTTTTCTGAACACTGTGTTTCTGTTAAAGAGGAGTGTGCATCCTGGATTAATAAACCTGGATTATCAACACCACCACGTAAATATCCATATCATTGTTTACTCCATAGATATTGTTTTTATATTCATGATTTTCATATTTTAAATTTTTGCTTGAGAATAATGATAATAATTAACATCGAGTTGAGGTAAATTTAACAAATGTTTTTTTTATTAGTCCGTTAAAAACTTAGAAACTCCAGCTCATAAACTTATTTAGTTATACTTAATTTATGAAATGCAACTAGATAGTTAGTTTAGTTTAATTAATTTGAATTCAAATGACTTGTAAAATCAAGTGGGATTTTTGTTTCTTCCCAAAAATCTTTTCAACCATTTTTGGTTGGGTCAAAACGATTAACCCATGGTTAAATATTAACCCATCGTAGGTTGTTTTGTCTCAAAATTCTGGGTCAAATATGATCTGGGTTTATATTTGGTCAGCCTTTTTAGGGTGTAGGCCTATAGCAGGTATGTGCTTGAAAATGATTTATTTAATAAAAACTACCGTACCGTGCAAACACCATTTAAAGTCAGGTTCAAGCTTTTGTTATATGGAACGAAGAGTTTATGAGCTAACTAATGTACTGATTTTATAGGCGCACAGAGTCCCGCAACATGCTCTCTCAGGAAACACAAGACAAACCGTAAACCTCGAACCCCTTTCACCACCACTCAGCTCTTGGCTCTTGAGCGGAGGTTTCGTCAGAAGCAATACCTGTCTATAGCAGAGCGTGCTGAATTTTCCAGTTCTCTCAGCCTGACGGAGACGCAGGTGAAGATCTGGTTCCAGAACCGCAGGGCGAAGGCCAAGCGACTGCAGGAAGCAGAGCTTGAAAAGCTCAAAATGACCTCCAAACCTATTTTGCATCCCGGCCTCACTCTGCCATTCCAACTTTGTACGCAAGCCCAGACGGCAGCACTGTTCTGTGGACAGTCATTTCCATTACACAGACATATGCTGCCCATTCCACCTGTTGGAATATACTCAACACCAGTGGGCTACAGTATGTGCAATCTCTTAAAAGATGGGTCCCGTCTAGAGGATCTTCGGTAATATTGACATTAATTATTCTAGCATGGAAATTCCCCTGGTTCATCAGCTGGACATACTGACATTTTCTAAATGTTAAATGGTGGAGACTGCGGTGTAAAGATAATTTTTAAAATATATATGATTATAGTTAGTTTATAGTTTCAAATGCAAACAGTGTGCTTTGGAGGCAAAGGAGAGTGTTTTGGACATTTTTGTTCCAGTCATTTCACTATTTTTTATCTTGTCAACCCAGGTTTAAAAAAAAGTGCACTATAAATCACGTAAATGTTCTTAAAGCGCTCTATTTATATTCACCACTTTTGTACTTGAAATACTAAAAATATAGTATTTTAGGGGTCGTATGACAATGCTAAAACAAATATTAGCGTTTGTTTTAGATGAAATGCAATGTGTATACATAATTTAAGGTTAATACCAGGCATGTTTGCATCTTTTTTTGTACCCGCCTCTCTGTAACACGCAGATTTTTTATTTATCTCATCTCTCTGAAAAGCAAGGTGTGCTATGATTGGCCAGTTAACCAGTGCGTATTGATTGGTCGAATTTGGGAGCAAAGCTATTGTGATGACAAGTACGCCGACTTCGCATTCGGGCGGTCTGTGGCACCTTATGACCCCTTTAAGATAAACTAAAGAATATCCAAGTGTTCTCAACTGTGCTATTTTGAGACGCAATGAACACGAGTGCAACTATATTTTTAGTATATTAAGTACAAAATGTATGTGTTACAATATAACTTTAAGCACAATATCAGGGTGTCCACATGGTCTTAAAATTGATTTATCTACATTTAATCATTTTTAAGAAAATTAAGGCCCTTAAAAAGAATTAAAAACTCTTAAATTCCATTTTTCAAGGTATTACATTTTGTATCATCTTTTCGTATTCGTCCTAAGAGGTCAAATGCTAAAGTTTGCCTGAATTTAATAATTGCGTAGGCGAAAGGTGGGAGGTCCATTTACACCCGATTGTTAAACAACATCGTTGACTAACGGAGAAATGCAAGTTTTTGTTCAAATGGTTTGAGGATAAAGAGAAACCATGGCTGAGGGCAGTCTCTGGGAATAACAGTGAGACGTACTGCTCTGTGATCAGCATAGCCTTGTTTCTCTCTAATAAACCTTGCATTGGGTTAGTGACTGTATAATCAAAAATTTGCGCTTTGTACATTTTGGCAATGTAAAAACAATAAATGTAAATGATTTATAAAACCTTATAAACAGAGTAATATACACTAAGCTATGATTAAGGCCAATTATCTATAACAATCTATAACCTAATTAAAATTTTAGAAAAAACTATTAAGTTAAACAATTTTGCTTGGATTTGTGAGATGTGGTTGTTTTAGGGAAAATTTATAGGGAATGAGATTGGCTCACAATTAAACCTCCCGCATGGCTAATGCTTTTTAAATTGAGCTCTTGAAAAGAGGCTTTTAAGCGTCCATGCTTATAATCAGTGGAAATGTTCAGGTTGACCTGTGTGGCTCTTCATGCTGGTGGTCCCGGGAAAGTTAATTAAAGAGTGTCATTACATGACGCATGAAAACACCGGGTCAGCCATGTCGGTTCTTAAATCTCTCTGTGTGCTACAACAGAGGAATGTGTTGACCTGTTGCATTCTCTAATGATCTTAGTCCAGTATTTTGTCAAGTTTATGATTGATTTCAGTGTTTGATGTACAGCTAGCGGTTCATTAAACCATCTAGTTTGTTAACAAATAAAAAATAGCCCGATATGATAAATCGCATATTCTTCGAATGTCCTTTGCTTTTCTGTTACAGTTAACAGAGAGGGGTTTGCCTTCCCTGCCTTGTCTACCCCTTTTAAAAAATACCATTGCCTTTGTATTGTGATGTGAATCAGAGCTTTAACTGATGTCGAATGCCAAGCTCTATGTCAACCGGACCCTTTCCTAATCGTCCATAGCTTAGTTTAACTCCACCAGTGTGAAATGGTGTATGCTGAACACACATGCACATAACATTACATGACTGGCTTCACCTTCTTTTGCTAACTTGACTGGAACATTGTTTGGCACTGACTTCTCGTTTCTCTTCAACTACATAACAATTAGGAGTTATTTCACACTCCATTACAATTCCTTTGTTTTTAAAACAAACTGCAACATTAGTTTGATAACAGATCTTTTGTAGTACAATAATTTACTTCTGGCTCAAGCGAGCAGTTTGACTCCTTAGTTGAAACTGAAAGATCTTCATGCCAAGTTTTTCCACTTAGTGGAAAGCTTTAATCCTTCGTGACTGCAGCTGGGGAGGTCTACAAAGGTGGTTTGACTATTTTTTCTTTTTTATGATTGTTTTTATTCATCCAAATTCAGCACTTTAGAACTGAGCCTCTGAAGGAGAAAATCAGAGTCATTAAATTGCCTCTCACTGACCGTAAATACTTTTTTATCCTTTGAAATATATTATCAACATACAGTAATGGTAAATACATTTCAGCAGTCACTTTGCTTGATTTTGTTTTTATTTGACAATCTAAGCATGTCTGGTAACATTAGATAAGGTGTTTTCCAGATACACAATTTCTTTGAAGTCTGTGTTAATGACAGTAGTCAATAGTCTGTGACTGAAAAACCAAGACCAAAATTATAAACTTTGTCTGTATTTAAAGTTCCACTTCTGAAAAACACTGTACTTTGAAAATCTGGAAGCAGCAGCCGCTGAAGGTCAATAATGCTTTAAAGCTGATTTCATTTCATTTGTAAATCCTATGGTTTATCTGGTAAATCCTATGTGTAGGTGTTTTGTTGGTCTTGAGGACCTTGTGGACAAAAATAAGGGACACAACTGCACTGTTGATCCTGCAGTGTTGATATGCTGACCATGTCCACTAGATGTAGCAATTTCTTAAGAAAATAAAGTCAAGCAGTCCATTTATAACACACCTGTAGTAGGGCTGCTAGATTAGATTATTTTGGCCAATATTGAGATCCCGATTATTTAACACGATTACTCATTAACCTTTAAAACAACATAGACAATAAAAACACTTTTAAACTGAAAAAGTAAATGTAAAGAAATGTCACTGCTGAACAGATGTAAAGGAACTGTGTACGGTGTGAATTTACACTACAAGAAAAGAGAGGATCCTTCCAAAATGGAGGCCAAAGTTGACGATTACAATTAATTTTCAAATGAATTGCACAGCCCCCACCTGTAGTAACAACAAACAAATCTGAGACATGAATCAAATTCATTTTTTAATAATGTTTTTAAACCTATTTAAAGCAACTATTTTAAACATTATATAACACTGGGTACAGTAGCCTAATTTCCAAACGTGACAAGCCCTGCACAGATTTATTTTTTCATTTTATAAACTAAAATAATTGGGGGGGAAATCTGACAAAGAAATATGAACACAATGCCATCGACCCCAGATGTATTTATAATCACTCGACTAGATCTCGTGCAGATGCTCAAGGCTACGTCTGCCTACCACTCACCTGTATACCTGTAGTTGTTTAATGGACTTCCATCAGAGGAACAAAACCTTAATCCGCAGTGTTTACAGAGAATATGCGAGGTAAGCCTGAAGTGCGATAAACAGCAGTAAATGTTCAAAGCAGAAATGATTGACAATGAGCACAATGGCTCTGATGGGGAGGAAGAGAAGCCAGCCGATGCCGCTGCGTTGAGCTCCACACACCTGCCAACATGACCAGTGGCTCGGCAATCTCTGCTCAGCAGAGCGTAGAGCAAAACCATTGTGAGAGAAACAAACTTCAGCCTTTGCATTTATCTCTTCACAAAGGTTTACAAAAACATGTTTACTCAAAATGAGAGGCTGGTTGAATCTGAATGTTGCATTGAAAATGAAAAGCACCGTACGATAAAAAAAAACTATTGATCAGTAACTGTGAGAATATTTCTAAAATATATCAAGTCATGCACATGAATGTAAACTGATGTTTTCTCTTCTGCTTTGCGTCAGTGTGGCGAGACCACACATTTTAACTATCCCGAATAAGAATAAACAACACGTTATGATGGAGAACATGTTTACACCAAGGAAATCCATTTGTCAGCTAAAACGCAACACAAAAGGAGTCATATTTGTGCCGCCAGTGACTTCAGTTCTCTGGAGGCTGGAGTGAAGCAGTCGTTTTATTTCAGATGGTGTCATTATGGGAAATCCCTTTATCTCGCCTTCAAAGCACTTGGGCAGGTGTTGTATGAAACAATCACTTTATTCACTCTCTTATCAGCTGGGGAATAAGAGCATCTAAAACAGTCCTCCTGGAAGATGTCTCTGTGATGTTGATGTTATGACACAAATACTGTCATTTTATTCAATCTTACTAAGTCAAATGCTTAAAGAAATTGAAATACATCCAGCTGCAAATGCTCCCAGAATCGAGCCGAGGATGGATTCCAACAGGGCAAGCTTGGGGAAAATACAATACATTACATAAGTAATAAGTACTTGTTGAAAATAAAAAAGAATACAGTGAATTTTACAATAACTGTGCTAGCACATGTATAGCACATATATGTTTATTACCTTTAAAAATGAAGGGAAAGTTGCATAGTAAAAAAGAACGGTAGTATTCTGGCATCCTGTAATATCACGTTTTTCATGTTATACAACCACCTTGTACATTTGCAGTTTATATCTGTAATTTCACAATTTCATCAGCATTTTAAAAAGTAGTAAATTTCCATCAAATTGAAGTTTTGCAGCCCAATATCATTTGTCAAGGATATCATTGTGCATACAATGAAAGTCACCAGTATTTCAGCCTTATTACAAGGGACTTAACTACTTTATAATTCAAATCATACTGAAATGTACATATGGGATCGTACAAACTTATATGAGTACATCAAAAAGATGAAGTTTTTTGTAGCTATTTTATAAGTTACTTTTTTGCATGGATCTTATCGAGTTGTGCTGACTCCCAAAAGTTTAAATAACTTTGTCAAAACTAATAGATTTGAAAGTTCACCCAAAAGTTAACTTTCTGTCATCATTTACTCACCCGCTTGGAATTTCAAACCTGTATCACAGTTTTTTTCCACAAAACAAAGATATTTGAAAAATGCTGTTAAGCAAACATCAACGGTAGGGGAAAGTGGGGTGAGTTGTGCCAGTTTTTACTCAAAGTGACTTTAAAGTGAGGCCACGATTGTAATGCCTTCAACTTAAGAATGTGCATATTTTTCAGGATGTGGTGCACCCCTGAGAACAATAACTTTTGATCTGAAATCAATTGTTTAAGAAATATAGCTTTTGGGGAAAAAGTGGTCTTGTCGCACAACTTGACCCTAATGCGGGGTAAGTTGTGCCAGTGATTTCTGAAGTAAAACAGAACATTTTAATGTTATGACCTGTAGTGCTATATGAAAGAAAGACAAATGAAATATAACATTTCTCATTCAAGGTTTATTTAGATATTGTCACCCTATTAAACTGTTGGAATAAATCACATTTTGTAGTTTTTGGGAAAACACAAAAAAATTGTATATGCTATTTGTGAATCATTTCAGGCAAAAAGGCTTTGGCAATAGATGCCTGTTGACATGCATAGAACGCTGTCTGTCAAGTATGTAATAATCTTTTGTCTCTTTAATAAGACTGTTAACTGTTATAACTGTTAGCTAAATTAAACAAATGGCAGGTAAGTCAAACACTGATGAGGCATGCCCATCTCCTCACTTCTCCAGATTATCCCTTGTGGGTATGTACGTCTAGGTGGTTTGGATCTTGGCTAACATCCCACTTCTCAATGCTGCTGGGGGAATATAAACTTCTGCTCCCTTCTGGCTGTACTACCGAGTTTATGGGGTGTGGGTAGTTTCTTGAACACATCACCTCTAGAGATGACTCCTTCATTTTCTTTTAATGTAAAGATGGGCTTTCCGTCCACAGACTTCTTACAACTTTTCCTTAAAAGCTTTGTGCTGATGTCTCCACCCTCAGCCTTCTCCACCAATCCAATGTAGTTATAGGATTTGCTTTTACCTGCAAAGCTCACAATGACAAAGTCACCAACAGACAGATCCTTGTCACCATCATCATCATCATTCTGGACAATCTGAACTCTCACAATCAGAGGTGTCGTTAAGTGGAATGGAGATGTCACTCTCTACTGACAGTCGCTTTCTTTTTGGGTTTGGACACTTTCAGAGCACCTCTCTTCTTATTTTCATTCATTTTCTGTTTTTCAGCCCTATTATTTTCTCTGTTGTGTGTGTATGTCACATAGTTTAAGTGCTAAAATGTAAGAGTACAATGTACAATTACAAATTAATAATATGAGTGTAAGTGGAGCGAGTTGTGCCACTGGCACAACTTAACCCAGGCCCCTTTGGCACAAATCAACCCACACCCACAAGTTTGAAAAACTAGCATGATCCAGCGGTTAAGAGCTAACATCATGCTAACGGCATATACTCATTGTGTAGCCTGCTAAGGCACTTAAACGTGTTAAATGTTTTTCTAAATTTGTTTCTAAATTAGTTTTTTATTGACACTACAATAAAAATCCTTGATCATTGAAATTTTACTTTGAAAGGAAAATGATGTGGTCACATGACCAATTTCTTCTATGGTTTTCCAGAAACAAGGGGTGGAACTACTTCCCCCCCGGCACAAACCACCCCACTCTCCCCAACTCATTCACTTGCATTGGTTTTGTGTCCGTACAATAGAAGTGATGGGTCCCGTTGCTGTTCGTTTAACAACTTTTTAAGAAAGTCACACAGGTTTTAAATGACCAAAAGGGGAGTAAATAATGATGACAGAATTTTCATTTTAGAGAACTTTTGAAGTTTAGATTAGATTAGATTAGATTAGATTCAACTTTACTGTCATTACACATATACAAGTACAGTGTAACGAAATGTAGTTTAGGTCTAACCAGAAGTGCAGTTAGCAAGTGCAGGATATACAGTTAAAATAAATACAGAATACAATATGAGAGAATATAATACAGTGGGCATGGACTATAAAAATATTTTGCAGTAGGAATGTTCTATGAAAATATGACAGTAGGTATATACTATGAACAATATATACAGATGGCTATATACTATGAACATTAATGTACAGGTGGATATGAACAGATAATAATTTAGACTAAAATAGTGCAAGTGACTTAGGTATGCATAAATTATTGACATTGGCCATTAAAGTTGCAGTGCAATAGGTGAGTTAATGCAGTTGTTGAAGTTACAGTGCAGTGGATGAGTTAATGCAGTTATTAAAGTTACGGTGGAGTATACGAGTTAATGCAGTTAATAGGTTGCAGTCCAGAAGATGAGTTAATGCAGTTTATAGGTTACAGAGCAGTAAGTTTAGTTCACTACAATAAAAAAATTTAGTGTATGACTTGTCGTGTGTTGATGCACTTGGTATAGAAAGATCTATATACTTTAAATGAAATTGTTAAAAAGAACAAAACTACACAAGATAAGTGAGGGATAATGTACAGGCGGCCGGTTGTTGTTGCAGAAATAAGCCAGGACAATGTGATCATGACCTGACGCGATGCAGAGGGTCTTGTATTACACTGAAGGCTTATTTCTGCGATAACAACCGACATCCCTCGTATTACACAGCTACTTGCAACACGCGAAAAAAACTGAATTGAACTTCACAATTCAGAAGATATCTCTATATTGATATATTATAATATATTAACAACCAACAATTAAACTGATGCATTTGAAAGCTTGATGTTACGTGTTTTTGTTTACTTTAGTGCAAGAAGTCATTCTGGTACCATGCTAGTCACCGATATAAAATAGGTCCTGGAGCCAAGCCAATTGAGACGCACTCCCTTCGGCTGAGGTGTGTCAGATTTGGAGACAGCACCCGCTCGTCCAGCACGCCGCAGATCACAGCACTTCCCCCATGGCTATTGCTGTCTAAGAATGTTATATTGCCTGCCTACAACGCCCCATCACAGGATGTAGAACAATCCAGCTACAGCCTTCTAATGCCAATGGTGGCATGGTGTGGGCATTGTTTTTCTGAACGAGAGCTTGCACTTCAGTGACTTTGATCTCGGGGCTGGATTTGTTCTCATGTGCAGCTTTTTTCTGTATGTGCAAGGTTAAGAGGTCTTAGCTTAGAGCCCGGTACTATTATAAATATTTCAATGCTAAAAGTGATAAAGGAAAAAAGCCAGTGAGCTAAAAATACAGCAGCTTTAAATAACCTCAACCATGAACTGCGGTTTTAGTTGCACCTTAATATACCACAGCACCGCAGAAGAACACATTGGTCTCGTTCACTAATAATTGCATAGATTTTTCGTATTTATGTCCAAATTTTAACTCTCTGCCTTATTCACAACACGTGCGTACGCACATTCATTTATTCTTAATCTTGTCATTGGCTGCATCCAAAAAACCAACTTGCGGTCTTTGCACTTGACAACTTTCATGATGTATTTCCTGTTTTTGTCCCATGTGTTCTAGTGGGCATGAAGATCCCAAGTGAGCATATAGTATTTCTAACCGATTGGACACACCTAGCTCCTGCTAAATGCTAACATTTATTACTGTGGTATTTCTGATTATGTGACAAAAAGCAGTTTTACAAAATGCATAACTCTTAAGTTTTCGCCAATAAATGTGCAACACTACGTTTTACTACGAAATATGTAATATCTAATGATATAGTCTATTAAATTTTTATAGCACTTTATTTGAATTGTATCAAAGCAGCTGTAGCCAGCGGTATTCAGGGCTAAGTGTATCCCGTTATGCATCAGGTTCTGGATGCATCGTGAGCCGTTTTACCCGGGTCTCACGAGATGTGTAAAGTGTTTCCAGTGTAAATTATACAACTACACAGCAAAATTGCCAGTGTTAAAAAATTAAGAGTGACTTTGAGAGTGTGGATTATATACATATACACTGGAAATGCTTTACACAACTGGAAATGCTTTACACAACATCTCGTGAGACCCGGGTAAAATGTCTCATGCTACATCCAGAACGTGATGCATAATAGGATACACTTAGCCCTGAATACCGCTCAGAAGCGGTATTCAAGATAGTGTGTGTTAAGGCCACAGCAATTTGGCGTTTGTAAGAGATTGGACAGACTTGCGCTTATCTTCCTGTCGCATGCATGCGCTCTCAAGTGGCCAAGACCACAAGTGGGGGTATCTGGACACAGCCCTAATGTTAGTGAATTTGGATTATTCTAAATGAACGGCCGCATGCATAAGTTAAGTCATTTGCATAAAATACACCCAGTCCATCTCCATATTAGGGCTTTCTGCCTAACCTTTCCTTTTGCAACCTGTCGTCAATTAAGTCAAAGATACTCCAGGCAACCCCACGTGACGCTGTCTACTGACGCGCTATCGCAAGTAATTCCAAGTGCACAGTCCTCAAAATCAGTTCATGCACAATAAAACACCTTTTTTTTCAGACACGCAGTTTACCGAGCTCTCGTAAGACACATGTTTTTAAGGGAGATTCAATGTATACAAACAAAATGTGTCCCCAAGGGTTTGTTGCCTGTGCTTTGAGGTCAGAATAATAATAGTGTTTTGTCCTCTCTGTAGGGCAGTGTTTGTACAGCACATTGAATTTGATGACTGTGGGAATGCTCTGGGACATTTTGTATACCACAGCATCCGCTTGAAGATGTGTATCAGTTACTGTAAGTGACATCCAGTGAATACTGATGGGATAAAACTGCATTGATCAGAGGCCACTGCAAGTAGTGTTAGGCCATGCATTCTACTGTAATCATTGACTTCAACATGTGTATGTTATAGCGTCTTATGGTAATCATTGATTTGTGTATGTTATAGAATCAATGCTTTCTTGAATTTATGCACAAAAAGTGTTGCTGCTCATTTGAGTGAATCATCAATTACTAACCTGAACTCTATGGCACATGTGACATGCAAAGATTTAGCCCCTTTCCTTCCTTTAACCAAAGAGCAATCTCTTTCACAATGGCGGTGTTTCTAGCTTGATGAGCATGGCAGAACAACAAAAAGTTTTGTTGCAAACACTACACAAATCACTTAAAGGGTAAGTTCATTCTGAAATCTAATTTGTATGCGCATTCGTTTAGGCAAAAAAGTGCAATTGTTCCTCAATATCGAAATCATCAGACATTTTGCGAAGATTCACTTATATACAGCGTGCATCTGCTTGTAAACACAGTTGCGCTTCCGGGTTGTCAGTTAGAACGCCAGCGCCTGCCCTTACCGAATGCGCATGCGTGCTCCCGTGAATGCTCACCATAGACTGACAAGACAGAGGAGAATTTATCAATTAAAGTCGTTATTTTGGTTTGCTTTTCACACCAAGTATTGTCGTCGCTTCAAAAAAAGCGGATGGACCAATTTTAAGATGTCTTATTTACTTTTCTGGACCTTGACAGCAACTATAACCATGATGAGGAGACCTTGGAAATATCTCTGATCATGTCACCTAAATATCTTTATTTGTGCTCCGAAGACGCCGGGAGGCCTCAAAACATGTTTAATGTCATGTGGGTGAGAAAAAAAACACACACATTTGATTTTGGGATAAACTTGACCTTTAACCTTTGTAAGATGCTCCTGTTTGTTACTCAGCCACTGTTCTCACCCACAGCATTATTTTTATTAATAAACTATTTTTAATTCAGCCATAGAAGTTCATGCTTGTCATTTTTGCAAAATAGCTTTACAACGCAGAGAGCATGTGGTTTATATTATTTATTTTTATTTTATCACATTTATATATAAGGGTGCTATTTGCTTTTGTAAACAATGTACTAAAATAAGGTTGTTTATCTTAGATAAATATACAGTTTAAGTAGATATTTAAAACGGGTCTTCGAGATCTGAACACCACACGAGGGTTAGTGAATTTGGAGAAACCTAAACAGCTCTTTCAAATAAGGTTATATAATAAGAGAACAGCCCAGATTGTAGGATTTAGGTTAGTGATAATTGTGAAACGGCATTGCAGTGGACATTGAGATTTTCCATCTAATTTCCATAGAAACAGCTGTTTTACGAAAGGGCGATTTCAAATGTTTCATACGATTTGAATCATCCAAAGCTGTACAGTTATTAGCAAAAAAGCAACAATGAAGCCCCACTCCTTCACTGAAAGTCAATGGGGCGAAAGCAGATTTGAATTCATAACACAAACAAATTCAAAGCAAAAGCCACTTTTTACAAATAACTACGAATTGCAATAAGATTTTGTAATTTTTGCAAATAATGCTGCACTTTATAGGCCATTTTGCAAGATGTTGCAACACTGATCCTGAAGCACTTCAGGTTTCAGTTTTTATTAAATTTGAATATTTTTTTATCAATTTAATTTTAAGAAAATTTTATTTGATTTTATATTATTTATTGTAATCAAATTATCTTACATATATAATTAAATCTTAAATATATTCGTTTAACATTTCAATTTGGTTATAAATGTTGTTTCTTTTATTTTTTAAGTTCTTCCAGACCAGTGTTGTTGACATCTCCTGAAGTGGTCCAGGGTTGTATATCATGTTTAAATAATGAATTTTTAGTTTGGTTCCACTGCGTAAATATGGCATCAGCATTTTATATGCATTTATTTTGGAATACATTGCATTGATGGCAAGTTGTTTTGTTTGTCAAAGCATCTCTTACAGGGTAAAAGGGAAGAAGGCTTTAATATTACTCATGTTGATATAAATTAAGTTGTATTTACTGGATTATGTTGGGACATGGGACACATTCAGGATGCAATGTGCCTACCCTGACACAGTTTATTCGACTCTTCCTTTTCGGAGGGGGCCGGCTGGCTCACAGAAACCCATCTGACACAAGCATTTTTTTAAACAGGGCCATATTTAGCCTGCTATTTGCTGCGTCCATTGTGAATCTGGAATTTCTACAGAAGCACTTGTAAAAAGGCACCCGGTGCAATGTTATATTAGGCTTTTCTGTCCATTCGCATGCGCTGTTTGTTTCTGTGGCGACGCCTCGAATCTCGGCAGCTCAAATCTCGTCCTTTATTCTCGACCACAAAGGAAAGGCTTGCTGCACTTGTACATGCTGGTTTAATATTATCCCATAAAAACAAGTTACACAATTTTGAATAGGAGATCTAGGCACACTATCCAATAACCAGGGGGAACTCTATAACCCTATACTATCTTGCTTTGTTGTGCTCTTTGTTATTTGCATCTGTTTTGTGCTGTGTATGACTCATGGAGATGGGTTTTGGAATTCAGGTGTTCCCTAAGGTGAGCCGATGCAAAGGAAGTGCCGCAGCATCATGTGAGAGCTCAGTGTCCTTGTTGGAGGTCTGAATGTTGGCAGCGAGTAGGAATCTCACGCTTGCATTGTGCTGCATGGTTTTGAACATCATCCAAACCAAACCAGAGGTAACAAGGTCTTACACGATCTGGGAATTAGTACCATTCGCCTTGTTTGAGCTGCTCTTCAATTCTACCAAGACGCTTGCGTTTTCCAGGAGGGAGGGCAGAGAAAACCAATTTTCCCCCTCGCTTTCGTTTATCCAAGTTCTTCAGTCTCTCATCCTCGGAGTGTGACTGTCTTGTGTGGTTGATAGAGGGCATCTGTCTGGGAATGGCAGTGATGTGATGAGATTAGTCAGATTGGACAGGCCCCACTTCAAAAACAGGCCTAAAGGGCAGTGCATTGCATCCATTCAAACATGACACAGCTTTCCCTGACACTGTCCTTCAATGGGCACAGGATTCATATTTTTGAAAGGCCAAAGCATCAACCTCTACGTTACGTTTGTTCTGCCTGCCTTGATTCTACATTCTCACACTTAGCACCATGCAGCTGATCAATCAACTTACCCCCACAAAAAATATATTTTTCTAGTGTGCTAATGAGCATATGTACTTATATTTTCAGTTTATTGTACTTTTCGGAAATATACTTAAATCACTTTCTTTCTGTTGTTCACTGGACCCCATTCGCTTGCATTGGTTTTGTGGCCCTACAGTAGAAGTGAATGGGGTCCAGTGCTTTTCGGTTACAAACTTTCTTCAAAATATTTTCTTTTGTGTTCCGCGGAAGAAAGTCACACAGGTTTAAAGATACTAAGATATTTAGTTCATCTAACCATTATGCTTTAACTGTTTGTTCAATATCTCTTCATCACTATGTCATACGTTTCATGAATAAGCCCCATAATGTCTCTAGATCTTAAACATCTAAAGCAACCTTTCCCTCCTGGAGTGGACTTTGCTCATGCCACCCAGGGGCTTCTCTGGCAGAGTGTTTGCAACATTTGGGCCTGACATGTGAATGGACTACAAGGATTAGGATGGAATCGGATTAAATGGGAAATTTGCCTGATGTCCGCTGAGATTTATCGTAGCACAATGTGTTATTGCAGCCTGAACAGCGTGGATGCAGGATGTTCGGAGCAACACGTTTTGAGTAATGCTTAACGCTGGTATGTGCCTGTTTCTACCTCATGGATCTAATCCTCACGTAACAGACTTGAAACTGAGCGACAGAGCATCATTGACAAGTTAAATGGTTAAAGACATCGCTTACCCGTGCTTTGGCATTAAGATATCAGCATGTAGAGCAGTCACGGTGCGCGCCGAGATGAAACGTGCAGCGCTGTCAGTCGACATGAGGATCTGTTGATGCTTCACCGCTGCGCCCCTCGTAGTTCCCGACCCTTTACTTATTAATCTGTCACAGCGATCGTACGTGAGCTAGAAATGCATTAGTTTGGGTAAGGCATACAGTATTGGTTGTGATTTAACCTATACATTTTAAATGAGAGGGGAGAGAGTTAATCGAAAAGGTTTGATTGCACTTCCATCATGAGAAGTACTAGGCAAGAAGCAGGAGACCTAAGCCAAAGCTCTGAATTTGTATGTTTATTGCAGTCTTGGACAGCTCTATTTGTCCGATTTTCTTATGTGTTGCCACACAACGTGTTTGGACGTTTAAGAAATATGAAAATCTTATACTGAAAAATATATCAAACAATATGACAACTAAAGGTGGCATAACATTTTGCAATGCACTTTGTACGGTTTGAGTTAAAACAATGGATACACTGTTCTAGATGAAGTCAAAAGGTACCTGGAAGCTTTTTGGGTGTCACATTTGGCCACATGACTACCGTATATGTGGCCTACATTATAGTTGTCTCTCTGAGAGTATGTTACACTTCAACTCAGTTCTGAGAGCACATCTTAAAGGGATAGTTCACCCAAAAATGAAACTTCTGTCATCACAGTCACCCTCTTGTTATTTCAAACCTGTATGACTTCAGCAAAAGACAAAAGAAGATATTTTGAAGAATGTACAATTTTATTGTATGGACACGAAACCAATCCACGTCAATGAGTACTACCGTTGTTCTGTTACCAACATTCTTCAAAATATCTTCTTTTGTGTTCCGCAGAAGAAAGAAAATCATACGTATTTGAAATGACAAGAGGGCGAGTAAATGATGACAGAATTGTTGTTTTCCCTGTATCCCTTTAAAGATGCTTCGAGCAATTTGATATCATGGCTTCTAATACACCAAAGTGCTTTTTTTATGTGATGGAGATTCTTTTTTGGGCCGCTGTTTAACTTACATAACATGTTTGTGGAAAAGTAGCAAAGGTAGAGTTAATTTAAAGGAACCCGGTAAAATGAATGTACACTCCTCCGGTATCCACCCATGAAATATGCACAAGTGCGCTATACAACACTAATTCTGTTCATTAGACTAATTACACGGTCTTCCCACTGTTTCATGTCCTCTGACACGTACCAAACACAACGTAGAGTACAGCATCAAGTGACCGTGACCGTTTCTGGATCACAGCATCTAGTGTTTAATTACTCATCCAATATGCTTCCTATTGTGTGTGATATGAGAGTTTGGAATTTGAGGGTGAGTGGTAATGTCAGCTTTGAGGGCCCCGCTGTGAGAGGTTGACTCTCACTCTTGGAAGCTGGCAAGAAAAACAATTCGACTCCCAGTTAGTCTGAGCAGGGCTTGAGCTTATTATCTCTATTCATGCCGCCTTTGCTCGGTGTCAAGATAGCTTGACAGTAACAAATAAAACTTTAAGAGGCCGAGAGCCGTGATTCCTTCTGCGTGTTGTTGTTTTCTATTCAAGTTTCATCAGCTGAAGAATGAGCAGGAGTGCAGAGGAATTACGGATACGGAGATGGATTTGAATAATTTTTCAAGACAGAAAGCTCTCCCGCTGATAGCAAAATCTACATTTTTAAAGGCCGCTCCAGTTTTAAAACAAACACAATAGACACAAAAAACAAATGAAGACGTTTTAATGTAGCAAAGGCCGATGGAATGAAAGTATAACACCACGTAATGTTCACATGTTCACTTTCCCATGATTGATCAATTATTAGTGAAATATATAACATTTAGTTCTTTAACACAGTCATCACTGAATCCGTGTACTACTAAACACCACAACAAGAAAAGCACTACTGTGTAAATACAAGTAAAAGCAGCACATGTTGTGAAATTGATCATATCACAATTAACAGATTCATCACATTTAATGACATTCAGTTTGCTGCAGACTTCAACCACTTGGTGTTTGATCACCACATGGCACATTGCATCACATCCATCAACACAATAACAATCCAGTGTTACTTCGTAGCGGGAATGAGGGTCCCAGACTACTCGAACATAATTACAATCTCAACAATAACGGATCTATTACTTGTTAACCGTAAGTGACACTTCATTGCCTATTCCCACATCAGCATTTTTATTTTATGACCATCTGTTCGGTTCGTCTTGGTGCTTGGTTTTCACAGTTTAATAATGGATGAGGTGTTTTAAAGAGAACAAGTACCGGATAACAACATACATGTTCATTATGGCAATAATGGGACGGCCGTTTCATGACTGACCATCTGCCCTCTTGTTTTGGAAAAAAGTCTTGTGAATAAGGCAAGATGTGAAGGACACTCAAAAATGGATGGAGAGGATGACATCAATGTTTATCAAGCGGCGATGAATTAGACTAACTAAATTTTATTGTAAATGGCTGAAATTGTCAGTTATTTGGTGATGCTTTAAATATTCATGGAATAATACATTACCAGCTCATTCTCCACTCACTAGCAAAAACAACAAATAACATGTATTGCATTTATCCCCAGCAGTTCAGTTTCTCACTGAATGTGAATTTTTCTCATGAAGATTTTGTTTATTTGTGATAATTCTTCATTTGACATGTTCCTCAAGTCGCTTTCTCTGGAAAGTCAATTTTTTCTGGATAGCCTGTGGATAATTGGGAACACGGATGCAATCCATGCATAATTTTTTGGAATGTATATCCTTGCTCAATGAACATCAGACCTGCTGTCTTTGCTCTCTTACACAGCAAGTGGTCTTTTTCCCCCCGGAGTCTAATCCAAATCCCTTCCCCCTTTTCAACAGCCTTATTTCTTGTTTCATAGGCTCACATGGCCAATCCGTTCGCACGCTGGGGGTTCCCTCATGTCTCCATGAAATAGGGTGCTTTTCAGTTTTTGTTCAGGCTGGGTGTCTCCATGCTATTGCTTCCCGGACAGAATCTTTGGCATCCCAGAAGGATAGCGAAAGCCCTGCGAAAGTCTGCATTGAAGGCATATATGATGGGGTTGAGCGAGGAATTGGCCCATCCGAACCACACGAAAACATCAAACGTTTTTGGACTGATGCAGGGCAGAAGGGTGTCACTGCTTTTCACATCGTGCTTGCAAAACGGCACCATGCAGTTCAGGATGAAAAAGGGCAACCAGCAGCAAACAAACACTCCCATTATGACAGACAGAGTTTTTAACACTTTTGTTTCCCTTTTGAACGACAGTTTAAAAGAGCTCTCCGAATCCACATTGGAAGCGCTTCCCATGCTGTCGTGGCGGATCTGAGCGCTCTCAGCGGCCCGTTCCAGGGCGGAGATCCTTTTGATCTGCTTCTGGGCGATTCTATAAATCTGCGTGTATGTCACGATCATGATGGCGACGGGAATGTAGAAGCTAATGAGCGAGGAGGATATAGCATATGTCCTGTTGAGGCTAGAATCACAGTTGTCCATCAGCGGCGCCCTGTGTGAAGCGTTCACTTCGGAAAGGCTTGTCGGCTGTGCCTTGTGCCATTTTAACTGCACCGGGATAAATGAGATGAGCACGGATAGCGTCCATGCCACACTGATCATCACGAAGGCCACCCTGGGAGTCATCTTCCTCTCGTAGCGGAACGGGCTGGAAATGGCCCAGTATCGGTCCACGCTAATAATGCAGAGGTTCAGTATTGAAGCTGTGGAGCACATGATGTCGAAAGCAACCCAAACGTCACAGAACGAACCGAAGGGCCAAAAGCCAGCCACCTCTGCCACAGCCTTCCAGGGCATGACCAGGATGGCCACCAGCAGGTCCGACACCGCCAGCGAGATGACAAAAAAGTTGGTGACTTTAGACCGCAGGTGGCGAAACTTTGTGACCGCTGCACAAACCAACGTGTTCCCCAGTAAGGTGGAAAGAATCAGAAGAGATAGAAAGCAACCTGTGAGAATTCGTGTGGATTTGTCACTTTCCATCAAGCCGCTGTCTATGACAGTTGTCAGGTTCAGATCCATCACTGCCATTACGTGCGACAAAATAAATGTCCGCTAAGGAAGGAAAAGTCTATTTTTTGGTTGTTTGTGGCTTCCTCCAAAACAAAAATAAGTCATGCTTTCATTTTTCCAGTTTGTCACGTCAGAGGTTCCCATGCACATTAAATTGTCCTGCATTGTATTTTTTCAGAACAAGTTAAATACTGAAGTTTAAACATTATACTACTAACATATTCAGTGATTATGGAAATGGAGTCAGTAGCCCATTCTGTATAGCTACGATGTTTACTCACCCAGTTAACGTCTCCTTAAACATTTCAGGTATTTCGGGTGATCATTTAGGCATTTACGTGTCCTTATGTGACATGAGGGTCGTGGATCGCCGCGCGCAATAGCATTTAGTTTGTGCATTTCCCGTTTTTGCATGTTACTTCGTAAAACAAGGGACGAAACTTATATTATAAGACAATCAATAAGACAACACCGCTTCCGCGCTACATACATTTACAATAACTGTTCATCCGTTCAAGTTAGAAAACATCGTTTACTTCTCTGTCATAAAAGCTGTATTCTGCACTTATTCCAACCGAAATGTCGCACGTGTTTCGAGCATTCCTCGTATCACGAATCATTTCAAGAGAGGAAAAAACTTCATGAATCGATCCCTGTACGGTTTTGTTTATAGTGTCCTCTTCAGTTTACGCGTATGTCGTGGATAAATGACTCGTTTCATCTGGTCGAAATGAAGGTGTTACTCCATCTGGAGACAGGAGGGCATGTGAGCGCAGCAGGACCTTCTGGAGACAAGAGCGCGCCGTCGCGCTCCAAAGCAAAAGACATGACAATCCCACTTCACACCGAGTCGTGTCGTGTCCGAGGGGCTTCACGAGAAATGACTCTAACTGTAGGGTGTCCGTTCTTGCAATAGGTGTTATAAAAGACGTGACCACATGTGGTGAATACAGAAGAATACATTTGTGCGCGTGTGCTCACAACTATTGCGATTCGTGATGCTTTCATCTTCATTTAATTTGTATTTTATGGTCAGACTACTAAGCGCAATGCTTTGTTTGATAGTCTGTATTGCTTTTTGTATTTGGATACATATTTGGTTCTTGTATATGGTGAGGCTATAGGCCTACTTTCCTTATACTAATGAATTGCTCATTTTTAATTTAAGTGTGGCTGGATAAAAACATTTTATAAAGGCGTTTATAAAATAAAGTATTAAAATAAAATGTCACACAACTCCCATATTTAGATGGTTTAAGGTTCAATCTTCTAAATCAAGTCCACGACTCCCCCTAATGGGCAGTCACGGTGTTTACCAATACGTTTAAATAAAATAAACATACATTTCTAATAGTTTTGATAGCCAATGACATGACGTTGTATGTAAAGCAGATGTTGCAATAAAAGCCTAAGGGTGAAAGGACGATTCGGGTGTATTTTATGTTCTTCCTCTATTGAACAATTGCATCGAAAGAGGTCTGCTCTTAAAATACTCAAAAACATGTTAGTGGAACTGAACATACAAGAAATTATAAAGGCATGTCACCCATATATTGTTGGTGGGTGTGATGCACCAAAGCTTCAAATAATAAGCATGCATTACAATGAAATTAAAGCTGAATTGAAATCGACCTCATTATTATAACTTGGCTCATCTTGCAGTGCTTCGAAAGACTCCAACTGAGCACTGAATGTTCACATAGTGTTTTTTACATAAATATTTGATAATAATAAAGTACTATTTGTGTAGTATGAATTCATTGTGAAATAACAGTCCATTTATAAACACACATTTATTGTTATGTGTCTCACTGTTTGTACCTTATCCATCCAATTGTTATACAAATAACGTGTCAAAAATAGATACCTTTTCTCAAATTGTTTGAGCGGGGAATTCTATATTAGACCAACTCAAATAATAATAGAAACTTCACAGGACGGGTTTACCAATGGATGTGGTTTACCATGCACATGGCCATAGAAGGTCTTCTCACATGTCCATATTTCCTTTTATGGTCCTTTGAGGTCAGATCTAGATCAATGCAGACATTTACTGGTTTCTCAGGTTGACACATTGAATGTGGACACTTTAGAAATAATCAACGATACACTGATGTATGACTGTATAGATGTGGCAAGCAGGAGCATGAATCACAGCTTCAAAGCACACTATACACCAAAGACCACAAAAGCTTACACAACCTACAGCTGCTCTTGTTTGCGGATAATTTCTTTCAAAATGCCAGTCATCATAGTTTGACCAATTGAGGCTTTTGATAGATTTTATCTCAAGCAAAAAATTCAAGTATAGAGCATGTTTCAGCAGAACCTCCCATCTCGTCCCCATTTATCCTCACATAAACAGAATACGATATTTGCCTGATATTTGTCTATTCATAGTGATATCTGCCAATGCTGATAGAGATATCGCTGTAGCATAATCATTGATGGACAGAATAAGGCCCAATGCTCGATAGCTTTTATCGGCCCATACCGGTTAATGGCAAGTTCAGATAATCCAACCAATCGCCTCGAGAACAGGTGCATTTATATCTACCCCTCCACTTTGCACCATCGCTTTGCCTGCCTTGCATCTCCTCGCCTGCCTTGCATCTCCTCACACTTGGCAGGTACTTATCATAGTCAAAGACTGGCAGAGTACTCTGGGTTCTGGTCAAATTTGAGCTCTGAGCCCTTCCCTCAGACGGCAAGATAAATACAGCATATCTGATTAAATGTTCATGTGAACTCCAAAAATGAGCATTAACCATTTACCACTGTACATTGGTTTGTGTTTTATCAGATTAGTATTTATTAATTGAAGAGCAGACGGTTTGTCTAAGCATGCAAAATTAACAAAGGATTTATTTTAAGCATTTTGTATTTGTTAAATGCTTTTAAATGGTGTAAAATCAATTTTGGAGAGATCAATGTAGATTGGAAACAAAAATCAATAAAGGGACATGAGCTAATAATGAACACGGCACCATTAAATAAGTTGACTTCAAAATATGACATTTATTTCTAGTGTAACATGATGTTTATATTGTTACAATAAAAGTCTAAACCTTTAAAAAAGAAAAAAGTCTAGTGTTGGTAATGATTTTCTTCTAGCGATGAAGATAATAACGTTAACATTTTAACCTTTAAAACGTGTACCAACAAACAGCCAACACACTGATTAAATAAATTAACAATAATAAATAATGAATAAAAGCGTCATAAATAAATAAATTGCTTGACAAATAAATTAAGTACAAAAACAAGTGACATCTCATTTAAATAAATAAATAAACTTGTCATTCACATCAGGTAACATTCCAATAGATTTCTAATTAGTTACAGTTTATGATGAACGCTGTATATACTGTTCAGTTTGCAGTTGGCCTTGTTCCACTTTTTGATAAAAGTGATGCTAGAGGTTATATAAGACTTGACCGGGTCCCTAGAGAATCTTCGTTTTCTGATGATTTTTTTCTCACAGTTGTTCATTGGCTTCTCCTAGAAGAGTCAAATAAATAGTTAAAGTAATTGTTTACAGTGCAGTCAAGTTGAAAATATCATTTTCCTTTATCTGAACAGAAACATTTAAATACTAAAGGGTCTTTTAATAAATACGCTTTAAATCGTTCCTATGCATTGCACCTGTAAGACTTATCATCAGCGATTAATCTAAATATGAAGATGGCCAAAAATGTATCTAAATAATGTAGTTGAATAAAATGCTGAGCCAAAATATAATACTGTAATATAACAGGACTTACAGTGTTAGGCGAAGGACGTTGGGAGTTCAACATGTCTATGATGTTATACAAATGGTCCTTATGGGTTGTACTGTTTATTAACTTGATAGATTCATTAAGGTTTTGAACAAATGTCTCCTCACATTTACACTGTTCGAAAAGAACACAAAAGAACAAAACGTTATTCAATTTAAACTTCTATAATATTCAATTTTCCATGAGAGAATAATGTAAAGCACTTACATGATTCAATGAAATTGAGTGGAGCTGAGTGTCATTGACTGTCTGCAAATTGAGAACAAGTCCATTAATGTAATCCAATATAAGAAGGCACCACATTTGTTCAGCCATTTCTCATCACTATGATGACACATCCTTCAATAATCTGTTTCATATTCTCCTGTATTTGTTTGCAAAATGTATGTAGTTTACTCACCATGAAATGAGTCGCTTTACTAAGACCTTCCAGTTCTCTTAGAATTGTGTTGAAGAAGTCTTCGTGTGCAGAGCACATGGTGAACAGAATGACAAGAATGAGTACTTTCATGTTATTGAAAGGGATGCTTTCTAGAGATAATGATCTTGTTCTGCACTCTAGCATTTATATAGGCCTTAAAGCAGGAAGTATATACCACATACATGCATGCGATCACACCTCAAATATAGCCATGATGTAAGCTGATAGTTCCTAAATAGATTTTTCAGGGGGAAATACCAGGGGTTTCATTGAGCATCTTACTGCCCACTTGGAAAACAATAGCAACTTTAAATTATGGTAATATTGCCTGTGTGAATTGTTTGGAGATTGAGGTTCAATATGCCAGCTGTCTTGCTATGTTTCTTAATTGAGCAATGGTTTTCAGAAACAGACGTCATGATGAGATGTAAAAGCTAATAAAACAAGAACACAGCACCAATAACATTGACAGTCATTTTTAACATTATTTAAAAGTATAACTCATATAACTGTTGATATCTGTCTAAAAGAGACAGTGAGGGCACAGTTAAATTCTAGCGATGCCACCATTCTCAATGTAATATTGAACCATTCGGTACGACCTCCATGGTTCAATACGTCCAAGTGAATTGCAGTTTTGCGTTTAAATTATTTCTGTGAGCTTCTTTACACTCTGAACTGGCTCTGTGTTTGTTTGTTTGTATGTCTGTGCGCTGAGAAAGATAAACCCATCCCCACGAGTAATATGCTGTTGAGTATAATGCTGATGAACAGAGACGGGGTGGCTTAAAGTGTATGCCCAGGTGATAATGACAGAATTTTGTCTCATCAAGAATGTATTTTTACACCTCATACGAAACCAGCACATTCGCGTTGCTCTCACCCAGCACATGAAGAAAGAGCATCTATAGCACCATCCCAAAGTCCGTTTAATGACAGTCATGCCACTCGGCTGACTTTCGGACATCTATTTAGGTCATTGCAGCTTCTTCCAATTTATTGCAATGGCAGTGCGCACCTTGTTGCTATATTATCTTTGGCCTTTCCCATTGAGCGCTAGTGTCGGCAGTGATAAACACGCACCAAACGTTTACTTCCATTACAGCAATCGCAAGTTTAATTAAAGTTAAATACTCTGATGTGCAAAACCTCTTCAAGAAGCTTATTTTACTGGCATGTTGATGAACAGTAAACCAAAAACTGCTGTGAGCTGCCAGTGTAAATCTTTACATTTATTCAATATGCCAGGAATTTGTACAAGTTGAGTCGAAACCTTGGGTGAGCTGTATTGTTGCATCCCTAGTTTTTGTAGACATGACAATTAAAAAAGCCCATGTGTTTGCCTCTGAAACTGTCTAGATCCGCATAATGTCTGTTTGACCTTTAGTACATTAAGATTAGTTTACATGACCCGATTTAACACCAGATATTTTACAAGCTGGCCATGTCACATGATCTGCTTTTGTGCCAGTGACGGTTAGAGAGTTGGGGTAGGAGTTTTTATATGTTTTTGCGATTCGTATTTGACTAATTTGTACGAATTCGCTATAACCCACACTTTCATTTTATGTTTACACATTCCTTCTTACACTATCAATCATATTTTGTTCAAACTATTTTATTCAAATCAATCACAAACCTGAATTAATTTAAAATATTTTGCAGTAATAACTACCACAATAGCAAGTGTATTGTTTGTCTTAATAGTTACCTTTTTGTGGACTATATATTATATGATAAATTTCTTCTATATATTAAATATATGTATTAACATTTTATATATATATATATATATATACAGATATATATACAGTGGGGCAAACAAGTATTTAGTCAGCCACCAATTGTGCAAGTTCTCCCACTTAAAAAGATGAGAGAGGCCTGTAATTTTCATCAGAATGATAAACAGAATGAGAAAAAAATCCAGAAATCACAATTGTGAATTTTATAAAATCAAACTATGGTGGAAAATAAGTATTTGGTCACCTACAAAAAAGCAAGATTTCTGGCTCTCACTGACCTGTAACTTGTTCTTTAAGAGGCTCCTCTGTCAGTATTAAATAAACCTGCCCACAACCTCAAACAGTCAGACTCTAAACTCCACTATGGCCAAGACCAAAGAGCTGTCAAAGGACACCAGAAATAAATTTTTAGACCTGCACCAGGCTAGGAAGACTGAATCTGCAATAGATAAGCAGTTTGGTGTGAAGAAATCAACTGTGGGAGCAATTATTAGAAAATGGAAGACATACAAGACCACTGATAATCTTACTCTAAATGGAGGAATGAGCCAAACTACCAGCAATAGTGTGTAAAAACCTTGTGGAGACTTACAGAAAACGTTTGACCTCTGTCATTGCCAACAAAGGGTATATAACAAAGTATTGAGATGAACTGTTGCTATTGACCAAATAATTATTTTCCACCATAATTTGCAAAAATAAATTCTTTAAAAATCAGAAAATGTGATATACATCATGTACCTAAATGTAATCTACTATTTGATCAGTTTTCTCCACATGCATGGGGTCACATTTAATGGTGTCTCCTGTCCGCAAGTGATGATAAGGTTTCGGGTGAGATTTTATCTTGTTAAACTGTCACGTTATTTTGCTTTTCAGAGTCGTTTGTTTTTTCTCAGTGTGGAACTGACAAATTGACACCTTTTTATAGTAATATTAAAAGGTCAAAGCGCAGATGTTTATGAATTACGCAGTTGGTTTCAGTTTACAAATTAGGATATGGGTGAACCCATTTACCCTGTATATGTATATAGTGGAAGAATGTAGATTTTGCTCTTTCATCAGGACATTGCGACTCTATTTCACCAGAGCAGCATTCAAAAGATAACAATAGCCAGGATATGTATGAGAAATAACATAAAAATGTATTATTGGCTAAAATTTCAACTGCTAAGTGTGTAATAAGCGGGATGACGTACAAGCAGCAGGCTGCTATCACGAAATAAACCTGTTCAGCGTGATTCAAGACCTGATCACAGGTGGCTTATTTCTGCTATAACAACCAGCTGCTGGTACATTATCCCTTACATAACAAACCAGAGAACGAGGGCGAGAATGGTGGCAGCGGTATGTCAAATAGTGCGGGGGACAGAAAAATCTTGACCTTAAAGTGAGGGGGCATGTCCCCCGCGTATTCTACACCCATGTGTGTATGCATGATTCTGTCTCAGAGCTAGTAAGATTGACTACACTTTAAAAATGTCCACCCATTCTAACATCAAAACTTTGGCTCAAATGCTGCCTTAAATTATTACGTTAAGTCTAACTGGCCATACAAATTACTTTATTGTCAATCACGGCGCGTTGCACATGCGGCGCCGCCATCTTCAGAGGTTGTTTAATAGCAACTGATACGTGATCCTCTGTGATTTCCTTCGTGTTGTTTACAAGTCGGAAAACAAAAAGATCGTATTCCGTTGTCTAGTTTCTGTCCTAAATGACTGTGCGACTTGCCGCTACCACCTACAAATATGGCCGCGACACCCAGCATGCAACACAGCGTGATGTCAGCACCACCTTCTCTATAAGGTCAGCACCACCTTCTCTATTCAAACGAGAACACATAATCAGCAGTGCTATATTGTGCATATGTGAAGTGTAATTGAAACTCAAATTTTGTAATAGTCTATTTCCCGTCAATTGAGGAATTAGCTGCAGCTAAAAAAAGCTTATCAGGAAGTTGTAGGCTTGCACGTACTAACAGTTTCTCAGGCCACACAGAGGGAAATCCGTCGATGAGCTAAGAATAATTATTAGTTGAAGCCCCAGCTACACAAAAACAACCATGTCAACCATGACCCCTGAAATGATGACTCATTACTAACTGCTTTAAAGTCAATAAATGTAATAGGCTAGTGGTTCAATTCAGAAGGGAACCACTGCCAAACTGACAACAAAAGATCAGTAAAGATCGGAGAAGAAGGTCAGTAGCTCCACGTTCCTCTGTGAATGTCAC
The DNA here is from genome assembly GCF_947034865.1 of Barbatula barbatula. Lineage (NCBI taxonomy): Eukaryota > Metazoa > Chordata > Actinopteri > Cypriniformes > Nemacheilidae > Barbatula > Barbatula barbatula. The sequence continues at coordinate 14,662,517 of NC_136781.1, read as the reverse complement.
ATGTACAGAAGCAAAAGAGTCTGGGGAAGTTTGGGATGAGCCGATGCACAAACAGCTTGTTCTACACCTGCAAATTAGAGAGCATCTTGCACCACTGCACCAGTCTCAACCACAAACCTTGTAGGTGAGCGTCTCTCACTGAAACCCCATCCAAAACAGTGCAGTTGAATAATCACACACATGAGACCAAGAGTCATCTCAAACCTATGCCGCGCTAACTGCATATAATTGGGAAGAAACAGTTCATTATATACATTTGTGTAAATATGTGCCAAAGAGGAGGCCTTCGACAGGTAGTTCCCAGTCCTACTTCACATATTATTATATTACATTGTCATTATGGCATGCTTCTTTGAAAACAGCTGCTACAGAACAATATGTTTCGAGAAAAGGTAGCACTTTGTTTTACAGTCCTGTTACCCATGTACATACTATTTACTTCCTGTGTGACTGTAATTCCTACGTTCTCATCCAGAACCATCTTGCACCTAAACATAACCTGTAGTACTTGTAGTTAGAGCAGTTTTTTGTTGTAGAAGTACACTGAAAGTGTGCATACTGTTATATAAAGTGCAACTGTATATGAACATTTAAAATATATTACTCATTTGCACATTCTGTAAATCTTTGTAGTATTTTAGTAATATTGGATTATTGAATTTCAGTGTATTGTGAAGATATTTAGTTTTATGCACTGTGACTCTTAACTATTCGTATTGCTTCACTTGTCAGACAAGTTTTATTTTGGGATGAACCGTTCTTTTGCAAAAAGCCACTCAGGTGTGACGGACAGTAAAATGAACGGTTATTACTCAAGGGAGTGTCATAGATGTAAAGAAATTCAAACAAATGATAACTTTTAAGCAAAACACAATTTTTCCTGTGTCCCTCCAAATAAAAACTGGGTCATGTGAGGTGGACGAGTAATAATGTGTTTAAATTCCTACGCAGTATTTGCACTATTTTACAGTCCTGACATATCATGTGCAGATTATACCTTATTATGTGTTCAAATCTACATACAATGAATGCATTCGGACATATCAATCAACCCAACCTCAGGAAAATGCTTCCAGTGAGTAAATCATATATTTTTGATATGAATTTTAAATGTCATAGCTAAGTGTGCACATTTTTGCATGTCATGCTACAAAGGTGCAAATACCAGTGAATTTAGAAAACGTTCGTGTCATGACTCATTTCATGTCAACAATGTGATAACTCAACATTTCTAGCATTTGTCTTGTCTTAACACCATCAGCTGTTAAATAAAGAGGTATACCTCTGTCAACCCACAATCTCTATTCAGTGGAATTTACCTTAATGTTATTTTCATTGCTGTGACTTTGAGGCACACATGTATGAGTGCTTAATAAGATTTTAAATTTTCTATGATTTTACGAATGACAAGAACGAAAACAGCGCTTTACATGCTTAACCTTCTTTATTAGAGTAGTACTGCTATACAATCACAAACGTTTCCTCATTCGTGCATCGTTCATCTTGAGTTTCACACATTTGGTTTGTCGAAACCATTACACCTATGTGTCTTTTTTTGATGAAGAGTCATTGAAGTCACTCGGCCTCATTGACACGTCTTGATGTCAGTGTGGTAATTTCCAAAATCCATAGATCCTTCCATTTAACATTACTCAACCGTACCGAACCAGATGAACTTCCCCAGATTTACTTTCTCCAACCCCAGAAGACTTTGCGGCCAAAGGCGACGAGCATGAGAGTTGCCCCAATCTCTGAAGATGGAGGGGAGGGGGTGTATATTTCTGCATACTTGACAGAGATGGTGTGGTGATATGTGAAATAGAGGAAATTTCAACCCTAGTTTCTAACGCTGCGCTGCTTCTCCACATTGGGGAGAAAATAGCTTACCACCAGTATCTCTTGAGACTAAAACATGACTCACACGAGAAATGTACTGTGAAGAATTACCCTTCATTTATATTTATTAAAATGTGTTCATACACGGTTTTATGAGTCACAGATCTGGCCACCAGGTAAAATGTCTTAAAACCTGGTCATAAATAGCAGAGGTTATTACTTAATGTTCTATTCAAAGTATTAGCTTTTGTAGATTTGGACAACAACTATACCTATAAACGTGATGTAGGACCTTTGCGCTACATTGTCATTTAATCAGCATTTTAAATGTATTGTGGCCATTCCAGTCTATTGTCTGTCGAATTTCAACAAAGGTAAACCTCGGGAGTGAGATAACATGTATTTATACTTGGGATGTCGTAGTTGAAGTGGTCCACAGAAATATTGATCTTTTTAGCTTGTCACGTTATGGTTTCTGCAGCAGGCCAAAGGCTGCAGAGTGTTGCACATGCTGACCTGTAGGTGAAAGGGTTTTCAAGACAGGATGTGGGTCACTTCTTAAAAATTGAGTTTGGGGGGGGATGACAAGTAAAAGAGTATAACGTTTACCATTATGATGGAAAGACACAGGGGCATGAGTGGGTGGTGAGAGTTCAGGGGAAGAAACACTGACTGGGTCAGACATATGGTCAGACGTATGAAGAGAAGTATTAAAAGATATTATTTATAGTTTGATGCGGTGTGGAGATCAGATCTAGACCTTTTGTGAGTGTGATGCGTTTGGAGGTCGATTGAGGTCAGCAGATATATAAAGTCATATGAAATAGAGATAGTTCACATAACAATTTGGTTATTGATTATCCCCTCATGTAGCTCAACACCTGTGAGTTTCTGTGGAACGCAAAAGATGATATTTTGAGAAATGCTTCAGAGGTTTTGTGTTCATACAATGGAAGTGAAGGGGGCCAATGTTGTTCTTGAAAAATATCATCTTTTGTGTTCTGCAGAAGAAAGTCATTTGAAATGACTTGAAGATGCATAAAGAATGAAAAATGTAAACAATCTATTAACATATTCATATGTCAGCAGACAACATTAAATATTTTAATCCAAAGCGTTGTGCAAGTGAAACACCAGATACAGTCAGTCATGTTTCGAATACAATTTTTAAAGTAGGTCAAAAGGTGGAGATTAACCGAGAGAATAATTTTCGGTTTCAGGATTATGTGCTTTAGACTAACTTTCCAGAAATAGAGGTCAGGAAGCAGCAAAGACTTGCGTCAGTAAATTTAGGTAGGAGGACGTGTTTAATTCTTCTTATTCTACTAAAACACTCTCCCTCACCCCAGCTTAATATGTTGGGATGACTATAAGGTCGCCATTCATGGTTCACTGTTAAGTGGATATACTAGGATCTGTGTCGGCTCTCTATATTAGCATACAAGTAAATATATGATGTGAACCACAGTAGAAAGTAGCAGGAAAATAGGCCAGATAAAAAGTTGGGTTATTTTTTCTACCCATTCGCTGTGCTGAGCAGAATGGGAATGCATTTTATCTGGTTATTATCTAAGCGTTGGCTATTTTTTGTGGAACCAAGTTCGCTGGGTTACAGGTTGGGTTACTTTCACTGACAACTGAGGCCGGAGTTTACAATCGTCTCGGGAAGGAGTGGCTTACAGCGATGGCAAATTTGTTGGATTTATAAAAAATAAAATCTCCAACCAATGAAAATGTGGTTGCGGTCTAAAATTTTCGGGGGTCATTTTTATGCAATTGGAATATTTGGGCAACAGACAACAACAGCAGCATGATTACGAAAGGTAAGCACTATCGTTTTATAATGTGTATTACTGTTATAACATTAATGTGTAACGTTACTGATCGAAACGTCAAATATGTCCTAAATTTTGCTATAGCTATTTGCTTGTTGTGATCTTTAGTCAGTTTTCTCTTCCTCCGACTTCCGACTATAATACTAGTTCACGTTACCCAAGTTTGCCCAAGTGGTGCTGGCTAGCATTGATAAAACATTACCAGAAAGACTATAAGCAACACTTCTCTAACCAGTTACCAATGTTAATAAAAATGCCTGGTGAAATGTGTACCGATACAGGAAGTACATCACAAAAATCACTCAACTACACTGTTAATCCTAATAAGTTGGGAAAACAAAAAAAAACAAAAATTTGTAGTTGTTGTACTAAATACTTTTAATTTTGAACACCATAGAAATGTACAGTTAAATAAAAGAAAGATAACCTAAACATTTCAGCTACTTTAACAACTAACAAAGTGTCTTCACAGAGAGTGATGTAACACACATGACTGCTATGGCACCTCCCACATCGCGAGTATAAGCGCCACTCTTCTGAATGATGTAACTCCAAAAGTAATAAATACAACAAACTCTTCTAAATATCCAAGATGAACATTCATCATTAGCTTTCTAAAAAAATGAAAATTCATTCTGAAATTCATTCTCCACAAATCGTCTTGAATTAACTTATTTAAACTAAGTTAAACTAACTCAAAAGTAAGAATTAGTTACAGGAACTCAAAATATTGAAGTTAGTACATTTTTAGACATAAAATTAGTTTACATTACTTTAACTATTTCATTACTTTGAACATTCGGGTTTACAGTGAGTAACGCCGGACGCTCGGACCAGCAAGTTACATGTTGCAGCAGTCAGACACCACAATAGATTTAGCGAGAAGTTCAGGTGCGTTTTATCGTGATTGGGGCACAACTCTCCATGAGTGGATCTTGCGGGCCGGAGTTGAGAACCACTGTATATTACTCAGTGACAGAATGACAGGACTATAAATAACGTGTTTCAGGAACAGATTTGTTGGATATAAAGTCCTTTATTTGTGGCCTTTAATTGCAGATTCTTTGTATGCACAAACAGCTATATTACTACCCAAAGGGTAGGTCAAATCAAAAAGGAATAACATGGGCCAGCTGTTGCACTGCTCTGTGTACATAAACTCTGTGATTCTGCAGTGCTGCTTCTGTGTTACTTTAAGACAGTGTAACACTGTTTATATTGTTAGCATGAAATGTAGTTTCTTTTTTCTCTTAAGGTTGGAACGAATATGCCAGGATCCACATATCTTGGTGCATGGGGACAAAGAGAATTCCTCCCAGGTTTTCACCATTTTCTAAGGCGAGGCAGTTGAACAGGAGAACTTACTCAAAGCAGTGGATGCTTCAAAATGTTCTACATCTATGACATAACGTATCCATGCCCTCTGCTTCCATATGGGAGTTCTTGTAGCATTCAGTCTATAATTTTCCTGGAGGAGTTCCTTCAACACGTTGTATTCAGTGAGTAGTTCCAGTTGCCCGCAGGCATAAAGGTGAAGGTGTCTGACACAATGCATACTTTGTAAAGTGCTTATTATTGTATGCTTTTTTTGTATACAGTATGTCCTCTGTGTAGACAGATTTTGCCTTCTGAATTTGTGTAAGGTATGTGCATATTTTGTGTTTTGCGTTTGTGTATATTATATGCACATGTTCTGAATTTGTGCAGTGTATGTACACGTTTGTGATTTTAATGTGTTTATGGTACGTGCACATTTGTTCTTAATATATGTGCACTTTGTTTGAATTTGTGTTAGGTAAATGCACATTTGTGTTCCGAATTGTTGTACAGTATGTACACATTTGTGATTTGAATGCGTACGTAGTTTCTGCACATTTGGTACTTGTGTGATTTGTAAATGCACATGTGTTCCAAATGTAATGTATGTTTTCGTTTATTATGTCCTGTGTACGTTTTTATTTTTAATTAGTGTATTTTGAACGTTTTAGACATATATGAAATGCCAACCCCACCAAAATTGAGTACATTGTATTGTTTTAAACAAATTGTACAAATAAACAATCAGAATTTGAAATGTATGCTGTATTTATAAAATGATGTCATAAATAAAAATGTACAGTAAACTCAACTGTTTGGTTACTTGTAACCCAATTGCTTTTTTACCCAATTCATTCCCATAGTTGGGAAGGTACTATACCAATCCATAGTTGGGTTATTTTTAACCCAACATTATTTAGTGTGCAGGTGTGAGCTATTCACAGTCCGAAAAGAGACGACAGGAAGGCTAAGAATCTGGTGAGGATGCAACACTTTTTGTTAATCCTATTTTGGATTCAGACGCCAGCTCTTGGTACCGCTGTGATTGATTGCGTTATCAGGCATGTACCTAATATACTACATACAAATCTGTCGATTCTTCTCTGTAGACATTTTTGTTGTTATATTTTTGCTGAGTGTTTGTGTCATTTAATGAACTCTTGGTTTGACAGTTGTGCCTAGACATCTAAAGCGTATATACTTCTTTTTACCAAATTTTAGGGTGTAAATTGTTATATTTTGCCTGATAAAGGGTTGATCATTTACCTAACCTCTTGTAAATTTTAATGGGAATTGCTTAATGGAGGATATAAGGATCAAGGCTGGCAACCAAACAATGTAGACTCCATTAAATTCATTGTATAGACACACTGAAACATTTCTGAAAGTATCTTCTTTTAGTCTGATCATAAAAAACTGCCAATATCTGCAATTAACTGAATATAAATATGCTATACTTGTTAAACTGGTGACACTTGGACTACGTTTTAAAATCTTAAATGGTAACTTTATACTTTACATTTTTAGTTTAACATCTTTATTAGAATATGGCCACTTTTATATATTTAGGTCTTTACTTGAATACGGAAACATAAAACCCAGTTCTACAATATTTCTACTTGCTGCACCTCCGATTTGGGATATTTTAAACCTTACCCGGAAATCATTTCTGTAATGATGCCGTTTTAAGGCTTCTAAATACCTGTAATGTTACTAGCTGTTATTTTCGGGTTTGAGGTGGGAAATAACTCAAATCCCAGGTGTATGGAACGCAGCATAAGTCACTGACAGATACCCATCCCCTATCAGCCAATCACTGTTGGCATAGCTTGGTGACATCATTCATGGTAACAAGGTTAACCCCGCCCTTTCTACTAGCTTAAAAGGACAGTTCACCCAAAAATGGACATCACCGTCTGAATACATTTCTTTGTTCTTGCTCTTCTCACAGAGAGAAATATTTTGAAGATCGGTTGTAACCAAACAGTTCTTGACTACCATTGTAGGAAAAAGACAATTGTAGTTAAAAGTGCCCCAGAACTATTTGCTTTCCAACATTCTTTAAAATATCTCATTTTGTGTTTAATTGAACAAATAAATGTACATAGATTTGAAACAACTAAAGGGTAAGTGAATAAACACAGAATTTTCTTTTTTGGATCAACTGTTCCTTTACTGAAATCAAGCGTATAACCCTTAGACTTCTGGCAAGTCACGCAAGTCACACTTGCATCACCTTGCCTCTTCTATAGAAATACGGGTTACACTTTACATTAAGGTACCCTTTATGAAGCATTTATAAATGTGTTAATAAGTAATTTACAAATGCATTATAAAGCAGTTTTAATGCCAAATAGTGAGCAGGTATAAGAAAAACAACAGAACACCCTACAGCGTCCAGTCTGACAGCCTATATTGCAAACATCATCAAGATAATGAATATGCTTTCCAGTCAAATAAATGATAAATAAATAAATGTATTAAGCATTTATAACATGTGAGTTGAACATGGCTCACTATTTGGCAGGTAAGAATCCCTCTTTTTATTCATGCAGTTATAACTGCTTCATAATGCATTTGTAAATGACTTATGTATCATTAATGAACACATTTATAAATGCTTCATAAAGGGTACCTTAATGTAAAGTGTTACCGAAATACGACGCAATCACAGCTTCCGTTTTAAAATTCATTCAGATAATAGCAGCTTATCCCGTTGCTCAGGAGCAAATTACCCTCCTCCATCCCCAGCTCCACCTCACATTTACATCCGGACTCGACTTCTGTTATTCCTTTTCATACGACTCAGCTACATTTTAATTGATGTGTTACGCTTAAATGTCTTTAAAACTAGTGAAATCTGCTTGTTCTGTTTGTTTACCCTAAGGTAGTTTATCGCTGCGCTCCCTTCTCTTATTCGTGCTGGCTGTATGGATGGGCAGGGAGTTTTGCCCAGAACAGAACCATACCACCAATCTAAACTGTATGCTAATTGCCAATTCCTGGAAGTGAACCTGGCAGAAAGTTGTTTTTTGAAGAGTAAACGCTAAACTTAAAACATTAACGCTATCATGGAGAACTCCTGTGTTTATATCTGATGTTTCAGCTCCAGGTGATTGTGTTTGCTTGAGCATGTCACTCAGATAAACAAATAAGGTTTAAATAGAAAGTGGTTTGTGGTAATCTCTTAAAACACCAATGCACTTGAAGCTTTCTAAAGGTTCCACCAGATAGCGCTGTTTAGTCAAGATCTAAGAGGCTAATTTATTTCCACCTTACAGTTCTCTCATCTCCTGAATGCCTTTGAAGTGAGACTAGTCTAAATTCAATAGATTTAATCTGGTCAACTGGTCAAAAAAGATGTCGTTCTCTGTGGCAAAAGTTTTTTCTACCACATACCCAAGAGGCTTTAGTGACACACATTCAAATTCATTTCCGATTAATTGTTGTTAGTATTTGTTATTAATACTTTATTGATTACGGCTGGTCATATAATGATTTATTTACATAACATTGCGAGTATAAGAGCTGTTTAGATTCAATAACTGAACATTAACAGTTTCACTACTGGGTATTAGGCAGACAGCTAAACTGACAGACTGATCACACAGGAAACTGCAGAGAGCATTTCTAGAAACAGTGATAAGAATCACAAAACAAAGCCACATCTGAGCAAGAGCTGTACTACTCATCTGACTAAAAATGCTTAAGCATGATTGACTTTGATGAGATTGACAGTTTTTTCCGATTACCAAATGTTTTTGCAGAGCTACATTCATATCCATGTTTATTGAAATAGCAACGTGGTTGTAACACCATTTCATATTTCTATATTTATTCTTACTGTCATTTTAATTAAGAATACAGTTGTTTTTGTGTTATCCTTCATTTGAACAGATCTCATAATCTCTAGTTTCTCTAAAAGTTCCCCAGAGATCTTGCAGGTGAGAGAAGCACATGGCTAAAGTGTGTTAAGCTTAACTTGTGCTTTTACATATTTATGAGGCAAACATCATTTATTTGGATTTTCTTGTGAAACTTGTGAAACAATACTTTGCTTGTGAACCGTTAAAACAAACTTTTTAAAATTCAAAACCATATTTTTTTATGTATTTAGAAAACCACATTACACAGTACATGTTAGATAAATGCATCAGGCATGTGTGTATGCCCAATACATTAATTAAAACGATTTACATGGATATAATGCAATAAAAAAGGCCATAAACCTGAAGAAGAATGATTCAAACAAGTTCAAAAATTTCAGAAGTATGAAAATAAAGCATCCGATATTGAAGTGAAATAAAATGATTTGATTATAAAATATAATTATTACAAATAAAACGTATACATTAAAACATATTTTTTATAATACATCCATAATGCATTTATAGTAACACACACCATCTATCAGGCAACAGCGCCCCCTGCATATAAAAGATCGATTTGAAGATTGGTAGATTTTGCATTAAAAAGAAATCCAGTATAAAGTGCATTTGCATTTGTCCAATGAAGTGCAATCGATGATCAGATTTCTCGAAACGATTGTCTTTGTTATGTCTCATAGCTTTATGCCGTAATAACGGTAAAGTTTTGCAGGTTTTGTAACGGATGATTACGTTGAAAACAATACAAACATATTTCATGAACGTTGAACTGAAATGATTATATTAAGGTCCAGGTTATAAACAAATACATACTTTACAAAAAAACAATACTGGTGTGCATCTTGAGACAAAATTATGGCACATAACGTTTTAAGATATGTCAGTGCAAGTCGTTTTCAATCAGGACATCTCTAACATTTAAGTTAGTCTGAGACTAGGTTTAAGAAACTGCCCCCGTGTCATTTAGGGCCCAAAATATTGTGTGATTTGCTGACATCCATTAGTGGTCAGATGCTTCCTAAGCTCCTGCTGTCTGTTTAGAAGTGAGCCAGTCATATATAAAACCAGGGTCGGTGTAGTATCAAAATCTGACTCCCCATGAGAAGTAGGGAAGTCAAAATCTCACAGGGAGATCAATTTCGGCAACACACCGGATCTAGGGAGGGACTAGGGCAGACATTACCCTCCAGATTTTCAGAAACCAGTCCAAGCCCTTCTGAATCGATAGCACTCCCTGTCAAGTGATGTTGCTTTACGATCCCAAAAATGAATCCTTTTTACACATTTCGTTAGTTAGTATGTAGCTCTGTGGTTGGAGCATGGTGCAAGCAACGCCAAGGACATGGGTTCAATCCAAGGGCTTGCAGATACTCAAAAACATATGCGTAGTATAATGCAATGCGAGTTGCTTGTCTGCCAAATGCATAAATGTAATCAAAACTCATGTAAAAGCTTTTGGAATTTTGTTTCATAGTTTGTCATAAATGTAATACTATGTAATGGCGGGTTTACTTGTGACAACATGCCCCAATACGAAAAGGTCAACTTATTTCTGGGTCTTATTCGTACTGTATGTGTTCAATACAACAATAAGAAAAAAAAACTGATTTATAGCTGGAAGCATAACCAGTTAAAACAAAATATCAAATACACAAACACACAATAGGTGGGGCGTTCATTGAATGTCAGGCAGATTCCACGTGGGCCTGCAATGAATATTGCCTTTACACAACGTAAAGGATGTAAAGACATTGCATTAATGGAACCTCGTCCCACTCCACATGGAAAGAATTATGTGCAGTTAAACACTATTTATTAGCCAAACTTTGAATTATCATTGTCCTCCCTACTCAATTTTGAAGGGTAATTCACATCTTTCAACACACTACACACTTATGATGAATGGGGGTGTATTTGAGAGTTATTTGATGTTTATCAGTTTATCTGTTATCTGGGGAGTACCTTTCAACAGCCTTTCTCAAGACTATAAGTAGATTGATGTGTCAGTGCTGAAGTTGAATGTAGTTAGAGACGTGCGCCTGATCATCTGGACACCTCAATAATAGTTAACAAACATGAGGAGCTTCGTGCTTTTTGCACTTGCGTGTGTAGCTGTTACAGAATCAAAAGCGGAGGATGTCAAGACCATTCTCTTGAAGGAAAGTATAGACAGCATAAATAGCATTCTAAAAAACTCTTCGGAAGCGGTAAGAATGGTCTATTTTTGTTTATCTTCATTTTTTACCGCTCTAGAAAATTTGGAAATGTGTTTATTTACACTAGTTAACAATATTTCAAACGTTATTTTTTACAGATTCTTCACCAGAATGTAAGAGACGTGTTTAAAAACCAAGCCTGCTCAGTAAGTCCAATTCTGTTGATATTTTTATCAGATTATATAATCACCAATTTGTGATGTTTAAACAAAATACTTTCGGAATGATCTCATTTATTCAGTTTTAATACAAACAAGTCTTATTTCTATGACAACATAGGAGGGAAGCCTTTGCCGAGCAGCAGTAGTTCTTAAAGATGCACGTCGAAACAATGAACTAAACATGCTACGACGACGACTATATTCCTATTCAGCCTATATAGGGGTAAAGCATCAAATCATTTCTTTAGACACATTTAGCAACTTGATAATGTTACTTTACGTCGTAACCTCCTTAAAGAGGTAGTTCACCCAAAAATGGAAGAGTTACAACTTACTCTCTTGTTAATTTGTAAATTCAATATAACATTTTTGACTGTGTTTCTCCACAGCACCAGAACTGCACCGTGCAAAATGCAGATGAATACTTCATGCCATATCTCCTGTCAAACTTAAAACGCTGCTGCCAAAACCTCTTACGACAAAAGAAACCTCGCTAGATGTCCTATTGCAAGCATGCATTTGTTAGAATAACTGGTTGTCTCATATTTATAGAAACGTTTGAAGTATTTATCAATAAAGTATTGTCAAAAGAAAACGTAGTTTGGAATTTCAGTACAATAAACCCACCACTATATTATACCTTGTAAAATAATTTAATAATTTAAGTAGAGTACAAGACAAAACACAGTAAAATGTAAACATTTTTAAATACGGTTTTACTACAGTGCACTGGAAATACATATTATAATTGAACTGAGCTAATGGCATGCACATTCTCAGTATATAAAAATGAATAGCATAGCCTGTGTACATTGAGCTAAAGCAATTGCACGCTGCCAATTATGTTAAACAACAGAGTGGATTCATTTCATTTTGCCTGATGGAGGCAGCCAGCATATCCATTAATGTAAAGTCAAATATACAGAAACAGTGTTTTGTTTAAAGGTGCCTTGTGGAGTACTATCATAACATGTTGATGTATCCCCACCTAAATCTAGCTATGGAGCTGTGAAGTTCCTGCATAAACGTGTGATGTACAGTATGTCAAACTGCCCTTAGATCACCTGGATTACTCTTAATACTTCCTAAGACATACAGTGGGCTTTGCAAATTCATAAATCTGGTCCTTATCAGACAAATGCCTCATTGCAGCAGGGATTCGATAGCAGCCTCTGGTTTGGAAGAGCGTTTCCTAAAAAAATGATAAAAAAGCAGGTTGTTTTACAAGTTCTAAGACCTCGAGGCAATGACAGATCTACATGCGAGGCGATTTATATATATTATAAACGATAACATCATTTCAAAAGTTTACCGTTGCTACATGCAAAATCACACAGCAATATCTTACGACAAACTATTTATATGTATTTACACTATGACTGCGCCTCCGATTCAAATACGTTGTTTGTATCTGCAAATGCATAAAACGAAAAGAACTTATGAGAAAGACCTCACCTACGGCCGGTTTTAGGCCTGGACTTCCCGCTCTTCGACGTTCGAGGCCTTTCTAGTTTCATAAGAGACTGTCTCATACTTTCCTCCGTGTAGGCCAGGTAAACATGAGAAAGATCCACTTCAAATGGCTGAGATGTAAAAACAGATAAATACATGGCAAGTGAACACACTGAAACAGACAAATATAAGTGGCTCTCAAAAACATCCTTAAATAAAAAAATTACTCGTCCTCAAGTTGTTACAAAACTTTATGAAAATCTTGTGTTGAGCACAAAAGAAGATTTGTTTTTAAGAATGTGGGGAAACTAAAGATAACACATCTTTTTGGTTACATTTGGTAACCAAAATAAAGACAGATTTCTTATTTTTGGATGAATGTGCCTTTTAAATGGATACTTACATCTTTTTCTTTCTTGTCTGATATGGGTGTCTGTTTTCTCATGTTGTTGCCTGTGTATGCCACACATTTCTGAAAACATGACAGTTTTTAAATGAGGCCTAAGTATCAAACACGTCTGAGATTGAAGAGATTTGTGAGATGGAAATAGTGAAAAGCTCACCAACTGCCACTCTCCAATGTCTTCATTCCAGTGCACATAGTTCTCGATCATCTCCTGTGCAGAATAAAAGGGAGGGATGAAAGAAATTACATTCTGGTTTCATTTAAATCTACTTGTAGTATAAAAAGGTCAACGATAAGTGATATAAGTGATTTATTTAGGTACTTGTGCCTTTTGCAGATACTAAACTTATTAATATAACCATTTATTACAATAATCGGTTTGGGAAATCATGAGGACTTTAGTGTTTATTGCCAGCTCAATTTTTACATTTTTAGTTTGCGATTGGAGCGGTTCACACATTCATAATATCAGTAAAAATATCTGATGAATCACAAAAGGAAAAGACAAAAAACTTTTTTGGGTGAACGAGATGCAGTAGATAATGCTGTCATTTCCAAATGCAAGTCTGTAGAAAATTACGTTAATGGTGTAGTAAAAACGTTAAGATTGGACTGACTTTGTTCCTTGTGACCTCCGATGAAGTTTCTTCATCTAAAGAGTGTTTGCGTAAAAGCTAAAAAGCTGTGGACAAAAACAAACTGTGGCTTCCTATGACAAAGCCAATATCTGATACAGTAAGTTGCCGAGCACTTAATCTGCATGTTGGTTTATTATCTGGTGTCATAACACACTAGCTGTTTTAAATGTCATGTCACATCCCACTGCGGTCGGTTTACTGCCAGTGTTTGTGCACAGAAATACACACAGACCTGATATTCCTGAGGAATGAAATTATCAATGATGAGCATCTGCAGACGGAGTTCTCTGCTCAGCTGTCGGATGTTCTCCAGCAGGCCTTCGATCTCTCTGTGATGTTCCTGCTGCAGATCAGCCATCTGAAACAGATAGGATATGTTAACGTGTGTGACCCTGAAACAGGCTCTTGTATGTTTAGTAAGCAGCGTGCACTTCATCGCACCTCAGACTTTGCGGCCATCAGCATGGTCCACACTTTCTTCAACTTTTTGGTCTTGCCTTGAGCCTCCTCTTGTAAACTGGTGTATTTCTCCTCAATGTCCAAGCGCTCTTGCTGTTTAAAACACATTTACACGCATGATTCGTGGGCTATGACAAAACGAGTAAATCTCCTCATTCAGCGTGCGTTAGTTCTACCTCCTTTTCTTCCAGCTCTCTTCGGAGCTGCTCGGCTCTCTTCCTGCGCTCCTCCAGCTCATTGTTAGATTCCTCCAGAAGTTTCTCTTGCTCCTCAGCCTTAGCCAGTAAATCAACCCCACCGACGATAACCCTCTTCTCTAGAGCAGACAGCTTGTCTAGTAATAAATGGTGCTCCTGTCTGAGATGGAGATGGAAAACATTACCCCTTTCTTCATCTTTACAGTGTATAAAAGAAACCGTTAAGTTTGCTTTAGCTTGTTCTGGTATTATATGATATCTTACTGGGCTTTGAGAAGGTCCTTTTCTCTCTTCTCCAGTTCAGCACGTGCTTTGTTCCTCTCTTCCTCCTCCATGTCCAATTTGGCCTCCAGTGCCTTCCGTTCCTCCTCGATCTTTGCCTGCATCTCCACCATCTTATGCGGGGACACCTTCTTCCTCCCTTAACATTTGGGAAAGTGTTAGTTACTACATAAAAATGAATGGGTTTTCTACAGAACCAATGCAACAATTGACAAATTCATTTGCAAATACAGATAACTGCGTTTTCGAAATTCATGTTTTATTGTGCATTCTATCAATCAAACTGCAGTTGGCATGTTTTGATACGAGGCTGAATCCAGCTTCTTATTCGCAGTTTCTTATTGACGCTATCCGTTCCACCTTAAAAACGCGAAGCAATCCGCTTTTCCAGTTTCTTATTCACGCTTAGCTTAGGGATCATCTCGCGTTTCTCTTCTTTTACGTTTTTAAAATAAAAACTTTTTTGCGTGCGCGTGTTTGAGAGAGTGCACAGAGGATGGGATGCTGCTTGCTGTCTAAGTCATGACATGCTGAATGCCCCTTGGATGAACGTGAACTTCACGTGGACCCTCCATCACCCACTCCCCCTACCATTCTATATATTACTTTGATAGGACCGTTTTTTAGGCAGCCTCAGAATATTAATCGTATCCAAAAGTACCTACATGTTTGTAAGTGCAATATTCTAGTGCAGAGCCTGCAATACGGTTTATGCATAATTAAGTAAATGATGTGTATATTTGTAAAAAGCATAGTATACGACGTTTTGTAATACTTTGCATATTTATAATTAACTGTACATCTAATGTAAATTAATTATTTTCATCATTGATGTATTTTATTGTTATTCTATATATATATAGTCCATGCCCACTGTACTAGTCCATGCCCACTGTATTATATTCTCTTATTGTATTCTGTATTTATTCTAACTGTATATCCTGCACTTGCTAACTGCACTTCTGGTTAGACCTAAACTACATTTCGTTACACTGTACTTGTATATGTGTAATGACAATAAAGTTGAATCTAATCTAATCTATCTAATATATATATATTTCCATTTCCTGTGTTTTTCTATACTGTATTTTTTCTTTCTGAGCTCCTGAAAGCACAACACGTTGCTTGTCTGTGTGTGCACAATTGGAAAATAAAGCTTATTCGAATTTTCTTCTGATCCACTGCTCTTATACAATTTATTATACTCTTGTTGGTCTTAGCCAGTGCGTATATTACTGCTATGTAGTTACATGTATTTAGATTTATGTAAACTTTGTCACTTGTTGTATGTACAGAATATGTGTTTTTGTACAAGTATGTCTTTGAGGGTGCGTTAAAAGTTCAACAGGAGGGTTATACCTTGTCTTGATGTCTACCGCATGGGGTGCCATATCTCGACTTTCTTTGAGGGTGCGTTAGAAGTTCTACATTGGAGTTATACCCAGCATTTGCGACTAACATCTTGCCAAAAAGCAGATCTTTTTACTGTAGCATTTTGGAGTTATGGACCCCTGAAGTTGGCATATTTCACAGTACTCTTCAATGGGCCGTTGCACTTATGGGACATTTTGAGGTGCTACATCTCAAAAACGTTTAAGGGTGCGTTAAAAGTTCTACATATAGGTTATACCCAGTATCCTTGACTACCACCTGGCCAAGAAATAGACAATTTTACTGTAGTATTTTGGAGTTATGGACCCCTGAAGTTGGCATATCTCACAAAACGGTACAATGGTGGTTGCACTTTTAGCACATTTTGGGGTGCCATATCTCAACTGTCTTTGAGGATAAATGTTAAAGAGCTGTGTTATACCATGTCTCTTTGTCTACCAACATGCCAGAAAGCAGACTTTTAGTTTTAGTGTTCAGTGTACAGGGGATATGGTGATTTCTATCAATGCCCAAGGTGCTGAAATGCCTATTAAGAATTAGAATGCCTTAAAAAGGCAATATCAATTACATTTATTCTGGTAATATCATTATTCACAAATAAAGTTTCTCAGCCAGATATTGTCCTATCCTAACAACCATACATTAATTTAAGGCGTAATTTGTAAAACAAGACATTTACCCATAAGACTGGTTTTGTTGTCCAGGGTCACAATTAAGTTCTTAAACACTTTACAGTCTTTATTTCTAAATATATAAAAAGGTGGTAGAATACTCTTTAAGCATCTAAATCACATTGATTCCCTTTTTTTATTTTAACATTAGTGACTTAACAGTAGGTTTAACAATACGGCCCCTTTAAGAACTGCCGCCATAAGCAAGTCTAATGTGCTTCCTATTTTCATAACTCTTTGTATTCATTTAATACTTCAGAATACAAAATGTGCTTTCTGGTATAATCTTGCCTGTTTTGTTCATTCAAGGATGAAAGAGAAGTTAATACTGGTGCGCTGTCTGAAAGATTCTGACGCAGCCTTTAGTTTACCAGACGGAACTGCTACCCACAGCCAGAAACTGTCAACATACTGGACGTGTCAATGCAACCATTTTTCAATCTCTCCTTAATAGTTTAAAGACCTTTATATGAATAAATGCGTGATTACATTAAAATGTATGTAGTTGGCAGACGCTTTTTTCCAAAGTGTCTTAACTTGCTTTATCCTATATACATAGGTATGTGCAATCCCCCTGGGTTCCAACCCACAACCTTGCGTTGTTAACGCGATGATCTTACCACTGAGCTACAGTAAACCTTGTATAATGTAGTGCTTGACAATGATTACAGAAAAAACGGATGTTGTGTTAGTGCCGTTAAATCTTTGTAATGCGTGAGAAAAGTAATCCGCGCACATGCATATATATAGATATATGCGCATAACACCTTCTTAAACATACTACTCGTGCAAGAGACCGCTTGTGCGCCCCTTTCTGGACACTGATTACAGTAAAAATGTCTGTTTTTTGGCCAGGTGGTAGTCAAGGATACTGGGTATAACCTATATGTAGAACTTTTAACGCACCCTTAAAGGTTTTCGAGATGTAGCACCTAAAATGTCCCATAAGTGCAACGGCCCATTGAAGAGTACTGTGAAATATGCCAACTTCAGGGGTCAATAACTCAAAAATGCTACAGTAAAATTGTCTGTTTTTTGGCCAGGTGGTAGTCAAGGATACAGGGTATAACCACTATGTGGAACTTTTAACGCACCCTTAAAGGTTTTTGAGATGTAGCACCTCAAAATGTCCCATAAGTGCAGCGGCCCATTGAAGAGTACTGTGAAATATGCCAACTTCAGGGGTCCATAACTCCAAAATGCTACAGTAAAAATGTCTGTTTTTTTGTCCAGGTGGTAGTCAATAATACTGGATATAACCTATATGTAGAACTTTTAACGCACCCTTAAAGGTTTTCGAGATGTAGCACCTCAAAATGTCCCATAAGTGCAACGGCCCATTGAAGAGTACTGTGAAATATGCCAACTTCAGGGGTCCATAACTCTGAAATTCTACAGTAAAATTGTCTGTTTTTTGGCCAGGTGGTAGTCAAGGATACTGGGTATAACCTATATGTAGAACTTTTAACGCACCCTTAAAAGTTTTCGAGATGTAGCACCTCAAAATGTCCCATAAGTGCAACGGCCCATTGAAGAGTACTGTGAAATATGCCAACTTCAGGGGTCAATAACTCCAAAATGCTACAAAAATATCTGCTTTTTGGCTAGATGTTAGTCGCAAATGCTGGGTATAACTCCAATGTAGAACTTCTAACGCACCCTCAAAGAAAGTCGAGATATGGCACCCCATGCGGTAGACATCAAGACAAGGTATAACCCACTTGTGGAACTTTTAACGCACCCTCAAAGACACACTTGTACAAAAACACATATTCTGTACATACAACAAGTGACAAAGTTTACATAAATCTAAATACATGTAGCTACATAGCAGTAATATACGTATATATAATGGGGTCAGTGTGAAATGAGACAGCAGACGCCGAACAGTAAGGTGATGCAGATGGATTCTGTCAGATGGACCGGTTAACCGTGATGTAATCAGATACAGAAGTGAGCCATTTGTGGAATTCATGTCAGAGCAAATGCATCCTATATTCCACTTCTGCTCTGTCACTGTTTACAAGCATATGTTAACTTAATAAGTGTATAATAATAAGAGCTACATGCTGTACATCTGTTGGTTAATAAACGTTTGAATATTAACCAACACGGCTTGCTTGTCAATAATTCGATTTTATGTCATTGGATGATGTTATTAGCAGCGGTGATGAGCAGCAGGTATTTTCATCACAAACAAGAACAGCTGTATCATGCAGCGCTGGAGTTTTAGAAACAATGCCAAACTCTTGCTAACTCCTTGTTTTGTCTTCCCTATCGTGAAGTACATCTCAGTGATACAACGTCTGGAATGCAAAAAAGAATGTAGGGCGAGACTTGATGTTGTCCTTACGGACATGTACAGATCAAAAGGTTTTTGCGGTTGATTTATTTCAATGTAATCTGTAAGTTTACCTTACAACTTAGTTGGTCAAGAATTTGTTTCTAAATTTGTTCATTCAATTATACATTATACAATTATACATATCGGCTAAACGTCTGTAGAATGTGGCACACTTTCTTGCAAATACTTCAGCGACTTTGATTTGATCATTTCTCTCACGAGTGGTAAACAAGTATAAGGTCCTACCTCTGCGTCTCCTGCATCTCTCCCCATCAGCTCCCACTTCATCTTCACCCTCATCCATGTCATCAGATCCACTGCCATCAGAGCCAGAGATCTCCTCACCTGAACAGGAGCAATCACAGTTCTAACCACATCTAGACTCGATTCATCATAATCCTTAGACATCCCATAGCTCAAAATGAAGTAAAGTACCTTCTTCCAGCTTTTTCTTGAGATCTTCAATTTCTTTCTGGAATTGCCGCAATAGCGCATCCTTCGGGTCCTCATTAATTCTGGCCTTATTCTTGATGTTTTTGGCACGGTTGGCATAACGGAGAGTACTGATGGTCTCATCGTAGTTGTAATCTGCCGGTCCAATGTTTGCACACTGCAAGAAATTATAAAACAGAAGTATATGAAAATACATAAGATTTTAATTTTCATGTATTCAGTTGAGGGTTTCATCTAAAGCAACTGCTAACAGTTCTTTTAGGGTTTACATTTGAATAAGTTGTGTGCTACACTGATGAAAAGTCTTTGATCAGAAGATGGGAACGTACCATCATAGTTTTGGAGTTTCCTCCCAGGGAGTCCTGTAAAAGTCGGGTGAGTTTTGAGTTCCTGTAGGGCACATGGGTGCTTTTGCCATCGACTAGTGCAGAGATAACATTTCCCAGTGTAGACAGGGACAGGTTGATTTTTGTGGCTTCTTTAAGACGTTGACCCGTAGCTCCCGTTTTCCCTTGCCTTTCCGACCCCTGAGCAACAAAACATTATCCTCAATAATAGAAAAAAGACTAAAGCTCAAGTAAAAGTCTTCCTCGTGACTCGCCTGCTTACCGCAAGGTCAACCAGATGTAGTTTGCCCATGCGCACGTGTTGATCCCCGTCTACGCCCTTCTCACTGCACTCAATAGTTATGGTGAAGATTGCATGAGAGCGAGAACTGTGTTCATTCATATTGGTCGCACCAACAGAACCTGGACAAGGAGAAATGACATGTGGGTTAACTGTTTCTTGACCTGTTTAGAGAACATCACTTTGATGTCACTTTTGACGGTTTATTTGAAGGCGGACTTTCATCGCTAAAGAGACCATACAATACAGAGCGCTGCATTTCTCCTCATTTATAGTGAAGAGAAGCGTGCACACATATACAAACAAACAAACAAGATGCCGAAAAGTAAGGACATTCAAAAGTTTTCCTTCCATCTTCTCGTCCTCCCGAGTCTGATCCAAGAGAGCCGTTTAAAAACCCTTCGTCGCCGTGAATGAGTGTTAAGATTTTGCTGTAGGTAAATAATTAGTGCCTGCTGGTGGTTCTAGCACTGGTGTAGTAAACAAACTATTGCGCAGCACAAAAAATCTTCTTCTTCGTTGTGTTTGGGTGTACACAAGTATACCACACCCCCACACCTAATACGCATGCGCACGATGTCATTTTCTCATTCTTGCGTACTGCGGGGTTTACACGGAAATGAGAAAGACGTGGTTTTCAAAAACTTGCACTTTGAAACCTGTTTGTGTTACTTAGTACTTCGCCATTAATACTAAAATGTGACCAAAAAAAGTAGGTGTGCCCCCGTATTTTACTAATATTGTGTAATGTGTACACATAGGAATGCAGGCTTCTACATATTCACTTAATAAAATCATGACAATACACTTACGGTTTTTATTGCCGAGGGTCATAATCCGGTCCATGTCGTCAGCATTGTTTACCACATAACCAGAAAGATCCTTGATATAAACTCCTACATCGGGTCTCTCCTTCACCTGTAATACATTTTTAGTATTTATCATTCACATATTTGCAGTTTACAATTCAGAATGGCTCAGCATGACACGTTGCACAGTATATTATAATAAACGATATATCTGATGTATATCTGCAGAAGCCACACATCTAACAGGTCTCAAGACAGAAAGCTGATAAATTACTGCTCCAGGTTCCGTTGACCAGACTTAAGCGGAAAGGTGATCGGGCCTTCTCAATAGCCGGGCCACGTGTATGGAATAACCTACCGCTAGCCATTTGATCAGCCCCCTCTTTACCTGCTTTTAAATCTGGCGTGGCAAAGCATTTCCTTAGTGTAAGGTTTGAGGGCTAAGAGGGCTTGGCAAAGTACTCTGGCGTTTTGAGTATGTTTAAGAGGGATGTATCACTCGTAATTTTTATTAAGTGAATGATCACGACAGAAAGACAATACTGTACAGTAT
Organism: Barbatula barbatula; assembly: GCF_947034865.1. Classification (NCBI taxonomy): domain Eukaryota; kingdom Metazoa; phylum Chordata; class Actinopteri; order Cypriniformes; family Nemacheilidae; genus Barbatula; species Barbatula barbatula. The sequence continues at coordinate 14,640,982 of NC_136781.1, read as the reverse complement.
TTTAACTGTGAGCAGCAAGCAGCTGAAGAAGTATTACCATAGGCAATGATTTATGATTTATCGGCTATAATATTTTAGCATAAATTGTATTATCAACCCGATACGATAATATAAAAAATGACCATTTATCTGCCGATACCGATATGACCGATCATTTGTTGTGCATCCCTAGTAAGACAAGTAAAAACACAGGGGAACCCAGAGGAGCAGGTTTGAGTGACACTGACACCTTGACGTTTGGCCTTTGGGTTATTGCGATATATGTTTCTCACCTCCAGCCTCTGCATCTGGTCTTTTCCTAACAGGTCCCTCACTTCTTCGTTGTAAATTTCCAGATAAGAAACTCTTACCAGAAACCTGTGGTTAGACACGTCATCAGTTTATTTTAATATTGGGCATGCTGCTGAGGAAGCTGAGGTGTCTCTTAAGTGGCATGACAAGTCATGATCCACCTCTATAGACCACCAGACTAATATGAAAACTAATCTTACCTAGTGTCTCCTTCTGCTTTTGCGATGTGACCAAATACATGAGCAAATGAATTAGGAATGATGCCTCTGAGTTCAGGTACTGCCCGGACGCCCTCCATCGTGAATGTTTTACCTGTGCCTGTCTGACCGTATGCAAATATGGTACCTGTGGAAAACGCAACATTGTAAACACAGTAATAAATCTATAATTGTGTATCAAACTCTTTGAAACGTTTACTTTTAATTACCATTGTAACCCTCTAATACCGAGTCAACGATGGGTCGAGCTGTTAAATTATACACATCCAGCTGTTTGCTTTCTGGACTGAACACTGTGTCAAAGGTGAACGTCTTCGGCGGCTCGCTGATTGTCTCAAGTTTGTTTACAGTAATGGTGCCTCTGATCTCATCCACAGTGACGGCTAGCTTGTGCGCCATCATCTTCTCCTTCTCGTTGAGGGGTCGACACCGGACCACCACCTTCACATTATCACTCACCTCCATCCTTTCTGGTTTATCCATCTTATTACTCTGTCACAAATCGAACCGGACAAAAAAACTTAGTTTGCACGGAAGCACCAGGGATACATTATGGTGTGCTAAAATGCCTATGACAACCACAAATGATACAGATCTCATTAGGTTAATACACAGATTAACATGAATATAAATTATTCACCCCCATGGTAGTTCAAATGCAACTTTGTTTGTAGAAATAACACATTTTCCATTATTTTCTGTGAAATATTTAGCTTCTACTGTGTTTAATGCAAATGTTTCAAGCGCGTTTTATGGGTGTGAAAGGGGTGATGGGAACGCAACGCTGTTGCTAGGCAGCGGATATGACCGCTCGGCCTGTATCAAGCTAACAGCTAATCAAATTACCAAAAGCTAACGTCACTGCTTATTTTTACACACATAACATAGCTTGTTTTCTATTTACGGCGGGTCGTAAAGTGATTTCTTATCATATCGTGAAGTTGATCGTTATAAACCTCAACGGTCGTTAAACCCGACGTGATGCTAATCGGCTAGCCTGACGTGCACAGAGCCACCGTGTCCATTTAACGGACACCAGTCATCGCGTAATAACTAAATATATGACAAGCATGACACGATAATGGGCAAATATCAAATAACAGTAAATATTTGCGTGCTATTCCGGTCGTAAAGCAATGGAATGATGGGAAGGTGGGGCATAACAACACACTGATTACACGCGCTGATAAATGATAAGAGACAACAATCTTACCGGCATTTTCAGATTTGGATACTTGGCTCTTATTTAGGGTGAAATAAAGGAGTGTTGACCCGTGCAGTGGCAATGGATGAGATCATTCGGTTAGATGTTGTGTTCCCACAGCACAGGCGCCCATCCCAGACTGTGCGCTACTGTGTTTACTGGGCATGCGCGTTGGCACGCTCCTGATTTCATTCGTCACGTAACAACATATCTGTGGACATTCACGTTTAACAGCATCTATTTTCTATTATTTTTTAAGCTTTTGTCCTGTGTCATTGTCAATACAAGCAGCAAAGCAGATAAACATATTGTCAGCATCCTAAACAGTACCATTCGTTTACAAGGCCATGATACAAAGAAGATTAAAGCTGGAGTAAGCAGAGAATGAACAAATATACTTTTGTATTATATTTTAATTCACATTCATAAGAATGAATAAATCTAGCAGGCATCGTGTCACAAAATAACATTGTCCCTCTGCTTTCTTTGTTTAAACTGTCCTGTTGAATTAAAACGCATAAATAAAGATATACTGGAATCCTTTCAGTCCATTATTACTATTATACATTAAATAATTTCACATAGTTCAAAAATAAAATGGTTACTTGGAATTTCATTTTCAGGAAAGAGCTGCTGAGGTTTAACACGAAGAAACAATTCCACATATTGAGTTTGATATATGATTTTGTGCGGTAAAAGACAACCTTGGGTACTTAAATCATCATAAGGGGGGAAAGTCCAACAGTCATACAAAAAGGCACAATCGTCTTGTCAGAGATGACCGATGATGAAGATCTTTGTGTCAGGATGTGGATGAGACACAATGTGAATACACAACAACAGGCCAAACTGAATCCGTAGAATCCCCAACCATTACGTCGTTTTTTAAAAATATTTATTACACAACAGGATAAGCTGGTGCAAGTCTAAACACAGCACTGACCAAATAACATTTACACAAAAGAAAGACTTTGGCACACTCAAAGGACTTTGTCCATTATCTCCAGTATGTTGTAGTGGAAAAGGCCTGTTTTTCCACTGATCTCCTGGGTTATGAGAACCCTTCTGTCTGGACGTGGTCTTTGAGCGATCACTATCTCTCCTTCCGTCAACGTGAGCTCTGCATCCGTCTTCGCATTATACCCCTTCGTAACCCTGTATCTGGAGAAAACAATATTAGTCAATCAGACTGCATCAAACACCAGGATGTGCTGCCCTGAAGCATCGCCAGTATTCTGCGAATTGTGAAAGGAAATGTGTTTCTGTTTAAAACACTTAGTCATTGCCTATAGCTCATTAAATCTCTATCAATATCTGCTGCTAAATTTCAGATGCGAGGGGAAAGTCACAAAAGAGCACATTTGATCAGATAATGCAATACTTCCTCTTTATGGCATTTAAAGAAAACTCACCTATTAGTGCTGGACTGGTGGTTTATAAGTACTGGTTTCATATTTAGTGAGTGGAAGTCCATTGCGGTATGATCTTGCCCTGTGCTCTTCCTGGTTGGAAGTGTTTTTGTGTCCTTAAGAACTAAAGTACTTCCATCCCGACCCAAAATAGCAGAGGGATTCCAGTGTTCCAGACCTGAAATGCCAGGCTGAGAAGTGGGAACGTAATGTCCAGCCGACATTCCTGGTCCTGAATGTGTCATCTTCGATGTTGCATGAGTAGTGGCCCGAGCATCCAGGAACCGCACTGATTTTACAAACTAAAAAACAAAGAACGAAACCGCACCCATATTCAAAATAAGGCATATGTGATGGAATGGAAGAATGTTAAACATTTATCTTTACAAAGAGTGACACTTCCTCCTAATACACTTATTTTTACCTTCTCCGGATTGTGTTTGTGAGCATCTGGTTTAACCAGAATAGACTGAGGACCATTGTTAGCTTCTTTCTCGACGGGATCTCTGGTTCCTGTTTGATATCCACCACCTGAGGGTGCTGTACCTTCATGTGTCCAATGCTGCGTCTTGACGGGGTTTGAGAACAAACCATTTCTCTTTTTGGGTAGAACGGGTGAACGTCCGAAAGTATAGATCGTCCCCAGATCCTGAGGAGGGGGGTGAAGACTATGGATGGAACTTGAATTGTAGCTTCCATGGTGAGGCAACCCTAAAAAACAGACGTCAAGAACATCAGAGAAAAGGAATTATTTTGTATCCTGAATTTCAATTTTCAGTTAAATTGTATCATACTGTATGTTGGAATATATCAAATTATGCGTGAAGCATGTGAAATTACATTTGTGCTTTAATAAACTGTTTCAAGGGTCATGTTAACATCATCAGCCCCTTTACTTTTTCTATGTTGTTCAAATTGATAACTCTATGTAACATATAAATAAAAACAAAAGTGTAAAACTGTATTTAAGTCATATTCAAATTATCTATGTAATGGACAGAGAGAGCATTAGCTTTAAAAAATATGATGGTATTACTAGTTTTTATTTGTAGAACTGTCCATTATTTTAAATAGGAATAGTTATTATTTTATAGGAATGATAATAAATAGACGTTCTAATAACACATGGGAATAAGGAGAAACCCCTAACTTTTGTATTTATATATAAGGACTCAAAAAACAAACACAGTAAAAGTGTTACATAAAAACACTTAGGACCGGTTTCACAGACAAGGCTTAAGGCTAATCCCAGACTAAAATGAATGTTTGACCTGTCTTAACTGAATATAACTTGCCCTGAAATACCTTAATATATCAGTGCCATTGTTAAGTATACCGATGCACACCAGTAATGTTTTCTTCTAAGGCATTTTTATAAAAGCGACATAAATATCTTAATTCAACTAAGGAATAGTCCGGCTGAACGTAAATCGTGTCTGTGAAACCGGGCCTCAAATAAACTGTGCCATCTTGAGGAAACCTCATCGGCTTCCCACGATAGAACAGATGCAGCGTGCTGAGGCTTGTTGTTTCTCACCTCTGTGTGAAGTGTGGAGGGCACGTCTTACTGTGGTCCAACCCTGCTTCCCGCCCATCTGCGGTGCTCTCCCGGCCCCGGCAGATGAACTCACAGTCATTGTAGCTGAAGGGGCGTCAGCGTTTACTTTGTCTAGGGCCAGGACAACAGCCTGGGGCTTGTGTGGGGTGTGTCTTTTTGTTGAAACTGTGCTTGTGTTAGGAATGGCAGGTTTGGCTTGTTCAAGAAACCTTGCAGATGTTCTGAGAGAAAATCATTACATTATTATTGTAACCTTGAGATTTAAACAGGACTGCCTTAAAACATAAAACTTCAGGAAATACTATTAACAAGACATCTACAGTGACCCTAAAACTATTCATAGACATAAAATTGCATTAGATCACATTAGAGACAACCAGGAAAATTGTCCAAGGCCTTTTGCAAGTGGGGCTCACCATATATGGGAAACCTCGTTGGGCTTAAGCAAGAGGGTACTGTGCATCACACACATATTATCGCAATAAGTGACAACCACACATGAATAAAACTAGAAGTTTTCTTAGTACTGTCCACATACGTCAGCAGTGACGTTTGCTGGTTTTTGCTTAAACCATTTCCCCTGAAGTTCCCACAGGTGACCTCTCAGAGTAACCACAAGTGGTTGTCACAATGACTATGCACATGTTCCACTAACACATGATAACCAAAAATGAATGGAAAAACTACATCTACGCATCCCCCTTTCTTTACTATATCACATATTTCTAGGTATGACACATTTTCAAAGTCACTGATCTGAAAAAACAACATGGATATACAGATATCTCCTCACCTGAGCACAGGTGTGACAAAGTTGACTGGCAGGATGCCTACTTTGCCTGTTCTGAGGGACAGTCCACGCAGCCAACCTTCTTTGAATTTCCCATAAACCCCCACCATTTCGCCCTTCCTCAACTCCAGCTCTTCGGCGTGATGGGGCGTGTAGGAATACAGCGCCGCACACCTGAACACGACCCCACATCACCAGGTTAAAAGCCGTATGACATGCATAAATTCATTTTCTGACTAATGTCTTTGGTCCATAGCAAATATTTGATTAGTTTTTTTTTACTGTGCCACACTCACACACTGATGGAGAGCTGCTGGGTGGGAGACATCTTGCTCTCAGAGGGCGTGAGGGGGGTCTGGGGGTTAATCAGAGCCATGGTGATGGATGGTGGACTTTCACCGTTCATTTTTTTGTCTCTCTGTTATAGTGAGAAAGAAAGTGGTAATTTTCCTGTCTGCAGACAACATGTAATCTTCTAAATGCTAGTGAGTGGAAATACAATACTGCATACGCTTTTTTAAAGTCCCAACGCATTTACCGTGTGTGACAACACGGTGTATTTTGCTGCTTTAAAACAGGCTCATATCCAAACAAGGTTCTTACAAACAATTGTAGGTAATCTTTCATGAACCGATGTCATTGTGGTTAATTATAACATTACACACTGCTTATTAAATAATCAAGCAATAAACTAAATAGCTATTATACAACATTATGTAATCGTAACTACTATAGCAGTTTGAAGTTATAAAACTTCAAACTTATAAAAATTATTTAAAAAAGCATTATATTTGTAAGACAAACCAAAAAGTTGACGCCATACAATAAGGTCTTGTGCATTAACATTTGTTACACAAAATAACAATAAACAATGTTTTTTACAGAATGTATTCATCTTTATAGATTGTAAACACAATTTTTAATGTTCATTCATGTTAGTTAATTGTTAATTAAGATGAATAAACACTGTAAAATTATAGTACATTACTTATTCAAGTTAACTTTAAATTGACTGTATTTAACTTGGTATTTACTGTTTTTAGTGTAAATGGAATCGTATTTGTACATAAAAATTGTATAACCTTGAAAACAGTTCAGAAAATGGGTAGAAAGTAATGAAAGTAAAGTAAGACTTGTTGGTTATGCCCCTCAACATTTCAGTGTTGTGCGACTTTAATACCGTTTTAATATAAGGATTTATACATATGAGTAATTACACTGCCACAGTCAGTCAAGCGCTTTCACCTTTTAATCACCTATAAGCGTAAAGCCTGAGACTCTCTTGCTGTTTTGCATTTACAAGTTGACAGTCCCATAAATTAAGATGAAGTTTCGAGGTTAATTCAAGAGTTAGTTTGGTAGCTCTCTTACATCATACCAAATTAAACATCTCTGACATTCAATGCAGAGCTGACTCAGACAGACAAGAGAAGTCTGAAAACAAACCACAAAGATTGCGATCATTGGCCACGAAAAGACAGAGGTGGGCTGATGGAGAAGTGCACACATTAATCTTGAACAAACTGAAATCCAATCTAATATTAGAGCATCACGAAAGCATGATGAAACAAGAGAGCCATATATTTTTTGGACAATCTCCATGTCTCGCTTACACTTTTCTAAGAGAGTACATGTGATTACAGAACAATAGAGACTATGGAATTAAATTGTTCAGATGGCATTTTAGAGGAATCTGTAACTTTTGGTGGTTAAATATAAACATAAATCCGTTACTGTGCAAGTACATAAAAATGTCAAACATGTAACCTTACCTTACCCTAATGCAAAATGGTAAACTTGAAGAAATCATTTATAATTTCAGCCTTTTGACTTCATATGACCTGTATTTTCATGTTACAAACAAAGATGGCGACTGAAAGGCAAACTATTTAATTTAAACATATCCAATCGGTCCGAATTTCCATTTTCTTCCTGGTTTAGTTTGCTTTCACATGGCACCATTTCTAAAAGGACCAAAATCTGTTAATGCAATTCTTGTGCGGATAAATATTGTTTTAGCATGAGAGTGCTACACTATTCTGTCGAGTGATGAAAGCTAATCTCACACATTGTGAAAATTTTTTATTATTTGGTGTTTGGTCTTTGGTCGAAATGATTCATTCAACATTTACTCACCCTCTTGTCATTTCAAACCTGTATGACTTTCTGTCTTCCGCAGAACACAAAACAAGATATGTTGAAGTAAGATGGTAACCAAACAGCGCCGGCACACATTCACTTCTATTGTACTGACAAATCAGTTCAAGTGAATGTGTGCCAGTAACAATATTCTCCAAAATATCTTCATTTGTGTACTGTGGAAGAAAGTCAAACAAGTTTGAAATGCCAAGAGTGAATGATTAAATTGGGACATATCGGTGCATTAAACAGATACCCATAAATTGTCATTAACGCCGAACCTGACAAAACTAGGCTACAGAAGAGAGAAAATGCCGTTTCCATTTGTGTAAACTGCTGCTTTTTATATTTTCCTGCTTAACACGCAGACTGAGTCAGAAACAGTGGGCATATTTCCTATGACTTCACCTGAAAAAACAAACAATCCAAACATCCAGTGTTTTAACTAGCCCCGGGCAGATGGCACCGTGACCCCTCACTCCATCATGTGACGTTCCCCTTGCCTTCTATTAATGACACATCAGATGGCAGGAGGAGAGATAGAGAGTGGGAGAGTCACTGCTCGGTGGAGGGGAATGAGCGTTTCAACCAGATAAGAGAAAAGTGTTATGTAACCCATGAGTCATGAGCTTTTAAGCAGCGACAGAGAATGGGGCATTTTTAACTCTGGAGCTACACCAACTCCCTCTCAAGATGAAAACAAGCTTATACAGACAGAGAACTCTTTTGTGAAAATGCATACAGGCAAAAATCATTCAGTAAAAACAGACAAAAAAGTTGTGAATCACGCACATTAACAAGGATTTCAAAAAACATTATGTTTGCTTTTTGGCAAGAACACACTTCTTGTTAATGATGAGATTCAAGCGAGAATGTTTCGACAGAGAGATTCCTAGTTGCTTTTCTAACCAGAAAACCACACACACTGTATCATAAACAAACTCTTGGCGTACCAAAATTACAATCTCTGACTCATCACCAATTGTCGCCAAATCATAACATTGCATAAAAAAACACATGCACGACAAACAAGTCTCTAAGATGAACAAACAACCATTGTTCCCATACAAACAATTGCAAGGCAAAGACAGATGCACGCACCTTAGGCAAATTTCTGCGAGAGCTCCTCAAATGTGGCTTGTTAAATGTGCCGAGATGTGGCGTCTTGTTGGAGGCGGAGTGTGCGCTGGAGCTGAAGTGAGGCGGCCGCTGGCTCTGGCTGCGGGGAGGATAGTTCAGGCTGTTCAGGAGACTGACATTAGGAGGCCTGGTTGACTTGTAAGATGGTCCAGAGAGCCGCCTGTGGGCACGAGCGTCCGTGTTAACCCAACCGCCGATCCGTGGGTGTGATTCCACCGAGTACCTCCTTCTGCGTTTTTCCAGAAGCTTGTGCGCCGCTGGATTGGGCTACGGCGGGAGACACAAAGCCTATTAGAGGGGTTTTCCTGCCTGAAACTCTTCACCCGCTGCGTCTCCGGCAGCAAAACAAGTGGCAACTCAGAGGTTTTAATCCCACCTGCTGCGCCAAATTTCTTATCTGAGTGAAAGTGGCAGGCGTAGCTGCTGGTCTGAGGAGCACAGCGTTTTAGAAGGACCGGTGACCCCTCCCTCCCCGGTGACCCAATCCCTCCCCATCCTGTGCTGCTCGGCCACCGTTACTGTTTCTTCACGCCTGGCTGGTCAGCTTTAGGATTCCAGAGTGGGGCCGAGTCAAGTGCTGAGAGGGAAGCTGGCTGTTTTATCAAACTAACCTCAGATATGAGCTAGTACAAAACATTCCCATCCGGAGTTTACTTATCTTGCACGTGCTGTTTGCAGGAAGAGCAGCAGCAGAACAATGCACGTCAGCCACTGGATTCCAGCGGCACGCTCTGCGGCAACATCTTAAAGCTCGTCATCACGTATCGTGAGTAGCTAATGACACCCTGAGCGTTAAGAGACGAAGTCCTTCTGTTCTCAATTTAACGGTGACATTAAAGAAAAGATTATGAGAAATAAATAATGATCCTAAATAATGCTGAATTCATCACCAAAGTAATTTTCGATGCAATCTCAGATTATCGTTATGGTATAGACCACTTCAGATCACATAAACGCTGGTTTAGCGCTGGTACAGAGGAACTTCCTGTTTCAGTTACACTACACAAACGTTTGAACATAATACAACCAACAAACTGAATCAAAATGTTAAACAAATATATGTACGTGAGATTTAACAAAATGATTCAATAAAAATGAAACAGGAAGTGCCTCTGGACCAGAGTTTACATCTTGCAAAGTGATCTATAAACCCCTGGCAAACACAAAAAATGTCAAGAAATTCACATTTGAAACGCAAAAACGATTTGTCAAGTGCAGAAAATGAATTTCTTACGATTGCTTGGTAGTACAAATATCTACAAGTTCTTATCATTTACTTAACAAGTATAGTGGCCTAAGATATTTTGTCTTGTTTTATGAAAAAAAAATAAGAATTAAGTTTGTTTTTAAAACAAAACAACCTCCAATAGGGTAATAATAATCAACTTAAATTTGAATCAACTCAAGTTTATTTTTCTTGGCCCATCGGCATATCTTCATGGTTTTATAACCATAAACTTACCAAATTACTTGATTTAAGTACTTTCAGATAACTCGATCTGGACAGAATAAATGTATTAAAGTAATGTAAATATGAGATTTCACATTTCACATTCTCATGGGAATTATAGTAAAGTTTCTGCTAAAGAAATAAACGTAAACTTGTTCAATAGCCATTACAATAACTTCACAATGGAAACAAATTAGAATAGACTTCAAAGAGGTTTCCAAAACAAAATACTGCTTAAAGGGGCAGTTCACCCAAAAAGTAAATTTACTCACCCTCGAGCAGTTCCAAATGTAAATCCGTATACATGTATTTGTTCAGATGAACACAGAAAAATATATTTGGATGAATGCTTGGAACCAAACAGTTGTTGGCCACCATTGACTACCATAGTAGGAAAAATGACAATGGAAGTCAAAAGTGCCCCAGAACTGTTTGCTGTCCAGCATTCTTCAAAATATCAAATTTTGTGTTCATCAGAACAAAGAAATACATTCAGATTTGGAAAAACTAGAGTAAAGTGAAGTAAATGATGATTCATTTTTGAGTGAACTGTTCCGTTAACAATGTTATTTTTTATTGTGTGGTGTAATACACTAGGATTTGCACATTTCTCAAAGACATTACCAAGTTGTAAGATGTTTAGCAATTAGTGAAAAGCCTCTTACCTCTGTAAACTGCAAGGGAAATATCCCAACTTTGTCTCTAAGTTTTCCCTCGACCCAGTTTTCATCCACTTGTTTAATAAGAGTAATGCTGTCTCCCTGTGGGGCGAGAGAGATAAGCACACGTAAGGCTGTGTATACAGACGTTCCTGAAGAGTTTTACATGGCTCATATGATTCAGAGTTGCAGGCATCAATCCTTTGTGACTGCAGGCCCAAAACTCGCTTCGGACCCATTTGGGCCATCTGCTCACCAAAAGAAACCCACTCCACTGGAATGCACTTTAATGAACATTGTGCCCGAGTCAAAACGGTTATATAATTCAAGTTCTGCAGGCTAAGTAATAATAGTGAAGCTACATTAAAGAGCCCAAAGCAACCTTTCTTTGCACATCATATTAGAAAATAGCTTTTTACTTTCAAATGCTCTTTCGAGTCCTCAGTTTTCCAAAATTCTGTATTATAAGTTTACTTTGCATAGAAATGTTATGGTGTGTTCCTTAAGAGAAGGTAAATATAATAAAATAAGAAGACTGAGAGATTAACCTTGAAGAAGGTCAAACATTCCTTGCTGTCGTCAGGATGGAGATTGTTAGCATTGAAGTCACTCAGAGCTCTGCAGAGAGCCAAAGGCTGCGGCCACTCACCGATGACCTGAACCACACTGACTGGAACCAGACCGCAGCTCTCACCGGCTTCCCCATAATACCAGTTATCATCGAGTTTCCAGCGCAGATAAACCACATCGCCTGACTTCACTGTGAGCTCCCCAGGAGCATTACCCTGAAAGTCATATAAAGCTTGAGCCTGCACCTAAAAGATAAAAACAAATGTCAAATGTATAAAAACGAAATCGCATAAAACTGCATTATCAGGATATTTTTGCTTTGTGACAGTTTTATTATATTCAAGCAATTAATCTACATGCCGGTTGTTTAATGGAAATGTACTATTACACAACCATCATGTGGTCTCCCTAGTGCTCAAAAGCATCCCTAACTTTTAAACAGAGCTACTGTTTGTTACTGCAACTGCAAAGCCTTTTAATCCACTGAAACTCAAAGCCACCGACCTACTTTAGCCAAACCCCGACCCAGTTCGTTTCAATGGGAATTTATCAAACTTAACTGGACACAGGATTCCTTTAAATGGCAAAGAACAATTATATTACACATTACTACTGGTAGTTATCTTAGTATATAGGACAATACAAAAAATCCTACTGATATAATCTTGGAATATAACAATTTGAAAATATAAACAGTTTGTTAATACTTGCTATGCTGGTTTGTGTTTCCATTGTAGAAATGACTCAAGAACAAACATCTAGTTCTGTTTGATGTATAGACGCAACGACATCTGATACAGCTGGACACTTTTAGCCCTTTTTTGAAGCTTCAGCACAATTGCGGCATAATAATAACGACACTATATTACATCATAACCCCTAAAAGAGAAGACAGCCTGCTAAAAAACTAAGAGCAACTTTGAACGATGACAAAGGTCATTCTCATATTGATAGCCTTTTCAAACAACTCAGACCAAGGATAGGTTTTTATTTTCCTTTAAAAAAAAGTCTCCTTTTTTGTACGGAAGCGTTTAGTGGACAGCACTTTGATGTCAATCCTGGACTATGGTGATATAATCTATATGCATTGAAAAAAACGGATGTAGTTTCTCATGCTGCTTTACGGTTTGTTACTGGTGTAAGTGTGCGTACACGTCACTGTAAATGATATGAAACGAAAGAATGGACTTCATTGTGCTTAAGAATATATGTTGATTTTATTTTAAAAGCGTTGTTGGGTAAAATTACCACATTATATATCCAACTTGTTGACATATTGTACAAAAATGTATAATTCTAGGTCAACAGACAACTTTTTGCGTATGGTGCCAATCCCTCGCACAGAACTAGGTAAATCTGCTTCTTCCAATGATGCCCCTTATGTGTGGATTGTGTGTCAAAGGTTCTTACATATCTCCAGGATCTACACCATCTCCTTTGTTTAAAAACCATTTAAAATCAGTTTTCAGGCAAAAGTGCACGTGTTTTAACAGTTAACCACAATATTTTTAGTTTTTTAGTGATGTGTTTTTGTTTGTAATCTATGTCCTTTGCTGACTATCTTGACCAGGACTCACCGGTGGAAGAGATATTATATCTCAATGGGACCTTCCTTGTTAAATAAAGTCAAATCATAAAAAGGTGTCTGGTCTGAAGATTTCATATCATTACTCACGGTCTACTGCACAAAACATGAAGTTCTTCTTACCCCCCTTGTGTTCTGGCCTTCTTTGGGCAACTGGAGGTGCAAATCCTGAATGTAACGGCACAAAAGTTCCTCTTCGTCCCCCGAGCTCACGTATCTCACCGATCTGTCCCTGGGTGTGCCCAGAGGACCCCCGTCCTGGAGGCTGTCTAGTAGTCTAACCAACAGAGGGTTAGTGGGCAGCTCCTCCGCTGATCCAGGAGCAGCAGCTCTGCATTCAGGGCAGCACATCAGCTGAGGAACCGATGCCTCGTGCTGCTGGAGGCACGTTTTACAGAATGTGTGCTGGCACGACAAAACCTTGGCAGATGCGTGTAAAGGCTTCGTACATAGAGGACACTGCAACAGGTCGAGCGCTGCCAGATCCTCCATCACACAGGCACGAGCTTACGCTCCCGGTGCTCACCTGTCAAACATCACGAGCTCACTTAACGCGATCATCACTCGCATTATCGTTTGAATTTCGAGAATTGCTATAGTCATAAATACCGCGCGGACACTTTATGATCTCATTTGATACGCTTTCTAATAGCGCGAGGTGACTTTGTACTTCCGTCAACACCTGCGCTGCGCATGACGTTGCACTCCGCCCACATGTAAACAGGTGTAGACACTTTTTTGTTTTTGTGTTTTGTTTTGTATTTATTTTTTACAACCCGTTTGTCATTTATTTTCTAAAGTAATGTTACTGTTCTCGTGATTGAAATGTAAATGTATAATTCTTTGTGTATCAAAAAAAGGTGTACAGTCAGACACGATGGTCATACCTTACACATTATAACGTAATAATATTTACCGTATGCATGCGTCGTTAAATCGGATGTCCGATGACATATGCACGAATGACGGACGGAAACGTGTGACACTACGATCGGACGAGGTAGCACGTGATCGCACCTTGTTTGACGCGATGTGCCGTGGATATGAACGCTCGGCTTTATTCGCGATTAAATACAGACCTTGATCTAAAGCCAGAAGATGAAGGGAGCCGCTTTAAACTCGTCCAGGGGTCAATCTTACACTTTCAACGACTGAGATTGTGCGACAGCAAGAAAGATTTATGAGAGCACTGAGCAGTTCGTTTGCAACTGTACAAACATTACAAACACTTTGAAAAAGTTCATTACACACGTTTGAACATTGTATTGCTCGTGTATAATATAATGCACATAATGCATACTGTACAACATGGCTGATGGGCACATAAACAACTGTATACAAATGCATTAAGTTGAAAAAGTTATAAAACTGCGTCACTCTTAGTTATAAATGTGTCTCTCATCGTTTAGTCCGTGTAACACTAGCGCCCTCTTGTGGTTGTTAAATGTTTTCAACGTGGCATTGCTTTATCGTTCACGCACGTTTTGACTTTAACTTTTTGATTGTTGAAATTGCTTGTTAGTTGTTTAAATCATTCATAAATATATACGACGTGACATACAGAGATTATTGAGAAAAAATCTTTGACTTGACAGGTGATGAGATTTCTCGTTGCATTAATGAGATCATGAATAATTGGCTGGTTTACGTCGCAATGAAATGTGTTTTGAGTCAATGGGATTTACGTTTCACGCATCTCTGAAATCCCCAAGTCCCGTTAACATCTCACTGTTTAATTATTCATCTGCCTTTTGCACAAGTTCAGGACATGCACTTTCATTTTTAAGGGCGCATGATGAATCTTTTATTTGGTTCGTGAGGCTGCAGAATATGTTTTCCTGATTCTTTCGAGACCTTTCAAGAGCCTGATTATTTTGTACATGTTTGATACGCTGTATTTTCACGTAGATGAATGATAGGAATGTTAACAACCTAACAAAGCAGCTCAACGTGTCACTGTGGTTGATGTGAGCTTTGATGGGTGAAAAAACTGCAGCGTAGATTTACTATAATCAGAGACATTTTTTGGACTTGGCCAGCAGAGGGAGTAGTTTAGTAGTTTATACACAACCATCCGATTCTACCAGATTTCCTCTTTAAACCTGTCGACCATTGACTCTAAATAACCTTATTTTAATCATTTAAGTTTACTTAAGTTTTTATTTATGTTATTGTTTTGTTTTCAATCACTCATTCAGATCTGTGTTTTCTCCGCACTAAAGTAATAAGGTCATCTGAGTTCTGTGGGAATGGGTTTATGGGGGTTTATGGGCGTTCATAGGCTTCCATTACACGCCATCAATTATTCATGAGCTGATTATATGGCTTTTGTTTCCTGCCATTATTTCTGAGAGATGGCATTTATCAAAACTGTCCACCCACATGTGGGCTACACTTCCTTTCCTCACTCAGCAAAAACAATTTACTGGAGTATACCTATAGCTTGAACCAGTATTACATTAAACTATTTTATTGTATTATTATCAAGAGCACAGAGATCAACAATGAATGTCAATGCAGCGAAGAGACCAAATACGGTGGAATTCAATTATTTGTTTGGTCAATTTTCTATAGGCCTATCTTTCTATACCAGTTGAAAGTCTTAGAATACTTGAGTGAAATGTTTTTCCTTTTCTTAAAAAGATTTTGATCCTTGAATGACAATAATGTTTATAACAAACTAAAATTGTATTTAACAGAAATGACTTTGAAATGGCAGAATATATCAATGTGATTTTACAAGTATCTCAGGGTTAAACCCCAAGAAGCATGTTTCTCCAAGAGAACCTTTCTGCTAATTTTAGGCAAAAGGTGATAACATTGAAGATGCGAAAAATACAACAAATCGTTTTATTTATTTTGAAATTTATTTATTTCAAAATAATTATCTTTGTTCCCTTTGTGTTATCTGTTTAGATGACTTCCAAAAAATCATATCTAAATAAATTTGAAGTTAAATTAAACGGTTGACTGTGCTTAATCTTGGCTTCTAAAACAAAATGTTAAATTCCCCCTTATTTGTAAGTCATTGGATAACTGTGTCCAGTGTCTGATAACTGCATAAATATAACTGTAAAAATACAGCCATTGAAAAATTAAAATGTACTGTATTGTGGTCATTCCAGTCCAGTGTCTTTTCAACAAAATCAAACCTCAGAAGTGACAAAGTCACCCAGGTTATCACATAAAAATATTTCTTTAACTTTGTCATTTTTATCTGTTCCTCTAGTTTTCATTTTCAGCAAATAAATGCAAACAGAAACAATATTTTTATTTGAAATGTGGAAGATATATTGTTAAGTAGATCACAGAATGAAACAAATACGATAATTTTACCTTAACATTTTCATACATGAAAATATTTTTTTCTTTATTTTTCTGCGGCTGTATATGTAAAACCATAATTGTACAGTTCTATGTGTGTGTTACAAAACACCCTGCAGTGCAGGACCAACCTAAATATCAGTGGATTGTGATGAAGTCAATGTCAATTTATTTCTATTGCATAATTAAAAACAACAGCAGTTGACCAATGTGCTTTACAACATAATCAAAGGCAATTAAAAAAAGAAAGAAAAAATGCATTCAAAAATAATATACAATATATTATTATATACTGTATATACACATGTGTATAAATATACAAATGACACCAGCACCTATAGCATGTTAAAAACAATAAAAATAATAATTTACAAAACGCCAGCTCGAAAATGTAGGTTTTAACTTTGATTTAAAAACAGATATGGACGAGGCAAATCTGATAGCAGTGGGTAATGCATTCCATAATCTGCACTGTAAAAATTTCTGTAGAAATTAAAGTATGACTGGCAGCAGTTTGCCAGTAATTTACTGTAGATTTGTAACGCTTTGCGACCGGACAGATGAGAACACCACCAGATCTGTGAAGGGGTCCAGGTTTGCAGGAGTCGGGGAGCTGGTACTCTGTGGTGTGGTCATGTTGGTTGGTCAATTATTCTGTAACGCTTTGCGACCGGACAGATGAGAACACCACCGAGTTCCAGTGAAGAGGTTTATTGACTCTGGATAGCGAAAACTCAACCAGAGTAAATAAGCTAAAAAGTCAATAATTTTGAGATCGCAAAAACATCCAAAAACAGATACTGAAATATTCCAAGATAACAGGCAAGAAACACTAGAACATTTACTGAAATACAATAATCAACAAGGTGGTGGTAAAACAAAAGACTATATATAGTCCTTGGGGAATTGGGTGCAGGTGACGGTGTAATCAGTACTCGGGTAATTGTGAACGGAGGAATCTGTGCTCTGATGAGGGAGGCGTGGTTACAGTACCCCCCTCCTCCAAGGACCGCTCCAGCGAACCTAATGAAACGAGGAGGCCAACATCGGGGATGTGGCCTCCGGGAGTTCAGGATCTACCCGATAAATCTGTTGAGAGACAACTAACGGAGGTGAAGGAGGAGGCACATCGGTAGTCAAACCCGACCCTGAGGGAGAAACAGAAACAGGATGAGAGTAAGGATTAAGGAGTGAGACATGGAATAAGATGGAGATCCGGTAATGTGGGGGCAGTTGAAGGCTTTACGTGACAGGGTGATTTAGCGGTTGATGGGAAAGGGTCCAGTATATTTGGGACTCAGTTTACGGCAGGGCTGACAGCCTGCTGGAGATGTTGATGGGCTGAGTTCCAGACCCTCTCGCTCTCTCGAAATCAGTGGTCCACAGCTGGCACAGACGAGGGTTCACCTTACCAAAGATACAGAGGAGGTTGGTACCCGAGCACGCACTGAAAGGGCTCGGCCCAAGTTAGGTAATGATGCCAGCTGTGTTGGTGAGAGAGATCTTACGCTCCGCCTGGCCGTTGGACTGAGGATGATATCCGGAGGTTAGGTTCACAGGGACTTGCAGGAGTGAGAAGAAAGCCTTCCAGACACGGGAGTGAAGAGGGCCTCAGCGGTCTCCAATGCTGTGGGAAGACGAGGCAAGGGGATTAGTCTGCAGGCTTTGGAGAAGCGATCTATGGCCACAGTAATGCAGGTGAACATGTCAGATGGAGGAAGATCCGTGATTAAGTCTATGGCTAGGTGGGACAAAGGGTGATTGGGAATTGGCAAGGGCATAAGCTTACCCTTGGGGTCGTGGGGTCTTGGATATGGCACAGATGAAGCATTCCTTGACAAAACGGAAGGTATCCTGGGTCATACCTGGCCACCAGTTATGAGTGGAAATGACGAGAGGGTCAGCTGACTGCCTGGGTGTCAGGTCAGGGGGAACAAACGTCGCTGTCAGGGGTGCCGCTATAGAACTGAAACCTGCAATGAAGCGGCAGTAAAAGTTCGCAAATCCCAGGAAGCGTTGCACCACCTTGAGGGTTTTAGGTTGGGACCAACTGCGGACTGCTTCCACCTTCCTCTGATCCATGGTTACCCTGTATTGGGATATGACATAGCCCAGGAACTGAACTGTGTGTTGGTGGAATTGACACTTTTCAAGCTTGGGGTAGAGGTAAAATTTTCGGAGTCTTTTTAATACCGTACTGACATGACGGATGTGTAATGTAAATGTAATTTATTCGACGTGATCTGCAGGGTTACCAGTGGTGAGTGAAATCCAATCCTACCACGGCCCAATGGTTTACCCGGAATGTTCTGTATGTGAATGTTCCTGTAACAACAAATCCATTTGATTCCCAGTACATCCAAGAGGGATCCAATTTCCCATGCCTCCTGAGTTCATAAGTGTGATAAAGAGACGAATTCATGTCAGAAATAACTACATCAGTGTGGGCCAAAGAAGACATTGCGTCAGGTAATCGAATGGAACTCACCGAGGTCAGTGCTGGGCGTATGGGACCATCAATCTTTGAAAAAGATGGCAATGTGATGCCCCCACAGTACAAACCGAGATTCTGAGACCATCTACGAGCCCTTTCTTCAGGTTGCATCGGTGCGGGCTCTGGAGGGGCTGTGAAACGATCTCCCGAGGCTGACCAAGGAGATGCAGCGGGTCGGCGGGGGTTACAAGCAAAGAGGCGCTGAGAGATTCGGACAGATCTTTGAATGAGGGCCTCATCATGGTATCATCATAGATGGCCATCTAAGAGCGGATACCACTTTGCAAACCTGGTCGGTAGACTGAGTTTAAGGTAGATTTATTCCATCAGATGGATGTGGCCAGGGTGCGGAAGCCTAGAGCATAATCCGGAGGTGGGAGGAGTAAGGTGGGTCAGAAGTGCCTGTACCAGTTCTGTGAAGGGGTCCGGGTTTGCAGGAGGGTGCTGGTACTCTGAGATGTGGTCATGTTGGTGGGTTGATTATTCTGTAACACTTTGCGATCGGACAGATGAGAACACCACGGAGTTCCAGTAAAGAGGTTTATTGACTCTGGATAGCGAAACTTAAAACGTAAGTGCAGGTGACGGTGTAATCAGTACTCAGGTGATTGTGAACTGGGGAATCTGTGCTCTGATGAGGGAGGCGTGATCACAAGATTTACATTTATGTAATTTACTGGCAACAGTTTGCTATAAGTTAAATGATCATTAAACATTAACAATTCTTTATCCTTACAGAAAATAACTATAAAATTTATAAATTATTCTTTCAAAGTAATTAAAAGATAAAATAGATTTTACTTTAGCTAAAGAACGTAGCTGAAAAAAAGCAGGATTTTACTATTAAGCAGCAGTTTTACGTGTCATTAAAAGGTTAGAAAATTCCCACAGGTCAACATTTTCAACCCGTGCTATAAATGAGGTCAGAAATCCGTCACTTTGGATCAACTTAATTATCCTGGATGCCTCGAATCTAATTTGGAAACCAAATGTTTTCCGTTGTAGTAGCAGGTGGTCCTCTGCCAAATGTCTTTAACATCCATCTGCAGTGCACCTGTGCTTGAATTCTGCCTGTGCTCTGGTTTGACAGGGTATACACCGTATATATAATGATAGGTTGCGGTGTTTCATCTCTCTCAAGCCTCTGACACATGATATCAAAAAACAAACCTATACATGACTGAATTAACAAGAAAACGCAGAATTTCCAGCGTGATACGAATTCCAAACCCATTAGCCTACTTGGTTTAATTCTCTGGTGGCCTGATTTTGTCAGACATTTGTTGTACTTGTCCATTAATAAAGGACTGTCATCGATGTGGCATCTGTGATGTTGTGACATTCTGCCTGACCTATAGGCAAGCCGTCTAAGGTCCTGTTTACCCTCAGGTCCTGACAGCCCATCATCAAAAATAAACCTCAAGAGCTCCCATTATGGAGAACATTACGTTAATTTGCACAAAAAAATGATCTGCTGTGTACTGCGTCGATGTGTGTTTGGAGGAATCATATATCAGTTTTAGACCTTTACATCTGGCTACACTTAAGAAAGACAAGTCACAGATGAGATCTTATTCATCCCAGTTGTTTGAGATGTCACAAATATCCTACCTGTTTGGCCTAGTCAGTGACTGGATTAAATGGACATTTAATCTGCTTCTCCGATGTTTCTCTTGAAGAAAAAATAGAAAATATCACATACAAGAAATGTATGTGATCAATAGTTAAAGCAACATATATAAGATAACCTTATTAAAATTTCACTTTTTTTGTTGCAACAATGTGGAATTCATAGTCTTTATAAGAAATAATGCAGACATTAAAGAAAATGGGAATTTATGAAACACACAGAAACAAAGGAATTATTGCATAAAAAAAAATTGTAAATAGAAAAAAAAGGAATAACAGAAATATGGCAAAAACACCAACGCTAATGTAGAAACTGTCCATATTTGACCCAGCCTTGTTCATTTAAACCCAACAGCTGGGTTTACTCAGATTTTACATAACAACTCAACATTTTTTACAGAGTAAGCTATGCCAGAACAACCCTCCAAGCAATAAAATAGTCCTCTGGGAATCAACATAAAAAATGTGACATTATACGTATGTTTTAGAGGCTCGGCCTATATTGAAGCCAGCTTTAATTTAGGAAAACACAAACAGCTGTCAGAACAAGCACAATGCCAAACACACTAATACGCTTCCAAGCCAGCTGCTTCGCTGTTTTTCTCCTCTGAGAACACAATAATTTCTCTCTGAAGTCTGAACAAATGAAGGAAAGAGTGGGCTTGAGTACAACACATTGTACTGTATGTGCCGTGGGTTAAGACTGATTAGCAAAATTAGAAAACCCAACCACAATGACCTCACACCAAACACATTTTTGAAATCATTGATCCCTCTCAATTCCCTCATGCTTTATTCACATTGATTTCCAATGAGAGCCATTGGCCGCAGAGGAGAATTCCCCTCAGAGATGAATAAGAATGCCGGAAGGAAAATGAAGCACATTTAACATCAGCGCGCACAAAAAGCCCAACTGAATGTTTACTGAACCGACGAGACCTTTTTTAGGTATTACGTGGTTACTCGCTTGACAAAGAGAACAAGACACTGCTCACGGTCGCAAATGAAAGACAAAAAACTATACATTCTTAAAATCAAACAAAAAAACCCATTTCGTATTGTGCTTATGCAGCTCACTTTTGTCATTTCCCAAGATATCGCGCAATAGCTGGTTTCAAAGTAACTGTGAAACTAATTCACATCTGAAATTATACTTCCTGCCTTTCCCACACTTATCTTCTGGGAGACGAACCAGCTCAATCATCATAGCTTTGATGTGTTTGTGTGTATCTAATTCCAATTCCGTACAAAGATGGATTTCTTCAACATTGGGGAGATAGACACTGTTCTTTTTTGCTTGAATTGTATGCTGGTAGTCTCAAGAGCTTGTGTCCTTTTATGAAACACTGGCAATAAGCATACCTACTGAGTCCTCTGCTGTACTGGCTCTGCCTGTGCATGCCACCTAAAAATATATTAATATCAAACGTGCAGAGCTGTTTTTCATGCATTCATTTATTTTGCTGAAATGATATTTTTGGTGCTGGTGTCATGTCTTTAAGAACCAAATGCAGGTGTGGTATGTCATTGGACTGACACTGAAAATGAAATGTAACTATCCCCAAAATGTTCTATACCGTTTATCTTACATACGTTCACTTGAGCGCTGGTTCCCTATCCCAGCATATGACGCTATTTAGAGTAGAGGGCAGCACAGAGGACTTTCATCACAATGCACTATGTTCTATTGATGTTTTACCGTAGCAATTCATAAAGACTGTCAAGAACATATTCAGGTCAAATTGTGTCCCAAAACATACAACAGATATGTGAGACTTTATAATAAGTTTTTAACATTTAGTAATACATTTAAAAAATCTAAATAGTTAATACATATTGAGAACACAAGTGTTTTGCAGAAGTGTACGCTGGAATAATATGGAAGAATTTGAATGACATTAGTCTTTGAAGCAAAAAGCATGTTGAATGACCCCTTATAAAAAATAAACCTGTTGCATTACCAGCGCTTGGATGTTTAGAGTCTGCAATTCAATATGGTTGTACAATAAAGATGTGAATATTTCTAATTGAAACAGTTTCACCGTTTATAAATTCAATAATCAAAATTCACCTTTTAAATTTCATTCCAAAAATTCTACTTGTTTTAAAATACAACCTTTTTTGCTTCAAAGACTAATGTCATTAAAATACTTCCATAGTAAAACTAATAAAAAACTAAACCAAACCCAAATTTAATTAGATAAAAAATTAAATAAAATAAAAAATACAATCAAATAATTTCTTATATATTATTTTCTTGTTTTCCAGAACAAATATCAAAAATGTCCTAGATCAAGATACATTTACTTTCTGTCTATGCTTAAAAACTAGAATAAATACCCAAACTAAGAGTAAATAAACTTAAATCAAATTTACTGAATACCTTCGTATCTTGTTGGACATTGTTTCTTGCTTTAAGCATAAACGCATAACATTGTGAGTTTTTTTCAGAGAAACAATGTGTCTTGTTTATTACTTTTACGGAGAACAAGACGAAAAATGCAAGCAAACTCAAAACAGAAATGTTGTAACACATTATTCATTGGTCATAAAAAACACGTTGGACCGAAATCCTAATCTTTTAATGCAAAATACTATTTAGTGTGTTTCTGGGTGATGCAAGATTCAACCTTACACAAAAGTTAAGGCCTTAAAATCTCAGCTTAAACATTTGCGTTTAAATAGGGTTTTCTCCATATTTGTAAAAGTATGCATATATAAAATATAATGGCTTGCTTTTTGGTCCGTTCTTGCACATTAGCACTCTGACACTTGTTTGGTTGTGATGCTACTTAGCGCTGATAGACAGCAGACACGTTACCAATAAGAGTGTCTGAAGAAACCAGCTGTAACCGTGATGAGATGCACTTTACAGGGGTGAAGTGTCAGGAAGAGAGAGGGCCAAGCTGAAAACAAGCCACGTATTCACAGTGTGGCAAAATAGCATGAATAAAATGTCGCTGGCACCCTCAGGCATGCTTTCATAACTCTGATGGGTCACAGCCTCCCCCTCCTTCATCCCGGGACACACCCCGAGCCAAGCTGCATATATCTTCCTCTATATATTCATTTTTCATTACTGAAACATATAAGGCAAGTATCTTATTCTGATGATATAAGAAACCGATTTTGGGTTTCGTATGTATTGCATCTCTTTTGGATGTAAGTAATCAGTCTTCTTGTTTATGTGCTGCATCATGCGGCTGTTTACTTGCAGACGGGCTGTTTAGAAATAAAGCTGAGGCCCGGGTTAAAACAAGTCAACCAGTTCTGGGCTCACGCCGGGGGCCAGACTATAGATTTAACTTGAATTCATTAAAACCAGCGAGGCTCACTGACTCGCTCAGGGCTCACCTTGCACCATAATGACTGTGGCGCCTCAATCTGATGATTCAGTGAATCTGTGAACAGCTCGGGTGGTCTTCATGTGACCCGTATCCACTGCTTAAAGGACAAAGTCATCACTGTCCATCATTGCCGTGCGCTGCAAAGAATGCATATATGTAAATCACTCTGTACCTACTTTTATTTACAGCTATAGATTAGCATTTTGTGCCATGTTGATGTTAAAGTGTTGTGGGACACAAGGTTGTTAGGGTGTTCTGGTCTGATCATTTAGAAAAGTAACAGCCCACCTAAACACATACTGTATATGATATGATTTATGTCTGTATGGAAATGGTTCAATGGATCGCTGTGCTGACGTCTGCCTTAGCATGCACAACTAAATTAAATGTTGCATCTTCTGAAGTGCTCTTGGTCCGATTTGAGTACCCCGTGTGGTGCTTCTCTCTGTAAGCGCAGGCGGAACAGTTGGCCCGCTTTATGACAAACGATCTCCCTCCGCCCCCCACCACACCATCAGGAAGTAAACATCATCTGTTCTGGGCCTGTTTTCTGATGGGCAGATAATAACTCACATCACAAGACTAAATGAAACTCAATGGGAGAAGGAGGAGCAAATTACTCTGCTTTCAGCCTCTGACACTCATTCCAATAGAGATAAATGCCAGCGTGCTTATGAACCTGAAATATTTTCACCTGCTTACGTGCCACCCACAGCGAATTCCTCACGATAACCCCAAAACATCAGATTTAACAGTTTGCCTTTCTGCCTATATTAATGCATCTGAATGTAAATGATTGTGTTTCTTCACACGTAGGTATGTTAATGTCGAAAGCGACATCAAATGATCGATAAAAACAGTTTGGTCATTTTAGATGACATAAGAATCTTTTCAATCTGAATGTGTTTCATTGTCTGTAAGTCTGAAAGTTTTACAGCAAATAAACAATAACAAATGATTTTTTGTTTGACAAGTTCGCCCAAATAGGGATTTAGGAGCCGCTCAATATTCTCAAGGCCAAATGAAGTGGTCAATATCCAGACATGAAGAACTTTTGTTTCACAGGAGTAGATTTAGGAGTGCTTCAGCTATATCGACAAACCATTGTTTCCTTTAAAAAGCGTGGATAAATTTACCTCCAAACCCAACGTTTATCTTCACACACATTGAAAGGGTGAAATTGGGTAAATTCTCCAGTGCTTAAACAATATGTTCAGCTTTAGAATTGCAACATTAATGTTTTGGCACAGCGGGGGAACCGCTCACATAGTGAAATATCTGATGTCGTAATCTAAAGACGTAATTAAACCAAATAAACAAAACAGATAAATAAACATCCATGAAAATGCATGCCCCATAAGGGGAAGATCACAGATGACAACTCTTTGATTTCTGCATCTCCTATATGGTATTTCTCCAGAGAAAAAGAGCAACACTGAGAAAAAGAGCAACACTGTAGAAATTCAATGCTAAAATATTGTTATTACTTGAATTTGATGCAAAATTGTTTTTGTACATTTGTAGTTAATTTAACAAAAAAGTCAGCCGGGTAACTATAAAACCATTTAACGTAGATATTTAAAAGAACAGATAATAACACGATAAATGAATTAATTCGACTGTGTTCTGCACAGGGACAGTTAGAGAAATGTGTTCTTAAAGCGAGTAAGAGAGCATACGGGTCACATTACAAAAAAACACGTATATATATATACTACTCCAACTCACAATATATAGAACTGTTTTAACGTAGATAGGTAGGTACTCATTTAAATTCAGTATGTACTGTCACAGTATGCTATTTTGGACGCAGCTAAGGCTTTGTTCACATTGCAAAGGGTGGTTGCGATACACAAAATCGTTGGGTGAAGCGGTTATAGCTGTGCTTTATCGTGAATAAATCTAGCACAGCTTGACCAATCTGAATCAATGACTGGAACTAATCGTTTTATAACTAAAAATAAAGGTAACTGTAAATCCAGAGCCATTGACCTGCAGAGTTATGACAATTGATTTTGCAGCCGGGTGGTCACGTGGTCCATGGAGAGCTCAATAGTTCAAAACAAATCCTTGCTGTCAACCTATTTGAATGGATTTTGGCAGGACAGACAACAGCAGCAAACTATATTTGCATGAATTTAGCTAAATGTATTAGCACATTGTGTACAATGATTACTACGTTGAATACATTTATAGCAGCATTTTGTCTGGGAAGTACCCCCTAAAAAATGTTGGGTTATTTAAACCCATCATTGGGTCACAAATGCACAAACTCGACCGTTGAATTTGTGACATTCATTTCACACTTAAAATGTGACAGATTAATCATAGATTAAATGAATAGCGCAACTACCTCACTGGCAGTCTTTAAAGCCAGATGACCGCCTTGATAATGATGCCACCAACACTAGATTGCGAACACTATTTCTGACTCACTGTAGCTACTGATTCATTTGACTGACTCCTGTGTTTACTTAAGCAAACGAAAGGCAATGACGCATTCATTCATTCATTAATTACAAGTAAAGACCACATACAGTACATCAACAAACAGGGAGGCTGATACAGTACACACATCCATCTCCTCCCACATACAGATCATCATCCGAGCAAAGCAGAGAAAAGATCAAAATTGCTATGATTCTTAAATTCAATTCCTGGGTGCTGATACAGGCGAAGATGGCGGGGCACAGATAACGTTCACCTCTATCCATGAAATCAGTCTTTCAGGAGGAAACTGATGAATGTGTCACACATGGGCTGGTCCTGATGAGAGCTTCTGTGCCGCTCCAAGAATACATATTAACCCTCAGAGAGACAGAAAAAGGCAAGGAGATACATTTTAGGCTTCAGGTATCTCAATAAGAGCTCTTTGTCTCCTGAATTTCTGTAATGGGATTTTTGGTATGATTTAGCAGTGCTTGCTAAGGTGTTATCAGTTCAGAGACTGTGACACTATTAATGGCAAGATCATAGGTTTGACCCACCAAATGAAACGTTAAATGCATTCATATAAAAGTGCAAATGTATACTGTACCTCAAAGTCACAAAGTTCGTCTTCCATTGCTCATGTTTTGGGTTAGACATAATCCTGAATATTGCAATGACTTGTTTGAACAATGGATGACTCTTGAGGAAAGGTTATGCGTTATCTTTTCGACAGACTTGACTTTTATATTAAGACAATAAAGCAGGTGACAAAATCTCACAGACCTTTATTATAGATGGGACCAGAGGGACCTACAAATGGGTTGGAGGAAAGAAAGCAACAACCCATAAACGTTTATAATTTTATTAATGTTTTGGTAATATTTTATCCGTTTTCTTAATGTTTTATATTAGCTGGTATTTTTATGTTTAGTTTTAATTTAGTTTGTATTATTTATGTAATTGTATTATTTATTTGTTTATTTGTCATAATCCTGTCCTCCTTGTCGGGTCTTTTTTAGGGTTTGACAGTACCATGTCTTTCTGCTTGCTGTGTGGAAGCACATGGCCTTTGTTTTGTTTGCCTTGCGCCATGTGCTCTCTGGTTGTGAGGACATTCGTCGTAACGCTTATAGTACACCTGTGTGGCTTTATAGGTTGTTTTGTAAAATGGTACAGTTCATTTTTACATTATTTGTCACGTTTATTGTATTCGTTTTTTACAAAGAGAACAAAACAAATGTTTGATACCTTAAGTTGCTATTACATGTATTACCTTTAATAAAACTACTTAATATATTTGAAA
Organism: Barbatula barbatula; assembly: GCF_947034865.1. NCBI lineage: Eukaryota > Metazoa > Chordata > Actinopteri > Cypriniformes > Nemacheilidae > Barbatula > Barbatula barbatula. Next base: position 14,613,442 of record NC_136781.1, on the reverse strand, counting down.
TAAAACACTGCTATATAACATTCATTTAATCTGTTTATTCTCAAAAAGTAGAAAATAACTGTCAACCAGAAGCTATTAAGTGTTAAGTGTATAAATGTAGATTTGTGGCATAACTGTGCTCCTCCAGCTGATTCTAATCAGATGGTTGATTCGCATTGTATCATGGGAAATAGGAGGAAGCGAGTGTACATATTATGTGTAGATGCAGAATCAGAATGCATTGTGGGTAAAAAGTAGTGAAAAAATGTAGGGAATGAGTTGTTTACTCAGAATTCAGACAACACTACAAAATGGCGGACACCCAGTGCACTGTATAGGACATATACTGGTAGTTGTTGCCCCGTGTCTCAGTCTGCCCTGTTCCTGCCTTGCCAGTTTTGTGGGAAGTGAACTAATTTGGTTGTCTTGTTTTTTTCATGTTTTTTCCACCTCGTGGGAAGTGTTTTGTTTAGAGTCATTTATTATTTGCTGTTTGCCCCCATTGTGGGGCTTTTTTGTTTAATTAAAAGTCTTTGGTTTCTGCTGCTGTCTGGGTTCTCTGTCAATTACATGACAATATTGCTTTATACATTTATAAATGTATTTTTTCAGTTTAATTATTTATATTTATTTTCATTTAATAATTGTAAAGCCTCAGCTGAGACATTTCTAGGTTTAGTTTAGGTTTCCTTAATAATATGAAGTATTCTTTTGCGATTTCAAGTAAATGGAATGTTTGAGGCTCAGTAAACTAGCTTCAGTAAATTATAATAACCTTGCACCCAGAATGCCACAGGCAGGGCTGGCCTGTCATGATTCTGCCACATCATGTCAGATTTCTTTTGGTCTAGTTGCAGGATCATGACAGAACCTCATGTTTAATGTGGATAGAGGCAATTATTGTTGATTTGGCTTGCCATACGCTCTCTCCGGTCTCGTCTCTGTTCCCGCCCTCTCGTCTCCCCGTTATTGATTTCATGCCCAATACCTGTTCCCCTCTTGATTTGATCCCTTATTTAATGCCCTCGTGTCTTCTGTCTTGTGCTGGTTCATTTGTTTGGTGAGTTCCTTTGTCGTGTTAGTTCGTGCTAGTCTTAGTCTCGAAGTTCATGCTAGTCTTAGTATCGAAGTTCATGCTAGTCTTAGTCTCGAAGTTCATGCTAGTCTTAGTCCTGTCCTATTATTTTGCCCTGTTTTGTTGTTACCTCGTGTGTTTTTTGTCTTTTTATTAAAGTCTTGTGTTAACCCCTTACCCGCTGTCTGGTGCGAAATGTAAAGCAGAACCTACCTTTATATTGAGTTTGCTTTTCTTCCATTGAACTTGGCTCCTGAAAAGAACAGTTTTGATGCCATGGTTTGCTTAAGCCAACCACCGGAACCTCACTAAAATAAGTAATTTGTTCTTTATCCTTAATCAATGAATAAGACTTGCATTTATTGATGTAAGGCAAACATGACATTATGAGATACTACATTTCCCATAATCCTAAAAACTCCAAGCATGCGCAATAAGACATCAACTGACGCATCACCGCAATCGCTGCAGGTTAGCCCACTCTACTCCTACTTTTGGTTTTTGTCTTAATTTTTGCAGAGGTTATGGGTTTATTGTCATTTCGCTGTCAATTGCTGTGCAGATAGTTTATTCTGGTATTAAATCTCATTGGGGTTTTCACTGTGCGGTTGGTGTAATGGCAATTTTTACTTTGAGGCCCCCGCGTGCCTGTTGGACGGGCCGGAACCACCAAGAACCACCTTAGCAACCCCCAGAACACCCTAACAACACAACTAAAACACTGCTCACCACCCACAACCTTAGCATTGTGCCATCTACATTTCCCTCAGAAATTTAAAAAACTTATGGTAAAAAAAACATACTACATTCGGTAAAAGTGTTGAATACTGTATTGTGGTGAGGAAGGCGGGACGAGAGCCGTGACGCGGGGCCGGTGGCGTGAGTGATAAGTGGAAGCAGCTGTGCGCGCACTGGTCCCGCATCTTATCACGGAGGAGATTGGGAGCTTAAAAGGATGTTCGGCAGGACTGTTGACGAGAGAGGACCGGGCCCGAAACCGTGTTTAGTTTGTGTATGTTTTATGGCCGGCAGTCTACCGTGAGGTGGCTGTCAGCTACTTCCGTGTTTATTGTTTGTTTATGTTTAATTAAAAGTTTTATTTGAATGTTCGCCGGTTCCCGCCTCCTTCCTTCCCATCTAACGAACTTTATTACACTGGTGCCGAAACCCGGGAGGAAGGAGGGACATGCTGTCAGAGAGCCCTCGCTGCCGAGGGTGATCGCGGTGCTGAGGAGTTCGGGCAGCGCGGACGGGGGAAGTCCGCGAGTGGCTGCCCGAGGCGGTGGTGCTGGATCAAGAAGTCGGATGGGACGAGGACCTCGCTGCCGTGCTCCTGGGTCGAGGTGGGGTGGCTGCCGTCCAGGAGGGAGCCAAGGCCCGTTCGCCGTGGGCCGAGCCTGCTGCCAGCCGCCATGATGGGGAGGAGCAGGGAACGGAGGACCAGCTGCCCTCAGCTGGAGGGCCATCGCCGGCCGCCAGGGGGCGGAGGAGGATCGAGCCGTCCACCGAGCGTCCAGTACCATCGCATGGCACCGCGAGGAAGAGTTTCTCGGCTGGCTGAGGACCGAGCGACAGCTTGTCAGGGAACCGGACAATTTTTTTCTTCTTTTCCTCTCTCCCCTCTCTCGTCCCTGTCGCTCCGGGGGCTCCCGTCTCCGTTCTTTCGTCTCGCCGGTGCATACCCCCAGGGGCCGCGGACTGCCCCCCGGCCTGTAAGTTGTGATGGGGGTATGTGGTGAGGAAGGCGGGACGAGAGCCGTGACGCGGGGCCGGTGGCGTGAGTGATAAGTGGAAGCAGCTGTGCGCGCACCGGTCCCGCATCTTATCACGGAGGAGATTGGGAGCTTAAAAGGATGTTCGGCAGGACTGTTGACGAGAGAGGACCGGGCCCGAAACCGTGTTTAGTTTGTGTATGTTTTATGGCCGGCAGTCTACCGTGAGGTGGCTGTCGGCTACTTCCGTGTTTATTGTTTGTTTATGTTTAATTAAAAGTTTTATTTGAATGTTCGCCGGTTCCCGCCTCCTTCCTTCCCATCTAACGAACTTTATTACATGTATGTTCACCTTTATTGAGCAAATCCATCCATGTCATGTGCTTATATACTTTTTTTCATTAATCCGGACCAAATACACATTTCTCAATGTTTAACCACCTCCCAAAACACAAGCAGGATAATTTGTCAGTTTAGGTGTCATTGTTTGTATTACAAGGCACCAGGGCCTGAGGGATCCCTGGTTATATCCAAACATATGGTGTGTTGTTTCACTGCATCAACATATTTCATTTGTCTTAGTAATGCAACGTAAATTCAGCTGTAGCCTGTACCTATGAGCTGAACGCAGGCTCTGTTTGTCTGAAATGATTAATAGCCACTGGGATCACTGGTCCGAATGGCTTAATTGACTTCCTGTAAATGAGAAGGCAGTCCTTGAGACAGGATTAGGTAATGAGGGGCAAAGTGACGACAGCCTGCAGTAAATCACTCCTACTCCACGGTAACAGCATGGATGAAAGCACTCCTACTCCACGGTAACAGCATGGATGAAAGCACCTTTGTAATCATGTTTGCAAATAGCCACGCTCGCTGACTCCAGGGCGGTCTGTTTTATAGGCATCTTTTCATTTATCTGCCCCTCTCAGCATTAATCTTTAGGTGGAGTCACACAGATGAGCACAGTCCTGCATCCCCCATGTTTTTATAAGAGCCAAAGGCACCTCTCTCATTAGAAGCTGCTCACCTGCAGCGCTGGCTCCTGGCTCTGCTGAGGGCGGGTCTCTGGGGAGGATGCTGACAGTCATGGATAAGAGTCAGAATCGGCACTGCTGAGCACAGAGAAAATTTTAACCACAGAAGAGAGGGGATGCTCACTCAGGGTTGAAAAATAGTCGGAGCTCTGTCCTAACATGAAGGAAGGACATTTTGGCTGTGCCTGAAAATGTATGCAGCTGCCTTGCTGCCCACTCGATCAATGACTTCAGTGGGTTTTGTGTGAAGGTACATCCTAGCATCATGTTTTAGGAGCCCAGTGCAGTGTTGGGTGTAACTAGTTACTAAGTAATTACTTACTGTAATTTAATTACTTTTCCCTTAACAAAAGTAAAGTAAGGGATTACTCATACTTTTTCGGTTATTTAATTAGTTACTTCTGATGTAATTGAACAAATACTGTGTAATGCATGTAATGTCTAACTTTAAAATGCATGCATTAATGTATCTTTCTCACATTTGTAATACTTAAGTCAGTTAACAAGAGTACTTTAGTTTTATATTATTTATTTGAATGAATTAAGAGCCGTTACATGTCTATCCTTAAATCACTTAACTAATACAGAAAGTAATAAGTAATTAAATACTTTTTGGAGAGAGTAATTTGTACAGTAATCTAATTACACTATTGGATATGAAATTTGAAATGAATTACCTTTTCAGAGTAACTTACCTAACACAGAGACCGGCGGATTAAAGAGATTTTGTCTTATGATCTCATTACCAACTCACTCTCGCTCTCACACACATTCCTACGGATAAATGCATGTTCAGGGACATAAGAAACAATTGTAGGTCATGACAGAAACCTTTTAACCTGTTCTTAAAAGCTTTCTCTGTGTTTAAAAATAAGTCCGGAATCCAGTGATTCACTCTTAGCAAAAAAGATACTGTTTTTCAATTGAGACTTGATGGGGAGATCACAATAGCTCCACTCAGATGGAGAAAATATCCCAACCTTGAATCTCAATAGAACCGAGCCCGAAAGACCTCGAAGGGCAATTTTTTTGTACAACATATAATTTATTCCGTTTCTCTGAGAGAGTTGCTGTAAGGCACGATCTTCTTCTGCACTTCAGATCGAGATGGTTCTGCTGCTAAAATAAATGTATTACATAACACACGTTTTTCATGCTAGAATAGAACTTGACATCGTAACTCATCATTCTAGACGGCACATCATTACGGATCCTGAGAAAAAAAATCACACTATAAGAGTATATAAATTGTTCAATATTTTTTTACTTTCAATGGGTAAACGTTCCGTCTTGCTTCTTTTTTACATAAGCACTGCTATATTGCATAAATTGGATGAGCTCCTTCCCTGCCATTGACAAGATTTTTCGTTGTGTACTGTAAAGAAAAATAACAGAAAATGTACCGAGAGTACTTTATCAGAAATTTTCCGTTAATGCGCAAACACAATGCAATCCCTTACAGGGGGTATATAAATATTAACTGCACAGTTAAGGATATACTGTAGAATAACAATAGCTTGCAAGTATTTCACCATAAAACAGTGTGGATTGCATTAAGGCCCAGTCCGCTCATGAAAAGTGATGAAAACCAGTTATGGGTGCTGAATTATATTATCTTATGTGCAGTATTCACACAATATCAACATTTACAACTACTGATATTGCAATTATTATCAATACTGATACTTTGTCCCAGCAGTGTAACTACAGGTAGTTCATTGAAATAAATTTGAAAAGTATTGCTTATAATTATAAACCTATTCCGTAAAATGTTTTTCTTTTTTTTAATATCAAGTAAATAAGAGTCGTGTTTTTTAAGCGTGCCTCAAATGTTGGTAGCAGTGTGATATATATATAATAGTATATTGCTTTATTGCAATAGTTCAAAAAGACTAAATCTGATTACAGAGTAAATGTTTTTGAGCATTTCACCACTTTTGTATGATAAATTCAAATGAGGGTTGATTCAGATTTAGTGTGAGAGCTACTGGTCTTATTCTTACCTGACGATAGCGTACGTTATTCCTTCTGAACTTTCCTTAAGAGCTCCTGCTATTGATTCTCAAAGAGAGTAGTGTGTCAGTACACAGACCAAATTCTGGATCCTTCCCATGCTCTGTATATCGATCTGTTTGAGAGTATATTATAGACACAGGGAATGGATAGAGGGGCCATTTGGTTTGAGGGAATAAAGTACAAGCAGACATAACAGAAGCTGCATCAAAAAGAGGATGATGAAAACAGTGACATTGATGCTGCGTGAAAAATCTTAACGACAAAATCTATTAAAGGCTCTGAAAGTTAGTTAGCATTAATAAGCATGCCGGGCTTGAAACAAGGGTGGATGGACATGAAATTATGCCGAAGGAGAAATGTCCCATTCACATTAGTAAATGACCTGGAGAACATTAAATGAAATAATATTTCAACAAATTTCCTTGTCAGAAGTCAATGTCTAACAGAGCATCACTTTTATAAGTAAAATATCTCCACACAGAGTTGTGATTTTTCTGTACTATCAATATATGCATGTCTATCAAGCTAACTACATCTCAGCGTCTCCTGCATTCCCAAAGCCACTTATGAAACCAAGCAACGCTGCAGAATTTTAAAGCTAAAAATACTCCTTTTAGGAGTACTGCTGATATTCATCGACAATTTCATTCACCGACAAACAAAACTAATGTAATAGAAAGAAGATTAAAACCATCTTGCATCTAAAATCGACCAAAAATTGAAAGCGGTGTGGGAAAGAGATTTGTTTGACGGTTGAGAATTAGATTCAGCAAATCTTATAATCTGTAAAAGAGAAGGTTATGGTCACATGACACATTGTTCATGAGGAGACAATTTATTTTCTCACATCTTCTATCTGATTTGCATACCTATATATTTATACTCATTTGCCACAAGCAAAAAACAACCAGCCTGTTCTAATACGAAAGTGCGCTTTGTGATGTGTCTGGATTATAACCACTCGGATGAACAAATGGTATTTTCAACTCCACTCATTTAATGACGAATTGCACATTCAACAAAAAAATCTCATATGCCCACAATACGCATAACAACAGTCTCAGCACAAAGGATAAACAAAAAAGCGAATATTTCCGATTCGATTCTCTCTGATGTGTTTCAGATTTGTGAATAATGTTTGGTGAATAATGTAGATCACACCATCAATATGAGTTCAAGAACATGCATTTTCGTCTGTTTACCGTCTTTAGTTCTGTAAAGGGTATTTTTGTGTTAATACTGTCCGATACAGACCAATGATGATGCAAAACATGTTTACACAGGAATCTTGTATGTGCAGAGTGTTGCATGCACAGTTTGGATATTATACAAAAGTACTGTGCTTGTGCCAACTCAGGGTAATACGCTATTGTGAATATTTTGCATACAGTATATATACACAATCTAATTGAGAGGTTTGCTTTGTCTAGACACTGTGAAATTGGTTTAGAGCTTGATGCCATTGTGCTTTGTGGCAAAACAGAACGGGTCCCTTCAGGAGTCACTTAAGGTTCACTGAATGATTTGTGCTTCCTGTTGGATGATTACACCCACAACCCAATTAAGCCCGAGAACTAGAAGAATTATAAAGTCATCTTATGCGCCGAGGCTTTGTTGCCTCATCCTAATAGGCTCAGTGAGTCTGCAGGAAATCATTTTAGAGCTGATATTTCTTCAGGAGCTCCGATTGCCACATGTACTTCCTCTCCGGAAAGCGCACAGGAATTTTAATCCGTCTGAATTCCTGGATGCATTTATCAAGCTCCTGCTCCGGAGTGAGCTTCTCTTTGGCCGGTTTCCTCTTCCCCGCCATGACGTCACGTGGTCCGGTGTTTCGGACGCGAAGCAGGTCAGTTCTCCTGGGGATCGGGGTTGGACCCTTTTTCACCGGACGGTCCAAAGTCTGGATGTTGGGTTGGCGGGTGACTGGACGGACGATAACCGTCTCCTGGGGGGAGCTGGCTTCTGATTGGGTTTCGGAACAGGAAGTTGAGAGCTCGTTGAGGGACGTGCCGCTCTCGCCCTCATGTTCACTCTTGTGACTCTTGCAGCAGCAGTCGCAGTGAGAGGAAGACCACACGGACGGACCACCTTTAAACACAAAACCACACATCACATATATCCATACCAAAACTGCTGAGCATCATAGACTGAAAGCAGAAGTTCATTAAAGACAAACTGTAAGTCAGCGTGGAAGTAATTTGCGATTTCGTGGGCTTTCAGATAGCAGTGGAATCAGTATCATCGTGAGAAGCTGAGAAGATGGATGCAACCTGATAACAAAGGTGAACGAGTTGAGTTTAACAAATACATCCTCCATTTCCTCTTATATTACTGTAGCTCAATAATATGTGTGCTTTTCCAATGATATGGGTGTTTCTAATTTTACCCAGTCAATACTTGTGCCACCTTCTAACTAATAAGAAAGAAGAACAGATGAAAGTGTGTCTCCATCGTGGAAACGTTTAAAAAGGTTGCCCCAAGATGTGTGTCGAAATATACCTGTATTGACAATAATCATATTATTAAAAATGATTATTGATATTACGTTAATTCTTCACATATAATAATATTGTAAACAATTTGGGATCAGTATGATAATGCAAAATAGTAGGTTTGCACCTGTTCGCCCAAACATTTACTCACACTCTTGTCATTTCAAACGATGTGAATTATTTTTGCTTTAATAATTATGTAGTGAAAATCTGATGTTGTGACAGTCTTAGTTGCTGGCTGCATCTCAGAACTGCCACATATGTCTCCACTAGAATTTCAGAAGAGATATCACAAACTGCAATCAAGTCAGGATTTCCTCTGAAAGTACCCATTTAACATGCACCATTTATTCAAATGCAAATGAAACTCACAAACTTGGTAAAAGATTTATCATGAACATTGCACAGTAAATCACATTAATATGTTCGACTGCGAGCCGGCAGCTTGACATTGAACATTGTGACCTTATCAATTTGACCTTATCAAAGACATAAAGAATCCACATTTAAATTGCTGTTTGAACCATATGTATTGATCTGTTTTGTGTGTTGAACAAAGAGCTTTGCTAAAACCACAAAGGTCCGAGTCCTTGTCTCAAATAGATATCAGTGCACATCAAGCCCCTTTGTTATCTGATGGACACGTGTACACATCAAAACTATAAGTATGACTACACATAAATTTCCAAGCATCATTGTATTATCAATGGATAACAAAATGTGAGTAAATACTGTATCTTCAAGCACTTTGAAAAGGGTTGACATCCTTTTCACCATCACAGACCACAAACCAACCTCTTGCTAGCACAAGCAGTATCGGCTCACATGCATTACCTGTCCGAGATCCCATGTTTCTCCTTGAGTTCGTAGAAAGAGCTGACCTCCCTTTCTTGGGACACCGAACTTCATAAATATCACTATCACTACTTCAAAGCAGCATCCAGACGAATCCCTTAAAATCTTTTAAGAACATTTCCAAGTCATATTTCACCAAAACATTTTCAAAAGTACATAAAAGCCATTGTATTACAAAATGCACAAAATTATGCATATTTAAGCACCATTATAAGTTAATAAAATTAATTCTTTATACGGTAATGCAAACATATACACTTACCTAAAGAATTATTAGGAACACCTTATCTAATCAACCAATCACATGGCAGTTGCTTCAATGCATTTAGGGGTGTGGTCCTGGTCAAGACAATCTCCTGAACTCCAAACTGAATTTCAGAATGGGAAAGAACGGTGATTTAAGCAATTTTGAGCGTGGCATGGTTGTTGGTGCCAGACGGGCCGGTCTGAGTATTTCACAATCTGCTCAGTTACTGGGATTTTCACGCACAACCATTTCTAGGGTTTACAAAGAATGGTGTGAAAAGGGAAAAACATCCAGTATGTGGCAGTCCTGTGGGCGAAAATGCCTTGTTAATGCTAGAGGTCAGAGGAGAATGGGCCGACTGATTCAAGCTGATAGATGAGCAACTTTGACTGAAATATCCACTCGTTACAACCGAGGTATGCAGCAAAGCATATGTGAAGCCACAACACGCACAACCTTGAGGCGGATGGGCTACAACAGCAGAAGACCCCACCGGGTACCACTCATCTCCACTACAAATAGGAAAAAGAGGCTACAATTTGCACGAGCTCACCAAATTGGACAGTTGAAGACTGGAAAAATGTTGCCTGGTCTGATGAGTCTCGATTTCTGTTGAGACATTCAGATGGTAGAGTCAGAATTTGGCGTAAACAGAATGAGAACATGGATCCATCATGCCTTGTTACCACTGTCCAGGCTGGTGGTGGTGTGATGGTGTGGGGGATGTTTTCTTGGCACACTTTAGGCCCCTTAGTGCCAATTGGGCATCGTTTAAATGCCACAGCCTACCTGAGCATTGTTTCTGATCATGTCTATCCCTTTATGACCACCATGTACCCATCCTCTGATGGCTACTTCCAGCAGGATAATGCACCATGTCACAAAGCTCGAATCATTTCAAATTGGTCACTGTACTAAAATGGCCCCCACAGTCACCAGATCTCAACCCAATAGAGCATCTTTGAGATGTGGTGGAACGGGAGCTTCGTGCCCTGGATTTGCATCCCACAAATCTTCATCAACTGCAAGATGCTATCCTATCAATATGGGCCAACATTTCTAAAGAATGCTTTCAGCACCTTGTTGAATCAATGCCACGTAGAATTAAGGCAGTTCTGAAGGCGACAGGGGGTCAAACACAGTATTAGTATGGTGTTCCTAATAATCCTTTAGGTGAGTGAATGTAATTATAATGTTAAAGAACATGTGTTACTATACTACTTGTTCTGTACAGTCAAGATGATTTTCAGCGCTTTATTAATGAGAAACAAATGAGAATCATCATTTACAATATTGACTCAAATTGGATGAAAAGGGAATTTGGATGTAATGCAGTAAGGGACATTGTTCTTGCTTTAAAGTAATGAGAATTTGTAGGAAACATGTACTTAATTGCTATGTCACGATAGAAAACACAGGTCCCGGTTCTGTTTGAAAACATATTCTGGATTTTCTATTGTGTTAGAATATGACCCAGACATTCATATCAAAGCCAGTGTGAGAGAGAACGAGCACATTTTACAATATATAATCATTTAAATATCTCATTTCAGCCATTATGAATTTCCAATGTGGCTTTAAGAACATAAACATCAGTACCCATAGCTTGACAGAGGTTCGATAAAATAAGTCAGGCTTTTTCTCCACAGGGATCATGATATCTCCATCTTCCTGTTATTGGTGTTCCTTTCTCTCGTGTATTGAATTTCAACTATTTTCCCGACATACTATTCAAGATAATCATCACCTATGAGACATCTGCATTGAGGGATAGTTTTTACGTATGACTATTAGTTAATGAAAACATAGTTGTAACGTTATGATACATGTTCCTCATGCATCCTATTTAAACAGACACATACAGCAAATCATTAAACTGAGCTGCGGCTACTCTCCGCCGAATGTAATAACAACCTTATTGGAGGCAGAGTGGTTGCATTGAGCTGGCAAAACAAAAAAGGTTTAGTGGCTTTCTGATGGGAAACCATGAATCTGACACCAGAGGCAGCAAAACATTTCGCTGTGTGAAAATTCAATCAGGTTCTTCTTTTCCCGTCGTACCCACTTTCCTCTCTGTCCATCTTAATTCCATTCTCCTGATCTCCTTTTCTTTTTGCATAGCATAAAGAGGGTCAAAGGAGAGGCTTTTTATTGAAGGAGAGGCTCAGAGATTAGAAAGCAGGATTCGATCACAGCAGGGCCGGACCAAGCCATTACGTGGCCCTAAGCAGAATTTTATTTGGGGTCCGCCTGTGCCCCCAATACAGTCGACTATTGTCAATGTTTGATTATTTGCATGCACGCTTTAAACCTAACACACCCAATTCTATTAGTTGTAGTTGTGTTTGGAATGTAGAAATGTCATAAAAACAAAAACACATAAACCTTACATTACAAGTGGATTGTGATCGTCAAAACATTTGATTCCAATTTTAGGTGATCTGTCCCTTTAAATTTCGAGCACAGACCTTAAAATCTTGTGGGATTTAATGTTCAATGCATTTAACTATTTGCAAAGATTCTATTTTAAAAATATTTTTAATCTTTATTTTATTTTAACCACAACCCATAAAACGCCCTTTTAAAGCCACACAGCCCTTGATTCATTAAACTAATTTACAATATGCACACAACTATTCTTAACCTTATCCCAAATAAAACGCTGGATAAACTGATATTTATAAAATACACGAATCACGTAAATCACATATTTTCCATCTTAATCAGCATTTTGTCATTTACATCAGTGAATACTGTCAGACTATCAATATTTCTTTCGTTAAATACTAAACAGTTGTCGAATATTGAATGTTTTTTGTCACTTATGTCGTGTGTTTCATAGCACTATCAACTTTAAAACTGAAGCGTGTTGCTGAACAGCTGAAGATGTGACAGTAGCTCCGTCTTCTTTGATTTGATTGGTCACTGCTCGGCTTTGTAACTAGTCACTCCCACTCCTTTCATTTGATTGGGAAGCTCACTTATTTTGATATTGCAATGTTGCATTTAGTCAGTAATTTCACAAATCTTGACACACACCACAGAAAGAATTGTGTGTACGGCCCTACGTGAGAAAATGGATGTGTGTCGTGAATATATCAAAAACTTTATAACTGTTAAGTTTATATCGACTAACAAGTATATTTTAGCTCACGGTATTGTCATTATTACGGTAAGATGAAAATATCAAATGGCCTCGGTCAGCAAGACATTAGGCTAATCGTGTCCTGTTTACCATATTAATCAACAAGCTTATTGCAACATCAGTCAGACAAGAAATTGATTGCATTTGGCTTCATCCAGCCGTTCTCTGTTGTCTTCTGATCTCCAACAGGCTACAGAGCAGCATGGAGCTGCCCGGATCATATTGCAAGCCCATTATGGCCGGGGCTCGTCTGCCGAGCTAAATCAGTTACCGTACGTGAGTGCATCCTCATGAATTACACCAGCTTGAGAGATGCATTTGGCAGCGTGTTCGAGCATAGACGAGCTCATCACGGGGGCAACCACCCACCTAAGCCGTATATACCCACAATGCATTGTGTCGAAATGCTTGGGAGTGCTTCGGATCTGTGTTCTCCTGAACAGTAGGTTTTATGTAATGTGTTTTCCCTCTACAGTAGAGATGGACAGAAGTCCTTTTCAAATCCTAAAAATAGCATGACATTGTTGCGTGCATTTTTAATGTCAGCAGTCAATCTTGAAACGCTCACATTAAGCAATGGATGCTAATGTGAGTGAATCAAATGGGCAGCATGTATAATGTATTTTTGTTTGTGAGCTGCAGAGAGATGGTGCCAATAATGAGTGCTTCCTGTGTATATGGGCATTATAAGTTGGAGAGATGTTCAATTGTTACAAACTAGTGAGAAACAAAAGTCTGCAAACAAAAGTTGGAGCAATGAAACACTTCTCATATTTTTCAAAGACCTAATAAAGCCCTGTTCGCACAAAACCAGCGACATGATCGAATTCATTTCGATAGTATACACTGGAAAAAAAATCTTCGCTGCCAAAGGGGAGGTAACAATCTCATCTTGATCTTGAGTACCAATTGCATACTTCGTATCTTCGAAGAGTATCTAGTTTACGACAGTCGTGCAGGGGCAAGTTAAATCAACTCAACACTGGCAAAACATAAAATAGTAAATTGAAAGGACTTGTAAAGTCAAGTTGATCACACTTAAAAATGTAAGGCAGCAAATAATGTGTAGCTTAGCAAGTTTCAGCGAGATGAGCAATAATGACCGTTGGCAGCAGGAAGTGGGCGTGTCTAGCAACGCGACAAAGTTGAGAATTAATGCAAATAATGAACGACTTTCGGAAGAACCAACCAATGGGACTGAAGCAGTGGAGCCCACATCATCTGTCTCTCATCAGTTACTGCAGTGTTTCATAACTGTTACTACGGAAACCAAAACAAGGGATGCCATCCATCAACCTCATAGCAAGAGACTGGCGACACACAGCTGGCAGTGTGAACGCAAAAGTATGGCTGTCATGCAATCAGATTTTCACAACACAATTGTTGCTGTGTCAATAATGTTATCGGGTTATCAATTGATTTTTATAAAATCAAAAGTCTGTCAAATTAATATTTTGTTTCTTTTGGTCAATGAATCGAAACATTTTATATAATGCTGTGTTCACACCAAATGTGAAAAATTCCATTCCTCGCTCTTTATTACGCGCAGGAAAAGTTCGTTATTTTTGTGTAAGTGGCGCGAAAAACAAAGGACCCATCAAACAGTAGGTGTCAATGACCAAATTTCTTTCTCGAGTTAAAATTTGTGTAAATCACGCTACCGAAATTGAGTCATTTGCATCGCCGTAATGATTTCACATCTATTTGCGTCTTTGCATTGACTTTGTATGTAATTTACATTAAATCGCTTAATTCACGTTTGGTGTAAACACAGGATAACTGTAGGAAGGCAGAAATAGAGAGTTTGTAACCATTGACTCTTAAGGTCAGATGTTAAACAGCTGCTTAATAACTTATGATATTAACACAATATTGATAATAACGGTTTTTAATGACTGTTATTGTCAATTCCTGTATATTGTGACACCCCTAGCTAAACAAAAAAGTTCCTTCAAGCCATACGGCAGAGGATCCCAACTATCCGCCTCCAAATTTAAGGTCTATCTACAAACAGCAAATGGAAAGAATAAATATTCCCCGTTCTTGAAAAATGAGCCAAGCCTTCTATTTTAGCATGCCAGGAAAGTCGACCAATCACACTCACCACAGCCCCGCAGGCATTTCTCGATTGAAGCTATTTTCACCAAGCAGGGTTACACGCACGCATCTGGGTCTCCGCCCTGGTTTGTGCTCTACAATGCCGACCATCAATTTCACTGAGGGACAAAAACAATTCCCTCTGCAGGTATATAGTCACTGTCCGCTTCGAGATGTAAAAAGGATGAATGAATCTCTTAATTTCTAACAGATTCGCAAATTAGGAATCTGTGCACGATAAAGCAGTTAATGTGGGATGACGCTGTGGTCTACGATCTGGCAGTCCGAGCTTTCCCGGTATAAAAACAACAAGGCAACAAGATCAGCATCAAATCAACTCCACATGTTTGCTGTATAAACTGTTCTTGCTCACAGGCTTTGTGATAAAATGTCTGCGTAAAAACGCAGTGTGTCAGTGTGGGATTATGATCTAAATAAAGCCATAAGACGACCAATGACTCCACTATGGCACTGCCTACGGTTTAGTCATGTTTATCTGCTTGTTAATGAGAAAAATAGGCCAGTTTTGTCCTTGCGGGGCAACAGTTATACAGATGAATAAAGCTGGAATTTAAAATACAGTACAAAGAATACATTGCACATAATGTTGAGTTTGCGTAGTGTATGTGATATTTCTACATTTACTTAAAGCGCTCCAGATGCAACCACAGGGGTCTTGGATAAGCCCTGAAAATCCACTGACCCTAGGGTCAATTCACCATACGAGACGTAAGAAACTGTGTCAGACCCTTCAAGCAAAGAGCTGACCAATCACAGACAAGCTGATATGAAATGAGGCGTGATGACAGAAGGGTTTGGACGAGTTTTATATTATAAAGCACTCATTGGCATAATCCAAGAACAAACCAATACAAGTCTCACACCGTTATCCAGATGCTTTCTCCTGGAAGATTATGCTTAACGTGACAATTTCATCCCCTGTCTGATATTGACATGAGCCACAATCTCCTTCCTTTGTTAAAGGCAGCCGTGTGCGTCAATGGCAAAGAAGAGCCCGATGTAGTCATGACCCCTCTTTAACAGCTCATGGGGTGTAATAAAACCACCAGAATAGGATGACAAAGCCCTTGTCATCACTCCAGGGCTCTACGTTCAGATATAGAGAAGATTTTGTGGCATGCTGAAGAAAAGCAGCAGTCTACAGACTGAGTTGTCTTCTAAAAGAGTCTTAAAGTATTCGGACAGCATTTATTTAGTGTCAGATTTAACATCTGTACTGTATATGACTCTGTCATAAGATATTTGCAGAAATGTCTCTGTGGTTTTGCGTCCATACAATGGAAGTCAACGAGGTCCAATGTTGTTTGGTTACCAGTATCTTTTGCCGCAGAAAGAAAATCGTACTGGTTTATAATGACATTATGGTGACTGAAAACATAAACGGCTTCTTTGAGGCCTGAACAGTAGATTATCTACTGGAAATGGAATTCAAGAGTTTATCGGGATGTTTTGCAGGGGAAGGTGAAGCCATCTGTCTACCAATTTAAGCTCAACAGAAGTTGGGTGATGCAACTGAACAGTGACCCAAATCACAGAAGTCAATCCACAGCAGAATGGTCTCGACAGAAGAAAATACGCCTTCAGCAGTGGCCCACTTCTGACCTCAACACAACTGAGATGCTTTGGCATGACCTCAACAGAGAGATGTATTCCAGACAGACCACGAATATTGCTGAATAGTTTTGTAAAAGTAATGCTGCACAATTCCTCCCGATTGATTATAGGAAACCTTTGCTGAAGGTTATTGATGCCAAAGGAGGGTTAACCAATCATTAAATGTAAGATTTCCCATGTTTTTAGACCCTTCCTTGTGCGTTTAATGAAAGCATAAAAAATGCAACTGTGAACATCGTTTAAACAGACTGTATATTTATTATTTGTCGGATCAGATCAAATATCATGATCAATTTGTGCATTTTAATTCGGTCAAACCTGTGTAAAACTTATTATTCAGTCATCATTTACTCTGTATACATTTCTTTGTTCAGGTGAACACAAAGGAAGATATTTGGAAGAATGTCAGATCTCATGCCCCATTGACTCGCAAAGTACTTATTTTCCCTACTAAGGGAGTAAATGGGGGATGAGGTCTGTTTGGTTACAAGCTTTCCTTCAATGAATGAGTAAATGAATATTCATTTTTGGGTCAGCTGTCGCTTTAACTGTAGTGTGTAAAAGTATAGAGTCAAATAAAACCCTAAAGTTATTTTCATATGTAATCCATATCAAAGCACCTGAAAAGAACAACATCTCTTACATAAATAAGAGATAAATAAACAAATTGTTGGGGGCAAATGAAAGTAATTAACCAAAAGATCTTCACAGCATCTCTTGCTGTATGTTTATTTGTAAAAACAATCCCATTAAAAAGCTGAGAAAATAAATGCTTATCACAGCAGGATTTCTGTTACGCAGGCAAAGCAATAAGGCCCTTAAGTTAATGTTTTCTGAAGAGTAGAAACATTAACACCCTGGATAAGAGGAATCACATAGACTGCCTTCCCTGATTTGCTTTGGAAAATATCTGTGTCTGGACTGATTTCGATAATGACTGTAAATCACAAGCATTTGCAGGCATAATAGAAATTGCATACATTACATGGGATTCTAGGAGAGATCTCTCTTTTTCTTAACAAGGGTGTATTTTGACAAGTATAGTTGCAACCTTGGAAACTCAGAGTAGGCCTTAGACACAACATGAACAACACTTCACTCCCTCGCTAACAGCTACACTTTTTCCAGCTGCATTGGACTGTAAACAATGTGACAAGCCATGCCATGATGTTGAGTTAATCGAAACGCTAAATCATATAGCGTGAGACTGAATACAAACAAGAATTTTAAGGTGCTAATGCATGCAACGTCAGCTCCTTTTGATGGTCCTCCTTTCTGACTCAACGCATCATACTTATATTATCAGCATTCTTAGGCAGCACTGAAAGTGACCTTAGACACACTTGATAGGATTTTAATTGGAAAGCCTTCAATTGGGTATATGATGTAAAGGATTAGCTAAATTATTTTGTGCCGTAATGATCAAAAGAATAAGGAAAGATAAGGACGGCGGTTGTTACCCAAACTTTTTCCTCAAAACTTTTCCTCATAAAAATGTATAACATTTACGTTTTGAATGGAATTTACATCTGCCTGCATAAGAAAAGGGCAAGTGTTTTATAGCTTGTTGTGTTAAGAAGTAAAAATGTCATCATTACGTGTCTAGAATTTAAAACGTTGCTTTGCAACGCAGGCATGATTCAGGGTCTCCGTGGATTGCTTGCAATAAATAAAAATAAGGCGAAAAGTCAGTGAATGATCGAATGCAGTGCTGAAATCTGTGTATTTCTGAATCTGAATTCTACTTACCAGAGATCACCGTAGCTGAGATTTTTGGCCATTAATCACAACTATTAATTGACGCAGAGACAGAACTGAGCAGTTGGTACAAATAATAACAAAAATGTCGGGGACAACCTGCAAACACATTTTTCAACTATAAGAATGGGCTGAGCAGGCATGTTGAAGTAAATAAGCACAGAAGGGAGTTGGCGAGAAAGAAAAAGATGTGAGTGAGAGAGACAGAATGAGCGAGAAGCTGCATGAAAGTGTAAAAGAGAGAGAGAGAGAGAGAGAGAGAGAGAGGCCCCTTTGACCACAAATGATATATTACCAATCTCTTGGGCCATCTAAATTGGTAAATGTGTCATGTGGGTGATGGGAGGTAACAACACAAGAGAAAGCAGCGAGGCCTGGAAAAAGCAACTGGTTCAGTTCACCAGGGGATTCAAAAGCTAACAAACTGAAGAAATCAGGAATTTACCTCGTGCTTTAAAGCAGAATGTTCAAGGTAAACGAAAATAATAACTACGCATACATAATGAAATACAAATTGTTACATTGATACGGCGTGTACATTTTATGACAATATCATATCGTGATGATGTTATTTGTGAAGTAGAGGACTAAATAGAACTGGTTAGCCCCCCCCCCCCAAAACAAATGTACGATGCATGTAAATTGTATACTTCCACGGGGATGAATAGCTCTCTTCAGGTATTATTAACCTCCTCAGCACAGACTGTCTTCATGAGAAACTAAGCAGTAGTGCTAAAAGAAATGTTAGGCCAATTTTATATGGAGCGGTTTTAGTCTCATTCCTTATTTACACATAAAACACGATGTACAATGCGAATTGCGTTTGTGAAATGTATTTGATATAATAAAGAATTGTATTGTATTTCACGTGAATTAGGTTTTACGCATGTGAAACTAGCTACGCAAGTGAACATGTTTAATGTGTGAGTAATTCACGAGATCGAAATCGCTCAATAATTTTACGCTTTCAAAGAGATCACCCAAAAATAAAAATTCTGCCATTATTTATGAACCCGTGTTTTGTTCAAAACCAGTATTCTTTCCTCACAAAAATGAGAATTCCTTCCTTTACTCGCCCTCATGAAACTCCAAATCTGTAGGCTATGAGCCTTTCTTCAGCGGAACACAAAAGAAGATATTTTGAGAAATGTCTCAGTTATGTCCATACAGTAGAAGTCAATGGGGTACCGACATTCTTCAAAATATCTTCTTTTGTGTTCCGCTGAAGAAAGGCTCATAGCCTACAGATTTGGAGTTTCATGAGGGCGAGTAAAGGAAAGAATTCTCATTTTTGGTGAACTGTGCCTTTAAGAACATCAATCACTGGTTAAAGATCAATTATAACATAACAAAATGGAATAAGTATAAATTGCTTGCACAGCTCTGTTCTTGTAATCGTATTGTTATAGCATATAACTGGACCATGCAAATTTGCCAAACCAGGATGTCTTTTTACACATCATTATCGTACAAAATACAACGCTAGCTATAAATGCTGTGTGGTTACATTAACAGGCTAGCTTCCTGGATGATGTTACATCTAGTGCTATTGGATTACTACTGTTAGTAGTGATTCTCCTCTATATTTAAATATGAATCGATCTGTGTCAGAAACGGCAGGAAACACTGAAGTCAAATTCCAGTAATATTTGATATGGTGAAAGATACGTTTGTTTGTGAACGTTCTAGGAATACTTTATGATTTCTGAGTTTAATGACAAACGCTTGAGCCTGTCAATCAAATGCTATTAAAATACATTGCAGTATAAGACACTCTTTTTACGTGTCATACGTTTCCACATCATGTGTAGGATATGGGAGGGACCCAAACGCTGCAGTAATTAGACAGTGAACAAATCATTAAGCAGCCATATGTCCTTTAGCCCCAAATCTCCTGCACTCCAGAAGCTATACCTCGTCCCGCCCGCCTAGTCTTTTTAGGTTTTCCAATGGGACACATTTGGGTTTAAGAACAAAGTGATTTTTAATTGGCCATATGCTGTAGCATCTCTCTCATTTAAGACAATGGCGAGTCACATGAACAGGAGGAAAAATATATCCAGAACATGAGGGCGAGGGTGAGAGAGAGAAAGGGAATGACACGGCCATCACTGTGAGAGATTACTGAAATATGCATACCGCGGCGGCTCTGCTCATCTGAGATCTATACTTGAGGGAAATCTCAACATCTGCATTGGCTCAAAAGTCTGGATTCCTCTGAACCCCCTATGGCACAAGGCAAACCCTTATGTTATACTTTATGTACATTTGAGAGCTAGGGAAAGTAGTGCAATTTACTCAGACATACTAGCTTATTTTTGTGAGGGGGTAATTGAGCAATTATAGATTAGTATCGTGTAGAAATTGAGCTGCGCCCCCTGTCGGCACTCATTCGTAACGCGTTAATGACGTTGACAAACATGCCATGAGGATCTTAAATCAATGATAATTATCTAAGATAAAATGACAAATGTGTAAATGAAGTCCACTTACGATAGAAGACATACTCTGTGTTGTTTGACCAGCATCTGTCTTCCGTATTTCTATTATAAGGGGGTGCGGTGAGTGAGGAATTGCACGCGACGATGTGAAATCCGCTCTCCGCCAGCATATCAAACGCTCGCTCCAGGTGGCGAAACTTAAGGTAAAACTGAGACGTGTATCTATCTAGCGGCCTGTTAGGATCCCTACTTTCATTTAACGTGTCGCCGAAAACTTCTTTAGCAAGACCGACCCTTCCGCAGATGAATATTTTGGGAATATACACGGCTCGAGCTTTCGGGTCGTTGTCCCGCCCGAAGGCGCACGAGCTCTTGCATCCCACCGTAATGAATCCATAGCGCCTATCGCGCGCGTCCAGGTAGGATGCCGGGTACAGCCTCTGGTCGCTTCCCTGGGACGCATCGTCAAAATCGCTTTGGGCGATTTCATCTGGTGTCAGGATCTTCACGAGCTCGGGCAGCTGGAAGAACTCGGCTTCCCGTTTGAGACGCGCTTTCTCCGGAAAGTAATCAGGCAGGACGACGCTCTTATCTCGCAGATAGTCCAAGACGTATCGAAAAAGAAACCCGTCTCTGTCGATGAAGTAGCGTCCCTTGATGTCCTGGGCCAAGTCGTTGGAGATGTCATTTTTGTTGGAGAAGATTTTCCCCAGCAGTGAGTTTGGCACGCTGGTCAGGGTGGCATGGCGCGTGTAGTACACCTGTCCACCTACATTAAGCTCAACCACATCGGAAGAGCAACTCTGGGCACATCCAGTGTCCTTGGGCGATTGATAGGTCCTGCAGTTTTCGGTCAGTGCCATTTTTGGTGTCAATGACAAAGTCAATCTATAAAAGTTTTTGATTCAGTAGCCGAAAAGTAAAAAGACATAACCCGCCCGTTCTTTAACACGCCGGCGATGTCGCGCGTGCAATGTATCTAGAAACCTGCTTGGTTTTCGCCACAAAAATGACAAGTCCCATTATGCATCTATTACCACAGCGTGATGATGCGCAAACCAACATCGCATCCCTGTTATGAGAAAATGTCAAACAATTCTCACCCAGAAGTACATTTAAATCGCGTAGCTCATGTACCCTCCACTTTCTCGAAAACCCCAAAATAACCCGGGACAGCTTCAACTTCCGAGGAGTCCCTTTCAGTCTCCGGTAACTTGAAATCTTGTCCAGCAGCGTGAACTGTTTGTCTACATGTGCCTGGCACCCAACCAACACTTAAAAGATCATTTCAGCAAAAGGATCTCTCCAGAAGGAAATGAGTGTGCATTAGGAAGTTTGTGCATCCTGACTCTCCAGAGCATCAGCAGCATAGTGCGAACGAATGCAACGTGCCGAGAGAGGCTTAGACGGGGGAGGGAGACCATTCTTAGGGAGATGAGCCTTACATCATCTTAAAGGAAAATGACAGCTGGAAACGTAGTATGGTACTTCTGGTGGGATGAATGTGCTGGTTGATTAGGTTCAAATTGATTTGTATCTAAAATGTATTCATTGTTATTATTAATACTAGTTATTTTACTAGTCAGAATCCATCATGACTTCCCAGAAATGAGATTTGGTCAGTTTTGGGGACCTCGTGACACATTTCAGCACCATGGACAGATCCTCATGAACTTGGCTCCGGTTAGGATGTAGCGTTCCCATGGATTTCGTTTTCCAATGTTAATATGCGATGATGTTCGAGAATCATATGATATTATATGACTTATTTTCTATTGCTTCTCTGCACAGATTGTAACTTTCCATCACAGATTTTACCGATGCTCACGAAATTGTGTGCACGTAGAGGAATCTCTGAATAAGTACAGAGATTGTGTAACGATTCAATCCTTTAACATTGTGTGCTGATCTTGTTTCAAGGAATTTGTGTGCTCAGCTCCAGCGCTCCAGCGATGGCTTTGAGGCGACGGTCACGCTTACCCTGCTAATTTTGTGTATTCTGCTGTAAAAGTGTTGCTAGGCACCGGCAGGAGAAACTGTGAGTGGGATTCAAACAGCAAATGTTCTGCTGTTTCCATTTCATCTGCAACATTTCATTAAAGGAATCACAATTTGTTGCATTGATAAATTCAATACAAGACGTAATAAAAACATTGTTTGTGTTGCATGCTACCTTGTGAATTCAAGCTGAAGTCTATTCCCTCTCAGGGACAGCTAAAAATACAAAATTCTCTGCAGGTATGAATCATTTGACGATACACTTAGAACACTCCGACTCTCAGAGAAGTGATGCCAACATGGACCTTGTCTATTCTGATTATATGCAGGCTTCATTTTGGAGCAGGACAGACGTCTGAGAAATAGTTTATGACAGGCAAAGCTGGGGTAATGCCTGCAGCCACTGCCATTAAAACGCTTAAATAATGCAGGAGAACTTTATAGGTCCACGTCAACGGCTGTTGCAGTTTCAGCCCAGTGTGCATATGAGTATTTATAATCACTGCAATGCATGCAGAATTGATAAATGTAACATCAATTCACATCATTAAATTCATCCAGATTGAAGTTCAGTGCTTGGGTATCTGGTCAGACTGTGTATTTTATTTCCATCCATTCGCATAGTGCAGACTCTTTAGAGGAGAGAGCCATCATAGCTGTGCAGCAATCCATTGACCTAGATTTTTAATGTTTTCTGGATTTCAGCCACCTCTGCCTACGAGAGGAGCCGTTTATGTGCATTTAGATGTTTCTGTATATGAACAACTATAAGGTTGCATTTCTAAAATGCAATTTAATTTATTCGTCTTCTGCTCTAGAACTGTCTGTTTTTATTTCAGAGGATTTTTATCAAGTTCATGGTAGTAAACATAGGCTACCTAACATTTTCTACCAGTTTCAATTACGATTAATAAAATCAAGCAATTACACGGTAATAGGTTTACATGCATCTGCAACCTTGGGAAAAAAGCAGACCACCTCAAACATTCTTCTCCTCCAGATCATTTGCCTCACGCCAGAGCTATCAGTCTCGCATCTACAAAGCTGAGCCTCAAGAAGGTAAAAAGAAAACCTCAGTAATCTTTCAGATATGTCACCTTGTGGAGAGAAAATATGATTTATTATAATGGCTTCTAATGTTTCTGTTGAGTCGCCTTGGCTTCGTTCAACATCATACAGCATAAAGTATGGTCGGCTGTGTCATTTTTGACACATTAACATTAGTGCACCTGTTGAGTAGATTGCTAAATTTGTAATAGATTCAGAGGCAGATCTGTAAAAAATAACATTGCCATCATATTTTAAATACAAGATCTCACAAGAACAAATGTGGAGATACAGTATATACAACTTGAATGCATTTGGATGGTGCCGGTTTACTAACACTAGACACAAAATACCATAGATCCACTAGGTGGAAGTATTTAGTTGTCACTTTGTTTATAATGTGAGAATAAATTTTAATTCTTCCTGGTGTATCAGCAAGTCAGTTAAAATAAAATGTAGCTGATAAAAGTTCAATATTTTTGGTTTTAATATTCATTTGTTCTAATTAAATTGCAAAACTGTCAAAAACAAAAAAATGAAGTGTTATCTTTAACACATGAAAACAGTCCAGTTTTCTAAAATGTAATGTGTTCCTGTAATCATGTAATCTCTCAATTACAAGCTGAAATGTTCAAAAGGTAAAGTCCATTGCTACAATCTATTAATGTATATTTTTTATACTATATATTATGTTAAACTTCTACTGACCTATCAAACCAATGTCTTTTTTAAGTTACAGTATTTTTCTACACCTTTTTTATGCTATTGCTCAGGATACAAAGGGATTTCTGTTATGTTATTACACTGTACAGTGCATGACAACAAATATCCTAACAAAAGAAATGCTACTGTGGAATAAAAGGTTACACAAAAATAGATCTCACAGTGTTAGGTGTGTTCACGACCTGCCACCCAGTAGGCCCACAAAAGTAATTCACGTGCTAAATTTAGCTACCCGGGACATAAATAAACAGACTTTACATAGTATAGTTATTATTATGCTATGGTTGATAGATTGTAAAGCTTGTAGATTTTAAAGTAAAGTGAAAACAATGAATGAATGAAACGGGAATTTCCTTATAATTCCTCAATGCTTAGAAATATAGTAAATCGACGCTTTAATCGTGCTGCTAAAGAGAAAGGAAAGATACAGAGACAGAAACAGAGCCGTCCTGAAGGTTACTCGGACCCACAACACTGTCACCCACTGGCGAGCTGTAATAACTCTGTACTGCCAACAGGCTGCACTGCATGTTATAAACAGGGTCACCGCGGGTCTTTCTACTGTAATCTCCATTTTGAATGTTTTTATGGTTTCGGATTGTATGGCACGCCTCTTTTCTCATGGCCGAAAGCGAGTGAACTGCCTGGATTATCCATATGGTGTTATGAATTCTACCAAAACGCTGGACGGCATCCAATGCGCCGTATTTTCCACGCGCCTCGCGATTTTTCCTGCATTTCTGAAGCGACCTCGGACTTGTGTCTACGGTGAAGGATTTCATGTTGTTGCTAATCGCTAACGTTAGCAGAACACCGAGGAAACAATGTCAAATGAAGCGACGAATCACAACAGGAACGTAAACACACAACGGTACGTGTTTCACCAGCCTTTGCGCTCATTTTGCCAAAGCTGTGCGCGTGAATACAAATATAGGGTCGTAACGTTGACAGTTACTTGATCTGATAATGTCGTATGTTTCGTCACTCGTGACTGTGCGGTTTTGAGCTTTAGACTGTTGTGGGGAACTATATGTTGTTTGAGGTTTCAGCGTAAACTGTGAAGATGATTTGTTCGTGTGTGCGTGGATTAGCGCGCGACTGTTAGGCCTGTGCCACACTGATCCACGTTCAGCCTGCTCCCGCGAGCGCGCGACTTTGCGCAGGGCAAGAGCGCGAGATCAGTAGGAGTCGCACAGCTAGATTTGTGTGTGTTTGTGCTTTAATAGTTGACAGATGTTTTGCAAACACACGTTTTTTTCTATAAGTTGTGCGTCTTATGTCGGTAATTGTTTAAAAAACGCGAGAAGTTAACGTAAGTTATACATTAGCAAGCACAGTGCTGTTATTGTAGTGTTTTTTTACTTTAAAATACATGTTGTACAACTTTTCTAACGAGTTTAAAACGTGACGTTTGCGATCCACTCCTGAAATCCCTCTGCATTTGCGTCGTTATTAGGCACGGGACGGTATGACAGTTTCACGGTATGATAACCGCAAGCAAAGCGGTTCACGGTATCGCCATTACAACACTAAAATGTGTTATTTTCAAATACACGAACAATATTTCAACTGGACACATTTTATTTTAACCAACATTCATCGAACGTATAAGTCAGGTCAAAATAAAGCCTTCGAATTATAATACTCTTTCAAGAAAAAGTATTTTTGTCATAGCCCGTGTATTAATTTATTTACATGACTTAATTATTAATTTTTGTGTAACACGGCTCATACCTTAGAAACGGTATCACAGAAAATGTTAGTGGTTATGAAATCTTAACTCTTTCAAACCTCGGTATACCTTGAAACCGGTATTCGGCCCATGCCTGTTCGTAATTATTGCCTGTCCCATCATGTCTCGCATCAGTTGTACTTAAATCTTAATATGGAATATAATTGTCTTTTGTAGTAATACAGTTTTGTAACATAATTTTGACCAGGTTTCCTGTTACCGTAAATAAACCGTGTGTTGACATTTTTCAGAAATGCTGAAGTAGTGTTTTTGTGCTTTACCACAGTAATGCAAAATGGATCAAGGAGGTCTAAGGAACGGCGCCAAGAGAGATGAGCGTTTGAATACTTTGGGTTACGATAACAGCGGAATACAAAGCGCCATGTCTGTCGCCCCCGCCTCTGCGGTTCCTCAGGCCAGTCCACTGATGCAGCCTGTTTCTGGGGACCTTCCCAATGGCGTGAGCAGTTCTCCAACTCTGGAGGAACACGGCACCTCTGTATCCTCCACGCTAGGTCTCTTTGCGGAGGATTCAGAGCTCAAAATGCCTGGGAAAGACCAGAGGTCCAATCAACACCAGCCTTTGGGCTCATTTACTCTGGGAGACAACTTCTCATGTCTGGAGGCCAGCATCGCAGACCTCAACAGCACCTCCCTTTCAATGGACTCGCTGATTGGTGGAGTGGATCCCAATCTCTTTCCTTTAAAAACAGAGGACTTTTCTCCCATGGATAAGGGCGATATGGACCTTGACCAAGATTCTTTCGGGGCCATGGGGAAGGACGTTGATGTTGGTAATCATAAGCTATTTAGTGACAACACATTGGACCTTCTTCAGGATTTTGAGTTGGAAGGCTCGCCCTCGGATTTCTACGTGGGAGATGACGCTTTCCTCTCCAACATAGGCGAGGATGCTCTGTTAGACCTGCCGACAAGTTCAGAGAGGGACTTCAAGCCTGCGGTGTCTACGAACAGCACAGTCAACGGTGCGGCCAGTTCAAGTGCCAACACAGTGAACACCACCACCACGGTTACCGTGAAGGTGGAAAAGGACTCCTTAATCCAGCTGTGTACTCCAGGGGTCATCAAACAGGAGAACTCCAGTGGGACAAGCTACTGTCAGGCAAGTCTCCATAGCGCGCCCATTTCCATTTGTGGCGTCACCACTTCAAGTGGACAGAGCTTCCTCTTTGGAACAGGATCTTCTTCCGGGAGAGAGCAGAAGCCTGTCATCAATGTGTACACCCCCCTGTCCTCATCTGAAGGTGGATGGAACAGGGGTCAGGGCTTTGGAAATGCAAGTGGACTACAACAAAGGGCCAGTGAAAGCTTTTCCACAACCACCTATGCCAGGTAAGCCATGGTGAAAACCAATGAGATTTTCACGGACCAGTGTTTCCATGGGTATGAGAAAACTGGGAGTATATATATCATGAAAAATATACGTAATATAAATATATATTAACATTGATTGCGGTTTCTAAGTTAAGTAATACATATTTCCGTAGGTAATACAAATCTGTCTAGTTTGCTTAGCACTGAATGAAATATTTCATATGCTAGAAATAGTATTTTGTAAAAGAGCAGTCTTTATAAAAATAATCTGTAAATTGTTAATTAGGCATTACCTCAAGTATCAATTATCACCATTACCCATATTATGGAATGCAGCACAAGTCTAGTAGCAATGTAATCACTCACTCAAACTTACATTTTCGCAAGCCTTTGAAACCACCAAGCGTACAATTGGTTAAGCTAACATTAAACTAATTTAAGATGCTTTCAAGTCAGTTAAACAAGACAAGGTAATGCCCTGAACCTTCACACAATATCACGCATCATCTATTTTTACACATTCATGTTCAATCTTGTTTTGCTGCTATCTCTCCGCGCCTGTTTGAAATCGCAACTGTGAATTACGTGAAAGTGGAAAACTACAGCGTAAATATGTAGGTCAATATTAGCACAATATCCTGTGCCATTTAATGTGCATCCAGGCGTCTTTTGTTAATACACAACCTTTTTAATGTTTACTGTAAGTCTTACAACAGGGAAGAGCCTTAGGATGCCAGCACTTATGAGGGAGTTATATAACCGACACACATAGCCATATCATCTCACATCGTAGGGCTCTGCAGTTCAGCTCAAAACCTGCTCGAAGACAGCCTGCAGCATTTTGATTGATTGTTAAAGACATGGCGAGCACACAGGCTTTAAGGAAGTGTCTGCTATTTTTTTCATGTGAACGAGCCATTAGCGACACGCCTCCCCGGTCAAACTTTTGCTAGATGCTTAAAATAAACACAACAAGTGTTTTTTCTGTAATGACGAGGGGTTGATTCAGACGCAGTGTCAGTGTCCTCTATACATTCTTGGTGTTATTGACTCAGCTACTATTCATCGGCACACGTTATTCCAAAAAAAGGATTGTCTTTGTTATCCTTTATAAATATGTAGTAACACGCTCCTCCTCTAAAAACAACTTTTGGATGTCACCTAGGTTGTGCAAGCTGGTAAGTGTTAACCAAGAGGAAATGTTAAGCAATCGCTAGGCCTAGATGCAGTCTAAAACTATTTTTGTAGTGATTTGGTTGAGGGAATGGTACACTAAAAAATGTTGGGTTCTTTGAACCCATAACAGTTATATTTGACCATAGGTTGGCTTTGTCCATTTTTGACCCAACACTGGGTTGAAATAACCCAACATTTTTTATGGAGTAAAAACGAGGAAGTAACCTTAAAGGAAAAAAGAGAATTCTTTCATCATTTTCTCATCCTCATGACACTCCAAACCTGTATGACTTTCGTTTTTCTCCAAAACTCAGAAGAAAATATTTAGAAAATGTTGGTAACCAAACAACATTGAATTCCATTGATTCCCATTATATTGACATAAAACCACTTCTCGAAATATCTTCTTTTGTGTTCCCCAGGAGATTTGGGGGAACTGTCCCTTTAAAGTGCACCATACAATTGTCTGAATAGTTGGATATGGGTAGAAAAACAGATCAGTTAGCAGCCCGGTCATAGAGAGGAGTACAGAACAACAGAACCGAAACCAAAACCAAGTTTAATTTTCAATTTAAATGTGGGCTCAGTTATCAGGCTTTTGTGGTCTGCAGGTTGTGGGTGGAAGTATGGTCTGTTTACAAGTTCATCCTAACCTGTGTGACATTTAGCGGCTTGCAGTCAGCTTAGACAGGAGCTGTGTCTCTTGATCACTCTCTCTCGGTCTCTTGTGGGCAAGCTCCATGACGAACACCATTGCCATCAGGGCCGCGGCGCCACTTGTTTCTCACGCAACATGGAATCGGTTCACACCCATTTAATTTTTTTGTGCTCTTCTTCAATACGGCTGTGAATGAAGCCTCTAATTGAACCAAACCCTCTGATTTACACGACTGACTCACACATTCTTCCTGAAAGCTTTGCTGAAATCATTCTTGGCCCTGGTGTGACTCAAGATGGACGGCTCTCGCAGGCAGCTGTGAATAAGTAGCTTGTTTTCTCTTTCTCCCCCTTGTCTCTCTCTCTCTCCGCCCTCCAGCACTCGCCCACTGAGTATTTTTAACTCTGCATAACCAGTCCCACAATGAAGACATTTGGGACGTTTTAAACTATAGGTTTTCTCGAAAAAGAAAAAAATGTAACCCCAACATCTTCTAAATATATGGATACTGCCAGTATTCTGGACACATTGTAATAATTGTAAATAATTTGGACAGATTTTTGCGGTTATTTAGAGGAGTAATTATACTCAGAAATACACTGAAGGAAAGCAGACTTGTATTACTACAGTGCAAACACAAAGCTCATTTCAACTGCGTTGGCCAGATGCTTGCAGTAAAGGATGATGGCCTAGACCATATAACCCATTTACACAAACTGTAAGAGAATATAAACTGGACATGAAATGCCATCTGGCTTTTGTTTTTATTTACTGTATCGCCACAGCTCTGTAGACAGAGCCGAAAGAGGATACAATTATCAGTTTTTGTTATTTGCATTGTAATAAAAAAGGGAAACACACACACACACACACTCACACACAAGGATAACCTTTTCACCAAATAATTGACATCATTAATAGCAGTTCACTCCCACGTTGTGGTACAATTGCGTTCATATCAGCAGCGAAGTGTACTGGAGTTCACATGAACTGCCTTTTAAAGCATACTCGGGTACAGTTCGAGGGTTCGCACCCGGGTTTGGAAGACGGCGTTCACATCATCCAAAAGAACCCGAATTCTGACGTTAATTGAACCTGTGTGCGCACCAAAAGGCATAATGTGAAACCGCCCTTAGAAACTTTAAGGGAGACCTCACATCAGTATTCAAACCAACAAATGTTGACATCTGTGCTTTCAGTATGGTGAAAACCTTTGGTAAAATCTTTTTCATAGACATAGGTTGACAGTTGCCTGGAATTGCCCAGCAACATTTTTTACGGTACCAATACAAGCATTACATTCCAACTGTATTATAAAGCATGTTCGTACTTCTATACTAAAATATTTCAATGTAATATTCAGCTTTTACACGTAACCTAATGTTTATTTATTATATAAATACTATACAAAAGCTTTTGATCTTTTTATATCTATACCTATTGGTTAATTATAGTTGCAAATAACAAAAAATAACACGTACTAAATTGAAAAAACAGATAAGTTTTTACGCAGTAGCTTCACTTTGGGTTTTCCACACCAGGAAGCTTTTTTTTATAGCATCTCTGTATTAGGAATGTCATTCTGGGGTTACTCCTCGCAGTTATATGACACGGCAGCCAACCCAAGTTTAACTACAGTCATTAAAGAGATCTGTTTTATTTTTCTTCTCACTATCACTCGCTTTTTATCTCGCCCTTTTTCTTGCTTACTCAATGTCTCATTTTCTCAGCGCAAAAATCTTGATTTGTTTATTATGGATGTGGATCATGGATGTAAATCACATCTGTGATAAAGGTCCTTCTGCACACACTGAGCGCCATTGGCTTGACCTACTTTAACGTCTGCATCACGGCTGGGCTTCGCAGCGCTATCATATGTGCGTCTATGATTGGTGTTTGAATGACTGCTGATTTACATTAAAGAATGCAGAAAACCAATGTGGATAAACTGGTTGCAGAGTAAATGTGACCTACATTTCAGTCTTGGTACCATGTCCATGAACCATGAGTCATGGAAAGAAAGAGTTTCGATTTTCATGGAACAATTTATCGTGCGCTAGATGTTTATTTTAAGTATCTGTGATTCTGCGTGTTTAAAATGCAAAATGTTTGTCTGGGCAGTCTGATTCGTGAATGCATGTATCTTATCTAAAATGTCTTTGAGGCATTTATAAAGAACATCAGAAGCTGCGATGGCATTGTTAGCTTCCTCTTTCTGTTTTCATGAGTTTCTCTGCAGGGCAAGAGCCATTTCCTTTTTTCAAGTGCTGCTTTTGCATTGATTTTTCTGCACAGATCCTGAGAAACAAAAGACTTCAGCCTTTAGAATGTGCATTTCTGTGATCATATTAAACTTCTGCAAAATGATATTGTGACATTGGCCACAATAGCCCCTAAATCAAATGCCCTGTGAGATTTGTAGCCTTCATTAGGTGTTTTAAAGTCTTTTTTTTTTGGTCAGGCAGTAGGATGAAGTCGGTGAGATTAGAGATCGATACAGATGGTTATTTAATGCGAGAGAATCCATATGGATTTTTAAAAAATTCCTCTATAAAGTCCAAGCCATTAAACCAGCCTACCAGCTGCAAGATGACTACACAACATTTGATATTAAAATAATGATATTAGGGCTGAAACGATTCATCGAGTAACTTTTTTTGATGCCTCGAAGCTTTGTTTAATCTATTTAAATACAGTACACACGGACCACTGCGTTTCCCTTTACTTTCACTCTAGTTTTAGTCTATTTTGCTAGTGAAACTAGATGCAGACTAGTGGATGCCGAATCCTGTTATTACACATGCCATCGGGCTGTTCTGCATGTCTGAGTTTAACGTGCTACACGCGTGATGCTCATGACTTTGTCTGCATCCCATGTATGAGGACATGAACACATGAACTTCATCTCCAGAGTTCCTCTGAGAGTTTATTTCACGAAAATGTATTGTTTGAGTGAAGAAACAGACATACTTAAAAACAGTCATCCGACAAACTGCCAATTTAAAAGTCTGGTTATCTCAGTAATATATTTGTTCACATAAATATACAATTTAATAGTAAAAAAAGTAAGTAAAACTAATTTAGATAAACTAAATGCATCATGCATAAGCTGAAGTTAGTTGTTTACCTTTGAAATTATTCTTCCTATTTTTATTAATGTTTCTTATACATTTGTAGTATATTACATTTTGAATGTCATATGACAATGGAATGTACTAAATGGGTTTAGTTTTCACAGATATTAATGTATGCAAAAATATTTTTTTCGAAAAGGAAACACATTAGTTGTTAATTTTAAGACACCCGTCTTACATTTATTCATTTTGGCGGACGTCTTATTTTCCCTTGTGTATTTAGTATGGCTCTTTAATAAAGGAAAGGACTTATTATCAGAATACCCGATTAATCGATGGAAAATCAGTAGAATACTCGATTACTAAAATAATCGATAGCTGCACCCCTAAAAGAAATATGTCTTTTAAAAGTAAAATACAACAGACATATAGGACACATAGTGTGTACTTACTGACACTGACCTCAGTGTACATTGCATAGAGAAAAACTTGCAATAATACCATGTACCGAATATACTTTTTCCCCTAGTTTTATGTTTGTTAAATATTTTATTATGATGTATGTTAAGCTGCTTTGCAGCATTGAAATTTGTGAAAAGCGCTATATAATTGATTCTTTTTACTCATTCCAAGATTGTTGACGTTTATTGGAAAACCTATAATATATACTTAATGTATATACATTTTTAGTGTGTATATTTAATACATATATAGAATAGATATATAATATTAAATATTTAATATAATAAATATGTAGTAAATATAATATATAGTTTCATTAAAGATTTATCACATACATGTACAATATGAAGGTTGTTTGAGAGTGAAGAATTCCACAGATTTCATTAACATTACTTACATTAGGTATAAAAATATCAACGTAATATTCTTCGATTAACAATGATAACGGAAGGACGATGTCACAACAAGACTTTGTGATGAAGGTTTAATAAAAATGCAAAAAGGTAATATCCACAAGGGTAGGTGATCCACAAGACAAACAGGTAACATGCAGAAAGTAACTATATGAGCAAAAACCAGGAAACCACGGGAGAACAAGGGGGTGGGAACTAGACCGGTAACAAAGTACAACTAGATCTGACAACAAATTAATCACAAGCAAAGGTACGTATGGTGTCCATGGGATGAGTATCAGTTGAGGGTGCAAAGGGTGATGGGAAATGTAGTATGTGAGAGTCAATAGTCCGGGGAAAGTAAACGGGTGAATCTGGGAGAAGGTGCTGATGGAGGGGGTGTGGTTGACCGTTGAGAAGTGCTTGTTACATTTGTATTTTTCCATCTTTCAAGATTAAAGAACCTATATACAGGACATCACATTTATGCATTATGAATATTTAATGATAATTATAAGCTTGATGTGAAATTGTGACTAAATAAATGTAAAAAATTACATCATAATTAACTTAATTTTAATAATGAATATTTGTTTTTTACGAGCTGAAATATTTGAATATGAAATGATTGAAAAATGCCCATCCCTAATAGGGAGACTGACTCGATGATGTCATTGACAATGCTTCGGTGGGGTGGGCAGACACTTTTGAGCTCTTTTAGCATGGTTTCCAAGGACTTTTAACATTGCATTGTGAACAAAGAAAAGGATTCTCTATAGGAATATGGGTAGTGTCGTTTTTCTTGAGGAATACTTTCCCAAAAGTACATTTTGTTCAGTTAAACAGAAAAAGCTGTCACTGACTTGATCCATCCATCAAACAAGGACTCCAAGCAACTCCAGTGGATTAATGTTTTGTTTAATATCAAATGACATGTACAGTATGTTTATCGCTCTGGTTCTGCCGTCATGCTTAAACTGGTACTGGAAACAACTTTTGTGTATCTACTGAACAGACAATATGTGTAACTTCTTTTTTTGGAGACATGCGTAGAGGACCGATTTAAAGGCATCATTTTATAGCATTAAATTCAACAGCATGTATGCACAGGTCGTTTGGATTATAGGTCTCCAGTTTAATAAACTGTCAATAAACTGAGTATGTTCTTTTAAAACAGCAATAAAGTGCATTCCAGAGAACAGTCAAAACAAGGCCTAGTTATGAGGCTCTAACCCTAAGTATTATTTTTGAACTTATTTATTTCCAACACACGTTTTAAACAGTTATCCATTCATCACGACGGTTAAAGTACTTTAGCAGAACTCTGTAGAGCTTTCCATGCGAGCCTGCAGTTAAATATGTGCGCATGAAGTGAATGCGTGTATCATTTTCTCTGCACACTTATTTCGTCTGGTTACTGACAGACAAATGGCATTCATACTCCAGCTGTTTTTTATTGCCGTTGTGTTTGATGATAAAGCCACACTGCTGCTCACGGAGTGATCGTTTGGATTGTAGATCTGATCTGTTTGGTTGGTGTCGTCTAAAGAGGATGTGCAACTGTTCGTTCCTCCTTACTGCTCTGCTCCACTTGATGCATTTGCATGCAAGCCATTGTTTATTTATTCGGTTATGCAGTATAATACAGTACCCACTTACGGCCTCCTCTCTTTCTCTGTCTCTCTCAAGCGTAGTGCACGTGGTGCGATTGTGGCTTTTTGCAGCCAGTGTGGAGGTGGGGTGGTGCTAAACACTATGTCTGCATTCTACAGTCGCCCCCTGGTGGCCAGTCTTGACATCCTTGATTATCTGTAGAAGAGGGTCATTGTTAACGTCTGTTGAACTATAAACCCTCTGTTCTGTGTGTTTTAGACCTGAAGATAGCACTGCCACAACCTCAGCCGTGGGAAAGTCCGGTGCTGCCACACACAAGATCTGTCTGGTGTGTTCAGATGAAGCTTCGGGCTGCCATTATGGTGTCCTCACCTGCGGAAGCTGCAAGGTCTTTTTTAAGAGAGCGGTGGAAGGTGAGTTGTATTATCTTACTGTATGGCCTTTATTTAGTGTGTGCTTCAGCGTCACATTGTAGGCTTATGCCTTGCTTTACCTGGTTGGGTAGAGTTTACTGAACCATCTGACTTTTCACTGCCTGTACTCTCATGACTCGAACTGTGAGTCATTCGTCTGTCAGAACGCCTTTTTTCATGTGTTTGCTGAAATGTGTCCCTGCCTGAAAACGGATTCTGATAATATGACTGTACTTCAGACAGAACAATTGAAAATGATGTTAAAATAACTGCAAACAAGGGCATATTTTTGAATGCCTCCCAGAGAGATATGAAAACGAGAGCTGAAGAATCACCACTGAGCTCCAGAAGATTTCTTGCCGTGGATTACTCAGAGTTAGGTTTATCTACTAGCCTAAGCTGTTTAGGTATAGACAGCCCACTTTTTTAACTCTTGATGACTATAGTAGAACTCCCTCCCCTCCTTCATATTTTTCTCATTGAATAAATATGTACAATTAGGGATGATTCACCCAAAAGGAAAATTCCTTCTTCATTTGCTCCTTCATCTCCTGTATGAACACACAAAGATATTTTGAAGAATGTTGGTAACCAAAGCACATTGGCCCACATTGACTTCCATTTTATGGACACAAAACCATACACTTCTCAAAATATCTTCTTTTGTGTTTGAAATGACATTAGATGACAGAATCTTTATTTTCGGGTTATTCTATCCTTTTAAGGAAGTAAAATGGGTTGCTAATGTAATATCATGTTCAAATGTATAAATCGAAGTAGAACTAGTGCTTGATAGCGCGTGCGGAGCAGTTTTTTCTGATTCCTACTGAACTTTGTTCTCACAGGACAACACAATTACCTTTGTGCCGGACGCAATGATTGCATCATCGACAAAATCCGCCGGAAGAACTGTCCCGCCTGTCGCTTCCGCAAATGTCTCATGGCAGGCATGAACCTGGAGGGTAAGATGCTGCATTTGTTACATAGCTGTGCCAGCGTGCTCTCAAATGTCTCTTCAAATTCGAGAAATGCTAAACTGCTTATTTTAAACTTTCTTCATCTGCAGCTCGTAAGACCAAGAAGCGTCAACCAGTAGCCGGAGGCAGATTAATCCAACAGCAGACGATTCCCGAGCGAAATCTTCCTCCGCTCCCTGAGGCTCGGGCACTGGTGCCTAAACCCATGCCTCAGCTGGTGCCCACCATGTTATCTCTGCTGAAGGCCATTGAGCCTGACACCATCTTTGCTGGCTACGACAGCACCATACCGGACACTTCCACCCGCCTTATGACCACTCTAAACAAACTGGGTGGCCGACAAGTCATCTCTGCGGTCAAGTGGGCCAAAGCCCTTCCAGGTACAACATGAAACGTGGTTTCATAGCATGTTTTCCTCTAGATTAACTGACTGCTGATAAAGAGCTAATATTTGTCAAAAATGTTCTTGTCGGTTCTTGTATTGAGTGATCAGATGAGCTGTTGTGTCATTGCCACATCTCTGTTGTTCTTCACTTCTAGGCTTCCGAAACCTTCACCTTGATGATCAGATGACTCTCCTACAATGTTCCTGGCTCTTCCTCATGTCCTTCGGGCTCGGCTGGAGATCTTACCAGCAGTGTAACGGAAACATGCTGTGCTTCGCACCAGATCTTGTTATTAATGAGTATGTGTCTCTTTTGACAGTCCATCGGTTTTACTTGTAACCTTTAAATAAATGAAAAGAGTTTTAAGGACAACAAATAACAAGCAAACTAAACGTGTGTGCAGAGAGCGGATGAAGTTGCCGTACATGATGGATCAGTGCGAACAGATGCTGAAGATCTCGAATGAGTTTGTGAGGCTGCAAGTGTCGAATGAGGAGTACCTGTGCATGAAAGTTTTGCTGCTGCTGAGCACAGGTGAGCTTCAGGATTTAAAGACAAAATAAATAATAGTGTCAAATAAGTATAGAAACAAAGCAATATAATTGTTTATCTTAAGCAGGGATTACCAAACTATTTTTGTGGTTTCTCAGTGCCTAAGGATGGATTGAAGAGCCAGTCAGTGTTCGACGAGCTGCGGATGTCTTACATTAAGGAATTGGGAAAGGCTATCGTGAAGAGAGAGGAGAATTCCAGCCAAAACTGGCAGAGATTTTATCAGCTCACTAAGCTACTGGACTCCATGCACGATGTAATGAACCTCACGCTTTGAACTTGCATAAATGATTTTATTACAATAGCAAATCAAATCCATCTCCATTATTTCTTTTTGTACATCATTTAATGGATTGCGAAGACTTTATTATTTATTCATTTAATTGTAATATTTTCATTTCATATACTTCTCTTCAGATGGTGGGTGGACTCCTGAACTTCTGTTTCTACACTTTCGTGAATAAAACCCTCAGCGTGGAGTTTCCCGAAATGCTCGCAGAGATCATCAGCAACCAGTTACCCAAATTTAAAGCCGGAAGTGTCAAACCGCTGCTCTTTCACCAGAAGTGAAGCTCCTCCCAGCAGGACACGATGCCTTAATTGCCCGCCCCTTACCCCAAATCCCCTGCACCTGAGACGGGACGGACCGCGTGAGGGGGTGGGATGGGTGGCTGTATGCAACCCAGCACAGATCTCCATTTATGAAACAAAGTGGAGTTAAAGGAAGAGACGGGTAAATTCAAAGTTCTAAAAAGCTAACAAACGGCTAAACTGTTGAAATTATAATACCATGGACAGTCACAGATTATCCCAGATATACGCGGTTCACGTCTTTTATTTGTTGGAGCAGATACAGCAGCACAGCACTTACAGATCAGTATGCGCAGATTCTATATTTACTTTTACGTCAATCAGATTATTGAGTTTTAACATGAACTGATAATGGTTTGAAATAATCATTTGAATAATATGTAGACTACAAACAGCTTCAGGGTAGTTTGGAAAAAAATATGTTTTGTATAGCAACATATCTTTACAGTTTTAAAAGTCGTGTCGATAACTGCTAACATATACAGAAAAAGGGAAAATATGTGCCTTTTTTAAGCTTTTTTCGGTTTTAACCGTTTTCTTTACCTGTCTGCACCATCCGACTTTTTCATAGTTGATTGTACTTATATACCCACCTGCACTTGCGATTTTAGAAATGGCCATGTTTATTTTTGGCAGCAGAGTTGTCTGTAATGTGAACTGAAGTGATGCGGGGATGGACGAGTGTGACGATCGGCATTCTTTTTATGTTCTTCCGGACTTCAGTGGAGGAATGCAATTTGAGCACTTTCACTCCATATAAATGCTTTAAAGAGGCTCGGTCAAGGTCTGTTCGGCATACATATGCGTGTTTGCATCTAAAACAGCCATCTATATTCATTCTTACCTGTTCATTCATGTAGGAATTATGCAATGTGAATGATTCGTCAGAATTTTCATTGTTGTTGTTTTTGTGTTGTATTTGTTCCTTGCATAGTAATGTCACATTACACAACCAAAACAAAGGATGCAGGCTTCATTACCAGTCACAAATGAAAAGAAACATAAGAAAACATAACACAGTCACAGCTACACCAAACATCTTGTGATGTCACAACTCAGGCCCGCTTCAATTGCATTTGTTGGACCTCTCAAACTCTAGTTCCTTGTATGGCAGCGTACATGATTTTTTTGATCAGGGTCAGACTAATCCGTCAGACTAACCTGTGCTTAAGATATTTTTGTTTAATCACTCAAACTGTGGTGCAGGAGCAGGGTTAACTCTGGGAATTTCTACACACCTGTATCGTTGCGGTCTGTTATTTCTGTGCCAAACGTATATTGATTTCAATTTGTACAATCTGAAACTGTGCTCGTCTTAACCGTTGTAAAAGGTATATATTCAAGACGAGGAAAAAGAGATATTTTGGATTTACGTTTGTTTAATACGTAAATAAAAGTCAGACGTTATCTTCAGCTTCATTCTGCTCAGCATCGCATTGTGTGGTACAGATTTAGCCATCGACATTTACTCTCAAATTCTAATGAATATCTGAGCGGCACTTCCAATCCTACAGATATATATGATACAAATAAACAGATGTATTTACATGAACTTTTATAATGTGTCTAATAAAATGATTTCTTATATTCTATAGTGTCAACAGTGGCCTGTCATGAGATGCCGTTATCCGAGTTCACATGAATGGGAATTTGGGTGGCTTTAAACTCGCTGAAGGGGAATTGTAATGCAGTTATTCAGGCTTTCCTATCATCAGCACTTTGAACATATGCTGTTTTGTCATAGACAATCTCAGCTGGGGTGGAGAAAGCAAAGAAATGCTAATCATTTGTTAAAATGCTAGTACATATATGACTAAAACCTGATACAAAGTGAAAGTTGTGCAACTAAGAGGTATTAAGAAGAAATCCTTTTAAAATTTTAAAGGTTTAAAAATCGGTCAAAGGTTAAAATAGTTTAAGCCAGAAAAACATGTCAATCGTTGCGTCGTTTGTACAAATCAAGGGACAGTTCGAGCAAACGTGAAAAGTCTTTCAGCATTTATTCCCCCTCGTGTCAATTTAAACCTGTTTGACTTTCTTCTGCAGAACATGGAACAAGACATTTGAAAGAACATTGGCACCCATTGACTTCCATGGCATGGACACAAAACCACCAAGACATTTCTCAAAATATCTCCTTTTGTGTGGCACATAAGAAAGAGTCATACACACGTTTTGATAAATGATAACAGGATATAAGTTGAACGTTCCCTTTAAGATGAACCTGTATTTGCTACACATTAATATAGAACATCCAAAATAAGAACATTTCTTCCAACGAAGATGTAGTTATCAATAAGCTATACAAAATAAACAACACACACTGTCGTTTTGTACACTTCCTAAACACAATGGCGTATTTATGAAAGTGCGCATCTCAGTCTCGGGTGAGTGAACACAAACACTCGTCATCAAATATCGGCTGCGCTTCAAACCGCAGAAAGCTGACCAGCGCGTCTCGATAGTTCGCTTGCTGGGTCGTGACACGACCGGTCATCTGTTGTCAGATCATTGATTTCGGGCTGCACGGCGGTATGACAGAGGCCGATGATGTTACAGCGTTTTCACCGGAGACATTCGAGCTGCCCGACTACACGAAGCTCAAGCGCCTGTACTGTGTGAATGGAGGCTTTCACCTTCAGATCCTGCGGGACGGGACCGCGTCTGGGACACGAGAGGAAAATATCTACAGTGAGTTCAACATGCTTCATACAGGCCTACGCATTTTCACCTAGAACGTTATGTGGCTTTCAATATGTAACTTATGTACACATGGAGGTCAAATGGTGATGCGGTTGGGGTAGTGAGGGGTGGATGTGATATAGGTTCTCATTATGGAGACACAAGTATGCCAAACACTTGAATATACTGTGCTTTTCAAAAACCATCTTTTTTGCTTTTGCATAAATGTTTAAAATGAGTTATGTAAACAAATTGCATGTGTTTAACAAAAAATACATAGAATTGATAATGTATATCATGAGCAAAATATATTTACTTTTATATATATATATATATATATATATATATATATATGGAGCGAGAGAAAGAGAGAGAGAGAGAGAGAGATACACACATTGGTGAAGACTAAATGTACTTATTTCATGCTAAATATACTGCAAATCCATACACGCTTTATGTACTTTGTAAAATACCATGCGATTGTACTTTTAAACTAAAGTGGTATAAAAGCGTAAAAGTCTGCTAAATTTCAACTCATTTGTACTTATTGGACTATAATTGTGCAGAAGTAGTGCTAAAGTACAACTAAAGATATACTGACGTATATTAGATTGTGCTAAAGTGGAACTTCAGGTACACTTTAAATATATTTTATTGATATTAAAGTGACATAACAACACATTAAGCGTAGTATTAAGAAATGTGCATTGCGTACTCCAAAGTGGTACTCCAAATAATGTTTACTTATAATTTGATATCAGTTAACTCTTAAAGGGATACTCCACCCAAAAATGAAGAAGAAATTCTGTCATGAATTGCTCACTCTCTAGTTGTTTCAAACATGTTTACATTTCTTTGTTCGGTTGAACACAAAGACAGATATTTTGGAATAATGTTAGTAAACAACTGTTCTGAAGCACCACTGCCATAGTAAGAAAACATTTTTAGTCATTTTTTGGTTCTGTTGAACACAAAAGACGATATTTTGAG
Organism: Barbatula barbatula; assembly: GCF_947034865.1. NCBI lineage: Eukaryota > Metazoa > Chordata > Actinopteri > Cypriniformes > Nemacheilidae > Barbatula > Barbatula barbatula. Next base: position 14,572,151 of record NC_136781.1, on the reverse strand, counting down.
GAATAGGGGAGACAAACAGTTCTGGGGCACTTTTGACTACCATTTTATTTGGTTCCTACTATGGCAGTCAGTGGTGCTTCAGAACTGTTGGTTGCAAACATTATTCCAAAAAATCTCTCTTGGTGTTCAACCGAACAAAGACATTTATACATGTTTGAAACAACTAGAGGATGAGTAATTCATTACAGAATTTCTTCTTCATTTTTGGGTGGAGTATCCCTTTAAGCGATATGTCGGTAAATAAAATGCAATACATTTGAACTATACCTAGTATGAAAGAAATGTATATTAAATGTATTGCTTTTTTACTAACAATCATGTTAATTGTGAAACTAACCTCTGTAGCTATACATATATGCAGGTATGTATTGGTAATAGAATTTAAAAAAAAATCATTCAGACATAATGTCTGTTGATCACCTTAAAATCAAAAATGTTACAAAGATTTCTTTGTGTCTGATTTTATAGGTATGCTGCGAATTAAAGCCACAAGTCCAGGAGTTGTGGTTATTGAAGGAACGGAGACAGGACAATACCTCGCCATGAATGAAGATGGCAAGCTGTATGGCTCAGTAAGTCTTAAAACTAAAATAACTGTTAGCACACTGCATTAGTTTTACATCTATTACTTGTGTCTTGTCCCCACAGACGTCAGTAACCGATGAAAGTTACTTTTTGGAGAGAATGGAGGAAAACCACTACAATACATATAAGTCTCACACGCGGGGCAGGGACTGGTATGTTGGAATTAAAAAGAATGGCAAAACGAAACTGGGCCCAAGAACACACATCGGACAAAAGGCTGTTCTTTTCCTCCCTCGACAAGTGGAACAGGTACAGGACTGAAGCCCATTACCCGCTACTCAAACCAATGTAAACAAATGTGAATTGACAACCTGCAACCAACTTAAACTTGAAACTAACACTAATATGATATTTCCTTAAAATAATACACACAACGGCCACTTTTTAAGATATAGTTTGCTAGGACAGCCTTCAATTCCCTTTCAAGCCTTCCCAAATTCAATTCCCAAATGCTTTAAGATTAATGAATCGTTCAGAATAGTTCTTTAAGACTGCAGGTTATATATCCTCTGTGGTGCCTTTCTATCAGCTTTAACCAGTCCGGTCATCCTCCTCTGACCTCTGCCATTAACAAGCCATTTTTATCTCAGAATACTGCTGTTCACTGGATATTTTTCCTTTTACGGACCATTCTCTGTAAACCCTAGAGACAGCTGTAAAAAGACCAGTAATGCTGCAGTTTCTGAAATACTAAACCAGCCAGTCTGGTACCCATAAACACGCCATGTTTAAAGTCAACCTGAAGTGATACTTCACACAAAAATGAAAATTCTGTCATCATTTAGACACCCTCTTGTCATTTCTAATCTTTATGACTTTCTTCCGCAGAACACAAAAGAAGATATTTTGAAGAAAGTCGGTAACTGAACAGCACTGGCCCTTATTGACTTTCATTATATGGACACAAACCTATGCAATTGAATCCGGGCCAGTTAACAACGTCCTTCAAAATATCTTCTTTTGCGTTCCGCAGATGACAGACACTCATACAGGTATGAAATGACAAGAGGGTTAGTAAATGATGACAGCATTTTCATTTTTGGGTGAGCCATCACCTTAACTCGCCTTTCCTTTCCATTCTGATGCTTGGATGTAACACATGCTATATACGATGTGCATGTGCCTAAATGCATTGATTAGATTCTGGTGTTAACAAACAATTAAACTAGTGAATGTTGCGAGATCAAAACTTTATTTAAATACACACTGACCAAAAGACGATTATATAATGCACTACTGTGACAGTTAAAGGTTTTGTCGTTTACTTTGTCATACATTTTTCTTAGAGAAAGTTTAGTTTGATTGTAGAATTTTAAATTGTGTAGTTTTACCTGTACTTTATTTTCACCAGCAACACATATATGACGTCAAGTATTACGCCTTGTGACTGTAAGTTTCTAGTTGTATTAGCAGAATCATTTAATCTGAATTGACATGTGTTGAGCTATGTAAAGAGTGTTGAAGAATGATGCATATAAACTGCAAATAAAGCATACAAACAAAACGTATCTACAAGAATAATTTAAGCATACATTTTCAGGTGTATACACCATTTTAATGCAGCTATTCAAATTATAATGATACCAGACATTCCAGATCAAAGCAAATCATTTTACTGCTGCAAATAATCGTACCTGTTTATTAATGTCTGTTTGATTCATCTCTTTAAATGTTTGGCAGTGTAACAAAGGCAATGCATTCAAACGTGAGATACTGACAAATGCACAAAGCAATCTGTGGTGTTGCCATATAGGTTACATTTATTAAACGTTACTTGACAAGTGTAAAACATACAAATCACAAACACAAGAAGCACTATCTCATACCGGACTTTGTCATAAAATTAAAAAGATCAATAATTAATCTACTGCTACATTTGGCATATAAAATATTCTAGATTAAACCCGATCATTGATTGATTAAGCGCGTAATATATTTCAATGTGCTAGAATGCTGAGTCAGCTTTAAAAGAAACCATTATTAATCTAGATTTATTTTGTGTTTAATAACTACCGTTTTGGTCCACTTTCTTGACAGTTATTTGAAATAGGTTGAAGTATTTTTGATGCTTTTATATTCACAAGAACCCAGTTGTTTTATGCCAATATAAATTTGCTTAAATGCGTTCCTAATGTTGAATTCAGATCTCTTCTTGTACACCTTATATACATACTCTATACAAAAGAAAGATCAGTTACTTGATTTACTCACAAAGTAAAATTACAACTTTCCCACAAATTAAGAAAACATTCACAGAAAGAAACTGTGTGTGACTGGGAATTTCACCAAACCAAAGTGGCATCATTGGTTATTGAAACATAAAATGCCAAACACATGCAAATTTAAGTACTAAAAATGAATGCATATGACTGCACTTGGTATGAAGCCCCGAAGGTTGTTGGAGGAATTGAAATCTTTAAGTAAAAACGCAATTGTAATTAGATGTATGATGTAAACAACAGAGAGAGATGCAGGGCTGTAGAAAGCAGATGCTGTCATTTATGTCCAGAAGATTCAGAAAGCTGAAGATGGCTTGCTTTTTCAATGCATTGATCATTTTACAATTATCCTGAGGAAAAATCTATTCACAAACAAACATTTCGTCATTTAAAAATCCACAATTATTTCATACATTAAAAAAATTCTATATAATAATATTTATATATATAATAGTCTCTTAAAATATTTATTTTAAAACTTGAAGCTAATCTTAATTCATAGAACCTGTCGATAAATACTTATAATTTACCTAGTAGATAAAAAGAACTCGGGTTTGAGGAAGCGTAGTCATCGACTGATCTGCCATATTGCGAACTCTGGAGTAGTTCACAAACCCCCGGAAAAACAGCAGGAATCCTAAAATGAATTTGACATAACAATTAAAGCTGTGTAAACAAACTCATTCACCCATTTCCGAAGTCAAAAATAAAAAAATTGTTTGTTTAACAAACAAAACACTCACCTACAACAAGGAAAACCCACCAAAGCCAGTACTGGCCATCAAAATATCCGGGGAAGTATGTAGAAAACTGTTAAAACCAGAGAAAAAAGTATTAAAGTATTATATTTATAAACCACAAATACTTGTGCTGGATATTTCCACAAAGAAATAGTAAGCGCTGATAAACAATGCAACAGGTCTTACCCTGACAATCAGAACCCATTTAACCAGGGACAGTCCAAACCCAGATATTGCCCCATAGCGACCAGCCGCGGAGTTGGTGAGACAGAAGGAGAGGAAAAAGCCGATCCAATTAAACAGGAACGCCACTGATAACGTAAAGAACACAGAGCCATTATCATACTGTATATTGTATGTGCTGCAGTGTTTGTCTTTATGTGTACTATGCATTAATTATTCATCCATCTATAATAAATGACACAATACCGTGTAGAGATTTTTAAGCCTAATGCATAACATACAGACTACAGATCTGTTGAAATGAATGCCATTAAAAACAAAACAATGATTCGTCCTGTATGCAGGGGCGAGTAAACAGAAAGTGGCCACAGCTGGCAAGCAAAACCCCGCAAAACAATTGAAAGCCAAGGAAAGGCGAGATCTCTGATATGCCTCACCCTAACTTTGTTTTGATAGAAAACACAACAGGACAGGCAAGAAAATTGCATTTGTCAACTTGTTTTATGAGCTGTTAAAATGGACAGATGTCAGTGTGAGTTCCGTGCACGCTTACTGAAAAATGTCAGCATAAATATCCCGTCGTTTCTGACCCGCAGTTGGTCTGTATCCTCAAAGCCATCTCTGGCAATAAAGTCTTCATCCTGAAGCGAAAGTACAAGGCGTCACGGCAGTATTCTTTAACCGACAATAATCCCCGATGGTTTACGTACTTACCCTCTCAGTGACCAAGGGAACGGTGGATTCGGCTTTGTTCCTCTCAGCCTCGTCGTATGATGGTAATGTTGTGGCAACATTGTATGAAGGGGGTTTGGGAAAGACGTCGTCCTCTTTGTACTCGAAAAAAGCTACAAAGGCATAAACGGAGTATCGAGTCACTGGGGTTAGAAAAAAGTGCCATTTTGTGATGCTCCTTTTCATTATGAGGACACATGAGCTGAGCTTTTGCTATTGTTGACGTTCACTGTCAGATCACACCTCAAGCATTTCATCATCCCTCCATTTTTAACTCCAACAAAGCTGCAATTTAGCTGAAGGTCACAGCTAACGGCTCGTCTAAGTTATTATGAATGATACACAAATGGTAAATACTTCTACTGTTATATAGACGAATCGGACAGGTGAGAGTGAATCTGTTACCTGCGTTGCTCGCAAGGCTGCAGTAAGGTGGAGGTGCGTCGGTGGCTTGTTGAAAAACCTCCCCCTCTTCCTCATTACTCAACTAAAGTAAGACAATAAACGTCAATATAATGTCATCCAGAAAGACTGAATAGTTATGCTGCATATTAATAATAAATACGAACATTTACACAGAAGTAACGTTTACAAATGAAACGGGTGCGTCTCGGCCTTGGAGAGTAACGTCACATTTTCAATCCTACCACGACTGAAGTGAGACAGAGATCGTCTACAGACTAGTACACTACTGATCGAAGAGTCAACGCGTTTGATTCAATTAATACAATTAATAATCTAACTCGCAACAATCCGCTTTTCCGGTTTGTGGTTCGCGGAGGAAGAAGGCCGCTGCTGAGGTAAGCGGATGAATGCTAACCAGCTAATTAAACTAACCGACTCTGACAGCCTCTGTCTCGACACACACCATAATCCAAACCCACAGAAGCTATTTCTAAAAGAAGGTCGGGTCGATACATTCCTGTAAAACCAGTCATCTGTAAATAAAGCGATCTGATGTTAACAGGCTTGGTAATGTTCGGTTACCTGCTGATATCCGCTCCTTTGCTCTGTCATTCTCGGTTGTGCGCCGATCACTTCGATACTTACTCGTTTACTTTTAGCGTCAGTCGATATGACAAATAAATATGTCTTCGCCGAGTTAAATTAAACTATTCTGGTACGAAGTCGGATAGCCTAGATTGGCAGCACTAGGCTAATCTATGGCCCAAGTAATGGCGACTGCGCATGCTCAGTTGGCTGCAGTAGCGACCTCTGCGGTCGCGCGCTCTCAGGATGGGGAGCTGCCTACCTAGACAACATTATGAGTCAGGTAGGAAAGATTATTCACAAATACTTACTTATAACTACTAACTAGTGTTCACGAAGACGCGAAGATTATGTGAGAAATAAGTAAAGATGACAAACTCGGGGGTTTTGATTAAATGTCTGAGGAGAAAAACAACAACGGACATGTTGCCCAAACTTAACTTCCGGTAGACCTCGGGAAAGATTAAGTTAGTGTGTAGTTTACATTTTATTTAATACAATTAATATATAGTTAAGTATTAATAGATATTTGTATGAATAAAAATATAAAATAAATTGTTGTTCTTTCCAAACACAGACCGGAGGTCAACTTTGGGCCAGGCACGTGCTTCCGGTTACCGTCTATATTAAACTGAGCAGAAATCGTAATTTTTAAAACATTATTAAATAAAAGATTTTGTGAATCTTACTAGCGTAGGCGAAATATTAAAGTACGTACATTGTTTACTAGTTTATCAATTTACTATAGTTGATATAATATAATAGAATTACTATATTCAACCGAATACTATAATTTACTACAGATAACTATAGTTAAAACTAAACTAAAATATTTTCAAACACTGTTTCAGTTCTGTATGTACTGTACATGTGGCAGAATTGACAATAAAGCAGACTTTAATGTGAGAAGCATTACTGCCATTCTTCTTAAAGAGCAGCGTGTGAACTCTGGAGGGAGTTTGAAATACTCTAGGCAAATAGAGCAATAAAAACACATTTTTTTCTCTTTATCTGGAGCGATGTTTTGTCTGGTGTCCTTTCCCGAAGTGCACTTCAAGGTCGCAAACTCTGCGTTTGACATTTGTCACTCACAACATGTGAATTTATATGAGGTCATATTAGTTGCTGTAAGTTTCCTTTATGAATTATCATTGTCGCAGTAGCTGCAATGTGTTAATACATGCCAATAAAAGTAATACATTCTGTAAATTTCTTATATGAATTTTCATTGTCGCAGTAGCTACAATGTGTTAATACATGCCAATAAAAGTAATACATTCTGTAAATTTCCTATATGAATTTTCATTGTCGCAGTAGCTACAATATGTTAATACATGCCAATAAAAGTAATACATTCTGTAAATTTCCTATATGAATTTTCATTGTCGCAGTAGCTACAATGTGTTAATACATGCCAATAAAAGTAATAAATTCTGTACATTTCTTCCTCTGGAGAGTCAGGCTGATTTCACAACACGTGATCATTTGTAAGCTATTTAAACGGGACTTTTACATTTTTTTGTGAGGTACGCTGATGATAGAAAACACCACCTGTCTGTTAAAAATAAATACAGTACAGTACAGTTTACTGTAGAAATGAGACACACAAGTAATTCCCTTCAAACCACACTTTATCAATCTTTATGAATAGTCTGCCACCTATTTGGTCACATCTGAGGCATTGCGATTACGATACACTTTATTATTCCATTGTGACTGCATAATAATTAGCATAATATTAATTATTCAAAATCAGGTATGTTTAATAACAAAGTATAAACCTTACAAAAAATTAAAAAGAACTAAATGTGATCAAAAGCATAACAACATTGCTTAATCAGTTTCACAAAACAAAATCTGAGTAGATTCTTCTCCTGACTATAGATCTATAGCTCATCCACCATCTTATTGTGCACATGCATCATGCCTGAAAAGAAAAACACACCGACAAATGGTTAATTTTCTCGTATTTTATATTCTTGTGTTCACTCCTACATTCTCTCAGCAGACATACTGTAGTTAAAACAGAAAGAGATCCCTAAACCATGTAAAACACTAGAGGGCCTTTATTACCTTTGAAATACTTCACCGTTTTGACCCTCAGCTCCTGTGTGGCATCTTCATCACACACAAATACAGTCTGAGGATGCTGCTGGAAAGCTGATACAGTCCACATGTGATTTACTCCCTCTTCTATGGCTTTATAGAGAGCAAATGCTTTATGAGCACCTGTGATAAGTGTCATGACCTAAAATAGAATACAAAAATGTTGTGTCAGATCTGCGCACAACTAAAATGATTTTTCTTTTTGCTATTTTATTAACCGAATTGTGTTGTAGAAACAGACAGACACTGCTTTTATCTTAAATAAATCAGTATAGGTATACATAATTGTTTACTTAATAATAGTAATAGATTTACATTGGGCATTTCTTTAAAAATAAAATAATGTAGGCCAACCTAGACTTCTATTCCACTAACCCGAACAGGATTACATAAATGTGTAATTACTGTGTCAAACAACATCATTGGTGGTCAGAAGGACATTTTTAGAATAAAGTGTGTGTAACAAAATTATATTAAAATAAGTGTACCTCCCGAGCATCCATGACTGTACCAACACCAACAGTGAGAGCCATGGTGGGGACTTTAGAAAGATCTCCATCAAAGAAACGTGCATTTGCCAGGATCGTGTCCATGGCTAAAGTCTTAACGCGCGTTCGGGACACAAGACTAGAACCGGGCTCATTGAAAGCGATGTGACCGTCAGGTCCAATACCTACAACATTAACACAACACAGAGAACACAATATTTTATGGTAGCTTACCAAAGTGGCACAACATTCATCTACCCGTAGACCTTAATCAAATGACTTCAGGTCAAAGTCTAATCTACTGTCTCACCGCCAACAAAAAGTTCAACTCCTCCAGCAGCTTTGATCTTGGCTTCAAAGTCCTGACATTCTTTCTCTAGATTGGACGCATTGCCATCCAAGATATGAGCGTTCTCTGCTCGGATGTCAATATGCTTGAAGAAGTTGTTCCACATAAATGAGTGATAACTTTCAGGATGGTCTCTAGGAAGTCCTGGAAAAAACATTTCCTTAGTGCAACGTTACGACCAAATATATGACAGCAGCGTCAACCCTTGATCCCCACATACCTACATACTCGTCCATATTAAACGTTTTCACATACTGGAAAGACACTTCTCCCCTCTTGTGATACTCAATAAGTTTCTTGTAGCATCCGAGTGGAGTGCCTCCTGTAGGAAATATAACACAAACACTGATGGATCACAGATGTGGACTTAACACAAAATGTTATTGTTTAATATTCCCTACCCGTGGGAAGTCCAAGAGTGAAGAACCTCTCAGGACCTGGGTTGAATTTTCTAATCCTGTTTCTGATGTATTTGGCAGCCCATTCGCTGACCTGGTCATAGTCGTTGAGTATGATGAGTTTCATGGCGTCAGCGTGGAGCGATCAGGTGAAACGACCTGCAAAGTGTTTGTTACTAGTTTTCATTATACGGCCCTGTGTTATGCAGACTTTAGCCTCATTATCGTTGGAATGGGACGGAAGTGAAGTTATAGTCGAAACTACAAACACAAATGGTCGAGTGTGAAAACTTCCCGACAAAACTTCGACGCGCCCCTGAGCACCGAAGGCGCGCGGTACATTCGCTGATAACGGACGCGTCGCTTGCTTACCATTACATGTTGTAACACGAATATAAATAGTATTACTTTAAGTAAAACTGAAACAATAGGAAACCGTCAACACGTGAGCAAATAAGAGGATATCGTCAAGTCTTATGTGTGTTAAACACTTACCGGATTGTTATGATGCGTGTTGGGTTAATGTAACAGCAACACACTGCAGCAGCGCAGAGGAACACGATCATGTGATTCAGGAAATGTTGCGGAGTTTGCGAATCTAGCAAAAACGTTTGCAAATAATAATGTGATTTACGAAACGAGTCATGCTATTTTAAGCTTCTAGTGGCTGAATCCCTTAAGAAACAAAAATGTGTTGCAAGCATAGGTGCATTGTGGTATTCATCGTGCAACCACAAAGATGAACCTAGTTAAAGTATAACTGGTAACATTGATTTACAGAGGAAAACGTTTTAAATGTAGGCCTACATGTTAGAATATTTTAATAATTCATTAAACATGACTCAAATTGGAAATTTGAAACTTCAATGACTTCCAATATCGTAGTCTTGAGGAGCACGCCAACCTCCTGGAAATTATATAGGACAGTTTACATGTTCAGGTAATTTATTTTATTATTGTAGTACGTTTTGCGCCTAGCCATTTTACCTCAACTCTTTATGTTAATAATAGCAGAGGTTAATGGGTAAAATGTAAATGCGTGGCGCCAAATGAACATTGTATATGTTTTAATTGGTCAGTGCAGCGGATTGGTTGGTGCCACGCTGCCCATCGGTTGGTGATTGGTCTATCACCAGGGAGTCAGTCAAGAGAGAGTGAGTACACTGGTCCACTTGCACATGGCACTTAGTTCTCAGCTTTGTAGGTTTTTGGGGGAATGGAACAGTAGATATGCATATCTACAGGGACCGCAAGGATGGTGTACTGGTTGGTTGTGTCCGACCCATTGTGGTGGGCCGGTCTGAGTAAAAATGCCAGGGCCCTTTTTTTGTCTCAGTCCAGCCCTGTTTATAGGTACGTGTTTAGGTAAAATAATAATTTTGGTTTCATCCTGTGAACTACGTACAATATTTTTTAACCAAATTTCTAACTTTTAAAATTGCATTTCCATTTGCAGAAAATTAAATCTGGAGAAAAAGGTTTAAATACCAGAAACAATGCAATGATATGTATTTTTTTTAGACCTCAAATACAGCTAAGAAAACAAGTTCATATTCCCTTTTAAGCAAAACAACAGTACTATTTGTATATGTATGTAGGAAAAGTTAACAAATTATTTTTTATATGATAACCTTCATTTTTGTAGGGTTTTTTATGAATAAGAGGGTTTTAAGTGAGTGAGTTTGGGTACTTTGTAAAAAAGATCTTTGTACTACAGTACCACCAAACTACCTTTTATATATTATTCAAACAATATAAACATCTACAAATATGTTTCAGTCCGTATTTATTGAAACAACAGTTAACAGAACCAAACAGCATAATCCTGAACAGAACTGCTCTCCGAGGGCTTACAGCATTGTTGAGTTATGATTTCTTTAATATAAAAGGACATGCAAACGTAACCGCCGATCCACTCATTGCCAGAATCAACCTGCTGTGAAGACAGTGATCAAGGCTTTAGCAGTCACTGGAAACATAAAAGTTAACATTAACATGACATTGTTACATTGCATAACGTGTAATGTTAACATAACATTACACAGTGCACTTAGTCAAGGTCCATTTCAGGCTTGGCTTCTGTAGCTTCCGCACTGTCTGCTGCAGCTTGTTCTGTACCACTGGACTGAGCCTCTGCGTTGACTGGTCCGTTTGGCTCTGATGGGTTCTCTTCTTTTGGCAAGTCCACTTTGGGCTTGGGTTTGGACACAACTGGATTGCAGATAGAGAACAGCTCCTGTAAAACAATTGGAATTGATTTGAGCCGAGGGATACTCCACATTCATCCATATAGTTGACGTGCAAAATTTGTTCTTTTTGTAAATATCACTGACCCGTGATTTGGCCTGTATGTCAGAAGTTTTCACCAGGGGCTCCATGGCGAGACTCTGTTTACTCTGCTGGTTCATTTGACTGTTCATCCAGATCATGACATCATTCACCATCCTGTCCACCTTCTGAACTTCAGTCTCATCCAAATGGTCATACTGTTCCTCCTATGATTCACAATTCAAAATGTGAAGCCATCGTACCGGAAGAGTCCTTTCTAACTACTTACACAAAGTAATGAAGTCTCACCTTGGTTTTGTAGGCTTCTACAATCTTCATGTATTGCTGCAACTGTCTGCCCAACTCCTCAAAAGCTTTGGGTCTCTCTTCAGATTCTGTGTATCTGTCTTGAATGGGCTGGCCGAGTTTCTGCAACAATGGTCAGAACAGATTAATAGATAATCTAATTGAATCGTAAAAGAATCATAGTTCGCATATTGGTATAAATATTCACATCAAACTGTATCACAAAGTACAGATATTGAAGGCATTTATTACCTTCAGGTCAGCAATTTTGTCGATGTACACTTGTTTAGGTTGATCCTCACCATCTTCATAGAGCCAGGCCTCAGTGTCCTCTAGTTTTAATAAGAAAGTGTCTCTATCCTGTGATGGTGGATCCAAGAGAAAACATGTAATCATTGTATGTCAAGCACTGCAGTATCATTTTTAATTCTATGGTCCATAAATTATGTTAAACATCAATACAATTCAGAAAAATATTACCATATAATTGTTATGATTACTTGGTAAATAGATTTTTAATAGTGCTGTCAAACCGATTTATCGCGATTAATCAATTCCAAAATAGATGTTTATGTCTAGGTAATTTGTGTGGCATGTATATGATACACAAACATACATGTATACATTTAAGAAATATGTATAATTTATATTTATACATATTGTCAATTATTTTTCAATATACTTTTATATATATTTATGGAAATATTTGCTACATATACACATGGACATGTGTGCATTTATACATATAAATATTCACATCACACACATGTATTATATGAAGACAATCAATTATTAACGATTAAATGGGACATCATTACGTTTTAAAATAATTACAATAAAAAAATCATTTTTACAGAGATTTCCCATGAATATAAACTTTTAAAGATTTGATAACAAGTTTAAATTTCCTTATTTTTTTAAATGTGAAAACAATGCATTTAAGCCGGTGTTTTAATTCTCACACTCTCATTGACGAACTTCTCGAATATCCCGTTCAGTCTGTCCCTCATTTCATACACGTACTCCTCCACGTTGTTCTTGGCATCGTTTCGTTCCTTCTCAAGCTTGTCCTGCATGATCATTTTACCCTGGGAAAAACAAATTCACAGTAGCTTTAATCGACTTACTTCGAAACTTCGTGCCCTTAATACAAATTTCAGCTGGACTGAAAACCTACCTCGCTCTCCACGAACAGATTCAGCATGTCATTAGCTAACTGCCACTGTGGATTGTTTTCAATGGGAAGATCCAAGACCTTTGTTTTCACTTTGGGCTTCTTGGCCTGCGGAGGCTGATCGGATTTCTTCTCCTGTTTGCCTTCCTCTGTGGACGTCTAAACAGCCAATAAGAGAGATATTATGTATGGCTATCATCTGATAATTTAGCAAGTGGTTACACATACAGTTGTAAGATCTTATTTACCTCCATTTCTTCTGTTCCAGCTTTTTTCTCACCAGCTTCTTGTTCATCTCCTGGTGACTTTGGTTCTTCTTGATCAACCTGCATTTTACTCTAACAGAGGAGCAGAATAAAAAAGTTAGCAAAATATGAATCCGTAATGCCACACAGGTCTATATAATGGTGAGAAATTACAGCATTTTATTATCATAGACACACCTCGTTTTCTTTTTCAGAGGTCTGCTCAGTGTCCATTTTCTCTTCTTCCTCCTCAGACTTCTGGATCTCCACCAGTGAAGCGCTGGACACGCTGAAGATCCCATGGATATTGACCCGCACTTTCACCTTCACCTTTGAACTCTCACCTGTGGCCTGAGGTACCACCTTTTGGATTACATATTGGCCTAAACGACAAATGGAAGACCATTTAATACCTGTTTGCATGTGAAATGTATGCATATGAGGTGTACTAAAATGTAATGTAAACATTCACACATATCCTTAGGATGTAGGTCTATCAATAACATTGAGAAAACATTGTGCTATAGTTCCTTGTATTTTTTATGCAGTGCCTTAATGCCAAGCATTTGTGGTTAGCCACAGGTATGGGGTTATAGCCATACCTATTGTGGGATCTGGATAAGGGAGCTCTTTAGGGCAGTTATAGTAAGCATCCAAAGAAAAAGGCTCTCTCCGATAGAAGGTTAACACTTTTGAGTAAGGTGATGCATGGTTCTTCGGAAACACCTCACAGTCGCTGAAATGTAAAAACAGACAATCAAAGATTGGCCACAATCTTCGCAAAACTACTGATATCCAAACCGTTAACGTGGTAAATGTGACAATGCTTTGTACCTGACTCCGTCTTCAGCTGCAGAATTCCATTTCAGAGAGATCGGAAAAGGAACCACATCCGTTATGGAAAACTCACGAACTTTGAAAGCAGGAGAGAGAATAGCGCACTGTGGAAGTAAAAACGGATACGCTATCAATCTGAAGTTCTCTTAAGATGTTAGCATCAACCGAGTGAACAGAGGAAGCAGAATATGGACTGACCTGAAGGGCACATCCTCTGGCCACGGCCTCATCTGCGTTCAGCGTCGTGCTCGTTTCCTTCCCAAAGAATTTGCTGATTCTCTCCTTGATGGCCGGCATTCTAGAGGCTCCTCCCAAGATTTCGACAGCATAAATGTCATCCTTTTTCAGATCTGCAAAAGAAGAAAGGTGGATGACATTTTAAAAAATGTATATGTAATAGAATCAAGAAAATCTTAAACGTATTATATTTTATGCACGTGTGGTTATCACTTCCCAACCTCATACCATTTCTCAACATTAAGAAAAGCTTAACTTACGCGCTTGTTCCATGAGGCTGCGCAGTGGAAGTTCAACCCTTGCTAAGATATCAGCGCACATCTCTTCAAACTGACCCCTGTCACACAAATAAAACAATGTAGGAGATGATTTTAGATGTCAAAACACATCAGGTTGTGATTAAGTAACTGTTGCTCAAATGTAAGACTCTTTTTACCTGTTGAGTTTGCTGGACACATCAATGTCGTTCATGAAACACTCGATGTTAAGAGGCAGATCAGAGGAGTTTGCACTCATCAGTTTCTTCAGCTTTTCACACTCCTGGTAGAGTCGCACCAAAGCTCTGGGCTTGGTCTTTACATCCAGTTTGTACTTCACTGCGAACTCATCACAAAAATGCTTCACCAGCCTCTCATCGAAGTCTTGGCCTCCCATCTCAGAGTCAAAGGCTGTGGCTAGAATCTGCAGGTATAGATAAACTGATTAATCGTAATGTTAATTTCCAAATAGTGTAACACGTTTTTCCGAAAGTTTGACAAAGCTCCACAAAAAAAAGAAATAAAATAAATCAACTGGATGTTGGAATGGTAAACATGATCATGTTTTTGAGTACAAAATGCACACCTTCAGTTTGCCTTTATTGAAGGCACAGACCGAGACCTGGTAGGCTGAATGTCCGAGATCCACAAACACAACATTCCTCGGCTTTTCCTCAGGCGCTGGAAGATCCTGCTTGTAAATCCCATATGCCAAAGCCACTGTGTGAGAAAGAAAATGTGAAAAGGAACGTTCAGGAAAATGGATATGGTTTGCTGTTAACTTTGCATAAACTCACCTGCAGTTGTTTCATTCATAAGTCTCAGGCAGTTGAGTCCTGCAATCTGAGCTGCATCAATGACAGATCTTCTCTCAGAATCAGTGAAAAAGCAGGGGACCTATGAGAGTTCAAACAGCAATCACTTGAGAACCTGATATCAAAATAGACATGAACTGTAAAGTGGACAACAGAAGTCTACAAACAGCCTATAAACTTACAGAGATGACACAATCAGCAACCGGTTTCTTAAGGGCGCTCTCTGCGGTCTCCTTCAGTTTGCTCAGGAGCATCGCTGTGGTCTGCTCAATACTGAAGACCTTCTCCTCCTCCATGTACATCACCTATAAAACATTACAAAATATAACTGCTAAGGCACAAACACAGGCTTACTTTTCCCATTTTCATTCCCTCATAAAACACAGCTTGGGGGTTTTGCAAAAGAGTAGTTTTCTGTCTAAACTAGACCAGTCAGATCAGTCGTGAGTTTGCTTGATCAGGTCTTTTCTTTTGTGCACTTGATAACATCTCACTTTATGGTGTGTACCTTTATGCCTGTTGTTCCTGAAGGCATCTGTGCCAGGTCATACACAATCCTGGACTTCATGTTCTGGACAAATGGATCAGAGAAGGCTCGACCATGGAAAGTTTTGAATCCTTGGACGGTGTTTTTGCAGTTGGTGACCAGCTTGTTTAAAAAATTCGATAAGAAAAGCGTTATGGGTCATCACAAACAGAAATATTAATGCGTGGCTTTAAGGGTTTAAAAATGTTGCAGGCTGGCACATTACATACCTGACTTTTAGCTGCGGCACCAATAGATCGATTTCGGGGTCCAAAGGAAACGCATGCTCTAAAACGATAATAGTACATTTTTAGATCTAAAATGCCTAGACATAACAAACACGTATGTAACAATATTATCTATATCGTGTTTATCGCAATAGCAAAATTGTCTCAATATATTCGTGGTCACATGACTGTATATAAAAAAATATTATTAAATATATTATAATGATTTTATTTTATAAAAGGGATTTTAGGTCATTTGACCCATCTCATACTATAACTCGTACCTCTAAGCAACAGTCATCATGAGAGGATAAAGAAAAGAGGATGCTTATGGCACATTTCCAAGTCATCCTTTGATCATTTTAAATATTTACATTTAGTCATTTTATCCAAAGCGACTTACAGATGAGGAAACATTGGAAGCAATTATAACAACATAGGCAACAAAATACAAAAGTCCATTAAAGCCTAGCACAGTATACAAAGCTAAGAATAGTGAGGTTAGTAAGTGTTTTTTTGTTTTTTAAAGAAGGAAAGGGAAGAGAATTAGGAAAAATCAATCAGCGATGTGTTGACGGAAGAGATGCATTTTTTTAAGATGGCAACCGAGTCTGCTGATCTTGTAGCAGCTGGTAGATCATTCCACCAATGTGGAACAGATCCAGAGAAGGTACGGGAGAGTGACTTTTTTCCTTTTTGGGATGGTACCACTAGTCGTTGTTCCTTTGCAGACCGCAGTGATCTGCCAGGAACATAGATCTGCATTAGCGAGTGGAGATACGATGGTGCGGACCCGGTGTTGGTCTTGTAGGCCAGGAGCATAGCTTTGGACTTTATTGAAATAAATGTGGCACAGTTGACATCACACTGAGGTATTATTGTACAGTGAGATTTTGATATCGTTACATCCCTAACAACAAATACTATTATTATAATGATACCACATGTATACCTAAAGCAAAGCACTTTAATCATTTTTTATTTCCTCCATTTGTATAAGCCTCCCGCTTTTGCAGAACACGAAAGAAGATATCTTGAATAATATATGTAACCAAACAACATCGGCCCCCATTGAATACAGACATTTCTCAAAATATCATCTTTTGTGTTCTACAGTCGTAGTGAATGAAATGAGAGTGAATGAATGAATGATGACCGATTTTCATTTTTGGTAATGACATGATTCCATTAACAAATGCTGAAAATTATTTTTTGTGATTTTTGGGCACCACGTAACGGAACATACAGTGGTCCATGAATTTGTTCAATCAGTGTTATTTGTTCAAATCGTCCATGATCTGATAACATTGCTCGCTGTACCACGAACCAGAAAATGTAGCGAGTTGTCTACCGAGACGACATCCCAAGGTGTGCGTAGTAATAAGCTGTCTAGGTAGGCAGCCCACTAGATTGAGACACATGCTTGTCAAATCCGTGTCTGTCACAAAGCGACCCGATTAACCAATATGCATCGTTACACAACCCACCGAACAATCGAGAAGACATCTGCATTGTCTTTGCAATGTATGAGGTTATTAACTCACGGTGTGCATCGGTCGCTGTATTCATTCGCAATCGTCTCGATTCCTCCAGCTCGAGCTACTGCTACATAGCAATTCAGAAAACCCAGATCAAATCCCACGACAGACATCTTTAAAATCTACGGGATCTATCAAAAAACAGCACGTCCGAAAGCAAATGTGGACAAAACAGTCAATCCGCAAAACGTAGAGAGTAAACAAGATGGTTTTAATTCATTATTTCACTGTCACTACACGGAGGAATGAGGCTTTGGATGATAAACGCCGGTCATGGGCTGAACAAACCGCTTCCGGTTCAAGCGACATATTAAAGGTCCAACCTGAAGTTCGCGATATAATAAAAAGTGAACTTGGTGTTTTTATATACATTTATTTAATATTGTTATTTATCCCTTGTGTGGAGGTTCATTATATTTATTCTTTAATTCGTTTTTCCTGACGTTTCTTTATTATGTAATTATTTATTTTATTTATATTCATATTGACGTTTCTTCATTGTTTGGCCATCCCTGTTGTTTTCTCTCTTTCCTCTGCATTTTGTAATTAATTCTCAATAAAAAGTGCAAATCATTACATAAAAACCAAAAGTCTCACAATACTTTGTAATGTTTTTCCCTTTTATCATCAAAAAGTATAAACCCACGGATAAAAGAGAACAAGATCAAATCTGTCATATAAAAAATAAATGGTTCGGTAAAGTTGTAATTGTAGTTCTTTATTAACTGAACTTACATTAACTTCACATACTTAAGTATGCTTGAATTTGTCTAAACATATAGTATCTAGGTATTCTACGGTATTTCGTAAATACTATAGTATACTATTATATTAGTGTTTTGTCATTGGGATGACGATTCGTTGTTTGGAACGATTGATCGTTGGACCTTTAATTTGGAAGTTTAATTGCACGTGACACGGCAATGACCCGGATGTTGTACCTCGGGTTCCGGTAGACCCAGCTGTGTAATGATGAGGTCTGCGTGCTGCACTCTCACAACAAACAGAGCTGTGATATTAAGGTTATTCAATGATTTATTTCGTGGAAGACTATCACACGTTTATCCCTCAGAGTCCCAGAAGTCTACGTGCTGTCGTCCGCCTTTGCGATGCACGTGCACGGATTCACAGAGCTCTAGACCATTTTACATCACAACTCCCATCTTCTATGTCAATGCATCACCCCACATTGGCCATGTGTATTCAGCAGTGACTGCTGACTGTCTACACAGATATAAACTCTTAAAGGGATATGATTCCAGATTTGCCACAGGTATGTTTTGCACAATTTCTCATGTTAAAGCCATTACTGTAGAAACCTTGCATATTAATGTAGTTTTTATTGAGGTTGTTTGTGTATGCTTTGCAGGTACGGATGAACATGGTCTTAAAATCCAACAGGCAGCCGGCATCGCCGGTAAAGACCCTATGAGTTTCTGCACTGAGGTGTCAGAGAGTTTTAAAGACGTTTTCCAAAGATGTGGCATTTTGTACACCGACTACATTCGAACAACAGAACAAAGACATCACCGGGCCGTTGAACACTTCTGGACGGTTCTCCATAGCAAGGGGTTCATCTACAAAGGCACTTATGAAGGATGGTATTCCACTCCAGATGAAAGCTTTCTTACACCAACTCAAGTGACCGACAGCACAGACTCAACGGGAAGAGAGATCAAAATATCTACAGAGAGCGGCCACAAGGTACATTATGTGTCCAAATATTCTTGCTATTTTGATGGGTTGTACACTTTCTTTATACCTGAGACTAACATAGGGTCATTCTGTGTCAAATCAACCACATTTATGGAGAAATATCATTTAAATGATGAAGAAAATACTGAGTGCCATTGATATTATAGGTTAATATTTACAGAGTAATCCTCTAATTAGAGGTTTTCACCTGGAATGTTGACCCAGATTTGTGAATATAATCTGTTTGATTTGAGTAATTTTAGGTTGCATAAAAATGAGCAAATGCACTTTTTGTGTATTTTTTCCCTTTCAAAGTTTGCAAACAATTAACTAAATTAAATAACTTAATGTCTTCTAGTTCTAAAGAATCTTGTCTTTTGACAAGGAAAACTCACGGTGGCTCTATGTGCAAATTTGGTGATGTACCTATTTTTAAAGATGGAAAATCAAATGGGATTCATTTTGCATACAGTTGATACTTATTGTATTTAAAGTGGAATGTCAGAAGAACACATAATGTTGTATCTAGAAATTGATCTTTTATTCTAATCAAAACTCAGCAACACAGAACAGTAAATCACAATCAATCCCTGAAATGGTTCAATTAAGGCACATTAACTTACTTTCAATAGTTTATTTAACTATATTTGTATCAGTTTCAGGGAAACATGGATAGAGGTTTGATCTATTTTACAAGATGGCAAATTCGTATGAATCTGTACATTGTGAGTCATACAAAACACATACGATAGTAAAAAGATACAAAAATGGAGCCCTAACCATTACTGGTGCAAGCAAATTGTATTTAAACAAATTAATAAAATGTATAAATGTATTGACCTCCTCATAAAATGGATTCAGTGAGATTGTGTTAAAAGACTACATCGTAACTGCTCCGCTAGTTATTATCTATGAAATGAATCACGTTTTTTGAGAACCTAAACATAATTGAAAACTCATAAGAGTTTGCATAACTATCAAAAGTGCTGAAAATGTACATCTGCTTATTATATAATAAAAAAATGTTTTGTTGATAGTTTTAGGTGGGCTGAAATGACAGACAGGTGGTTTAAAGCCCCACTAAAACAGGTCTAGAACCGCCCCTGTTTCTGTGCATATCCAATTGGAATCCGATCAAACTGAGCAACTGTGAACAGCAAAATAATCACATGAAAACCTATAAAAATATTGGTCACTTTAGAATCCTTGAGCCATGCCGAGTTGGTAGGCCATTTTATATTTTATCGTATTTAAATGTATTTGTGTGTTGCTACAAAACTGCACCTTAATACTTCGTTTACCTACAAAGTTTTACGGATATGATATTTAAGGTCAAAATATGTAACAACGTTTATAAAAAAAAGCGCTTTTAATAAATGTCAAAATGTTCTTTTCTATTTATTATATGAAATATTTTCATCTCGTATATGTTCAGTTATCACCCAGTTTGACATTGTCGACAATGCTTCCTGTCAATGCTAACTATTTTGAATTGCTACTTTTCCAAACTCCTCAACTTCATAAAAAAATGATTTGATCCTGTGAGATTGTGGTGTGTACATTGCGAGTTCATATTAAGTTTTGTGTAAATTTGCATACAAAAAGTGCTTATAAAAGGGATAGTTCACAAAGAAAATTCTGTCATGAATTACTCAATCTCACAAAATTGAGCACACTGTGACATCATAATAGTCCATTTAACACTGCAGCCATGTCATAAAAAACATTTTAATCTCGTTCCACACCAAACTTTGATGCCTTCAACCCAGACCGGGACCCCCATGCCAGACACTTCAAATACTAAAACCATTTTGAAGCATTGTATCGTTTAGTAGATTTGACATACTTGTGGCCCTTTACTAATGTTTTTATTGGCCAAGGCCTGCCCAAGAGGTCAGACTGACAGGTAAAGCAACCAATCACATTTCGTTTTGTGCGGAGTCATGTTTAGAGGCGTGGAAACGTCCCCGCACGAATGTGTCAAAAGTGAACAGCAACAACGTTTATGAGTTTGTGCTGTGATCTTCACATCATTTTAAGAATTAAGCGTTTAGTCAATTGTGATGAATTTCTGTAGAGGTTATGCACGTGTCGTCACTCTTCCATGTGAACAGCCCCTGTCCACACGAACACGGTTTTGATGTTCGTCCACACGCAAACGCAGTACTAGGTCACTGAATCCAAACTTTTTTGAGAACCGCCAGGGTTCAGTGTTGTGGTATGGACAGTGAAACGGGAGATTTGTCGTATGAAGTTGGAATGTGTGCCGCCATAGACATAACATAACTAGATGCCGCATTAGCCACTTTGCTCCTCTGCTGTGATTAGTCAACAGCGCAGCCATATTAGTGAGGGACCCAATGGGACAGCTGCGCTTTTTTGGCATTAAAAGCAGAATCACGTTTACATTTCTTCTGATATACGTACAACTTTATCACGTCTCTAATTGCTTCATGTCTCGATTACAGTGTGTAATGGTTGTCATAAGGAAATGTGAAATCCATTATTTGTGCCTGTTATTTGGAAGAATCCATGAGATGGCACCATGTTCAGTGATATGTTATAGACAAGACAAGCAACAGAAAAAAATAACCATGTTGTTGTAGTCAAGAATAAAACACAGACATGTAGATTGTTTCTGAGTTTTATTTCAATCATCGAACAAAGCATCCAAGGTAATATCGTTTAATTTGCGTATTATATAAAACAAATTTTAGACCTTTTCAAAGATAAAATATTTTCATTTATTAATCCTGAAATACCGTACAGCAGTAAAATATGATGTATGTGATGCAGTAAAACAAATAACACTGCTTTTATTTATAAGTATGAAATAGGAGTGTATAGTCATATAGTAAAGACAATGGTTTTGATTTTAATGTGAACGAGCTGTGTTCCGATCATGTGCATTTCATCTACCTTAAATTATTTCACCGTCGAGTCCAACTGCCTTTAATTTCAGCAAATGATTGCCTTTTGTAGTCCCGGTTTCTTTGTTTCTCTCATTGAAGTGTTTCACCACTCAAGGGAGTGTGTCCCGGGCCATGTTCATGTGAGAAAGTGATGTCTACGCATACCCTCTATAGCTACCCATTTAAACACGACAGCTTACTACTTCGATCAGACGGCTTCATGTTGTTTCCAGGTGGGCCGTTGAAGAATGCAACACACACTTCTGGAAATCCTGTCAAATTCGGTTCAGTATTCAGTATTGGCTGTATGTCCACTTTTAGACAAACGCCCCAAACAAAGCTTTAACCTACCATCTCACTATAGTTTTGTTCATATGTTAGAAAATTGTATGAAGATTTAAAAAAAGGAATTGAGGCCATGTTCTCCATTTTCTTCCTCCTCGTAAAATAGCCTGACATAGTAGATCATGTAGTATCTACTGCAAAAATATATTCTCAAATTTAAAAACATTTGTTTTAAACACCTTTTTCCAGATATTGAGATGTGTCAAGGACGTAGTGGTAAAGATTCCCGTCAGCTTCATTCTGTCTTATTATTTACCCCTGCTAGACCGTATTACTTTAAAGAAAACGTTTAATGGATAAACTATGTCTTTCACAGCATTGTAGATGTACATTTATGTAACTGAACCAATAGTAAATAATAGTATTTGCCTTATTTAAGATGAGCTATTTAAAGTAGAGTTGACTGTCAATAACCAGATATTGACATTATTGTTTTTATGTAAATTGGATTTCAATATTATGTGTTGAAATCCAAAGTGACCCATATTTGGTTTTAGACTATTAATGGGTACAATTGTACAATTTGCACATGGAGCCACATTAAGTCATCCCACGGTACATTAACTACATTTTATAATATTATTGCAGATTATACATTTTTGATACATTGTGTTCACATAAAGCATTGTGGCGGCTAAAAGCCTTGAAATTGTCGTCATCAATTCAGCCGTCTTTCTGTTTTGAATCTGATTATAATCTGACAATAGCTTTCTTACAGTATCAATCACATCATATGACAAATAACTTCTTTTTATTTGCTTAAATGAAAAGTTCACCCAAATAATCTGTCTTCATTTAACCACCCGCAAGTTATTAACATAGCTGTATACATGTTTTTGTTCTCCTGAACACAAAGACGACATTTTGAAGAATATACGAAAGCAAACTGTCTGGGGCACTTTTCACTACCATTGTAATTTTTCCTACTATGGTAGTAAATGGTGACCGAGAACGGTTTGGTTACAAGCAATTTCCAAATAACTTTTGGGTGCTCTGAACAACTCGGGGATGAGTAGATGACAGAATTACATTTTTGGGCGGCCCTTTAATAGAACTTTGGTCCAATTACAAACCTAGTTATTTTTAGTTTTATCAATGTAGCCCTTTATCTTCTAGAAACGATGCAGTCATGCCATGTATTCTATGTAAAACGATGATGATAATTCAAGTTTATTAAGAACTAGAATGTACAAATATTAAGACGTCCTTAATACTACTTTAGTTACAGGTATGCTAACTTTGGAACAGAATGTAAGCCCCAGTGGTGAAAATCTTAATTGTTTATTCCTCATTTAAATAGATCTTTCTCTAGAAAATAAATGATCAAAATGTTGAGTTGACATGAAATGTCCCTATAGAAAGATTGGCAATACACGTTAACCGAACCATTTGATTAACACTTATTTTGCACAGCATGTACTTTGGCTGGCGGTAGACTGAACCACTTTGTTTAATTGTTCAAGGGGTCAAAGTTACATATATGATGATACCAGAACTTTATCACACCTATATGAGCCCTCGACAATTTGTGCAGAGTTGCCTTATTACACGGCTTTCTGAAATACTTGCTTCTCATTGGTCAATTGGTTGCAATAAAGGTAGAAAAATCAATTATTTTGTAAGTATCAGTGCTTAAAAAATGTACCACTACCCCCCAGGGTAAGGTCTGGCTATAAACAAAACCATTTTATGTTTCTGGAACTGTTTAATTCCCCAGTATGTGTAAGCACTTTAGTCACAGTAGTATTTCTATGTTCAAAAGATAATCTTTCCGTTTCATTGGCAGGTGGAATGGATGAAGGAGGAGAACTACATGTTCCGTCTCTCAGCATTCCGCAGTGAACTGCTTCAGTGGTTCCGACTGAATCCAAATGTCATC
Organism: Barbatula barbatula; assembly: GCF_947034865.1. NCBI lineage: Eukaryota > Metazoa > Chordata > Actinopteri > Cypriniformes > Nemacheilidae > Barbatula > Barbatula barbatula. The sequence continues at coordinate 14,548,100 of NC_136781.1, read as the reverse complement.
CAGCCTGTGAAGTTTCACCACTTGGTTCTTCAGTGGCTGGAGGACGAGCTACCCGACCTGTCTGTATCCCGTCAGAAAAGCCGTCTTCAGTGGGGTATCTCAGTCCCTGGAGATCCTGAGCAAACCATCTATGTGTGGTTGGACGCTCTGGTGAACTACCTAACAGTTGTTGGCTACCCGCAGAATCACGCGCGGCGGTGGACAGCTGCGCATCACGTCGTCGGGAAAGACATTCTTAAATTTCACGCTATATATTGGCCTGCGTTTCTTTTAGCTGCAGGGTTACCGCTGCCTCAGAAGATATACGTGCACTCTCACTGGACAGTAGAAGGAAAGAAGATGTCCAAGAGCCTCGGCAACGTGGTGGACCCACGAGAAGCCATGAAGAAGTTCACAGTGGATGGCCTGCGCTACTTTCTCCTGAGGCAAGGGGTTCCTGACTCAGACTGTGACTATTATGATGACAAAGTCATTAAGATGTGTAACAGTGAACTAGCGGATGCCCTCGGTGGGCTTCTGAACCGTTGCACTGCTCTCTCACTTAACCCCAAGCAGGTGTATCCACAATTCAGCAACATCTGTTTCCCAAAGGAATCGCCTGAGGGACTTAAAGGAAAAGCGGTCTCGGATGACTACAGAATGCTGGAGTCTGTGTATGCACTTCCTGGTTTCGTAGAGAAACACTTTGAGCATCTACAAGTGTATAAAGCATTGGAGGCCATCACGGCATGCGTCCGTCAGACTAATGGATTTATCCAAAGACATGCACCGTGGAAGCTTGACCAGAATGAAAGTAAAGACAAGCAATGGCTGGATACTATCCTTCATGTGTCACTAGAATGTCTCAAGGTATACGGTACGCTCCTGCAACCTGTGGTGCCTGACCTTGCAGATAAAATTTTGTCTAGGTTGGGGGTAAAGACGGAAGAGAGAAACTGGGATTCTCTTTGCTTCCTGGTGAAATACGAAGGTGGAGACTGTACTTTGGAAGGGCGAGCGTTGGGGCCGGATTTGGGAGTACTGTATAGTCGTCTTGAGAGGAGCAAAGAGATTTCTAAAAAGGCAACACGACAGAAGTCGAAACCTTAATGACCGCTTCTGAGGTGTTGGATAGTTCATCCAAAAAAAGAAGCATTGTCATTTATCCGCCCTCATGTTGTTTAAAGCTGTATGACTTTTTCAGTGGAGCACAAAAGATGATATTTTGAGAAATGTCGCAATACTTTGACTTTTATTGTATGGACACAAATGGAGCAACTGTTGTTTGGTTACCAACACTCTTAAAAGAAACAAACCCAAAGAGGGTGAATAAATGAGAACATTTTCGATACTATACAGGATGCCAACTTACCTTTGAACAGTCATAAACACTTTAAGCCAAAGAAACTGTAGAATGTTTGTGCAAGTACATACAATATAAAACGAGGCGTGAAAATTGACATGATTTTTTTTAATGAGAAATACACGAAACTGAAAAATTGTACAAATCGAAATAAAATAAAAAGTTGCAATATTCTTATAATTTCCTGTACTTTTTTACATAAACTCTTCCATTGCTTCGATCAACAAAACCCTCTATGGGTATCTGAAAAACATTCTACTTCAGATACAAACCCAGTGCGGTTCGTCACATCTCAAAATGTCCTTATATCATCATCTACAATTCCTTCACCACCAATGAAACGCTTTCACACACTCAGTAATATGGGTTGGGGTTCTGTCCGTGTTGAGTGTCTGGAGGGGAAAACAGAATCTATATATTAAATACCATCACAAGCTGCACCACAAAACTTAAACTACTAAACACAAACATACTTGAGAGCTGCTGCTGGAGCTGTCTGACCAGAGCTGCCGTCTGCTGCTGTTGCTGCGTCTGCTGCATGCCTTGCCGTGGAAACTGAGATTAAACCAGAACATCAGAGTTAATAACACTCAAACCATCAATTAATAGTGAAACAATGCTATTTGTGATCCTGTCTTTGAAATCCAACATAAAGTCTCAAATTTTCAGAAGCAGCATCAAGGCCTCAATATGAAAGATAAAATCATATTACGCAATGAAAATTCTGTGACACTATAACTTATGTAGCAAAGGTCGCATTTGTGACAAAAACACAACAGCTAGTCTCAAGACATTTTACATATCAATTGCTAATCGTTTTCTCACAAACATGTCTGGATATTTAACGATAGATGGAAGTGCATTTTGCAGCTGTTATGATGTCTGCCATATGTGACCCTGTCTGCAAAGTCAGTTTTGTACAGTTTTATTTCAATATTTAAGAATAAAATATCCTTGATTGAAAGCTAAGTTTCAGTACGTTTTGTGCGATTGTTTTACTGATTTGCCAATTTTAGTGCTTATAATTAGATGCAACTTTAACCTAGGACAGCGGTCTCCAAACATGGCCCGTCAGCTATAATATCTGACCGGCAGTTTTATTGTTATTATTTTGACCGCAGCTGGTTAGGAAATAGATCAGTCACAATCAGGTCTTTAGTAAATTTGCCTTCAAAATAAAAGTATGTTTTCGCAGCAATGTTTTATTTTGAAAAGTTCTGAAAGATATTCAAAGGAGTCGATCGCTAGACACACTTCTAAAATGCCGTCATGAAATATGGGGTATGAAAAACTAACAGTGAAGCATTGAAATGTTTGCTTATAATGCAGGGCCGCAGCACAAACACGTAAACAATAACAAAGCAAATTCACCTTTATTTTAAGGTGCCATGCTTCGTCTCGTGGCGCCGTCTAATATTATATTCATTGCAAACAGCGACAACTTCCTTGCAGATCAGACACACCGGCTTTGCATTCTCAAAACTAGGTAGGATGAATGCATAGTTGTCTTTCCATTCCTCTTTGTATGCCCTTTGCCCTGTCAACTTTCCTCTTTAGACTCTTTGATAGTGACATTTTCTCTCACCATCTAGCTAGATTAAATGTTAACATCACTCTGCACACGACAGCATTTAAAAAAATTAAGAAACAGGGCAAGTAAACCATGTAAAGACTCTAACAAATAGGCTTTCATGGCTTAGTGCAGGTAATCAACTAAACCAAATTGTTGATACGACTAATTCTAACAAGTTACATTGCATATGTGCATTTTGAGGGTTGTGGCTCATTTGATCAGATTTTAGAACTTAATTTTCATAAAACTACTTAACATTCCTACTGCCTGATGTTTGTGATGCGTTAACATTTGAGAGACACACTCCACATGTGATAATGGGTGGTGGTCTTACCATGGGCTGCTGTGGGGGCAGAGGCTGCATGCCCAGGGCCTGAGTGGGTGTCTGGGCTGTTGGCACCTGTTGCTGTTGAACTTGCTGTTGAACCTGCTGCTGCTGCTGCTGTTGCTGGACCTGCTGCTGCTGGACCTGCTGCTGCTGCTGCTGTTGGACCTGCTGTTGCTGCTGTTGGACCTGCTGTTGCACTTGCTGCTGAACCTGCTGCTGCTGCTGCTGAACCTGCTGCTGCTGTAAATCAAAACAAATGTACGCTTAGATCATTCAGAGATTGTGAGTCACAGACAACATAGAAGACAAATTACATTCGTTTTGAAAAATAAGACGGGTGCGTGTATGGAGTGTACGTACTCTGAGAGTGGGATGCTGTCTTATCATCTGCTGGACTTGCTGCTGCTGCTGCTGTTGTTGTTGTTGCTGCTGCTGCTGCTGTTGTTGTTGTTGTTGTTCCATCATTTGATTGGGTCTCATGTTGGGGTGCATGTGACCTTGAGCCATTTGCATCATAGTTGCCTGCTGCATTGACTGATGGGAAAACCTGGTAGACGAATGGTCCAAGTTAAGTTGCAGCTGTGTGATTTTTTTCAATTACGCGATCTGTGAATTACATTACAAGTTGCGTGTGAGACTCACCTTTGTGTGTTTTGCATTGTGTGTGCGTATGCTGCAGGAGCCTGCTGATGGACGTAGCCGCTGGGTCTCTGCTGCATCTGCCTGAGAGGGTCCACCATGCCTGTGTTGGTACCAGGATGAGCTCCCTGGAAGCCCAGGTTACCGTACGAGTTGGGACCCATTGCGGCCGTCTGCGAGGGGTGCGGCTGCATTCCCATGTGTGGCCCGTAAGACGTGTAGCCCTGGAGAAAAGTCACCACAGCATGATTTCTGTTAATCTAGTTCCTTTTTACATCAATCGATGTGGCAAACAAGATGAAATGATGAAGTCAGTGGTTAAATATGAACAAATACTTGCCTGTGTCGGCTGCATGGAGCCGTACTGCTGATTAGGTGCCACCGGTCTCATCTGCTGTAAATGATTTTGATTCTGAAAATATGAAACAACCCTGAATGCCTCCCTTCTGAATTAAACAGGAACGTAACTCAACAACAAGGACAAGGGTTCTATGGACATACTGTGCCAAACAACACAAGACTGTGACATTAATGGGACAGTTCACACAAAAATAGATATTTGGAAGATATCACAAAACAGTTCTTGGCCGCCATTGTAGGAAACAATGCTTTGTTCTGTTTAAATGTAGGAAAGCAAACCATTCTGTGGCACCATTGACAATGGTATCTGATTTTCCTACTATGGTAGTCAATGGTGCCCCAGAACGATTTGGCTACAAACATTTTTCTAAATATCTCATTTATACAGAGTTGGAACAACAAGTGAGTAAATAATGATATAATAAAATGTTTTGGGTGAACTGTCCCCTTAAAGCATTGCTCCTGATGCCCAAATAGGCACACAAAACCGAGAATAATAAAGAAACAAGGTATGTGTTTTTGGTCTGGGGTCTTGATCAGTAAAACCAGACTCACCAGTCTGACCTGTAGATGGTGACGCAGAATCTGGCCCTGTGGCATGCTAGGTGGGGGTTTATAGCCTGGTACCTGGTATGGCTTCTCCATCGCCATCATGCCGCTCATTGTACCAGGCATATTGGTCATCATATTTGGGTAACTGGGACGTGTCGGCATGATTTTGCTCATATGGCTCATGGGACCCCTGGGACGGATGGGGGGCTCCAAACCGGGGCCTCCTTAGACAAAGCAATAATAAGGACAGGTAAAAAAAAGCCTTGCTTTTATCTTACAATCCTGAAATAAATAAACTGAAGGGATGTGTGCCCACCTGGCGGCAGAGGTTGGTTCTGGGGATACATGTTCATTGAACCCGGGTATCCCATCCTGTAAGTAACCTGGCCCATGTTCATAAAATCATTGCCCATGCCCGGCGGGTACTGCATTACTGCTGGATTATGAGGCTTGTAGTCCTAAAATCAGAAGGAAAGCAAATATTTGCTCAAGTCCATAAACTCATTCATATATACATTATCTAGCCCCAAAAAAAGTTACCTCTTGCTTATTCGACGATGCTGGTTTCTTCTTTTTCTTCTTCTTGTTGGTGTCGGGAGCCACACTGGAAACAGTCTTTTCTGGCTTCCCCGTATCCACCTTCTTGTCCGGTTCAGGTGCCACAGGTGTGGGAGGCTCCTCCTCCTCCGGGGGCAAGGGGAGGGGCTCCAGATAGTAACTGCGTGGTTTGGGCTTTAGGTGGGTGTGGTATAATAGAAGCCGCTGTTGCTCCTCAAACTTTGTGACTTTACGGTCGACCCGCACGGTTCCAAACCAGCCCCAGGAGAGCGGAGCAGAGTGCTTCAGCCCTTCAAACACATCCCATGGAGAAATCTTCTGCTTCGTGGACACCTGAAGACCCTGCGTGTCACATAAAGAACGAAAGGTAAGAAGCTGATTGGACGCCAGGAGGCAGGGCAAACAACAATAACTTGAAAGTGATATTTACCTCTTTTTCAAATCCGGCTATTTTGTTGCCCTTGGTGTCAATGAGCGAGCCCTGGGGCTCACATGTGATGACATCACGCGTCTGCTTGGGAAGAGGCAGCAGCTGTCGCACTTTCTCCAAGCTCTCAGACTGACGGTCGCCGAGTTCCTTCTGCAAGGCCAAACAGAATATGAATGGTTTTATATTCTCCAAAAAAAGCTTTTTTGGTTGCTAGGGTCTCACCCTGAGCTTCTTGACCAGATTCATATAAGCCCTCTTATTCTCCTCCATGCTGCCCTGAGAGATGCTGGACATGTCGGCTGCCAGAGTGCCGTTGATCAGCACACTCAGCATGTCTAAAACTGTCGTGAAGAGCTCACTAATAGGGAAAAGAGAGAGAAGTGAAAAATACAAAAACAAAAATTAAGAATCATCTGGTATGATCTTTCCTAAGATCCACTGAGGGCTGTGTCACATCTCACTTGTTCGACTGCATGTCCACTGTGCCGCTGCTGATGATGTCAAGCAGAAGCACCGCCCACTCTGTCGTCTGCTGCGTGCTGCGCTGCACCGTATCGAACATCCCGCCCACCTAGATCACGTGACAGGAAGTAAAAAAAACATGAGCTAGTTTAACCTTGAGCACAAAGCTCCAAGACATATGAGACACTATAAAAATCATCAGACTCGTAATATCTCATCTTTCTCAAAAGCTACACACCAGATTGAGTCGGAGCTTCAAGGCCTCGTGCATCATCTGCTTGGCCTTGCAGTCGTCCTGGTACTGATCCTCACGCCAGTTCGTCACAATCTGATGAGTGAATACATCATATCAGTTTGTTTACAGTGTTACAGCTCACACTTAAAAAATATACATTGACCATGTGTTAGCAATGATAAGATAACCTGGCCTTAATTGTAACGTCGGGTTAAGTGTAGTGTGTATGTGAAGGCTGGGCTTGGTGTGATACCTGCTGTACTTGACTGTAGAGGGATGTAAGGAGACCTTCTCTCTGCTCATCCTGTCCTTTGAGACACGTCAGAACCAGAGATAAAAAGGGCTGCTGACTCAGGAGAGACATACTGAAGAAATACAGAAGAGGAAGACATTTAGCATAGTGAACACATGCTAAATGGAGCAATGTGGAGATTGTAGCGTCATCTAGTGGGAGGTCGTGTATTGCAACCAACGGCTCTCTCCGCCTCCCCTTTCGAAGCCCTATGGCGGCTGACACAGAACTAAGATGGCGTCACGTTTTTGCCAAAGGAGATAACGTATTTATGAAAAGTTTGTCCGTTTAGGGCTACTGTAGAAACAACAGGGTGAATTCCATGCAAGGGGATCCATGGGGTGTGTAGATAGATTAGCTCACTCTAAATTAATAAGACATAACGCTTCATTGTGTGAGGTTTTTAATACACCTCTGAAGATGGATATTATATAGCATTTCTGTCAATAGACACAGCACCTTTTATCCTAATATCCGCTCACTACAGAAAACACAAGCGCTACAGAACAGAGTAAGAGCTCGAGCACCTTTTCTGTTTCTGCCGATCTCTCTCTTTACGCGAGGACGGTCCGAGATGCTGACCCTTCTCCAGCTCCTCGCCTGCAGCCTTCAGCACATGACCCTGCACCGACGTGTGCAGCTTAGCTATCAGAGGAGCCACTAACCAGACACCTGAACGCTCCGACGAACTGCACACAAAAGATTTCAAAAACACGTGTTGGATTAAGAGGAGAGGAACTGTCATGTCAAAATCACATCTGCTTGATCAAGGAAGGAAAGGAAACAAGAACACAAAGAGTCTGGCAAAGTAAAGACTGGTGTTCACCCACCTGAGCACAGGTTTGAGTTTACTGGCACTGTTGCTATTGGAGACGGAGCTCCCCGAAACCGCAGAGCCATTCCAGGTGGGGTTCGAGTTCATCTCTGCGGACTTTTGGAAAACCTCAATGGTGGCCTTGGCGATGTTCTCCAGTAGAGAATGTGCTTGAGGCGTGTTCAGATAATGATCCTATAATAGATGTGTTCAGTTATAACAGCATAGAAACCTAAAATCCCCAAACCGACCCCTGCGTCAGTGACTTACATTATTTGTGACTTGCTTGATCATGAGTTGGAGCTCAAGAGAGGACTGTCTCATGGTCCACTGATCCATGTTCTGTAAGCAGGAGAACAGACGGCACATTGAGAGAATGCTTTTAATCTTTAGCGCTCCGGAGCGATATGAAATGAACAGGGGTCTTAACAGCCTATGAAGATGAAAACTGTACAAAAATGAGGTGCTGTGAGCCGCACACAAATCATGTATGGCTTAAAGGCGTGAAATAAATCATTAAGTCTGTTCTTCCTCTCCAGCTATATTGTGCTCTTTCATCATTGACTCCAGTGACAAAGCTGTCTGGTGTTTGAAACAAAACTACCCACACTGGTCTATGTGCTATGAGTTATTACCATGAATCCTCACCTCAACCAACAGAATACCACCTGGTCTGCTAACAACCGCTTATATCTACAGGAGAAGCTCAGTGATGATTGAGGCAGATGTTGTGAGTGTGTTTTACCTGTAAGATGCGTTTGATGCGCTGTCTCTGAGGATTCTCGCCCTCTTCACTGTCCAGCTGTCTGTGTGGGTAACAGATGAGCTGCAGCAGCCGCTGGGCCTGTATGTCACCCAGAACCGGATCCTGTAGAGCGCTGCTGTCCTCCGAAAGAGACTTCAGACAACGCTCACCAACCCACTCCTGAAACACACACCTTTGCTTTAGTGATGGTCAAAGGCATTCGGCAGAATGATTCACAGTGAGCCACAGAATCAATTATAATGTGATGATTGGAGTCGGTTGAGATGTTAAATGAATCGCAATGCATGTTTTGAACAGCAGGGGCCGCTGCGTTTACTGCAAACTTTAATATATAAAGTGACTTTTCTAATTTGATTTTGACAAAACATTTTTATTTTATAATGAAATGTGCAGCATTTGAGAAATAATAAAAGGCCAGATGTTCATTTCGAACTCATTTTGTAAAAATAAATTGTGGATCTTTACATCCCTGAGAAATGTGTCATTCTTGGCCGTGTGAGGTCAAAGCCTCAATTTTGGAATACATGAATATGTTGTTTTTCTAAAATGACTACGAGAAAGAGTCTAATGCTTGAATATTTACCTGTTGACAGATGCTCTTCAGCACATACTTGGCATAAACAACTAGACTGGCTGTTTCAATAGACACGTTACGGCCTCCAGATTTTTTGGAGCCCATGTCATCCTCCCCGATGTCGTCCAGGCCGGCAGGGTGGGAGAACCCTGAACCCTTCAGCTCAGCATCTCCTTAAAAAACAAAGAAAGTGCCAATGATGATGTCATATCGTTCAGTTGGTCCCCTTGGTCTCCAAGTCACATTTCTCTGGATTTCTTTTCTGGATCATTCTAGCTAAAAACGAGCACCCTTCTTATCACAAGAAAATACACATGCTTACACATGTTCCGCCACTATGAGTGTGTAATGAAGGAAGTTATTACAGAAATAAAATAACAATCCATCTTACCCAGCATGAAAACAGCTTTCAAAACTGCAAACACTGCTCCCACCACTATGCTGTTCTGAGAGGCGGCCAGCAGGTGGCGATCACAAGATGACCTGATGCCCACTGTGGATTTATCTGCAGACATAGGTACCAATCTCATCTCTGGACATTTATAAAAGCGACGTGAAAGCCTTGAACCGTGTCTTACTCCTGAATTGTGCTTTGGCTGAATGTCTAAATTCATGTAGGTGGGCTGTGTAGGGAAGGGTTTTACCTGATTTGGTGCCATCTTGAGGACACGGGTTTCGCTGTGGGGTTCTGAACAGATGAAGCAGGATCCTACAGGTCAATCTGGCTCCAGGTTCCGAATCCTGTTCGCTACAGGCTGCGCACACACACACAAACGTGTCACAAACCAGCCATATCCATTCTGCCGTTTCATAAAAGGCACAAGCCTGAGAACATGACCCCATCTGGCTCACAGCTGTGTGAACGCAGTATAAGCTAAATGAATCGGAGGCGGACGAAGTACACACAACTTCCTTCCTTGAGTGAAAGTACAGATACTACCGGTCAAATATCACTCCACTACAAGTAAAAGTTGTAAAGTCATATTCTTAAGTAAAAGTACGGAAGTATCAAAAGCACATTTCCTTCATGTCAGTGGTGCATTGTTTTATTGTCGTATACCTTATGCCTCTGAAGCAACATACTGAATACACAGAGTAGCGCACAGCATCAGTGGTATTAAAGGAGTAGTTTGCCCCCATTGACTCTTCATTTTTATTCCTACTATGGAAAGTCAACGGGGCAAATTAAAAGTGAGCAACTCCTTTAAGAGCTTTATATGTTTAGCACATATTTGTTAAGTTTAGATATAATCCAGTATGATAATTTAGCCTCAATATCCTCATAAGCCCCTAGGCCGTGTTCAATGTGTGTTTATGAGCAGTATTTATTCCCCAGTATAGCGTGATTGGTCAAACAAATGGTAATAAATTCAACAAAGTCGAACTACAAACATAAACTATAGCTACTATAATGAAACTATGGTAACTTTTTTCTTACTGTGGTTTGAGTAAAATTAGTTCATTGGAGTATGGTTTAGAAAAAAAGTTAAATTTGTGGATACTGTGGTTTTACTGCAAATACCATCGTAGCGCTCGTTCTAAGCATCACGCATAGTTGAACCCACAGATGTTTACACCACACTTGTCATGTGTCTTTTTCGTCTTTCATTGTTCCATTTGCTTTTTTAGAGCGCTTTCAGCTGTGTAGTAGCGTCGACGCTTAAATTAGTTCAGCAGAAAGATCCAAGGGTTGTCAGATTTGCGTAAAAAATCCAGCCAAATGGCCATTCGAAAGTCGAGACGGAAACCGCGAGTTTAGAAAAACAGAAATACTTGGCAACAGTGAAAGGTCCCGGCAGATCGCAAGCCGGAAAAATTGCTCAAACAGGAAATCCTTTAGTCATTTGAAGGAGTCTAGAAATGGATGGGTTCACCTAAAAATAAAACTTGTGTCACGATTGCTCATTCAGGACGATATCTCATATCTTTGACTTTGCAACATCCAACTCTTTCTGTTTCTCTTTTAAGTAATGTTTTTCATTATAATTATTTATATATGGTTTGTATTATTTATTTATTTTTCATTATTATTATTATTAGTGTTGTAAGCTATAATAGGCAGTATGTTTCGTGTTGTTGGGGAAGGGATAAAAATGTCCATAAAGTCATTATTTCCGCTTAGTCATCTGCTTTTGGTGTTCGGAGCACTCTGGACATACTGTGAGAGGCCTTTATCTTCCCATATCGTCCACAGACATCATGCAGGTTTGAACTGACATGAAGTGACAAATTGTAACTAGTTGTTTAATTATAAATATAACAACATAATGTGGCACTTTCACCAAACAAAATGGTGAATCAATGGCGTCTACATTTACGCAGTGTTCATGCTGTTTATCTTCTTCTCCATTTATGCACACATACTCCTCCGCCGGTCACTTCTGATCATGATCCATCTCTCACCACTGCCCTGAATAGCACCTTGTAGGGCGAGTAAATCAGAGGCGGCGAGTACACACACCCGTGATGCTAAAGATGAAGCAGCTCGGTGCGAGACGTGGACAGACATCAAACACGCGGGCAGCTAATATTGAATCTGAACTGTCTTAGCAAAGTGTGAAAAACCAAACAGCCGTTTCCAAGCAAAACACTGAAGTGGCCGATGACTGGACGCTTTATGGCATGTGTGTGTTGAATGCTGGGACACGAAAGGCGGCGTTGATCAGAGAGTCGTACCTGCGTTCAGAAGGGAGGGGATGGCCACGCAGCGCACCAGATCTTCCAGTAGCAAACACTGGCGAGCTATCAGGATGGCGACAAACGTCGCCAGGGAGTCGTGAAAAGACAGGTCGCTCACCTGTCCAAATAAAACAAGAATGGTCACTTGCTAAGAATATCTGGTGGAGTCCGTCCGGACAGCCAGAATGATGATGCAACGAGTGGCAAAATTCAATTCTAGAAACAACGCATGGAAGGTGTGGACTCACGTCAACATTGCAGAGCAGATCGTTGAAGCCGCAGTTGCCGTTGTTTGAGGAGCAGCAGAGAGCTTTGAGAACGCCCAGCCACTCGGCACTGAGAGACCGACAGTACGCGGTCAACTCGGCACACAGGATACCGATATCATTCACCCTGAAACAAACCACACAGCGCTTACTAAACACACGAGAACAGGTGCATCTTCTAAGATGCTAAAAAATAGCTTATTCCGAGTTTAGCATGTTGATCAAAATATTGACTCGAATCTTGAAATGAAAACAGACCTCTCAGGATCGCGGTGGTCCACGCAGACGTCCATAAGCACATTACAAACAAAGCTGTATCGGTTGGCCGGGCTGTCATTGAGTTTCTTTCCCACCATAGAGTGGTTGAGACTTGGTGCGGTCGGGTTAGCGATGGCATTTATCATAAACGCCTGATCCCACAACATGTTTGAGTCCGACGGGTCGATGTTCCAGTAGATGGAGTTCTTCACCTTTGAGCAGAACTCGCTGCGGGAGTTAACACCAAAATGCCTTATTGACCAGTCGTTATACCAACGTAGAAAGACTAACAGAGATAATCTGTGGCTTCACCTGAAAATCTCTCCAAACTTGCTCTTCAGGTGACTGCAGGATGTATAGAGGTCATACAGATAGGCCAGGATACAGCGTTCAGCCGAAGAACAGTCTGCAGGGTTCACGCCAGACTTCACTACAATCCGCAACCTGCCGGACAAAAGAATGCTTGAACATCACACACCAGACCAGGCAATATGCATCATGACTGTCCCTTATAAAATGTAGGATTTAGGTGGTGCACCCATCAAAGACTTGTGCGGTCTGGTCAGGGTTGAGGATGAGGCAGGAGTGGTATCTCCGTAGTACGGCCACGATGCACAAACAGAGTCCTGTAGTGTAACTGCCCGCCAGGTTAGAAGATTTCAACAAGAGTTCTGCCTCCACCAGACTCAATTCATTCAGCAGCTACATGACAAAACAACTACAGTTATACATCACTGTCCAAACACATTTCACGTTCACATCATTTGCTTATACATTTGAAATAGTATTAAAAAAGACAAACATACAACTACATTAGTATTCTAAATACGGTTGATTAATAGAAGTTTGTGTTTACATAATATGTGTCTGTGTATATTAATTTTGTATTTATAAACACAAAACACATTTAGTAAATATTCACATGGATTTCTTTATATTTATCAATGATTAAAATAGTAGGATGTAAGGATTCACCGTGAGCCGGTTGAAAATCGATTAAAATATGTGACGATTCAAATCGGTTGAGGCGTTAAAAGAATCACAGTTCATGTTTTGAACTTCAGGGGACGCTGTTTTTTTCTGCAAACTTGGAGAATTTGGATATGCTGATATTTCTTAAAGTAAAAGCACAGACAAGTCTTAGTTTGTTTATATTAATGAGACTTTTGTATTATGCTTTTTTAAATGCAATTTAGTAATTAGATAAAAAAATACGACAATTTGCAACATTAGAGAAATAATAAAAGTGCAGTTGTTCATTTTCAATTTGCCTCAACTCATTCTGTAAAAAAAATTGTGAATAAAATCGCATCGAGAGATCAGAATCATGATCTGAGTGAATAGTATCTATTAAATTGTACACAAACGTTTATTAATTTGCATTTTATATTTTTTCTTAATGTATGCTAAATAATAACACTAAAATATCTTTTTCTGGCGACTTTTGATCGAATCAGCTATAGTGTAAAGGCGGATATAACAAACCAATTATTGATCAATTAACTATGTAATAGTTATATAACGTCTATTGCATAATGTTATATTTTTCTCTATTGTAAAATAATTAAATACATAAACAAAAATGAAATCTGTACAATAGTTTGTCAGCAATGAGCTTCAAAAACCTATAGATTACAGTAAACCCTCATGGTTTTTATTTGCAACAGCTACATCCTTAGTATTCTGTATGATTTCATGTATAGAAATTCAAATAGATATCAACAGACAACACTTCGAGATACCTGTATGGCAAAGTCAATTAGGCCACTTATATTGAGAGAGTATTCCATGAGGTCAAAGATAAACTGGATGTGTTGAACCAGTGGGAGGTGATAAGACATCCCTAAGGCAAAGCTGGTGATCTGTTCCAGAACATTCCTGGACACCTGTCACAAGGAAGGATACACAAATATTTACTAACATCAGTCAAGTCTTCTGAAAAAAGACATCTAGGGCAAGAAACATAAAAATGAATTTAGCCATTGCCCCTTTGATGGCAATATACCTCCAAGGTCACATAGTTGACCTAGCACCGGCGGTTGATGAATGTGAGCCGTACTGACCTGAGAGGTGACCTGGTGCTGATCAAAGTGTGAGAGGTGCTGGAATTTAGAGAAAATGTCTTCGGCGGTGGGGAAAGCTTCTGGTTTACTCTTCTTCCTCTTCTGGCCTTCCTCACCTCCTGTGGACAAACAAAACAAAACAACTTGACAAAAAAAAACAATAAATACAAAGCACAACAGGATTTAAGCGAGATGAAACATCATTATTTCTATCCAGGTGCCCTGAAGCCCCGGCCATCAGTCCACCGGTGAAGGTCACTGTCAGTCAAACGACTTTTTAAATGAAAACCGCCCAGACGGGTGACTTATTCACACAGAGAACCGCCACGGGGCGACGGGTCAGCGCTCAGTGCTGTGCTTGAAATCGTAACAACCGTTTAATGTCAAGACAAAGGCAGAGCTCCGTCTAGTGAAATAATGAGACGTCCAATTACACTTCCATTAGAGGTAAAGCAAGCGAGGCTGCTCTTTCTGACCGGGGTCGGCAGCCAAGATGGAATATAATGAGTCAATGATGGTTATTTGCATTGAAATTAGGCTTCGGCGATGAATATTCAATGATGCCAATAGAGGTTCAGCGCCACGAAGTGAAGAGGAGATGAAAAGAGAGAGCGGAAGAGAATAATGAAACGTTAAGGAAAAGTTCATCTCAAAATCAAAAGCGTGTTCTTTTTTACTCACCCACATAACGTTTAACATGTTTTAAGACCTCACAGCGTTTGCCAATGGGGTAAGTAAAATAATCTTGATTTAAGTTTTACCTTTTTCTTAGTCGCTCAATTCAAGATTATTTTACTTACCCAATTGGCAGATTGCTTTGTTTGTATAAAGCACAAATTCACTGAAATTTCATAGTTGTGACTAAAAACAAAACTTATTTTCTCAAGTCAGTTTGCTCATCAAGAAAATACTTCTTGATTCAAGAATGTTTAGACTTTTTTAAAAATGGGAAACAAGAAAAAAAGACTAAGCATGAAAGTTTTTGCATAACCATGATGTCTATAAGGAGGCCTGAAAATCTCTCTGATGTCACCTAAAATATCTTTATTTGTGCTCAGAAGACGCCGGGAGGTCTTAAACATGTGAGAAAAAACATTACACATTAAAGCCATGAGGGTGAAAAGAAATAACACAATTTTGATTTCGAGAGGAACTTTTCCTTTAATGATGAATGGCCTTTTCAAAGAAACAGACAACCAAAAGTCCCTCCAAAAATAACTAAAAGGTGACGCAAAATTGTCTGAGTGATTAAGCCATTGACCACAAACTGATTCATGCTGAATATCACAGCAATGAATGTGAAAACAGTCTCATTTAAACTGTGTTCTCACGCATGGAATGAGTCATACAGCTAGCTAGTCAACTGAATCGGTCCAATGACTAAATGAGGTGATGAAACCCGTGTGGTTCTCATCTGCGCACCTGTCTCTGCTGTACTCTTGCGGTTGAGAACTTTCAGGATGTCTTTGGTGATCTTCTTGATAGTGTGTCTGGCCTCGTCTCGCTGTTTGCCGACTCCATACAGGACCACCAGACGCTGGTTACACTCGTGACTTGCGTTCTCCTCCTAAACAACAGTCAGAGTTTAGCGACAGATTAAGTTTAGCGTACTGAATTCCAAACACCAGATAACTTCAAAATGATTTTCAGTTATTTGTATTCACTGTATATGGTTATGTGTTTAGGTCAAATTAAAATTTTTGTTTCGTTCTGTGAACTACTAACAATATTTCTCCCAAATTTGAAATACAAATAATGTTTCTATCTTAATTTCTTTTCAGAAAATAAAACTGGAGAAACAGGTC
This sequence comes from Barbatula barbatula, assembly GCF_947034865.1. Taxonomy (NCBI): domain Eukaryota; kingdom Metazoa; phylum Chordata; class Actinopteri; order Cypriniformes; family Nemacheilidae; genus Barbatula; species Barbatula barbatula. The sequence continues at coordinate 14,532,104 of NC_136781.1, read as the reverse complement.
AAAATAACATGAAAGATGCTCGTTTTTTTCCGATCTCAAATACTGCAAGGAAAGCACGTTCATATTCACTTAAGCAATACAGCAGTAATATTTGTACATGTATTTAGGAAAAGTTGAAATATAAAATATCATTTTTTTCATGCGTGTTGTCGAGCTGTCAGTCATTCACATTGCTGTTAGATGACTTTGTCACTCCTGAGGTTTGATTTAGTTCAACTTCAACAGACACTGGACTGGAATGACCACAATACATCTGGAAATGCTGATTAAATTAATGTAGCATGGCGCCTCTTAATTTTGTTTATGCAAGTGCATACAGACGGCAATATTGTCAAAATGACGAATCCATTAAAATGATTTTTTAAAAATTGCGATATACTTTGTTACACATCCCAGGCCAGTAGCTGAAGATGTCACTCAGTAAAGAAACATGTACGTGTGACATCATCGTTTTCACAAATACACGTTTTTGCCGTTTACGCCGAGACCACAATATTTGTGCACATTGATTGTTTATCAATTGTTCATCCGTCCTGCCGCTAACACACTTTTGGCTGGACCTGTCAGGTTTTAAATAGTCTCAGCCTCCGACGTGTCACGCCCAGGGACCGTTGGCAAAACGTCGGACTCATAAGACACTCTTTTCTGGAAACACTTCAGCACGTTCGAAGTCGTCGTCTGATTGGTTGAATTTCACAGGATATCCGGGAGACTTGCATGTCGCGTTCTTCAAAGATCCGTCTGGAAACAACACGAAGCCGTCTGATCTAAGAAGCAAAGCTGTCGTGTTTACAACAGTTGCTATAAAAATGTATCTCGGTCGACTAAACGCTTTAAAGTATGGGAGATTCAGGGCATAAACGTATAATCATTTCGTTGCGGTTAACTTTTGACACGTTCACAAATGTACACCTGTCTGTTACTGCAGGGACATTTCCACGCCTCCATACATGACGCAGCACAAAACGAAACGTGAAAGTCGCTTTACCTGTCAGTCATATGGCCTCTTGTGGCGGGCCTCGGCCCAAGAAAGCGGCGTTAAGTTCGCGAGACTAGGTTTTACACTGCCCCACACACAATGCTAGATAGTTTATATTGCTAATGATTAACAAAATTTCCATCCATGCTTTGAAAGACCTCACCTGTGGTATGGGGAAGTGGGTGGCGTACTGTATGTGGCGGGGCTGCTCGTAAACCAGGGGGAAGGCAGGGTCCATGCCCTTATCCTTGGCAGTGTTTTTGCTCTCCTGCTCAGGAACAGTTTTCTCCGGGGAGGGGCTTCCCTTTGACTCACAGTGCATTGGCGGGGAGAACATCTGCTGAAGGTTAAGGTAGAAAACAGTGAGTTTAAACCATCTTTCGTTAGTTAAGATGTCACAGAATTTGAATGTTGAAATGCATCTCCAACCTCATCGAAATTAGCACTGGAGTTGTGATCTATGTCCATTGACTCTGACAGACCAGTATCCTAATAAAAATAAGTACAATGACATAAAAACACACGCAACCAATTAACCACATCCCAGTATGTCACAACAATATAATTAGCCTCGTGCCTCCATCTTGACGCTGCTTCCTGCATCTTGTTCTTTGCGCTCCGATTCGTCAGAAGGCTCTTCGCTGGGGGATCGTGAGCGGGGCAGATGTGAGTCGGAGGAAAGATCGCCGCGGGAGATGAGCGTGCACATGTAGATGTTGTGGGAGAAGACGTCGTGGCGGATGAGCTCGCAGAAGAGCAGCACGAGATTTGAGAATTCCACCCGCTCGCTCTCGTTTCCAGGCTCAGCTTCACAGACACACAGACACGGTTATCTCAACATACATCTGAATGATGATGCATCTACAAACACTTACAGATGATAAAAAATAAACTTACTGAGAACAGGGGCCTGTGTGTCCAGAAACTGCAGCAGGACGTCCTGAAACACAGGCAGAGTGGCTGCGGACAGAGAGCCTGATGATACGGAACCCTTCTCATCCACAACCTCTGACTCTCCACATCTCTACAAACACACACAGACCAACGTCAGACATACAGCAGCTAGCTTTTGAAAATGTGTAAGGTCAAAGAACTTTGGCATTTCACCTCCGCCTCTATTTCAGTCTGTCTCTTCTCCAGGAGTTTGGCCACCACCATGGCTCGATGGGGTCCTGATCTTTTGCAAGAGACAGCCCACTCACACAGCAGCGTCACCACCGCATCATCGTCTGGACTCATCTACACACACAATGATGATTTCATTTTTTAAAGATTTGATTTCTAAAGCGAAGGATCATAAAATGGTTTCTAGCTCAGCTTAAACCCTCAATCCTTTACTTTTGTCTCTCTATATTTCATCAAGACATGACATTGCAGGTTGCTTTAGATACTTATCTTCCTGTCATATTATGCGAACACTTAATGTTTTTCTTTTTCAGAATATTTAAATGTTTCTGTTTAAATGACAACCTATAATGCACTCATCACATCAGGACACGTTACGGTAATGTGAATTTCAGCAGAAAAAGCAATAAAATAAATAATCGATTCCTGTTAAAATGATGCTGTGACAAGCAGAGCCGTGGGGGAACCAGAGCTCCTCGATTCGAGACCGTTGCAACGTGCAGCTGTTAGTCTCATTCGCATCATTGGCCTCACATCTCTCACAGAGGAGCTCCAACAGTGAAGGGCAAGAAAGGACCGAGCAACCAGTACCATCGCATGGCACCGTGCGAAGAGCTTCTCAGCTTTTTATTATGTTTGGGTGGCCGGCAGTCGGCTGTGTTATTAAACACATTAAAGACTGTTATTAAAAGTTGGTTTTACGTTCGCCGGTTCCCGCCTCCTTCCTCCCTTACAATGAACCTTGCGGTTTAAATGTAATTTGTACCACATTTCAATTAGTTTCCATGTGAAAAATACTTCAGTATTTACAACAGTAAACTTAACTAAAATGTGTTTTTGAGACTTACCATAGTAAATGTTAAAATATGCTACAGTATTTGCTACAATTTAACCATTTCAAATAGTTTATACTATAAAATATTGAAGTGTACAGTCGAAAATTCATTTAGATCTGTGTATTAGGGATATTTATATTTATATTTCTGAACATGACACTACTTGGTATCGTGATACTTCCGCTACATTTAGTACCTTACGATATATTGATGGTACTGTGTCAACCCTACTTTTTTCTTGAATTTGGAAACATTGTAGCAGCAAGCTTATTCTCCCATAACCTATTATTAAGTCAAAACAGTTGTGTACCTCATGTCCATCCTTGCTCTGTCCCGATCCAAAGATCCGGTTATAAAGAGAATCCAGTGAATTGCTAAAGTCAGACTTCTCAAAGCTGTGGTTATCCAAAACCTCCAACGTATGAAGAACCCGGCTGATGGTAAAACCTATTGTATGCACACACACCACAGCACAGTTTACAGTCCATTACAACCTATATCAGTTTTGATGATCAAGTCCTTAACATCTGCTCACCAGCTGTTGTTTCCTGACACTTGTCAAATGACCATCTGAACTCCACGGCCTGTCCTCTCTCTTTAATCTGCTCTTCGATCTCTCTCACTTTAGCTCGTACCTGAGACAGAACGCAAAAGGACATACATCACATTCCTTTAAACCAGTAAATCAGACGTGCCGGTTGATCATGTAAAAGAGGGTCGAGATATACCTGCTGGTTGAAGGTGCTGTTGACCCCAGGCATAGGCAGGTTAGAGGGAGCGATGGGAAGGAGATCTAACGGGGAGCCGGTCTTAATCCGACTGTCTGTCAGAGAATAATGCCAAACCAGAGCGCTGGGACAACACAGCACAATACTCTAGAAAGAGAACACAGCAAAACCAACGTCAGGACAACCATGAAACCAAGAAAGCGATTACTTTTTTATTTTGATTTATTTCAATATCACCTGCAGCATGCAGCTGAGCCCAAACACCACTGGCCTGTGCAGAGGACATATGTAAAAATCTGTGAAGGTGGTCTGTGGCTGGTTTCCCCCTGCAGGTTGGGAGGTTGGGGTTGGGGGCAGTGCATTCCCCTGCTGTCCTGAAATGCCGTGGGCTGGGTGCCCGCCTGGACCCGGTCCGAGACTGCCGTCGCTCAGCAGCAAATTAAGTCGGCGTGTGCAGAAATAAGCCAGCCGCCGTGATAAATAGGCTGACTGCACGAACTCCCCAGAGTACTGAAAGACAAAGACGGAGATGAAAATCCAGTCAGAAATTACTATATAATTCTAGACTCAGGCTGACGTGCAGACATCATCTTTTGCATTTTCTGCACACAGTTTAAGGTCAAACATTCCGTATGTCTCCAGGCTTTCTTGACTTCACAGACAGGTTACAAGCAGTCAGGATGCCGAATTTAAAAAGTCATGACTTGACAGCTCTGCTGGGGTGCGAGACGTCATCACAGGGTCACGCTGCATTAACTGACCTGTAACAGGAGCGGCAGAAGCAATCGGAGAAGCTCGTCCTCTCCGGGTCTTATCTTCTCAAAGCACTCCAGGACCCAGGTGAGGAACTCGTGTCGGTCCAACATCCCATCCTGTACACAAGTTAATTCAGTAAATACTAAATAAGAAAAGAAGACTTGACGGATGCAAAAGTTTAAATTGGGAATACTCAAATCATTTTTGGCAATGGGGACATTCATTCACAACTATGAACGATGCAGTTCCACGTTACATTACAGCTAAAAACATTAAAGTCATCTTGATTTGCAGGGGACTAAAGATGTGCCAGTGAGGATTTTGTCCACCGGTATAATTTCACAGGAAATTATATTTGTCAATGGTTTTCAGCATTTGCAGTGCTTTGGTCCTTATTATTGTTTGTCTGACAAGTCTGAAAAAACATGTCTGAAATAATATGAGGGTGAGTAAATGATAAAAGAATTTTTATTTTTGGGTGAACTATCACTATCAATGCAATGCACGACAGACCTATCCAGGTATATCCAGATTGTAAGATAAGACTTCTGATTTCACCACTTATTTTAAAATGAATACTTTGTTTATTATTCATTACTATTTTTAATGAAGACACAACAACAACCTTGTACAATGACAAACTTTCTTATATTAAACAGAATTAATTACAAAATGAATAAGACGGATTACATCGTACCTGTAACACAATAATGCAATAAGTCCCAAGAAGCCATGGTTTAAAGTAGTTTTATACACTGTTTCAACGGACACGCACGCCCGGCCCAAAGTTAACTTCCGATCTGTGTTTGGTTATACCAGGGGTCGCAACACGTGGCTATTAAGCTGCATGTGGCTCTTCTGCCCCCCTGCTGCGGCTCCCTACAGTCTTTATAAGGCCCTCTTCATGCCTGGTATTAAGATGCATTTTGGTGCACAGTACACAGTGGGAGGATGAAGTGGCCTGATACATCATATGAGGATTTATTCAATTACCTCGTATTTTCTCTCGGAGTTGACGGGTCTTCGGTGCGCAACCATAAAATCGCAGACGTACCAGTAACGTTACATGCACATTGGGAAAGTCAGTGGAAATGTATACATGACAGTGAACGAATTCGTGTTTTTAAAACAGATGTGAATACCAGTCAAAGTGGAGCAAACATTCCTGGATCCTTACAACTAATAACGGATGAATCGAGACGGCTGGTTGGTCTTGTACCGCAGGTCTCCACCGAACTTCAGCATCCATCACAACATTCTTAAAACAACTCAAAACATCCAAACCAATCTGCTTTTGTCTATTAAATAAAGACAATATTTCACGTTGTTCATTCTCTCCCTCGCTTGCTTCAACTTTAATCCTCCTAGTAACATGGCCTGGTAAAGGCAAGCAGAAGCCTACCGTATAGTGTGTTGACAAAATGTTAAATGTGCTTTGGATAAAAGCGTCTGCCAAATTATTGAAAATGAAATGACAGGGCAAGTCCTGTTAGTCATGCAGCTGCGACCCTCGGGCAGGTAGGTTTGCATTCGCCTATTAAGTTTTTAACTGCTAAAAACATATAAAATTGCTAACAGATAAATTTTCACTGCTGCTAATATTAATATAACACTATTTGCATACCGTTTTAGTTGTGCAAAATATGTTTTATATTTGATATTTTACTTTTAGTGTCACTCTCCCCGTAAACTCCTGCCTTCGAACGTTTATTAATAAACGTTAGTAATAGTGCATTAGTTATTGTAGTCAAGAAGGTAAATTGTCCAGGAGAAAGGACATCCAGTAGAATAAATAATGAATAATGGATGCAGATCATAGGGTGCGCCACATCCAGATTCAGCTCTGGTGCGTGGATAATGGTCAAAGCAGATGTTTGGTACCGGCTATAATGGCCACCTCAACTGCACACATTACGCTTGTACCTTTGGGTTACATCAAAAATATTAACAAGCAAGTCAGAACAGCTCACTCGTCTCACTTGCAATATGACTGTCATTATCTTTAGTGGCTCTCTGGACGTCTAAACACAAACACCTCAAAGATGGCGGTGCCCACATTTACGCCACAAATAAGGTACAATGTATAATATCAATGTAGTTGCTCAGAAACAGAAACAACACAACGGTCGCCAAGCAACACAGACGCAGCATCATACAATGGCGGTGGTGCAGTGATACTTATGCAATGCTGTCAGCTGTATATTTATCAGACTGCTTATTTCGTGATGTCAAGTAACATAATCGTTTGATAGCCGACCATCCCTACTCAGGACACAAAAAGCTCTGTATGTTATCGCCTTAATAAAATATATTTCAAGGAGTAGTTCACCGTCATCATTTACTCATCCCTTTGTCATTTAAAACCTGTAATACTTTCTACCGCAAAATAAAAAGAAGATATTTTGGAAAATACATTCACTTCTATTGGAGCCAATGGACCTGAAAGGAGGGGATGTTAACAACATTCTTCAAAATATCTTCTTTTGTGTTCTGCGTAGGATTGTCATACAGGTTTGAAATGACAAGAGGGCGAGTAAATGATGATGGATCATTTCATTTTCAAGGTGGACTACTCCTTTAAATCTAACACTGCTTTGGTAGACACAAGAGACAACATAACATGTTTAAACGAAACAAAGGCAACGCACCTGAAACATGAACATGGCCAGTTTCTCATTGTACTCCCACTGTTTCATGGCTGTTTCCACCTCTGCAGGAGGCGCCGGCAGAGGAGATCCACAGCTCTGGTTTGGAGACTGTCTGTAAAACTCCGCCACCTTCTGCAGCTGCTCCCACAGGTATTTGGTAATTATCTGAGTCCATTCTGCAGAATCCAGATAAAACCAGTGAGGCATTGCAGCTAAATTACACAGCACACTTCACTTTATCTTCATTCAGGAATTGAAAAAGCGTTACGTTGCGTTTGAACGAGCCCGATTGTTTGACAGGTGGAGGGATATTACTGACCTATGCATGGGTCAATGACGTGCCTTTTCTTCACCTTGGTTTCAGTTATGGCAGCGTGATACGCACACGTCATTTTAATCATCCAGGCAGATCGCATCACGGGCACGGAGTACTTCGCGAGGTAGCCGAAAACTTCCTCTTTCTTGCTGAAGATGGGGACCTAGTGCACAGGAAGACCAATTAGACTAATGCAAAACCCAAGCTTAACGCTTGGACCGTGAAATGGAGTGACGCTTAAAGGTCTGCGTGGAAATAAGAAAATCTTTTGGATGTCTTCCAAACAACTTGTGATCTATTCACGCTTCCCGAACAGCAGTGTGGTACCTTCTTAGCAAGCTGAGTAAGAGGTTTGGTCCCTGCCAAGTCTGTAAACCAATTATTGATGGAACTCTGGGACCTCGCCGTGACGAGCCAGAAGTTATCCTTCTGATTGACCTGCGGCTTCCTCTTCCCCGTGTCTGGAAACGTGTTGCATCGCAACTTCTCAGCGATGATGCTGCTGAAGTTTGAGCTGATCTGAAGAGCAGAAGGAACGGGTTCGACTAAAACGCCCAAGCAATGCATGCAAATGCGTTATGCGACGGTGAGCGTACCTTCGAAGGGTTGAAATTGACATTTTTAGCGCTGCCATGTTCGTCTCCTGAAACAGCTGGCTGGTTGTTAAATCCTTGCTTGACGTTCAACGCAGTCAACTCATCCTAATCAACAAGATGGCTTTGTTACTACAGGGCTCATGCATGCATATCTTTACTTAACTACACCATAAACCCATATGCACACTACAACTTGCATAATACAATAAAATGCATATTTTTATTTATATTCTTGAGAGGTGCTTTATATGCACGAACCCACTGGCTGTCTCCCCAAACCATTTATGGTCGTTATAAATGCATACTGCGCATTTCATTACTTTACAAAAACGCTGCCTAGGTAGGAAGATCACTAGGTTAGAAGACACGGACATATCACGTAAACATCGACACGCATGCAAATGTCAACAAACATAAACAAACACCATAGCGCCGACACAGTAGTGCGACTGTCTTAAATACACATATACGTCTTTAATATAATGAAAACGCGCCGGGGAACAATACAGACGTTGTATGTTTAATACGAGGCGCTTTAAATTGAACTGCGACCGCTGAAAGCCGCTTGAAATAAAGCCCAGTCGAGAACCATCGATTTCAACGTCATTTCAAAAGGTGTTTTTCGCCATTTAAACGCTCGTTTTATGTTTCTAACTGCGCGCAACACCAAACAAAGGCAAAACGCAAGACGCCTGCGCCACGAACGCCGTTTTTCTGGTTAGCTAGCGAGCCGCTCGGCTTTGGTTCATTGTTATTGCCCGTTAGCTGACGGCAGGGCCTGAGCTCCACATCGCGTTAAAACGCTTTCCTTTCACGCCGATTTCAAACGAAAGCCGCCCGTTGAGAAAGAGGGAACGCCGAGTAACCTCTTTTTGTTTTGGGTCTTGCGGGTAAACGTCCGGAGGACCGAGTCTGGGCCGTTTGAGAGGCCTGTGTTCGTAGCTCAGAATGCCGAAGGCAGCCATCATCCCCGCGGCATGTCAGCCCGGTGTGTGGCCGATCCGGAGCGCTGCTACTGCGGCTACAGCTCCGCCGCTTCACCGCTGCTTCCGCCTCAACAGGATGATGGGAAAACTCGAGGCAAAATAAAAGTCCCTTTGTAGATGAAATTGAACTTTTCGTGGAAGGATATTATTATGTCAAGAGGTTTTGGTGCGTGTCGATTAAACATTTGAATATTATTCTTAGTTTGTAATTAAATAAATTCAATAATAGCCAAATGCTTTATTACTACTCAGGGCATTTCAATGTAATCGTTCACTACCAAAACCATCAAAGCAAATGTTGGATTTTATACTATACTATACTAATTGTTTTGTTTATTTGACTTTTTCTTAAGACAGTATAACATACAATAGAATAATAATAGGAAAACAGGAAATGGTTATATGCATAAATATACTTTATTTTACGTAAGCATTTTTGCAACAGTGATAAAACAAGTAAACAAATGCAAAATCCTAACCCAACCCTAACCAAGGCAACTCTTAATGATGAACTCAATATCTAATTAGGAAAACTCATTTTACTTCTTGATTTTTCCAATAAGCATATCTGAACATATATCGGTGTGGCATACATACAAAAATACATATATATAGATTCCCAAAAGGCTTATTTGAGGTACCTAAACATGTGCAATTTTCAACTTTAAGCTTTTCAACAAAAACTCAACTTAAAGATGAATAAAATATTTTATGGAACTTGTTAGCTCTTTATAAATCAAAGAGTTTAAAAGCGTATGTGTGTGTTTATTACGTGACATTACACAAACATACGCACTTAGATTAAAAGACGCAGTGTATTGATAATGAATTTTTCACGATTGCACATTTTGTTCACAAAAACTAATTGCATAGTTGACAAATAACAGAAGAGGCACAACATTTACGATTGAAAAATACAGCAATACATTTTTTTTTTCTGTTGACATGTCTGGAATGACTGCTTTGCGTTATGTGAATCTTTGGTTGAATTTTCATTCTTGTCCAGTAAGTAGACTTGAGAACTTCAGATACATATAAGGCAAATCACTACCTTACCGTATAGTCACTACATATCTTACATGCATTACAAAATGGAAAAAAATAAATACATATCAGTGTGCAAAAATGACTTTTACCAAATTCAGGTAGAAGAAAGTCTTATATGAGAAATGCACTCAAAACACTGCATCAGTACCAATGTCAGGAGTATAGACACTCCAGTGGCGGTCAGGATTGATCTGCCTCAGCGGGAAAATAAAGTGCACATAATGTGAATATTCCCATCGGAAGACTCTCTTTCACGACGTCATAACGCCTCAAAATCTCGGTTAACTAGAACATTATCATGTTACTAAAGAACAACAATCATCTCCATTTTGCAGTTAGCAGCTTAATCTTTAGTTTGCAATTTATTCTCAGCAGGTTAGAAGAACGTCTTGTCTCTCTTCATTTCAGTGCATGTTCTTCGAAGTTTCTTCGGCTGCCGCCATCATGGTGTGAAAACGAGAGTTTTCATTGGCCAGCAGGTTTGAAGGGGTATCAAACTCCAAAATCTGTTTTGAAAATCACATCTAGAAGTTATACGTATTCAATTGGTGTTACAGTGTAAGCTTTATATGACTTTCTCAAGCTGAATATATGTTCCTGGATTCTTTCTCTTTTGGCCATGCATTTAGAGCTATGGTTACTGACCTGACCCTGGTCCAGAACCATGATTCTGGAACAGTTTAGCACAGTGTTGAGACGATGGGCAATGATCAGAGTGCTACAGCCACTAAATGCTGTTCGAATAGTGTCCTGTATGAGACGGTCTGTCTCTGTGTCAATGGAAGCTGTTGCTTCGTCTAAGAGCAGGATCTTAAACAAACATACAGCACAAAACAGTGATGATCAAATTGTGTTCCACTGCTGCAGAAATGACACACTTTAATATTCATTTTATAAACTTTACATTTGTTCTGCCTATACAGGTGCATTTAAGTAAATTCGAACTAACAAACATGGAGAAAATTTCACTGAACTCCAGATTTGATATCATTAGGTAGTCTATCAGAATTGTACTTTTAGCCATGTGGTGGCAATGTTTCACCATATTATACAAAGGCTGAGACTCAGAAGTTTGAAGCTGTTTATCCATAATGGTTACATTAAACATGCTTTAATATAAGCGACTTATATTGCATCCAGGGCATACATTTGATCAGTAAATATGTTCCCTGGTAAACAAACCCATTACCTTTGCGCCGTTAACGAAATGAGCTACAGAAACCATTAACCGTATTGAAGTTTGATTTTTGTATAAACTATAACATCAATCTTGTAGACATAAAATTAATATGGACACATACCTTGCTGTGTCTGAGAAGTGCTCTGGCCACACACAGCAGTTGTCTCTCTCCCACAGAGAAGTTCTCTCCATTATCTGTCACCTCAGAATGCAGTGAATTAGGCAACTGGATTACCTAAAACAAAAATCAAGACAAAGAATCCTCTAAGGCAAAGTAACTGCGAAGTCATTTGCATTTAGAAAGTCATTTCAAGACCTATTCAAATGATGGAGCGGCTCTCTGTGCTCACTCACCGTGTCCTTAATGTGTGATTTCTCTAGTGCCTCCCAGATCTGTGCATCTGTATATTGACCCCAGGGATCCAGATTTGACCTGTTGATGTGACAATAGAAATTGAAAGTTCAATTGAAAGACAGATCTTCTGATTTAAGATGAATATGAAATCAAAGGGAAAACTTATTTACCTTAGAAGGTATAATTTAAAGACAAGTGTGTATTTACATGTAATGACTGTGCAAAGTAAAGTAAAGTAAAGTAAAGTAAAGTAAAGTAAAGTAAAGTAAAGTAAAGTAAAGTTAAGTTAAGTTAAGTTAAGTGATATGATATGATATGATTGATATGATTGATATAAGATATGATTTATATATGATATGATTGATATATGATTGATATGATATATGATATGATATATGATTGATATGATATGATTGATATAAGATATGATTGATATAAGATATGATTGATATAAGATATGATTTATATATGATATGATTGATATATGATTGATATGATATATGATTGATATGATATGATATTATTTTATTTGACGTTATTTGATATATGATATATGATATATGACATATGACATATGACATATGACATTTGACATTTGACATTTGACATTTGACATATGACATTATATTATAATTGTAGAATTGTAGACTTTTTGCACGCTGTAGGGTGAGCTTGTGAATGTGATATGGACCGCACCTGACAGTACCAATGAACAGAACTGGCTCTTGGGGGATGACTGACAGCTTGCTTCTCAAATCCTCCAGACCAATGTGAGCGATGTTGACACCATCAATGATGATTGATCCCCCGCTGAGCTCCACTAGTCTGAAGAGTGCGACGCCCAGTGAAGATTTCCCTGAAGAAACAGCCATCCTGTGTCACCATCTATTTCTTCCACCAATAATAGGACTGGGCTGAAACAAACCCGGCTAAAAGCATCTGAGAGACGTACCTGACCCTGTTCTGCCAACTATTCCCACCCTCTCCTCTGGTTGGATGCAAAAGGAGAGATTCTTCAAAACCAGAGGAAGATCGTCCCGATACCGCATTTCCACATTCTGGAAGGTCAATCGTCCTTCCTGCAGCCAACAGGACGTAGAGGTGGGCGGCCCTGCAATTTGGCGCGGACCTTCGCTTTCTAGGTTCTGAATAAACAAATGCCACAAAAAATATTTTCACAGATGATGTTTCTGTTAGTAAGGCCATAACAGGCTTCATTAATCTCTCTCAGAAGATCTCTGCCGCTTGGCAGCAGCTTAGAGTTCGGGGCGTCGGGAAACAAACCATGTCATACGCTCTGATGTTCTTTCAGCCAAATATTTAACAAATATTCTGTCTAAAAGCGGGATGAAACAGCGCGTAGACCTCTGCGCTCACAGGCCTGTGCAAAGTGAAGAGTTGATGTCCTATGTGTGCTGTGTCAATTTAATAACAAATGGTCTGTCCCTTTCTATTTGCAGCTAAAGCACGTGTGTCAACAGATGCTTCTACCTTTATGTAATGATTGATCCGCTCCACTGATGTAAAACGAGCTTCGGTTTCAGATAGGAGCCTGACGGTGAACTGAAACAGGCCGGTCAACTAGATCAGATAGGGGAGAGAAACAGACACTTTAGTGGTGGTTGCACAGACAAGCATTGCTGTCGTTCATTCTTAGAGGTTAGGGGCAAAACCCACAAGGGGGTCCCAGCTTACTTCCAAGTATGCCTCAAGATGACTAATATTTTTAAACAAAATGAGCATTAAAATATATAAAAAAATTGTTTCCATTTAATGTCAAGCTATAAAATATTGGTTAGAAATATTTAGTACTGTGAGTGGGAGGGGTTTATTAAATATTGTTGAATACAATGGGGGCCTTGGAGTCAAAAAGCTTGAGAACCTCTGCTCTCGAGTCATTTAGATTTCTTTAACGATGGATAGCATATTAGCATATTGCTAAACTTAAATAACACTGGTCCAAAAGCACTTCCTGTTTCAGGCTTTTTTTCAAAGATGTTCATTTGACATCGTGAGGAAATTTTTTAATGTTCTATTTGTTAAAGTTTTATGTAATGCGTGTATAGTGCTAAAAACTAAAATAGTAAGTGCTTCAAGATAAATGTTGTTAACATTTAGCAAAATGGTCTATAGACCCCTGTAGAAGACGGTTGTTTCCAACCGTAAAAAAACTTACAACCACAGGTGAACATTTGCATCCAAATCCAAATGTAAAACAAATATCCTCAAGATTTTATATATATGAATAAAACCATAATTAAACAGGAATTGGACCTGTGCTTACATCTTATGAAATGGTCTGTGGGTTTTCAGACCATGTTGAGTACCATATAGCTAACATAGGAAATTATTTGTTTGTATTCAGCTGAAGAAAATAATTCACATACATTTGGGATGGAGGGTAAGTATACAGATAAGTGGTAAATGAGACAATCTTAATTTCCTAGTGAACTACACATTTATAACCACAAAGAAACCCCTTGACAACTTCATAGAAATGTCCTTGGACCCCAACCCCTATTATTGTGACTCCAACTTCTGGACAGGCCAACAGCATACTTACAAAATGTCTATTATCCCGTTTGTTTAGTTTGAACTAAATCTGTTAACAGTTGTAGTGATATGAATTACAGAAGAAGAGCTGCTCTGCATTTACTAGCTTTTCAAAACGAACAACCTCCGCAGTGCACATACCTGAACGGCGTAAGAGATGGCGAGGCCGGCGTATGCAGGAGGAATGTGACCGTGCATGAAGACAATGAGGAGGCTTACGGTGGTTATGAGAGAAATACTGATAAGGTCCAACCGGACAGCCAGCCAACGCATGCCGCAGCTGAACAGATATTGACACGCTTGGTTTGTGTCGAGTAGGGTCTGATACCTGATGAAATAAATTTCCGGAAAAACGTTTTTATTTGCTTCAAAAATGTGTGTGTACAGTGTCTTCAAAATAAATGTCTATGCAATGACATTTGTCCAAGTCACAAAGTATTTTTGTTGCTGTCACCAAAATAATTTCAGAGCTTCAGCGAAAGTTACAGAGGGCATTTCTTGGATATTACCTGTGTATGAAGTCTGTCCCCCTGCCGTAAGCATAGATAGTGGACAATCCTTGCAGACTGCTGGTGATATGAGAGGTGAAAGGGGATTGGCTGATATTTTCCAGTCGCTTCAGCTCCCGAATCAAAACCCTTTGAGTAAACAAACAAACGGTAGAGCAAATTTACATATATACGTATATAATAAACCCAAAGTCAAACAGTCACGAAAACAGCAGCGATACAGAGCTGAGTTTTGATCAAAGCTGCGCCTCATCTCATCTGCTTATTTGTGAAGCTCACAGATCAGTCTGTGATGTGACAGGTTAGTGGCTTATGGGCTGGAGACCCACGGGGGACAATAACTGTGAGACTGAAGGGATCTTACAGTCATTTTTGGCTAGTGAACTGATTTATGTGGGGCTTTATGAGGCCTGTCACATGTCAGCAGTAAAGCAGGCGGGACAGCGGCTGTATGCCAGCTGAGGCAGAGGCAGGCCTTTATTGACAAAAACAGAGCTGATTTCTGTTTTAAGATGCACATATAAAATGGGCACTGCCTGTGAATAACGCTCAGCAGTGAATCATGCTTTTCTGAGGCCAAGTGGAAAAACAAAAGAGGACGTAACGGACTATGTGAATCAGATTCTTTATATATACATGTATGAAGAAGGTTGTGTTTTCATATGAAAGCTTTATTACTGTGTTCCTACTGTGGAACACAAAAGGAGATATTTAGAAAAATGTCTCAGTGGTTCTGTGTCCATACAATGGAAGTCAAAGGGGACCGGCGTTGTTAAGTAACCAGCATGCTTTAAAATATCTTCTTCTGTTTCACGGGTTTGGAAAGATGTTAGGGTGAAAAAGGGATGAAAGAACTATTGAAAATAAAAACTCATTTATAAGCAAGGTGGCCATTGTCTGATATAATAACAACATGCACAAAAGTAGGTGGCAAAAACATCTAGTTTTTTCTAATTTTATGATTTTTTTATTAATTATTTGCATAACAATTTGAGTGAAATTACCATTTAGACTAGTTAGAAAACATTTACATTTATGCATTAGGCAGATGCTTCTATTCAAAGCGACGTCTGATGTGCAGTCCCTGGGATCGAACCTATGCTCGCCATGCTCTAACCACTGAGCCGGTGGAAAGCATACAACCCATTTCTACCAGTTAGAATAAATCCTTAAAGATTCCAAACCTGGAGATTCTGTTGACGATGAAGAGGAACACGCCCAAAGGAATGATAGAGACCAGGAACCATGGGAACACCGTACACACCACACCCAGACAGAAGAGGACTAATGTCAGATTCTGGAGCAACATTTCGGCTTGCATTGCCAGACGCACGTCAACTGTGGCATGAGAGAGTAGAGAGGGCGTGCATATGAGAGACATGAAACGTCCCGGTCATCACGCAGCTTAAAGGATCGTGAACGTAGATACAGAGGAAAGCTCCTCACCCTCATCCATGTCTCTGGAGAATCTGTTGAGAATACGTCCCAAGGGTGTTGTGTCGAAAAAGCGCATGGAGCTTTGAAGTAGAGCCTTAAATAGTTTGTCATGCATAACCGAGGCCGCCCGCATGGTGCACTGCAAAAACAACACACACAACAAGAAGAGTGTTAATAATAGATGCACCCAGACACAATAATAATGCTAATGACCAGTCATTTAAAAACTCATCGCTTTCTTTTATTAGGGTTTATAATGAAAGGTCAGGGATGTAAACAAACATTTAAACAGCCATTATACCAGAATTATGTGGTGAAAAAAACCTTGGCAAATGTACAAGAACGAATTGGTCGACCTCTGTGAGTTTACAGGCCCAAAGGCAACATCTCACACCTCATCTACAATCACAACATCTTGACGCTGTCATTTTAAAGCTAGACTTGAGTCACAGTAAAACTCATAAACAATGTGTTTTCTTTATTTTCAGCAGAAACACATTAGTATAACAACTGACATTGTGTGTGCTGTTAAAGGAGAACTCAAATTGTGTCTAGATATGATTAAAAACAAAAGATACTGTAAATTAGCAGGCCAGAGACTAGAAACATAATGAGCTATACCATTAAGGGGAATGCATTTCTCCCCCAACATTGGCTCAAACAATTGCCTTCAGCAAATAAACACACAGTTACATAACCAATAATATTCTCAATTGCATATTGAGGGGCTATTCAAAATATACCAGAAATGTTTTTATTAAAAAATAACTTAAGAGAACATTTTACCATTTAGATTTGATGGTTTTTAGCACAAGAGGCGAAATTATATCCAGTGGTAGAATATGTAGTTTCTGAATCTTCATTTTTTCCTCTAGGTAATAAGAGATTAGCCATCATAGAGGAATTAGTGAATTCAAGTGGCACACAATTATGCAGAAACACAACCTCTGTAACGTGCTGTCGGGTCTGCTTAATGGAGAAGTGGCCACGGAGACCTGAGGGGACATATAAACACAACCCCACAGCTGAATGTCAGCAAAGTCAGGACACCGGACAGATTAATGAATTCAGCCCACAGGCAATTTCAAGTAAATAACAAAAGAAAACCACACAACTAAGGCAAAGGATTCTTATGGCCAGTGACCAAGAGTTTGAATCTGGGATTCGGAGAGGCCTTTTTTTGGCTGGCTCTGATTGCCTATGCGGAAAGACTAGCTGGAGAAATGGTCTGCTGGAAAGCAGTGAAACAGATTTGAGGTGTTTTGGAACCAGAAGCAAGTGGCGGGGCGGTTGTACTCATCTGCAAAGAGCGGGTATGAGGGGAGTTAACCTGTGGGCATCAGAGATGCAAGTAGGCTGAGAGGGTTTGGTATGGTTGGATGGATGGATGGGAGACTGTAGGTTGAAAATGTAGATGTAGTGCCCTCTTTTTGTTTGATCGGTCTTGCTGTGCTTGATAAAATAGGAAATCGTTTCACTGTCTAAAATTGAATGGTCTGAGATGGTTGGGTGGGGTTTTGGGTTGAAGTGGTGGTGAGTTCTGAGCATCGGAGGAAGTCGAAGAAGGCTATAGTGAACATGGCGACGAGCATGCGTGCAGTGTGGATTGAATGGTAACCTTGTCTGGGGTCTGGGCTCTTTTAATGTCTTTGATGAGAATCGATGTCTGCAAGATTGCTATGGCTTGGGAGGGTGGGCCGGAAATGAGCTTGTGAAAAGTTTAATTCCATTTAGGTGCCCTTTAATAGACCTGGCTTGGAGGTTTTTTGGTGGTGCTGAGGAGCTGAGGTCCAGAGCCAGGGCGTTTGGTGGGATGGGCATCGGAAAGGCTGACACCAGTTTGAAGGGAGGGCGGGTCTGAGCAAGAGAGAGAAGGAAGAAAAGTGGCCACCGGAGCCGTGTGCGCAGGCAGCCTCACGTTGGGTCGGCTCCTTGGGCAAAGTAAGAATGGAAAGTGAGAAGAGGAGGCAGCCAGGCATGTGCCGCTAATGGAATCAGCCACACGCCTTGGTCAGCTCCTGGGGCAAAGGTGGAAGAACAGTGAAGATAGGTCTCTAAGCTGCTGAGATTGCTAGTGGCGGTGTGGGCCAGCATGGCGCTGGGAAGGTGCTCGGCTGAGTGGAGAAGCGGTCGGGGGCTATCATCGGTGGAGTCTGGGGGCGCTGCCTGGGCGTTTGCCTTCTACTGCAGCCTGACAACTGTAGGCCCTTCTTTGTGGGGGCAGGTTTTGGAGGGGGTTTGATCAAGATGTGGTTGTGATCAAACGTAGTCTCGTGTAGGTGGACCTCTATACTGAAGAGCTGGGGAAAATGTTTATGAGCGTAGTAATGCCACTGCAATAACAGACCGTTGAGCATTCACTTGAGGTTTCAAAGGTTTACGACAACCATTTTGAGTTTATGTCGATGAATTGTTGTGTAGGTGATACCTGAGCTTTCAGACGGAGTGTAGCCAGCGTGTGCATGATGCCTTGCAGTATGCGCAAGCAGAGAGACGCAGAGAGTGAGCATGTCACCGTCACCCAAACGTTCTCAAGTATGCAATAAATTGCAATAAAATGTCTCACAATTTAGCTTCACAGAGTTAACATTGGACTCATGAGGGGTCATGAGTCCAAGATGCAGTTGTGTTCGGGTTGTGCAGACAAGAGACGAGGGAGATTTTGCGCTTAAAGCACTGGTCAGGTATATGGATACAATCTGCTGTTAACATTCACTTAGATGTAACGGCTGAGTGAGTTATTGGGCAAGATGTGAGAAGGGAACGGCATGCTATGTGGAAAACTTATGCACGCAGGACGATACAGTCAGGTTGGAAGTTTACCGTCGCTCACTGAACAGTCCAAGTGCCGAGAAAAGTGCTGGCAAGCAATATATAATGCTCGAGTGCGGTGGTGGCAACACAAGGTTATGGCTAAAGATATAGTAGAGATCAGCTCCTTGCGTATCGGCGTGCTCGGTTCAAACCGAATAGACGCAGTTTATGGATGACAATTAGTAACAGTATCAGTAATATGGTCATAATTCACATTGATTAAAGCAACTGAATGTTTAAGCTACGAGTGCAAAGTTATAGCGTATTAGCACTGATACGTTTGTCAAATTGGGTTGAAATACAGCGATCTTGTGAGCAGGACCAACCTATTGTTTACAGATGCCAGCATGCTGAAGGTCTGGAACTTATAGCCACTTTCTTTGGCAAAGGCCCGCCCAAGAGGCCATATGACTGACAGGTAAAGCAACCAATCACGTTTCGGTTTATGCTGCGTCATAATTAGAGAAAGTTAACAGAAACAACAATGATTATACGTTTATGCCATGAACCTCGCATACTTTTAAGAATTAAGTGTTTAGTCAATCGTGATGAATTCTTATAGCAACCTTTGTAAACACGACAGCTTGCCTCACGGCTTTGTGTTGTTTCCAGGCGGAACGTTCAAGAACATGACACCCACTTCTCCCGGAAATCCTGTGAAATTCAACCAATCAGATGATGTCTTTGAACATGCTGAAGTGTTTCCAGAAAAGTGTGTCTTATGCATCAGACTTTTAGCCAACGGTCCGTGGGTGTGACATGTCTGAGGCTGAAACTAGCAACAAGGTGAAAAGTGCAAACCCGCAGGTATGCAAAATAACCAAATCTGTGGGGAAGGTAGATGTGAAAATGTGAACTTTTGCGTGACTGCAGCGCCTTAAATCCATTAGAATGCCTTTTAATAACCTTACGTCCGCCCTGTACTGATGAAAACCTTCTTAGAGTTTAGTTTTCCCATTTAGGAATAGTTTTGTCGAAACGAAAAACAACGTGTAAAGCAAACAAGCTGCTGTGTTTGCGTGTGGGTCTCTTATGAGCAGCACTGTTGCGAGACATTTGAGAGAATGGAGGTAAGGTGGCTTGACTATTTATAGGGCTGATAGGTTGATTGCTGTGATTGTTAATGGAAAGCCAGCCGAGTGAATTATCTGCATGTGCTTCTCCCAAACCTTGTTAATAAAACATCATTTCATTGCATGCATAATTACTTAATTTTTTTTTTGCGATTAAATTGTCACATCATTATATAACAGATAATCAAAGTAAGGATATGGTAGGAATCGAAAAATTATTATTTTATTTGTCAGCTGGATAGTTTTGGAGGGGCCCAATACAAATCTGGGGGGAATGTCCCCCTAGCCCCCCATATATATATAAAAACAGAAACTAAGTATGAATGTCTCTGTATGCTGCATGCTTATTTTTTTAAACAGTATGTGAAACAATGGCTTGTTTTCATACAAATCATTTGCATATTCTACAACTGTATCCTAAATACTGGAGCAAAACTAGTATGCATCCAAATCCAAATATAGCCTCAAACTTTGTAAAAGTACATTTTGCCATCAATGCACCCTGTTTGTATCGGTTTCCCGAGAATTCACAGGTGTGGGAAAAAGATTAATCGTGACGCCCCTTGACAGATTAACCCGGTACTCTCAGGTAGATTCAGGCCGTGCTGAATAAAACATGAGCAAGAGGAAATGTATCTGCCCGAGGACGAAGTGTTTGATGAAAAATTCAAGTGTGTGCAATGGAGACGACAGGCCGAAACAGAGGAATCTCAAGATTACCTTAACGAAAACAAGCCCTCGCAAGGTCTTCAGAAACAGCGCCGCCCCCATGGACAGAACGTACACCCTGGAATAGTACTGTACGTGTGGGTTCAGTCGCATGCTATTGCTCTCCGCGGTCCCGTTCCCCTGTACCAGCGAAGAATTCTGCAGAGACAAAGCAACATCACCTTGGCAACGTGATCTGTCTCCAGAGGATCCAAATGTGCCAGCTGAACGGCGTGCGTGAGTCCCAGTCTCAATTATTTTACAGAACGTGAGCTAACAGCAGCATCTGTTGCTGTGATTCTCCCACTGTGTAAATCATGTGCAGTCTGGCACTTCTAATTAGTTTCGGATTGATGTTCATTTCTGCTAGGCATCAAAACCAGTTGCTGGGGGTTTATCGTATAAAGAGACGAAAGCAGCCTTAAGCGACCAGGCTTACCCCGCTGCCCTCTCTGATCCAGTGACTGAGCCACCAGTTGCTGAAGGCGATGCTGCCTGTGGTGAAGAGGAAGAGGAGGATGTTTATGATGAAGGCCAGAGGCCCTCCAGCAGCCTTGATGTAAGAGGCGTACATGTCCCAGGACACGGCCCCGGACCCCTTTTCCTCTGCCTGCATCAGTTGAGCTGTAAAGTGAACATCAAATAGGAAAAGATAAAGATTCATTTCAAACTTGGACCCCATTGTATGGACACAAAACCACATTTCTCAAAATATCTTCTTTTGTGTTCCACGGAAGAAAAAGTCAACTACATGAGGACAAATAAACCATGACAGACATTTTAATTTGGGGGTAACCCATCCCTTAAATGCCAAAAATTATATCATAACTAATCCATCTGTAAATCTACACATTTAGTAAATAAAAATAGCTAAGTAAAGTTTATCTTTAAAAAAGCTTTATTTCTTTAATCACACAATTCATACAATTTCATGTCTTGCGTCACCACATGATATTCAATGTAAAATCTGAGTCGAGAGCCACTATATTAATCTAATCCCACCTCACCTCCTTTCTTGCTCTCAGCAGATGATTTGACCGGGACGTTAGCGTGAAGGCACTGTGTGCTGCTCAGGTCTTCTGGCCTCTGCTTGTTTTTCAGGTTCTTCCTCACCAGGTTCTGAATGAGAGATGGTAAAGAGCAATTCTCTAGTGATTCTCAGGACACAGCAGGCCGGCCGTTAAGTCATTAATACAGAGATCAGTGACAAGGTCCCTCGGCTGTTACTCTCATTGATCAATGTGCTTATAAATTACAAGAGCGCCGCGTGAATTAACATTTAAACTCCGCTGCCCATGGCTCATGAATTTTGCAGCGGGTGATTTCGGATGTTCGGCGTCCGTGTGACCCTGATGTTTTTTCTAGTGTGCACGGCTGCTGTGAGGGGTGTTCTGTACCTCTTGCTGCACGCTGTTGAATAGGGCGGCGTAGTCCCGTTCTTTCTCCATGAGGTACGTGTGTGTGCCATGTTCTGCTATCTTGCAGTCCTTCATTAGCACCACCTTGTCACACTCGGGCAAATACTGTAGAAAAAACACCCTATTACCTTACTGCTTTACACTACACGGGGACAGTTCATTCAAAAAAACTCACCCATTAAATCTATATAAATGTCTTTGTTCTGATGAACACAGAGAAAGCTATTTGTAGAGTTTGGTTGTCAAAAGTGCCCCAAAACTGCTTTCCTACATTCTTCAATGCACATTTTCTTAAATGTTAGTCAATGGGAGGCAAGAACTGTTTGGTTATAAGCATTCTTCCAAATATCTTTCTCTGTGTTCATCAGAACTGTTCCTTTAAAGGAATACTTGGCCCAAAAATTCTGTCTGCGTCACTACTCTTTCAATACTCATTTCTGCCTGCTATATAGTATGGAAGTAGGCGATTTCGGACACAGCCTCTGTCATAATTTACTCACCTTTGAGTAACTATGGGTGTCAATGGAGGACAAGATATGCTTGGTTATAAGCATTCTTCCAAATATCTACTTTTGTGTTCATCAGTACAAAGAAATTGATACAGATTTGGAACAACTCGAAGGTGAGTAAATGATGACAGAATTTTAATTTCTGGGTGAAGACTCCCTTTAACACGTTACAGTATCTGCATTCCCTTTACCCTTTCAAACTGCGTAAACATTCATGCACACATTGTTTTGTTCTGTTTACATTTCACAGCCGATATGTATTGAATGTTGTGGACGAGCACAACATAATCAGTCTGTTTTGCTCGTATGTGATGTTGTGCATTAAGCCTCTCTTGCCTGCAACTGGTGCGTAACAAATATGACAGTCCTGCCCTTTGAAGCGGCGCGGATGGCGCCGTGAAATAACCGAGAGCCCACTCGTGTGTCCACGGCACTGAGTGGGTCATCCAGCAGAAGAATAGGTCTCTCGCTGTACAGAGCCCGGGCCAGACTCACTCTCTGCCGTTGGCCGCCGCTGAGGTTGGCACCTTTCTCTCCTATCTGTAGAAGATAACTCAGTCATTATTACACCGCACATACATCTTGTTCAAGGTTACTTAAGCATTACACAAGGCACAAGTGCGATTTGTTTCTGAGAATGTGTTCGCCAAGGTAAAAAATCATACCTCGGTCATGTCTCCATATGGTAGCTCGGTTATATCAGGAACTAAACAGCATGCGTCCAGTACAGCATTGTACCTAGAAAGTTCGACAGGTGGTCAGCACAAAATTTAATGGAATTTCACATATGAAAAGGTCAAACTAATTTCTTGAGTCATTTGAAACTCCGTCAATACACTTCATACTTTTCCTCGATATATTCTTTTCCAAACAGTATGTTCTCTCTCAGGGAATCATTGAGGATCCAGGACTGTTGAGCGACATACGCCAAACCACCATTGACAGCCACCGAGCCTCCAAGCAGGGTCAACTGTAAAGAAGAATCCAAAGTATGTGTGCTTACTTTGCTTATATGACTAACAGGTTTAATGCTGCTTTGAAGTGCACCCGGGAAACTCATAGATCCGATTTGGGCATTCATTATTTATGACATTTAACACATCCCAGTCAGAAAAAAGGGAAAAGTAACCAATCAAAAGAACAAAAAGATTTGATAACATTTATTTATCCCACCTCATTATATATATATATATATATATATATATATATATATATATATATATATATATCTATGCCAGACAGGCAGCCCATTCCAAAATCATGGGAATCCTAATACAGTTTTAATCTTTATTTGATTTTTCAGAAAGACATCACCGATATGTAGTTTTCTATAAGTTGCATGTATGAAATGATTTAAATATAGCATGTGATTATTATTATTATGTAATTGAAATAACTTAGAAAAATACTGTTGCTAACAGACTTGTTTTACATCATGTTGGAAATCGACGCCCCATTCAACATTACAACTTAGCAACTCGAGTATGGACTCAAGTTTGAACTCAAGTCATTTTAAATATGACTTTACGAGTTCTGAGCACATGGATGACCAAGCGATTACAATATTAGCGACTAATATGTTCAGGCTGCTTCATCCTGATAAACTATATGAAATAATTCATATAAAAATATTGATTCATAGTGAATGGAATGGAATTCTGAAGAATATACATGTTTCTCAAGTAGTGACCAATAGATGTTTTTTGTCGTACTGTTCCTTCAATGCTGGTTTTGTGCAGGTCTACAAAATTGACCCATAACTTTCCAGTAAAGGTTTATAACTTGTTGTTTAAGTTAAGTAATGTGATCTTTTAAAAGCATGTCGGTGACCTCTCACCTGTCCCAGCAGAGCGGAGAGCAGCGAGCTCTTCCCACTTCCAACTCCACCACAAACGCCGACCAGTGAACCCTGTGTGCACACAGCAGTGAAGATTAAGCTGGAGAGAGAAATATTTACACAAGCAGATCGAGTTTAATCCTTGTCATGAAAAGCTCTGTATATAACAGCTCTATTCACAGTGTGTATTCCTTCAGGCAACGCTTACTGCCACCCATGGAAACCACTTTTCGTCTGAACTGAAATGTTTTTTTTGTAAAAAATAAAAACCTTAACACCCTCAACATGCTGAACGTATTTAAATGCTCCACAAAAAAGTATTGAAATATTGATTATGGAAATAATTTAGGCAGTCTGACAATGTGAAGGGGTGGAGTACCTTCTGGACACACAGGTCTACGCGTTGAAGGGCTTTGTGCAGCGGAGGTCTCATGCTCTGTGTGGAGGAGATGGTGCTCTGCGGGCTCTCCTGCTCCATGTGTTTAAGGAGGTGTTCTGCATTGGGTTCCTCGCTGTTTCCTTTGTTTTCCTCTGTGGTGATGTACAAGCTCAGTTTCTCTCTCCTCAGAACCCTCTTCATGCCTCCTCTTTTTTGCTGGCCTCTGCTGCTCTTCTTCTCCTGTGAGCTGCAGGTCTTCTCCCAGGCTAGCGTGGCATCTTTAAACTCCACCACATTATCAGGATCTTCTGTTTTACATGAGATCATCTCTCTGTCCTCCATCATGAAGAGCTTCTGTGGGTGGAAGTTGAGCCATTGAGCTCCTTTTGTATTCATTCGAAAGATTTTTAAAGGAACGGTCCACCAAGAATGAAAATGTTGCCCTTATTCCAACTTTATTTTGTGGAACAGAGGATATTTGGAAAGTGCTCTTTTCGTATAACGCAACTCAACTCAAATCAACTTTTGAATTCAATTCAATTAAAAAAGTCCTGATCATATATTTCACTTAATTATATAAATTTCATATAATTGTTTATTTTTCGTTTAGTTTAGTTTTGTTTAAGTTAATGTTTAATTAGATTTTTTATTAAAAAATGATGATATCTTCATTAAATGTTATTAACAAAAACAAAATTTTTTAATTAACTCATTTTTATTCCATTTTGCTTTGTTTTTTATTTCATTGGAACTTGTGCCTTTTTGCGTGTTGTATGAAATAAAGCAAACTACACATTCTGCTTAACATAGAAGTAAATGATGAGAGAATTTTGGTGAACGACCCCTTGGATGTTGGTGTAAAATATCAGATACCTGAAATCTTTTCACAGCCACAGATCCGTCTGATAAGGAGCGCACCACCATGGGTGTGACCTTTAGAGAAAAGGTCATGGAGTTAAAAACAGCAACGACTGTGAAGGCCTGCGGGTTGTGACAAAAAGGACACTGTCAGCGACTTCACAGCTTACGAGTTTAAAACTTAGTGCAAAGAAGTTCGCTGCACCTGTGCAGCGGTGAGATCGTTGCCGAGGGCCATGTGAAGCGTAAAGGTGCACACGCTAGCTATCACGACAATGACTGGAGCCACGCCCACTGTCAGACTCTGAACACATCCGGCCCACTCCAGTATTCTTCTCTCTTCTGATCGAACCTCTGGATAAACAAACAGGGTGTCAGAGACTCGGTACACAAAACTGTCGTTCTGCTTCACCTCGGTAATACAATGCCGTTGTCGCTCTTTTTCACAACCGAGTAATCATATTTAGCACTCATAAAAGAACTGCATCTATCCTGCAATACGGTTTGTAGTTAGGATAAAAAGGGCTAAACTGTGTTTAATTCGGCAACAATATGTGAAACACAAGACGGATGGTAATCATAAACAGTAGATGCTATAGTAGACGAGAAAGCTAAGGTTTTGGCTGAGGTTCAAGTGCCTCGTTTCACCCTCCTTCTGCTGCAGCAATATTTGTCTCCCGGCTGCCCGCGGGCTGGCACGTTCACTCAGTGCCGCTCTCTGGCTCGCGGCCAAAGTGTTTAGCTACCGATCTCAACAAACGAAAGCACTGGACATAATCTCTGAAAACAATCCCAAATCTCCATAATTCAGACATAACAGATGTTAATCTATGCAAGGCGTGATATTTTATTCATAAGTGCATGCACAGAAAGTAAAATGGAAACGGAAGCAGTACATACAAATTAAAAAAATAATTCATCCAACAATATAAATTCTCTCATGTACGCCATCACAGATGTGTATGACACAAAATACACACATACTAAACTATATTCTTATATTCTACTCTTGGAATCCAAATGACTCCAGGGAGATATATGGAAGCGTGTAAAACTTTCAATCTCACTGAGCGAGCGCCTCGTGACAAAAACGCACGTGACCATGAATCTCAAGAGCCAATGATATTTGAAGCTACGTGACGCCATATTTAAACGTATTAAGCCGCGGTCACACTTGACTTTTTGCTCCATTGACTTCCATTCATATATCCATGCGAATGCGACAGACTGGTGTAGTATCAAAGTCTGACTCCCCTGTGAGATTATGACACCCCTGTTTTCCCCTTCGAAAACTGCGTGGTGTGTTTTCTTTATATGTAGCACATTAAGTTGTTGTGGGAGATTTTGTCTCTTAGTTCAATCTCCACCTATATGTATACATTACATCTCAGTTGTCATGAAATCCTCGAGAGACAACAAAAACACAACTCTGATCAAGGCGTATTTAAGTTGTTTTATGTTTTTTAAATGTTGCTCGACAGCCATCACTTTTAGTTCCTAATGCCGGTGCGAATGAAACCAGAAACAGGGAAAAAAAAGTTTCCAAAAAACTAGTTTCAGTACTTAATTCCCTAAATGATCTGTTGCAAAAGCGGCTTATGAGAGAATTTTCATATTTGGTTAAACTATCCACATTAAAAAGGTTAAATGACAATCTTACATATACAAAAGCTACTCTCAATGCTGCGTTTCAAACACTATGAGAGAACATTCTTTGTTTGACCGGTTGTGAAGCACGTGTGTCAAACACACCAAGAATTGGATTTAAACGTGGCTAATTACCCTCGCACCTGCAAGGTTATAAATACACATGACACGAATGCGTCTTCAGGTTTCTTTGTCTTCAAGGATCGCTTTGTCTGTACATCGCTGTGTGTCTTGCGTTTGTGCAAACTATATATAGCTAAAGAGTTAACCAAAGAGTATAAATAAAGAGTTTAACTAAGAGTTTAACTAAATAGTTCAAATAAGTCATGTGTAGTTCAGAGCGGAGATCTCTGAACTGGACAAAAATGAATTCCCTCTGCATCCGGGTTCTCCGTGCTCGGCTTTCTTTCTTTAAAAAGGGCTGAGCCGCCTCTCCCCCGGGGTTCACGGTTTGATTTAGCCGAGGCAGGGTAGACGGATCCGTCTGGTTCCCCTGTGCACTCGCACTACGACGATGTCAATGGCTGCATTGGTCAACACGGAGAGACACCTGTGGCTAAAGCTCACGGGCATCAAAGACAGGGACCGGGCATTCCTCTTTGAGGTCCCAATCTCGCCTTCCAGACTGTTTGCAGTCAACACTGTCCTCAGGGAGAGTGTGGCGAGTCGCGCCCCCCCCCCCTCGCTGAGGCAGGGGAGTGGACCACCGCATTTTTGACAGATGGTGCATGGCACACCATGCAGATCCAATTCACTGACAAATTGTTTCAGTGTTGAGGTTTCTGTGAGAGAACCTGGCCTCAGGGACGAGCCCCGGTACTCAAATGGTTTTTGTGGCCTGCCACACCCTGATTGATGGGGTTTCTGTGGGAAAACACCCGCTTCATTCGTGGAGCGAGGTGGCTTAGGACTCCTTCTAGAGAGTCTGTCCAGTCATGGGACTTAGCGATAGTGCTTGAGGGTCTAGTTAGGTTACCCCTGGGATGGTCAAAGCTATTCTGCATCCTCACCCAAGTAATCTTCCTAAAGTGCCGTTCTCCACCGTGCATCCAGTTGTTCTTGAGGCCTTCTGTCCTCCACCATTCACAACACTGGAGCAGGAAAGATTACACCTACTGTGTCCAGTACGTGCTCTTCAGAATAACATCCACAGCACCAGCCAATGGCGTGTATCTGAGCCGCTTTTCATATGCTACGGGAGCCGCAATTGGGGGGCGAAGCAAACGATGTTGCATTGGGTAAGGGATGCTATTGCTCTGGCCTGTGAGGCGCGCTGTCAAGCTTCACCTCTAGGAGTCAGAGCTCATTCAACAAGGGTGGTTTAATCTTCAACTGCCTTAGCAACAGGTGTCCCCTTGCAGCAAGTGTGTGATGCGGTGGGCTGGTCCTCTCCGCACACATTTGTCAGATTTTATTGTCTGGATGTCCATGCTACTCCAGGCTCACGCGTCATGGAGTCTACATCCCCGAATCACGTCTGATGCCTAATCTTGGCTTGTTCACAAACAATGTCGCACTGCAGGCATGCTGGATATCCTCTCAGACAAAGTTGCAAGACGTGTCCTTCCTCTAGTCAAATGACCCACAGTGTGCGTGCAGCACTCTGTAAAGTTGAACTATTTCCATCTCGATGCAGGGCCGATGCCCCTAGAAAATGTGCATGACATACAGTATGCGTGTCGTGACTGCGTCCCTCCCTATTTGCGTGCAGCTGCCATGTGTCTGTATTTGAAATAATGAACTTGTGAGTGCAAAAGACGCAAAATGTGAATCGTCCCTTACTGTAAAAAAAGAAGATGGAAGAATTACACTTTCTCTCATTGAAATGTTATTAAAACATATCCAGGGTTCATTTGATGAACTACTTCTGTGATTACTGCGTAAACTGACCTCATACATCCACTAAATTTGACTGGAAACAGTTGGTGAAAGGAGAAGTTAGTTCTGAGAAAGCTCTAACTTTTTTCTATCATTTGTTTGTCAGATGCCTTTTAGTTTGACATTATGGCCTCTATAATGCAATAAAAGTAAAAATGACTTAAGTGTCCAAATTCTTTTGGTGTCACTGTTAATCTACCTTATCCAATTATTTTCCAAATCATAATGCATCAAAGAGTGTTTAATGCTTTGTAAATTAATCTCAAAGCTAGGGACTCTCGGGACATTTAGATGCTGGAGCACCAAGGAAGGACAGAGCCAAGCCAGTGGATTATAAAACTGGAGATTGTTCCAGTGAGAGTGATGCAAAGCCACAGAGATCAATCCCCCGATTTCCATGGAGTCTTTGAGATGTGCGAGTTCAGACAACAGGAAGTGAGTATATAATGATGGTGACCGACCACTCTGTGCTAGTGTTTGTGTGTGCGTGTAGCTGAGCAGAGACTCACTCTGGAGGTTGTTTGCAAATACACTTTCCCAGCAGTACATCTTAATGAACTTTATAGAGCCCAGGATTTCGTTCATCAGCCGGATGCGCCGGTCCGTAACCACCACACACCTCTTACGAAAATACGCTGTCAGGCGGGAGGCCAGCATCTGTGGGAAATAATTAAAATGTGAGGAACGACCTGTACAGCAGAGATGAGATGACTCCACTATTCCCTGACTCAGGGGATTTTGCCTAAGGAAAAGTCATTAGGCTTGAATGTATTGGGTGAATGAATGAACTGTATGAAAGGGATTTGTTCAGGTTTCTCAGAGGACTCTTGAATTACCATGGGCATAATATCTAGCGTTGCGTACGCACAAAATGGGCACTGAAATGTGTTCATATCATTTTCCATGCATATATTGGGATTGGGATTTGTGAGCCAAATGTTAACTTTGGAAACATCGCTAATTTTCGCCTCATATCCAATCTCCCATTTCTTTCAAAGATTTTGGAGCGGTTGTCGCCTCCCAGTTTTCTCATTTAACTGAGAACAATCTTTTTGAGCCTTTGCAATCGGGCTTCTGTAAATTCCATAGTGCTGAAACAGCATTGGTTAAGGTCACTAATGACTTCTTAATTGCTTCTGATAGTGGCTGCCTTTCAGTTTTGATACTGCTTGACCTCATTTCAGCTTTTGATACGGTAGATCACGCTGTTTTAATTACTCGTCTAGAAAATGTCTGTGGGGTCTCTGGTATTGCTCTTAATTGGTTTAAATCTTATCTCACCGATCGTACACAGTTTGTTGCAATATGTGGTGTTAGGTCTGAGCTCGGTGTTGTGAAATCGGGAGTCCCTCAGGGATAAATTTTGGGACCGTTACTTTTTTAAATCTTTATTTTTCTACTTGGTTAGCTTTTGAAGTCTCTTGGTCTAAAATGTCATTTTAGACATAAATAAATGATGATAGAATTAAGGGGTGAACTATACATTTAAGGATGAAATCTATGTAAAGTTATATACTACATAGGCCCTGAATTTTGCAGATTGTAAATGGACTACTTGCATGTAGCCTTTTGCGTTCTCCTCGACGCTGCTCAGTCATTTTCGGTAACAGTGTTAAACGTATCTACATGCAGAGATCATGGTAGATTATTTATATTTTTAAGGCGGTCACTTAATAATAAAAAATAAAAATCCAGTTTGTAATGTTAACATGCTTTAATGTGGGTTTTTATGACATACTGTATTTATATTAGCAGACGTTTATAAGCAAATACTCATTTACTTAATAAAAAAGGCGTTGTATGCACACTTTCAGCAGGTTTCCGCTTTCCTAAATTGTCTCATCGCTTTCTTAAACAGTCTCATTGATAGATAGATCATTCTTTTTAACTACAATAAGATTACACCATACAATTATTTTTTAAAGTTCAATGTTGATTTTAAATTAATTAGACGTTCATTCACATTGCATAGTATTTAAAAATAAAAATGCCAAATATAGCTTTCCTGTGGCTCAGTGGTACGAGCATGGCCCTTACAAGGTCAAGGTCATGACTTCGATCTCAGGGGATTGCACAGTCAGAAACAAATGTATAATAAAATGCATTTTTTAAGTTGATAAAAAGTGTCTGCCAAATGCAATATAAAATGTTAAATGTAAATAAAAACATTAACAGCGTACATTTTTGTGGCATTTATCCTTAAACGTTATAACCACACTTTTGAGCTATTGACAAAAAATGCATTTACTTATGGATAGCATTACGTTTGTCAATAAAAAAACTACACAACATAGTGATCCAAACATTTCATAAAAACATGTTGCGTGTGCTTGTCAGCTCCGTGCTTTCTCACACATGAAGCACTTCAGGATTTTATGCTATGATTCCCTGTTAGTCTCCTTCAGCCTTCTGCGATGTGTGTTCAGTGGTTAAATGTCTTTGTGTGAGGAGAAAAAGTGCAACGCTATATTTACTTTTTCATATCATTTGAAGATTATGTACCTAGTGATGTTTATAACATTTCTTCTTATGTTGCTGATAATGCACGTACGTAAACATTTTACGTTAAGGTTTCACAGGGAGCAACAGCCCATAGTAAATAGTAAATAAATATAACCGGAACCTACTGAGCCATACGATTTAAAGTCGGAAGTACGCCACTCTGCAAAGTGCAAGTAGTCCATTCTGGAATTCGACTTTTAACACAAATTGTCATGCAATATGATAATATAAATTATAAGTCGTTGCTGGAAATAGATTTGCTGTGATTCTTACTGTTCACTCTGTCATCCACACCAGATTTATGTCACAACCTACTGAAAGAAATCTGATTTGGGCCACATTGGTGTGAATTGACTTTGTGAGGATGCCTGGAAATACTGTGTTTATCTCACCATGGTGGGATAGAAAATTACAAATATGGCCGATCCGACAAGCGCTGTGGGTCCCAAAAAGTAAGTGGTGTATGACAGACCCAGAATTCCAACCAGAGGCCCCCCAACCAGCAGACAGCCCACCGAGACGGCTTCATACAGCCGCTGTCCATCACTCGAACAAATGTTCACCAGCTGAAAGTAAAACAGCATACAGTTACCCTCAACTGCAAACAGCATGGCCATTTAAGCAATGCATTAGCCATAATATAGAACACTCAGACCTCCAAAACACAATCACAATTCTGTTTTCATGGGCCAGGAGGACACAAGAATGAGCTATGAGAGGCCGACTGAAACTATTACAAGAAACTGAACCCTCTCCTGAACCCCTTTCACATGTTATTTTTCTTTAAGTTTTAGAAAATAAGGCTCGACCCGAGGAGCCGTTCTCTCAATATTGAAATTCTTATCAGCACGCTGTTGAAACCAAACGTAGCGTTGGTAATAAATAGTTTATACACGCATCTCACCTCTCCGGTGCTGATGTCTTTAGTGTTGCGCAGTCGCAGGATTTTCTGGAAGGCGAAAGTGAGTGCGGCTCCCCTGAGGCGTGTGGCCGTGCGGTAGTTGACAGCCCACACGAGAGCCAAAGACCAGGAGCGTGTCAGCTCCATGAGAAAGATCCCGCCGACCAGAGCCAGGCCGTACATCAGCTTCACCTCAGAGCATTGAGAATACTCCAGCAGGGCTCGGATCAGCAGAGCCTGAGAAAAACACAGCACAACAAGAATGTGAGGATTTCTGAGGGAGAGACAGGTGTACAACAGGTTATTTTTAGCTTTTTGAATAGTATAAAAAACACATGAGGAGGGATTAAAAGCTTGAGCTTTGAGGTTGTCTGATATCAGAACATCTGCTTAATCTCAGTCAAAGGATCAAGTGTTGCTCGTGAGACAATACGAGAGAAACTCTCTTTTATACAGTGTCGCATTGTAAAATACATAGTTCTGGTTCTGGATTTTGATATGTCAAATACACAATTGCTAAATTATATGATTGGTCTTTTCTTTAAACCTATAGCGAGCTTCATCCCTGCATGTAAATAAACTTAAAAGTCCTCAATAAGATATATCATGTAAAATAATAACACTGATAATGTGAATCTTATGGTCATGTAATTATGTAACGTAAGAGATAAGTAAGATATACAATTTAATTGATGTTATACATTTTTGCACATAAATAATTAGTAAAGTCCTTGCAGTCCTCAGATGAGGCTGTGTTATTCGTTTTAGGCGGTTGTTATCTGGGAATAACGTATGGTAATAACCTTAAAAAGCTGTGACTGACCAATCAGAATCAAGTATTCCAGAATGCTGTGTAATAAAGGTAATTGTTTAATGTAATTGAACATGTTGGCTCAAATAATGAATTATTAATGAATTTGCATACCCAAAAGGGCATCACATTTGTGTAAAATGCTATTTTTATTATATTACATTATTATATTTTTGTTTTCTTCATTATAAAATGGATTTTTGTGTGTCTTTGTGGTGTGCATGTAAGTTGTCGTCTATGTTTTGTAGGGGTTCGAATGCTGCTTATGTGGGGCTAAAACAACTTTGTTGTATTATTAACCTTGTGTCCATATTATACAGTAATCTTTTAACCTTGTGTCCATATTATACAGTAATCTTTTAATCTTGTGTCCATATTATACAGTAATCTTTTAACCTTGTGTTCATATTATACAGTCATTTTTTAACCTTGTGTCCATATTATACAGTAATCTTTTATCTAAACAAACTATATTGGCATGCAAATGTTTTATCTAATGCACATTTCGCAAGTAATAAACAAAGATCCCTAATTATTACTTATAAAGTGCTCTTGTGACCTCAGCCAGCTAAACAAATGAGTATTACCTTTAACAAATGTTTAATGTTTAACAATATAAAGAGGACCAAAATTGACTGTGAGTAAACGTGCCTGTTGCAGAGACGAGGGCTGACCCGTGCAACACTAAACAGATCAACAGAAGGCAATAAGTGTGCTAGTTTGTAACATGTAATCCCTGATAATGCTATTAAGCGGGTGCTGTCAGGGCCTTCTGTGAGGAAATAAAATGAACAGGCGTGCTTCCTAACAGCGCCGCAGTAAGAAAGTCCGAAATAAATCCTCTCGCAGTGAAACTAATAAGATCAAAACTGTTTTTTTAATCCTATCTAAAGAACAACACTCTTTGGGAATGTAGCTCTCAGCTCATTTGGCAACCGATATAAAACAGCAGGGAAAAATGTAAATAATGAGGGGATAACGTTTCCCTGCAGGCATTGAATATCTGGCACAGTGAACACTCGACAATCCTGTAACTGAATTTCAGCTTAAAGACGTATAAGTACGTAAAAGCTTTTTCCCTTATAAATGTTATTTAGAGTCTGCATGATTCCAAATAATAATCTAGAGATTGATCTCTTGAATATAAAACTATACTCATCAGTGAAGCCGGAAAATGCTTCAAACAGCGTGATGCTTTTCTATCAATTTCTATTTTCCTGCCGTGTAACATTCTTCCAATGATTTCTTACGATGAACAGTTGAGCTTTTGGTTTGGATAGAGAAATCAGGTCAAAGGTCAGCATAAATCCAAGCCGGATCAGTTATTTGAGAAGTAAATTGATACTCACAGGTCCAGCAAATCCGGCCACCATAGTGATGAGAAGAGAGAAGATAGCCACCAGCATACGGGTCTGACAAAACCTCCAGAAGACCCGAGAAAGAGATGCCCCGTCCTTCCCTCGTCTCTTGAGCTCCTCGTGCCACAGCCACTCCAGTCTGAGAGAGCATCAAACACACTATGTATAAAACATCTCCACTGTATGATAACAGGATTCAACATTTCTGCATTTAATGCAGCATGAGGAAGAACTTGGTATGCAATACTTTTACCCAATAGTTCAGTTTTAATGAATGGGTGTATTTAAATTATTAGATTTATTTGGGTAACACTTTACAATAGTGTTACACTTATTAACATAAGTAAATTAATTGGCTAAAGGGACATTATATTGAGTTTTTCAGTGTTTATTTCACCATTCAGAATCTTTTTGGTTTAATGGCAACTAGTAAATGCTAAAATTAACATGAACTAATATGGATAAATGCTGTAGGATTTTTTATTGTTAGTTCGAGTTAAAGCATTAACCAATTTTGACCAATACAGCCTTATTATAAAGTCTTGCAATTTTTTTAAATCAGTTTAAACACACTAAGTTGAACAAAAACTGAAAACTTTTGATCAATTGACATTAAATGGCAGAAATACGTGTTTTTTTGTGTCTTTGGTTTGTTATGAAAATTATATTTTTTTAATCGGCCAACGACCGGCCCATAAAGCAGGGACAGCGGCCCATTGGTTCATTTTCCATACTGACACTGGGCTGGCCCAATCCTCTCTTGGCGTTCGGCGCCATGTCTGGGTCCATCAAATCCTTCAGAGCATAGTTGCCATGTCCGCTTATAATACGCGACTTTGGGCTTGTATTTACGAGAAGTCGCTTGGAAAAATGTGGAGTCGCGGGTTGCGTTTTTTTGAAACTTGGTTGCTTAATGCCAAAAATAATACGCCACTCTGTGCTTCACGTTTTTGTAGGCTGGTCAACAGTAGGCATTTTATTAAGTTAAGATTTAATCCCTTGGCGATCAATAAAGTAGCCTATCTATTTATCTATCTATCTATCTGTTTGTCCAATCAGTTCTTCTCATTCGCGCACTAGGCCTACTGCGCACGCAAGCTCATTCATGCATCATACCTCTAACGTCACGCGGGTAAATCTCAACAACAAAGTCGATCTGGCTAGTGCAAGTTACGGAGTTTTTGCGATAGTAGTAGGCCTACTGGTTCGTAGTGAGAGTTGGCATAATGTCCACAAAGTGGTCGAAGTATGGGAAAAAATACAATCCTGACTGGGAGAGGCAGAAAGAGCTCAAGGATTGGATTCGTCCCGTTACAGGGGATAACAGTAAGGCTCTTTGCAGGTTCTGTAAGGCAGAAATAAGAGCACACCATGCAGACCTTATGCAGCATGCTTGCACAGAAAAGCATAGAAGGAATGCTAACCATTCTCATCATCAAGATTATATTTTATTTGTATATGTTATTTATTTTATTTATAAAAACCTCTCTCTTTATTATTATTAAAATATGCTTTATTTTTATATTTTATTTTTATATTTTATCTTTAAAAACCTCTGTCTCTCTCTGCCCCCCCCACACACATACCTCTCTCTCTCTCTCTCTCTCTCTCTCTCTCTCTCTCTCTCTCTCTCTCTCTCTCTCTGTCTCTCTCTACACACACACACACACACACACACACACACACACACACAAATGTGTGTCTTGTACAATGATTTTTAGATTTCTGTTTTGTAAAACTTGAAAAATAAAGTACGTTTTGGCTTTGGAAAAGTAATTGTTTCACTCATTATACAAATAGTCTATGCTGTTTAGGCTGTGGCAGGTTACAGCGACTTTGGGGCACCTTTTAGGCATTGGGCTTCTTTTGGGCTTCTTTTTGAGGTGAGAGTTGCTTATTTGTCTCGCGAGAGTTGGCAACACTGCTTCAGAGGCTCAGTCCTTCATTGTTGTTTCGGATTCCTGCCTCCGCTCGCTATGTCATAATCACGTCCCTACTAGAGCAAGCTCCTGGTTCGTAAACGCGGCGCGAATTTTCGCCAAAATTCAGATTTTTTAACTCGCACGAACTATGGGAAGCCAAATAATCCAAAAGTTGGACAAGACAGCGGGTATTACAGAGCTTGCGCCGCGCTGACATGTCATCTGCGTGATTCAATCGCCCAGCCAGCCGACTCCTCGTCAGCGCACACGTTATTTAAACAGCGCAAACCGTACACTCAAATGTACAATAAAGAAACCCATGATTCCTTAAAAACATTTACATTTGTTTACATTTACACATTATTATTGTAACACTCCCGTCCGTTTCCCTGCCTGTTTTTCCCCATGGACTCATTTGCTATCCCGCACCTGTCTGTCATTTGTATCACGCCGTTTCCCGCACCTGCCAGCGATCATTGTCATCATTTAAGACTATTTATACCCTGTGTTTCCTTTGTTCCCCTGTCGGTTATTGATTGTCTTGCGTTTTGTGTACCAGTCTGTGTTAGTGATTAAAAGTTTCCCGTGTTTTGTATGCCTGCATTCTCGTCTGTCTCGATCCGGCACGACACCGTGACAGAATAACCGACCACCCAATGGATCACATCTACATCTCTCCAGTGGACGAGCTGGTGGGTCTTCGGCAAGAAGGACGGCCACTGGAGAGGTACGTGGAGGAGTTTTTTGAGGTGTGTTACCGGGTGGGTTGGGACGATCCCACACTTAACCGTGTGTTTTTGACCGGTCTGGACGACGACATGCTCGCCGCCGTTCTGCTCTCGTACGCGGACGATCTTCCCCTGGAGGAGATGATCAGTCAGGTTCTCCCGGGGGAGGAATCCGTGAACCGCGTTGGGGAGCTGGACGGTGGCTTGAGCGGTTCGCGTCCGGTCATCCGCGCGGGGGTCGTTCTGACTCACTCCGGAAGCGCGCTCCACTCCTCCACGAAGTCCCGTCGGCGCCATCCACGTCGGCGGGCACTACAGCGCAAGCAGCGCGAGTGCGCTCCTGAGATTCCGCAGCAGCGGAATATGGAAGGCCGTGAGGGTCAAAATCCCCGGCCTTCCCAGGCACAGCTACCGGTCCTGATCGCACCAGAGGCACTCCGGGAGTTGGATTCCCTCTGGTGTTCCGAGCCAGCGCCCCGATGCACCCCCGTGCCAGCGCCCCGATGCACCCCCGTGCCAGCGCCCCGATGCACCCCCGTGCCAGCGCCCCGAAGCACTCCCGTGCCAGCGCCCCGAAGCACTCCCGTGCCAGCGCCCCGATGCACTCCCGTGCCAGCGCCCCGAAGCACTCCCGTGCCAGCGCCCCGATGCACTCCCGTGCCAGCGCCCCGATGCACTCCCGTGCCAGCGCCCCGATGCACTCCCGTGCCAGCGCCCCGATGCACTCCCGTGCCAGCGCCCCGATGCACTCCCGTGCCAGCGCCCCGATGCACTCCCGTGCCAGCGCCCGAGCCTCACCAGGCCTCCGTACCCGTGCCCGAGCCTCACCAGGCCTCCGAACCCGTGCCCGAGCCTCAACAGGCCTCCGAACCCGTGCCCGAGCCTCACCAGGCCTCCGAACCCGTGCCCGAGCCTCACCAGGCCTCCGAACCCGTGCCCGAGCCTCACCAGGCCTCCGAACCCGTGCCCGAGCCTCACCAGGCCTCCGTACCCGTGCCCGAGCCTCACCAGGCCTCCGTACCCGTGCCCGAGCCTCACCAGGCCTCCGTACCCGTGCCCGAGCCTCACCAGGCCTCCGTACCCGTGCCCGAGCCTCACCAGGCCTCCGTACCCGTGCCCGAGCCTCACCAGGCCTCCCAACCTGTGCCCGAGCCCTCTCCAGAGCCCAAGGAACCCCAGGGGCCAACCCAAATGTTTTTTGGGGGGGTGCACATTGCCTATCCGGGGAGCCCGGCACCCACCAGTCGTTCCATGGCCCCGGATAGCCCAGAGTCCAAGCCGCCGGACCCTCAGCCCGAGTCCAAGCCGCCGGACCCTCAGCCCGAGTCCAAGCCGCCGGACCCTCAGCCCGAGTCCAAGCCGCCGGACCCTCAGCCCGAGCCGCCGGACCCTCAGCCCGAACCCAAGCCTCCGGACCCTCAGCCCGAGCCCAAGCCTCCGGACCCTCAGCCCGAACCCAAGCCTCCGGACCCTCAGCCCGAACCCAAGCCTCCGGACCCTCAGCCCGAACCCAAGCCTCCGGACCCTCAGCCCGAGCCCAAGCCTCCGGACCCTCAGCCCGAGCCCAAGCCTCCGGACCCTCAGCCCGAACCCAAGCCCCCGGACCCTCAGCCCGAGCCCAAGCCTTGTATCACGCCGTTTCCCGCACCTGCCAGCGATCATTGTCATCATTTAAGACTATTTATACCCTGTGTTTCCTTTGTTCCCCTGTCGGTTATTGATTGTCTTGCGTTTTGTGTACCAGTCTGTGTTAGTGATTAAAAGTTTCCCGTGTTTTGTATGCCTGCATTCTCGTCTGTCTCGATCCGGCACGACACCGTGACAATTATCTTTAATAGTGTACAAGTAAACGGTAGTGTTTTGCATCGATACTTTGAAGAACTGCACATATGTATAGACTCTATACTATAGAGGCTACGGAAAGACCTGTACAAAGCAGAAACTTCCAATATCGTAGTCTTGAGGAGCACGCCAACCTCCTGGAAATTATATAGGACAGTTTACATGTTCAGGTAATTTATTTTATTATTGTAGTACGTTTTGCGCCTAGCCATTTTACCTTAACTATTTATGTTAATAATAGCAGAGGTTTATGGGTAAAATGTAAATGAGTGGCGCCAAATGAACATTGTATATGTTTTAAGTGGTCAGTGCAGCGGATTGGTTGGTGCCACGCTGCCCATCGGTTGGCGATAGGAAATTGAATCGCGCAGATGACATGTCAGCGCGGCGCAAGCTCTGTAATACCCCGCTGTCTCATCCCACTATTGGATTGTTTGGCTTCCCTTACTAACGCTCAATTTGCGCGAATCACACCACAAGTAGGTATAGGTCTATCTCCAGGGAGTCAGTCAAGAGAGAGTGAGTACACTGGTCCACTTGCACTGGTACACTGGTCCATGGCACTTAGTTCTCAGCTTTGTAGGTTTTTGGGGGAATGGAACAGTAGATATGCATATCTACAGGGACCGCAAGGATGGTGTACTGGTTGGTTGTGTCCGACCCATTGTGGTGGGCCGGTCTGAGTAAAAATGCCAGGGCCCTTTTTTTGTCTCAGTCCAGCCCTGGAGATGAGTGGTACCCGGTGGTGTCTTCTGCTGTTGTAGCCCATCCGCCTCAAGGTTATGCTTTGCTGCATACCTCGGTTGTAACGAGTGGATATTTCAGTCAAAGTTGCTCATCTATCAGCTTGAATCAGTTGGCCCGTTCTCCTCTGACCTCTAGCATGAACAAGGCATTTTCGCCCACAGGACTGCCACATACTGGATGTTTTTCTCTTTTCACAACATTTTTTTGTAAACCCTAGAAATGGTTGTGCGTGAAAATCCCAGTAATTGAGCAGATTGTGAAATACTCAGACCGGCCCGTCTGGCACCAACAACCATGCCACGCTCAAAATTGCTTAAATCAACTTTCTTTCCCATTCTGACATTCAGTTTGGAGTTCAGGAGATTGTCTTGACCAGGACCACACCCCTAAATGCATTGAAGCAATTGCCATGTGATTGGTTGATTAGATAATTGCATTAATAAGAAACAGGTGTTTCCTAATAATCCTTTAGGTGAGTGTATACTGTATATACACCAAAGTTTCATATTTGCTGTTATGGGTTTTGCAAAACTGAAGAAAAGCTCCTTTACAACATTTCTGATTCACCCTTAGAATGAATAATGCACCTTGCTGTAAGACGTACGGTTAAGAGACACATATTCCCATATGCCAAAGACCTACAGCTGCCTTTCAAAGACTGCTTGTAAAATTCCACTCACACGTTTTGTATATCTCTCAAGAACGACCTACCTTTTTTCTTTTCTCATTACATCAGACCTCAAACCTGTCTGTTTTGTAAATGCGTTACATAAAAAATCCCTCTGCATAAACAAACACATGTACACAAGCCTCAGAACTATGTCCCGGCTATCAATGACAAGAATCCAGTAACCTGAGAGGAAGACCCTGAAGCGAATCACAGAAAGCCGACACGACTTCTTACAGAACTGCTGAGCCATAGCTGCCAAGCCATTTGGGTGTCAAAACCAGAAGCCTGCATTTAACATACGACAACAGATCAGCCACGTGCTACCCAAGTCTTATCACATTCGTATACGAAACGTGGGTTAATCTCAGATCTGTCAAGGATGGCACTGAGAGAGGCCAATTACAGATTACTGGCGATTTTTCTGTGTTGCTACTGTCCTCGAGAAACCCATCTGAGCTTAACGGAAAAGCACAAGAGGTTATAGATCTGTCGTGTTAATGACATAACCGTCCGACTCTCTCTCTCTCTGATGTCTAATCCCTACTATTAATAACACCCACCTGCCATAACTCTCTCGCCCGTGTGAGAGGTGTGCATTTGTCATTTCCCACCGGCACTCGAGGGATTCCCACATCAACAAACCGCCCCTCGCCTTACGTTATCTACTATTGAACTGTACAAGACCTTGGCCCAGGTGATGTTTTCTGGTGGCTCCATTTGTTCATTTCAACATTGGCAAACACATCGAGATTCCTGACTTGGGCTTGGCTCCGGCGTGATTCATTTTGCACAAAACAAAACTAGACAGTACAATTAACTTTAGGATCAGCTTACCTCTGGTAGTTTGTTTCTGAAGCCTCGTGGCAAGACACACCCCAGACGTCTTCCATCCTGAGACAGGACGCTTTGTGGGCCCTCCAGGCCAAGCGTGAGAGCCATTGCAGGGTCATGAAAGAGAAAAATCCAGCATTGTCCACAGGGTGTTGATGTCTGGGAAAAAATGAAGAGTTTGGCTCATGTCAGTCATGTAGGTGCTATATGTGCAATGTCTGAGAACAGTGTGATCTTGAAGTAAGGAGGAGAAACTGTACACGGCGAGGCCAAACGGGAGATGAATCACGCATTTGTGTTTGAGGAGCAGTTTGCACTGTCCTCTCAAAACTCTTATGGAGCAGCGAAAACACAGTGGTGGTTTTATCAGATAACATGTTAAAAACAGAGACGTCTGTGAGAAATGGATAAGAGTGCTAAGACCTTCGTCACTGGTGTTTGGATCCAAAAGCTAACATAGCTCTCTCTTAACACATAAGAGAAACACGTTTTGTGTCCTCCAAGAGGCAGATTTTTTGAGAAATAATTTAACTTCAATACAATTTTATTACTTAAAGTGTAAAAAATGTATATTCTGTCATCATTTATTTATCCTCTTGACTAGGTGTAAAGATTAGTCTCAGACGTGCGCTACGCCTTTGGTGGTGCAACAGGTATAATTTATACGCAGGTCCTTAAGACACATTTTTTTGCATTCTACAGACTAGTCTTATGACCAGGCGCCGGTTGCACCAACTGGACAGCATTGAGAGTGACATTCTTACTGCCTCTAATGAGTGAAAATGTTAAATTATTAGATAAAAGAAAAGAAAGATGCGGATTCTCGCCCCATTCCTGTCCTTTAGTATAACTGTGGTGATAATTCTTATTTCTAAAAATTCAGCACTGCTAAAATGAAACATTCCTATTATCGCCAGGGCAGAATGGTTTTAAATGTGTTAAATAGGACCGAGTGTAGGCTATTGAAACTGAAAAACATTACAAACATATTCTAAAACATCACTTTCAAACCTTTCTTTAAGGTGTACATTATGATATAAAATATATTTAATGTAAAGATATATTTTAGTTAATTTCTAATTAGAAAATACAGTTCTAGCTCGTCGAATAGAAAGAAAAACTTTAACCACATCCTATTCTCCAGTATTTACTCCATCCCCAAGACCATTATTTCCCATTAGCCTATATTATATTTGACCATAAATAACAGCCCTTAAAATTATGCCTGTTGACAGCAGATTTGGTTCTGTTCATGTAATGTAAATATAAATTAAAATAAAACTTAACAAGAGCATTAGCCTTTCATTCGTTCTTGTAAATTAATTTGAGCGCTGTCTTATGTATTTGATGGATAAATTACGTTTCCAGCTCCTCCGTAGATATCTCAAATATATGATCGTTCGTGCTTTCTTCCATTTCGTCCACTACTGCTCACAAATCTCGCTCGTGGTGATATGTTCACCATGATCTTTTTCACCTACACTTTAAAATACATTTTCTCCTGTAGATTTTCTGAATTCAGTCTGTATTAGACGCAACATTGTTTCATTTCCAATTGATACTGTCTTATTTTGTTTCTCCATGGATAAACATCAAGATGTTTTACTTACGCCTACCTTTGACTAGGCGTAAAATTAAGGCTCGGTTTCAGACAAGGCTTAAGGCTAGTCCAAGACTAAAATGAATGTGTCACCTGTCTTCACTGAATATAACTTGTCTCAAAATGCACACCAGTAATTTATAATTTTAAAGCATTTCGATTAAAGCGACATAAATATCTTAATTCAACTAAGGAATAGTCCTGGCTTAAGCTAAATTGTGACTGTTTAACCCGGCCTTTGTATCAGACGTGCGCTAGGCCTTGGTGGTGCAACAGGATACAATTCCACGCAGGACTTTAGGCACATTTTAGATCCAGACTAGTAGGGCTGAACGATACATAGAATTTTCATCATCATCGCGATATGAACTTGCGCAATGAACACATCGCAACAGACAGCCTGACACGATGAATAAGAGAAACTGTTTATTACATGCAATAAGCGCATGTAATAAACGTCTGACCTATCACGTTTAGCCCTGAAGACATGGTTGGCGCGTTCAAAGCGAGAACAAACGATATGCAAATTGTCTTGTTTAGTTTTATTTGAA
Organism: Barbatula barbatula; assembly: GCF_947034865.1. NCBI lineage: Eukaryota > Metazoa > Chordata > Actinopteri > Cypriniformes > Nemacheilidae > Barbatula > Barbatula barbatula. Next base: position 14,488,469 of record NC_136781.1, on the reverse strand, counting down.
GTTATCTTTACATTGTGTTGTGAACATTCATGTCATTATTACAAACTAAAATCAACAGTGTATTAACACAACCCCTTTCTTTTTGCTTTAAACTCTATAAGCAATCAAATGTTTACATATAGTATATATCATATATTAATATGGTCTTGACATGCACAATTTCTCTTTTGGTTACAAAAGTAGTCTCGTGTTTTCAGAGTTTAAACAGCATCAGTCAATAAAAAAGCTTCTCTGTCTCTTTTTAAAAAAGTAGAACCAAATCTGCTATAAACTGCATTAAAGTATACAGTATAGACAGGCAGCGTTTTAAGACTATTTGAACGCATTTACACACAATTACATTTGTGGACAAATGTAAACACATTTGATACTATTTCTCAGAATTTTCCCAAATTTTTGTGCAGAATTAACCTGAAGAGTCTACAGATTCCGTATGTACTCGCTTATGAGGAAAAACAACAAACTTTATGTGAGCAGAATCTATGTGGGAGAAGATGTACATACAATAGGATAACTAAAAGTAGTTTCAAGTTCATGTTATGAAAAAACTATTTGGCGCCTGTTTTTTTCTCCATAGTAGCCTATGGCTCCTTAATTGATTTTTTTGTCTGGAGCCCTCGTGCATCTCTAAGTAATATTTTTGTCTACATAAAAATACTGTAGTATAATATATACTTTATTCAGTGGGAATAGGCTATTCAATGTTTAGGTCCGCAAAGAACCTATTAAAGCACTAAGACATGGGAACAGTATAGCTAACGCTCACATTTGAATATTTTTCGCAAGTCATATCGTCATCGCAATATTAAACAATGTTATCGCACATCTCAGCTTTTCCTCATATCGTGCAGCCCTACAGACTAGATACGACCGGGTGTACGTAACCAACAACATTTACCTCCATTAACTTCCATTATGGACACAAAACAACAGAGACAATTCTCCAATCTTGAATCTTCTTTTGTGTTCCACATAATACAGTCATGTACAGGAATGTTGTTTTTCTACAGGTGAACTACAGGTAAACCTTTATTTGAAATACTATGGCAGCATTATACTTCCAAAAACCATTTACAGCATCTTAAATATTCTCCTTTTCTTTTCAAATATAACAATTTCAACCTAAACCCACATAACTTACTTGTGTGTGATCCTAAAAGGCTTCAATATTTGCAAGCTATGGCGATATCTGCCCCTTCTTTTTGTTTCATGGCTCAGTTCTGCTTCATCGTCTGGGTCCGGGAGAGTCTGGGGAGGGGACAAATTCAAACCCTCTACCCGTCCTGCAGCCTCCAAGGCATCTGGGAACATACCTACCTCTAGCAAACACAAACAAAAAATACCTTTCAAGACATTTTTATTCTGTTTCCATCACTGGGTGGGGGAAAGCCTGCGTGCATGTGCTGACAAACCGCAGTCAACGCTGTTGAAAAGGACCATGGGTAAATATAAAGTGCTTATCTATTTAGAGGTGGCTGTCGGAGGCCTCAAGGGTTGTGGATACTGAGAAGGCAGATATTCGAGCTGACCCTGCCACTGATCCATCTGTGACGTATAAGCCATGATAAGGTCAATCCAAGCACTTTGATTCTGTGTATCTGCTTAGTGTACGTCACCGGTGGCCGCAGATAATGAAGGACAACCAAATGTTCACTTCATACAAGCAACGGTCGCGTTAGTTTGCACTTTTATATTTAAATAGGAAATCAAATCAGGGAATTAAACTCATTATAGGCAATTTCACACGCAATGCAAATAATCAGCTTTAAGTAATACATTAACATTTGATTAAAACTTTATAAACACACTGGAGCTTCGTGTTTGTCAACATCTGCACATATTACATATAACATGAACAAATAGCCAGTTTTTTATCATCTTGAGCTTGAATGACACAACAGACACTCTTTCAAACTTACTATGTTTTTATATAGTGAAAGTGTAGTTACCATTTGTATAATAACAGTTTTACAACAAATACCACGTTGTAGGTGTAGTGAGATCTTGGTTATCTTTTGCAAGTGTTAACTTGAATCAAACAGTTAGTTTAATTCTGCCTAAAAGTTCAGTTTGCTTTAAAAGTGTTGAGCAGCAGTTTTAGTCATCACACCTTGTAGCACAATTGTAACTTTTCTCATCTTGTCCCCCGAGCAGCAAGAACTTTTTCTCACAATTTCAGGACACGCAGCCCCCGCTGAGACCCTCATAAAAACACCGGATGTCCCATCATAACCCCTTTAACCTCCAAGAAACATCCCGGTTCGCTCAAATCAAATCGGCAACGCGAGCAATGACGTGCGGTGCAGTTAAAACGTGACGAAACTGCCGCTAAGAAAGTTCCTAAAGAAAGTTAGTGAGCGAAAAGGGGTCACTTACATTTCAAACAGATAAAACGTCGGGATTTCACCCTCTCTCCCTTCAGCTTCAAAGTGCGCGGATGTTCCCGGAGGATCTATATGATTTATTTAAAAAGAGGGATCCCTTTTGGCACAGGACTCATCTTCTTCGTGAGAAATAACTTGACATGTAGCACTCGGTGCAAAAACGTCACTTTGAAAAGAAAATGTGAAGTGTTCAAGTGTTTAATACTCTACTCGCTTCTTCGTGAACACTACGAGACTTCATAAGCGCTCGAGCCGGAGCGACGCTTTAAACGCGCCCACAGCACAACTGACGGAATTCCCTACATGCACCGCACGTCACGCTGAGCAGCCAATCGCGGCATTGCTACACTCGTATCCACGGTAACCGGACGTGAAGGGGAAGAGAAGGGAACGTGGGGGTAGTCAGATTAACTGACTATTTTGGGCCGTCTGAAGAGCACATGTTACGCACATAGGGTGCTGTGTTGTCTCTTCCCTATGCCAAGGAGCTGGAACGAACCCATGATCATATTATATGACGCATTTCTTCAGGCACAACATTCATATATAACCGTGACATCTTTGTTTGATAGAGAGTGTTTAACAGTCTCAATCATTGCATAAAATAGACAGTTTGGGCAGCTTCCATTTGTGTTGTCGTGTCTGGCTTGTCTTTGGGCCACCTAGTGGTTCCTGGCATAAAAAAAGACCATTAAACTGACAGAAAGAATGAATAACCACACGCACACATATGTTGGGTTTTCATGTTTTATTGGGACTTGGACATAATTACTTTTATATTGTCCGTATCCTTATAAACCATCACACAAGTCTTTCTAGATTTTTACATTTTGAAATAAACATCATTTAGTTTGCTTTATAACTACCTTTGGAGGCAGGTCGAAAGCCTCAAATTGGTTCATCACCATCATGTTTCGTAAAATGCAGTGACTGTCCTCTGCAAACATCCTGAGGAGATGCATTTCAAATAGTTGTTGCTCTTCAATAAGAGAGTTAGATAACTTTTAAGAACCGTGGTTCATATGTGACCACATCTAAAAACATGTTTTGTTAAATGTTTGTACTGTGAGAATTGTGCTTCCCATGACCTGCCGATGGTCAAGAGAAATGTTCCTATTCTTACAACAATAATCATAAACCAAATAGTTTAAAACATTTCCTTGTCAGTCTTTAAGAACAAACCATTTTGAGTTTTGTCTTTATCAATATTTTTGTTAAACCACCGTAACTTTTGAGCTGGATTCATGTTTTAATCCTTTAGGCAACGGCACCAATAAATAGTTGTTTTGGATTACTGTTGTGAATATGGATCAAGAGAAAGCTCGGTGCATGTGAAGTCAAGGTCAATCAACCACAAGGACTTTTTTATTAACATGACATGAGATTCAAAAAGAAAACATATACAAAGACATCACAAACACATCATTTATTAATGACCGGTCTCACATCAGAACACTTGTGTCACATATACACGGTATCACAGAGCAAATCTTAAACCTGAACAATTACATGTCTAGGATGGATTTTGTTTATCATTCATGTTTTTTAGCTCATGGTGAGCACCTGATCCACCTGTCAATCATTTACCAAGTGTTATAAAATAGCACCTACCTTTCCTCCAAAGTCAATTTTCCATCAGCACTTTTCACAATTTGCATTTTTGCAAAGCAGCTTTAATCAAAACATTTGAACAGAGAAACAGTAAAGACAGGAATAAAAGTAACTTAATATTATTATAAATATCAGTTTTTAGACTCCCATTACCATCTCGTTGATGTGGGCTGTCAATCTTGCTGAACCGGATCTGGGATGAGCGTTCAGTCAAACTGGAGCTGGGTCTGTCAGACTCAGGCGTCCCGAGGATGAGACATGGAAACAAAACAATCTTGTTAGTGTACAGGCCACTCACATATGTAAAATAACACAATATAATATGTTTGTGTTTGGATGCGGCATAAACGAGTTTAGAGAATTAGTTTACTGCCCTACAAATGGCAACATAGTTTTCAAGTCTACACTTCGAAATGACAAGATCTATAGGGTAAGTCATTCTAGACGAAACGTTCAGTCACCACTACATGCTAAAAGACGGTTAGTTGGTTGTTGTTCGGAAGGCCTTGGTATATTTGGGCGAAATTGAAGAACGAACAAGTGTGATGTAATTTTGAACAAAATCTAGTCAAAACAAACTAGTTCGGTGCAGCAACCCAAAGTGATCTTTCCAGAAAAGTCTGTCTTGCCTTTTTAAACAAATTTTTAAAAAACATTAAGATACGAGCAACAAAAAAAACACTGGATTGAGGAGTTGCAGAGCAGTGATTTGGGAAAGACATAAATCCTGAAAAGAATTGAAAGTTGATATTTGCAACAAAGGATGTTTCCTTAAGCCCTGAAAAGGATAAATGGAAAGGGTGGCGATGGAGCGAAATTTAAATAGGAACCAAATTATGTTTGTAACTATTAAGAGTTATTATAGTTTTTAGTTTTACTAATATTTTAAATTAGCTTTTATTTTAAGATTTTTATGTTAATTTTAGTTTAAGCAATTGTGGAATATGCTTTTATTATTATTATAATTATTATAATTTCTGTCCTTTAAACATTTAGATTTTTCCTTTAATTATGTTTTTCCAATCATTTTTAGGTCAATATTTGATTTGATTTGAATGAACAGAAACGCTTTCAAAGCTTTAATTTTACTAAACAAAAATAACCTTGGTAACTATAATGGTTTTATCTTGATCGATGAAAGGTAGTAGATCAGAAGACCTTTACTAGAGAAATCGTACAAGGGACGAGGCAAAGAATATAATCTGGTCCCAAAACATAAATATGGATGTAAAGCTATTCAACAGATAAAACTAAACACTTATTTTGACTAAGTGAGCAAACTCTTTAAAGTCTCACTGAAGTGCTCTGGAGCATCGCTTTACCATTTTTAACAATGTGACGCTTCAGATTCTAGTAAGCATTTGATGTGATAGAAATGATTGATTTATTTCTGTTTTTTATAAGTACCCATTGGCACCATATTTTTTTCCTGCTGGTTTATTCATTGCAGTCGGATGGCTGAGTTTCAGCTGAGCCTCTGTGATTGAGCTTTTCTTGTCCATGCCACGTCTGTCTTTGTGCAAAAACTGTTGAGAACAAATCAAAGTAGATAAATGACACTCATGTGTAAAGGATGGATATTAAAAAGATTCTAAAACAGTTTTAACATTAAAAGAGAACTGAAGCAAAACTGCTCGAACTGATTCAAGCAATTATAGATTCAGACAGTTTTTTGTTGAACTCACTGAGGTACAGCAGGTGGTGTCGGTGAAACAAGGGGCTGTGTGGATACATGTTGTCCCTTCAACGCTTTGCAAATAACGGGAATATTAGTTTCAGTACTCTCCTGGCTTTCTGGAAAAGTTGATAAGAACAAATCAGAAATCAAAACCTGTCCAGTGATTCATTTGAAAATTACAACTTTAGAAATTGTAATATTAAAACAACAAGATCATTGATAGTTTTGGTCAGATCATGTACATATTTTTTCCTTTACCTGTTGTTGCATCCACAGCAACTGCTGGAGGAACCTGGGACTCAAATTTGGCTGAATTTGAATCATCCAGAGTATTTCTAAGACTCTCATGCCTAAAAATACAAGCACCGTAAGAATTGTTTCTGCAAACATTTCAACACTTAGATTGCTTTGCAAAACTCACAGAGGTGGAGACACGGCTGTGGCAGGGGAGTACGTTGACTTTTCTTGTCCACCCGTTGTCTGATCTTGTGCAAAAACTGTTGAGAACAAATCAAAGTAGATAAATGACACATGTTCATATCATTGATATAAAAACTAAGATCTATAAAGAGCATTAAACAATAACTCACCAAATGTTGGAGGTGATATAAAAACTTTTGTGGAGGCATCGGGACGAGAGCTCATGTTACGCTTCGTAGAGAAGCTTGAGGCAGGAGGATTATGCCTAAAAATAGAAAGAGAAGAAGTGTAAGTACCATTTCTGCAAACATTCGAGCACTTATACACTTGTTTGACTCACTGAGGTACAGCAGGTGGTGTAGGTAAGGCTGTGAGCTCTGCGGACACATGGAGTCTATTCAGCATCTTGCACAAATCATCAACTGTGTTCTCAGTCTCCAGTGTGCTGTCCTCATCCTCGCTTTCTGGAAGATCTGCTAAAAATGAATCAGAAAACAAAACGCTCAATAAGCAAGACATGTTTTGAAAGACAGAATTGATCATTTTGGTCAGACGTAATAACATACAAATTACTTTTCCTTTACCTGATGTTGGATCCACAGCAACTGCTGGAGGAAGCTGGGACCCAGATTCGTCTGGATCATCAAAACTCTCTGTAAGACTCTCCTGCCTAAAATACAAGCACTGTAAGTATTATTTCTGCAAACATTTAAACACTTAGATTGCTTTGTATAAATCAAGAGAATTTATTGAAAACTCACTGAGGAGGAGATGCTGCAACGACAAGTGGCTCTGTGGACCTCTCCTGTCCATCATTCTCCTTCATTTGTGAAGCAGCTGTTGAGAAAGAATCAAGAGTAGATAAAGACACACGTGTTCATCCAATGATTGATATTTTTAAACACAGATCCATAAAAACAAGTTCATCATTTGTTCTACATTTAACTAACCCACTATGCTTCCAAACGTAAGGTTAAAGATTTGAAAACAATGTTATACTTACTTTTTTTATTTTTCCTCCTCCTCCTTTTATGTTTCTTTGAGGCCTGAGAAGCTTGAGGAGACGCTATGGACACCTCTCTGTCTGAGGCCTGATCTTCCGGCAGTGAAGCAGAATTATGATCCCTAAAAATACAAGCACTTGAAGTCATTTTCATTTTAAATTACCACGGACATTCTAGCACTTGGATTGCTGTGTATAAATCGAGAGAATTTGTTTAACTCACTGAGAAGGAGACGCTGCCGGCACAGAGGGCTCCGTAGACATCTTTTGTGTAGATGTCGAAACAGGGAGCTCCAGGGACATCTGTTGTCTACCACTCTCCTGCATTTCTAAAGAAGCTGTTGAGAACAAATCATAGTAGAAAAATGACTCGCGTATTCAAACAATTATTGATATCTTTACATACAAATCCATAAAAACAAACAGGCTACCAAAAGTATGATGCTCAAAACAGTTCAAAATAAAACGCAGTGACAGTGTTGAGCAGATTGGAAAAGAATGTGATAACTTACTATTTCTACTTTTCCACCACCTTCTCTTCACGTTCTTGAAAGCCTCAGAAGCCCAAGGAGATGAGCCAGACACCTCATTGGCTGAGGCCTGGTTCTTCCTCGTCAAAGCCGGACCATGTCCCCTTGGAAGTCATTTTCATTTTAAGTTACCGCAGAGATTCAAGCACTTAGATTGCTGTATATAAATCGAGAGACTTTGTTTAACTCACTGAGGAGGAGACGCTGCCGGAATGGGGTGCTTCATGGACTTTTCTTGTCCATCGTGCTCCTTCCTTCGTGAAAAAGCTGTTGAGAACAAATCAGAGTAGATAAATGACTCACAGGTTTATCCAATAATTCAGATATTTAAATACAGATCCAGACAATAAAAGCACAATGATAGTGCTGAGCAGATTGTAAAAGGATGTGGTAACTTACTATTCCTACTTTTCCACCACGTCCTTTCTCCATCCCTGGATGTATCAGAAGCCCGCGAAGATGAGCCGGACACCTCTCTGGCGTGTCTCCTTAAAGTCATTTTAATTTCATGTCACAACACACATTCAAGCACTTTGCTGTATATAAATCGAGAGAATTTGTTTAACTCACCGAGAACGAGACTCTGCAGGTATGGGGCCCTTTGTAGACATCTGACCGATGGAGACAGTCTTCTGTCTGAAGGCTCTTCTCTGTACAGAGGATGCTGAGAACAAATCAGAGTAAATATGTAGAATGAATGCATAAATGATCATTTTCCTACTGAAAATAATGTTTTTGTAATATTAGATTTTTCAGTATTTAATGCGGAGTTCAAATATAGAGAATCGTAACATGTTTATGACCATTTAGTCTTTTGTTGACATAAACGTCATCAAGTTTGGACATCGGTGACCCTGAGTGTGAATCTCATGCTAGTGTCCAGGCTAACGTTAATCATTTTACTGACGTCATACGTTTTATTATTTTGCACAAAACACAAAGAGATCTTTCAAAACATAAGGCATACAGCACATAGATATTAAAGACATCACGAGTATATATTCACTGAACGTGCTTTACGTTAAGAGGAATGGTTTAAGTGCTTTAGCTTGGTTTTCACGGACAGGGTCACAAATAACAGAGCATTGATAGAGTCGGTCACATAAATAAAAGCACAAAGATATATAACTCACGAATCTCTCCTCCTCTCTTGACGGAAGGTGAAGGCTTTGAAAGTTTGGCCAAAATCGAGCTAGACCAGTACGGTATGAAGAACGCCTCCATTTCTCCGTCCTTCTCGACAAAATCAGCCCAAGATGTTATGGGCTCATAGTCGTCGAAGGCCAAGTCAGCTTCGGCGGTGTGGAAACTCATCCTGGATATTCAGTCAGAATCCGATCAAGCCGCTGAAAAGGTGGCGCTGATGTGCTTGACGTTCAAGTCAAGACAACAAACTCGCCTTTCGGTAACTCAAAATCTCTCTCTAACTTTACGTGTGAAAAACACAAACCGAAAACACGCAAAATACAAACAATCGCAGTAATCGCACTCAAGTTTTGCTCTCTGAAAGCTACAAAACCTGCTGCTGTCGCCGAACTACAAACCCACACTGACCGTTAGTGAGCAGCGCTTTATATAGAGCTCGAGGCGTCTCTCTGCATGACGTCATGCCCAGAAACGCCAAACAAACACATTTATACACCACATGTAAGCTGACTAAACACGCTTTCTATTGATATATGGTTTGTTATGATAGGACAATATTTGGCCGAGATACAACCGTTTACAATTCTGGAATCTGAGGGGGGAATCAAAATATTCAGAAAATCATCTTTAAAGTTTTCCAGAAGTAGTCCCTAGCAACGCATATTACTAATGATGGGAAACAAATGAAACTTACACCATTGATTTACCACAACTTAAACTTTATACACACAAAATTTAATACAAATAATTTACCAGGAACATATAAAATGCAGTGAAAACTTCATCATTTTCCATAACGGCGTCGAAGTGATCCAAACATTGATTGAATTCGTCGTCTTTCGGGGCATCCTCTTTTGTCAAGCCGGTCTCTGGACATTCGGTATCATCTTCCCAATTATTTGCAAAAAAATAATTTACTATGTTGGTTAAATTATTGCTGTAGCGTTTAGATTCAGCAAACGCGCTACTTCAGAATCCATGTTTTGAACCGCGATCATGACAGATTGTGTACGCTGCGCACGTGACAAAATTGGCAGCCAATTAGAGACGCTATAGCAGGCCGTTGCTAAGAAGAAACAGGTTTGTTTTAACACTCTCGATTGGTTTACCCATGTAATGACGTGAAAGAGAGTAGATGAACTTGAAAGCGGAAACTCTAAACTTTACAAAGATACCAAACATGAATGAATAGTTCTCATAGAGCGGACAGCAGCGAGTTAAGTTTGTACGCATGTTTCGGACCATTTTTTGTTCACGATATTGAGGGATCCACTCACACATAAATGATGTTTTAATATATTTACGGTAGGAAATTTACAAAATATCTTCATGTAACATGATCTTTACTTAATATACTACACAAAAGTAAACGTGTAACTACACAAAAGAGAACGTGTAACTACACAAAACCAAACGTGTAACTACACAAAAGAGAACGTGTAACTACACAAAAGAGAATGTTTAACTACACAAAAGCAAACGTGTAACTACACAAAAGAGAACGTGTAACTACACAAAAGAGAACGTGTAACTACACAAAAGAGAACGTGTAACTACACAAAAGCAAACGTGTAACTACACAAAAGCAAACGTGTAACTTCACAAAAGCAAACGTGTAACTACACAAAAGAGAACGTTTAACTACACAAAAGAGAACGTGTAACTACACAAAAGCAAACGTGTAACTACACAAAAGAGAACGTGTAACTACACAAAAGAGAATGTTTAACTACACAAAAGCAAACGTGTAACTACACAAAAGAGAACGTGTAACTACACAAAAGAGAACGTGTAACTACACAAAAGCAAACGTGTAACTTCACAAAAGCAAACGTGTAACTACACAAAAGAGAACGTGTAACTACACAAAAGAGAACGTGTAACTACACAAAAGCAAACGTGTAACTACACAAAAGTAAACGTGTAACTACACAAAAGAGAACGTGTAACTACACAAAAGCAAACGTGTAACTACACAAAAGAGAACGTGTAACTACACAAAAGAGAACGTGTAACTACACAAAAGCAAACGTGTAACTACACAAAAGTAAACGTGTAACTACACAAAAGTAAACGTGTAACTACACAAAAGAGAACGTGTAACTACACAAAAGAGAACGTGTAACTACACAAAAGCAAACGTGTAACTACACAAAAGTAAACGTGTAACTACACAAAAGTAAACGTGTAACTACACAAAAGTAAACGTGTAACTACACAAAAGAGAACGTGTAACTACACAAAATGAAACGTGTAACTACACAAAAGTAAACGTGTAACTACACAAAAGAGAACGTTTAACTACACAAAAGAGAATGTGTAACTACACAAAAGAGAACGTGTAACTACACAAAAGCAAACGTGTAACTAGACAAAAGCAAACGTGTAACTACACAAAAGAGAACGTGTAACTACACAAAAGCAAACGTGTAACTACACAAAATTAAACGTGTAACTACACAAAAGTAAACGTGTAACTACACAAAAGAGAATGTGTAACTACACAAAAGAGAACGTGTAACTACACAAAAGAGAACGTGTAACTACACAAAAGAGAACGTGTAACTACACAAAAGAGAACGTGTAACTACACAAAAGAGAACGTGTAACTACACAAAAGCAAACGTGTAACTACACAAAAGTAAACGTGTAACTACACAAAAGTAAACGTGTAACTACACAAAAGAGAACGTGTAACTACACAAAATTAAACGTGTAACTACACAAAAGTAAACGTGTAACTACACAAAAGAGAACGTTTAACTACACAAAAGAGAACGTGTAACTACACAAAATTAAACGTGTAACTACACAAAAGTAAACGTGTAACTACACAAAAGAGAATGTGTATCTACACAAAAGCAAACGTGTAACTACACAAAAGAGAACGTGTAACTACACAAAAGAGAACGTGTAACTACACAAAAGAGAACGTGTAACTACACAAAAGCAAACGTGTAACTACACAAAAGAGAACGTTTAACTACACAAAAGAGAACGTTTAACTACACAAAAGAGAACGTGTAACTACACAAAATTAAACGTGTAACTACACAAAAGTAAACGTGTAACTACACAAAAGAGAATGTGTAACTACACAAAAGAGAACGTGTAACTACACAAAAGCAAACGTGTAACTAGACAAAAGCAAACGTGTAACTACACAAAAGCAAACGTGTAACTACACAAAAGCAAACGTGTAACTACACAAAAGCAAACGTGTAACTACACAAAAGCAAACGTGTAACTACACAAAAGCAAACGTGTAACTAGACAAAAGCAAACGTGTAACTACACAAAAGCAAACGTGTAACTTCACAAAAGCAAACGTGTAACTACACAAAAGAGAACGTGTAACTACACAAAAGCAAACGTGTAACTTCACAAAAGCAAACGTGTAACTAGACAAAAGCAAACGTGTAACTACACAAAAGCAAACGTGTAACTTCACAAAAGCAAACGTGTAACTAGACAAAAGCAAACGTGTAACTACACAAAAGCAAACGTGTAACTTCACAAAAGCAAACGTGTAACTTCACAAAAGCAAACGTGTAACTACACAAAAGCAAACGTGTAACTAGACAAAAGCAAACGTGTAACTACACAAAAGCAAACGTGTAACTAGACAAAAGCAAACGTGTAACTACACAAAAGCAAACGTGTAACTACACAAAAGCAAACGTGTAACTTCACAAAAGCAAACGTGTAACTACACAAAAGAGAACGTGTAACTACACAAAAGCAAATGTGTAACTACACAAAAGCAAACGTGTAATTACACAAAAGCAAACGTGTAACTACACAAAAGCAAACGTTTTACTGAGTAAATAATGACAGAATGTCATTGACAGAATTAATTATGACATTAATGGCAATAAAGGCACAAGAACACAAGTTCTACAGTTGCAGGGAGCCTGAGCTGACGCCAAAGGCCACAAATCAGGAAAATATGCTGTTATTACATTTAATTGTTAGTCTACTTTTCAATAAGTGTAAAAAATAACATGAATGATTATGGTGGAATAGAGTCATGTACTGTTGGCATTTAACCCTGTTATAAACAGTGTAAACACACAGATTGACTGATGTTTTGTTCTGGAATGTAATTTTTCTGCAGATTCCTTTATTTGAGAAACTGTCATTGTACAACTGAGTTAAACCAAGCATGTCCATAATATCTGGAACAAACTTTCCCATTCATAACATTTCAATAGGAAGTGCATGGCCAGATCGGAAGTTCACATTTGAAAAATGCAATCTTTCTCATGGTTCTTCAATGTTTTTTGGACATAATTCCCACGTGACAAATGTTGCCTGCAACAATTTTTATTCACATTATGTTACATTACAGGAAGCATGTGTATTATCAATTACAAGGAAAAATGTTCTCACTATCTGTCACGAATCATGAAACCTGTCTGTGTCTCGTTTAGTTTGTCCTCCATTTTGTGCTTTGTCTGCAATTCTTTATATTCTTTATATAGATCCCCTTTGCTCCGACGTCACGTTTACATCGACGCATTAGCTGGGCCAATACAAACCAGCACAGATTCGGCTACATAAGGAGTTTAAACTATCCTCTTGTTGTGTTGTTTAGCCTATCTGTAGTTTCTGGTGCTGTAAACATTTTTCCTCAGCGGTCTATCAGTGGACCTTATTGTAAAATAAAAAAAATAAAAAAGCACACGTACTGTACATAAGTATTTACAAACTTGAAATTGGTGTCAAAGGTGTTTCAACAAAGTAAATATGAGTAATAATGAATTGGATATATTTTGGAATAAGACTGTAACATGATAGTTTCAGGATTCACTGTATATACAGCATCTTATTTTTGCTCTGTTGTTTTATTGGTGCTGTAACTTGTAAATTGATTATTTGATCTTATTTATATTTGTCAGTAGTCCCTTTTCTCTGAACATAGCCCGAACCGAAACCTTGACCCTAAAACCGTGACACAAACCGAACCGTGAGTAATTTAGGCCCTTGTGTTTCTCTTGTCAGTTGTCTGGTACACTGATAAAAATGATTTTTTTGGGGTAGTACACTTTATATTTCTATATATTTTGTGCATGTATTGATTAAGATAAATAAATACTAAAATGCAATGTTTGTTGCATTAACACTGATTACTCAAGTATTTATAACAACGTAAAAAAACGTTGAGTTTTTCATTTTTCTTTATGAAGCGCACCTGAACAAAAACCAAAATGGTGTCATTTCGAAATACTTTTCGATGTACAGGGACGTGCACAGGGGGGTTGCTCAGGTTGCCCGGGCAACTGCCCATATGCCCTTCTCGACTCACGTTGCCCTTCCGAGGTGGAAAATAAATAAATCATACAATGGATGCAGAATTTCACATACGTCTAGAGAAAAAAAACGCGAAAAGCCTCATTCACTTCACCCTGCCTGGCGTCCGGGGCAGCCTCAAACCAGACACTCTTTTTTTATTGGTTTTTGGAGTTGTCCTGAATCGGCCTAAACAAAACCCGCTTTAGAACATTTATTGGGACGCAGCAGCATAGCGTCTGACGCCGTAAGATCTCCGGTCAAACACATGATTGGCTAAAAGAGGTGTCAAATAAATATCTGATATATCATTGGTTAATAACGTAAACAAGCCTCCACGACGTGGAAGTGGAGTCCACATGCTGGCTTCGTCACATCATAACGGTAACTTGCTGAAACGTCAGACATCATTTAGTCCGGAATGGACAAAAGAGCACAACTTTATATAAAAAAACAGTAGAGACACTTTTCATGGATGTCGCTGTGAAGTGGACGTTTGTTGTCAAGGGACCTGCGACATGCCAGCACAGAAAAACAAAAGTAATCGACGAGCTGCAGGTACATCTTCCCTTAAGCTTAGGTCAAAATATTCATTGCCAGACAATTAAAAAAAGAACGAGTAGACTGTTTCAGATGTGATGTATAACAAACGAACGATCATCATCATCAAGTTTTATGAAATGAATTAAAATCTTCAAAAATCCAGGCTGAGTTTGCCACGTTTAGCCTAAATGATAAGACAGATAGCTTGCAGACAAGCAGCCTGCTACTATTTTGTTGCTAGGTAGGCATTAGGCAAACTAAGCTACGTCTCTGCTGATAGTTATTTTCTCACATTTCGTTTGAGCAAGAAGAATTAATGATGGAAGCTATGCATCACATTCATTATTTTATTCTAAATGGTTAAATGCCTAAATCCTTTCACTATTTTGGTTATTGTTTGAAGCCAAGATGCCCACTGAAAAGAGGCGGATTCAGGAGAGGGAGAGATATTTCAGCGAGTTATGTTTTTCTGTGTTATTATTAGTACTAGTTAAGGTGATTGAGTGCTGTATTTCAGTGTTTTACTTCTTTATATAGGTTACTTCCTTTTTTCAGGTCAGAGCAACTGCCCCTCAAAATTCCTGTGCACGTCCCTGTCGATGTACTTTAACATTTTTGGTCAGACAAGTGAATATACGTTTACGTTGCTGTGCATTGGTACACAACGCACATCGTTGGTTTGCAGAGGTTTAGCTGCCCTGTGAATAAAACTGAGCTATTGACCACGCCATTTAAAATGCTGGAAGTAAACGTTTTATAATAGAAAGTTCAGAGAGACATAGGCCTAGTTTGAAACTTCTAGCACATGTCACATTAACAGTGTGATCTGAAGTTCTGTAATCTGCCAAAAATCTGCCTCTTTACATGTTTATGTATACTCATGTATTAATTCTTGCACGGATTATCTATCATTAATATACTTTAGCTATTAAATGATCTTAAATAGGTCTACGTCTTTTTATATACTGCAAAAATAAACTGCTATGATATTAAGTCTAATTTTCTTGCCTTAAGGGAAAGTATTTGTTGGGGTTAAAAAACTAAAGTATATAATAAAGAGGTCAATAGTAGTTCACATGTATCCTCTTTATTTTATAGCTACGGTTTAATTGTGTGTGTATGTATTCAAGGACAATATGGTGTACTCAATACTTTTTGTCTAATTGCAGGAAATTGAGGGGGAGGAGTTCAAAAGGACTGAAGAGTGATAGAGAGCTGTCAGTTGTGCACATCAGATTGGAAGACTGTGTTAGGTAGAATTCAGAAATCGATTTGTAACCTTAAATTTCTTTTTGCCTGAGGTGACATTGTCCTTTTGCTGCATCAAAACGTTTGCAACTTTTGAAGCATTATAATAGCCACCAGTGTTGATGCTTAAACTTACTGTGTTCAGATTGATTTAATCGGTTACACGATTTGGCTATTTTGCTTGGTTTGTAATTGTTTTTATGTTTTTGCATTTTATTGTAAAATTTTTACTAAATGCTCCAATGGTATTTTATTTAAATAAAGCATTTATTAAATACTTTTTGATACAGTTGAGTCCAATTATTGTTTTTGTTATCAGCAACAAAACAAATCAATTTTTAGTTACATAACTTTCTTATAACACACATGTCAAGAAAATAAGTAGATTTTACTTAAAATAATCAAGTTAGATTTACACAACCTTCTTATTATATACAGCTAAAAAATCATTTAGATTTATTCACGATTTCAAATGAACTTTTACTTAGTTTCAAGAGTAAAATGTACTTTACAAAAGTGAGTGCAAAAACTTGCGATAAAAAAATTAAGTTAATCCTACAAGTTATTTTTTTCAGTGTATTGTTGTATGGTAATATGTTCATTGTGCCTTGTTCTCTGCTTTGTTGTCTCTGGATGTTATTTTTACAATAAACCTCCTTGCATTTGGATCCTATGTGGGTCATTATCACTACAGTGAATTTGAGACTTCACAACTTTCATCACATGAAAACCCCAATTGTTCTTTATTTAAATGCTATAATCGGTTCCCTGGTGCATCTAGCAACAAAGAAAACATGAAAAATAAGAACCCAGTAAGTTTGTTTTGGTGTGCCATTCAGATTTTCGAGAAATTCAGATTACGCTCCGGTTGTGACGTCCAAACCGGATCTTATTATAATGTTACCGCCTCTTAATCTAGACAATTCCACCCACCGAACTGCCGCCATTGTTGTTTTCACAAGCAACAGCGGTATACGTGACACCATGGCTAAAGTTCGTGGACAACATGCAATGAAGTCGCTGCACAGAGTCCCAAGCTCGGAAGAGACAGGAGTGAATTTATTTTATTTTTGTGGAAATCCATCAGAAACCATAAGTAAAAACCTGCTTGTTTGCACGAATCACTTCAAGCCGGAGTGCTTTTCCAACCTGGGACAGTACTGTTATGAGGTATGGACAGAACCCAAGCGCAGGCAGCGGTTTGCTAAATAATAAAACTTTATTTAAACAAAGACCCTCGATGGGGAAAACATGAACAAAAACAAGACAAGACTGAAAACTAAAACTTCCCACAAGGGTCAAAACAAACAAGGTAATAAGAATAATAAATAAACTATAACATTTATTCATTTGGCAGACGCTTTTATCCAAAGCGACTTACAAGTAGTTTTTTACAGTGGCACATTACTGCAGAGCAATCAGGGGTAAGGTGCCTTGCTCAAGGGCCCTTCAGTCATGACCTGCTGGCACTGAGATTTGAACCTGCAACCTTCTGATCACAAACTCAACGCTCTAACCCCCAGGCCACAACTGACCACATATAAGTCCACAAACTTTGAAACAGCAACAAGGTAACTCCAATGGAAGGCAGGGTATCAGGACAGACTAAGGTGGGTAAACGTGAAGAATGAACCGACAAGGGACAGAAGGAAACTGGGGCTTGATAAAGGGAAACACTAACAAGGACTGATGACAGAGGGAGAATGGCGGCAGGTGACAGACCGGCTGTTAGAAATATATGTTCGTCAATGTCCTAAACTTTTTATTATTAAACTGCAAGCAGACACCATATGCGCAAACCTCAAAAGATCTCCACCCTGTTATGGACAAATTCAAAGTAAAATCATCAAAACACCTGCTGATACCAGTATTGTCAAAAAGATTCATATCATGTATCGCATCTACAGTTATTATGTGTTATAACAGTTGTACTACATGATATTTGTTATTTTTATTAGTATTTTGATTTCTGAAAAGTTTTTATGTTAATTAAAATATAACTATGACAGGGTGGACATTTTGAGCTTGGCCACATTGGCTACATACACAATATGATGACAATTGGGAAATATAAGTGTAGATATTTACTCTGTGTGCAGCAGATGTTTTAACCTCGTCCGAGGAAAGGCAAAAAGGGGAAGATATGTCACTGAGTACATCAGTTGCTTTCTTAAAGGGACATTCATGACATTGGACAGCAATTTCAGAGACACGTGCAAAATGCGTAATATTATCGTGAAAATAGAATAAAAATTATTTAAAAAAACGTTTGATCAAATAACTTGAGAAGAAGAACATAAAAAATATATAAATATATATAAAACAAAATGACATACATCGAATCAAAGAAAATGTTATAACATGATACACATTCTTTAAGATTCTTCTCATTGTAGTTGTACGTGTGTAAATATTATGACATTTATAACAAAACCTCAAAATGTCATTATTTTGCATTATGTTCACACAAGGCACTTTATAGTGATATTGACCTGCCTGACTACCTCATCATTACACTATCACAGTGTGGTGAGGAAGACGGGACGAGAGCCGTGCCGCGGGGACGTCCGCCGGTGGCTGCCCGAGGCGGTGGTGCTGGAGCAAGTAGAATCGGCTGGGACGGAGAGCCCGCTGCCGTGCTCCTGGGCCGAGGTGGGATGGCGGCCTTAAGGACGTAGCGGAGGGGTCGTCGCTGTTGGCCGTGGGCCGGAATCCTGTGTCCAACAACCATGAGGGTGAGGAACAGGAAACGGGGGACCCGCTGCTGGCTGCCCTCACGCCGAGGGCCATCGCCAACCGCCAGGAGGCGGAGGAGGATCGGGCCGCCCCCCCGACGTCCAGCACTACCGCATTGCACCGCGAGGAAGAGCCTCTCGGCTGGGCTGAGGACCGAGCGACAGCGTGTCAGGGAACCGGACACATTTTTTTTCTTTTCCTCTCTCCCCTCTCTCGTCCCTGTCGCTCCGGGGGCTCCCGTCTCCGTTCTTTCTTCTCGCCGGTATATACCCCCAGGCGCCGCCGACTCCGAGACTGGCTCCCCGGGGGGGGGAGTAGGTACAGTCTCGGTGGTGCACCCCGGCCTGTAAGGGGTGATGGGGGTATGTGGTGAGGAAGGCGGGACGAGAGCCGTGACGCGGGGCCGGTGGCGTGAGTGATAAGTGCAAGCAGCTGTGCGCGCACCGGTCCCGCATCTTATCACGGAGGAGATTGGGAGCTTAAAAGGACGATCGGCAGGACTGTTGATGAGAGAGGACCGGGCCCGGACATATAGTTTGTGTATGTTTTATGGCCGGCAATCTACCGTGAGGTGGCTGCCGGTTACTTCCGTTTTTATTTAATTAAAGTTTTAGTGTTTGAATGTTCGCCGGTTCCCGCCTCCTTCCTTCCCTTATAACGAACTTTATTACACACAGCAATGATGGGAAAAACAAGCAACAGAAAGAAAGCGAGGACATGAAAGGTAACAAGAAAATCATTGTTGCAAGTCACCACTTATGAACCTTCTGACGCAAGACCACGACTGTCCTTCTCTCTGACCCCCGGTCCACACCATCACCCCAGCTGAGGGAATGGACGTCCAGTGCTAAATCACACTCCATAAGGTAAACTAATGCCTTTATCTGTCCATTCCAAGCAGCGCTGCCAGGCCACAGCAGCTATCAGCAGGGACTCTGATATGTCTCACATGAAGGAAATCCAGTCACAGCCCTGTCTCAAAATATATTTGTTTCTTGTTTTTTCCTCTTGTTGTGTTTGGCACTGAAAAGATTGCCTGAGAAATAAAGAAAGGAACCCGCACCAAATCGACGCCATGGACAGATTCGAGACGACAGGGTTTGACCGTTCAGCAGCGTGTTCAGAGAAGATAATGGAAGAAAATATTTTTCAAAAGTGTAGTTTCGCTGTGAAGGCCATTTAACCGGAATGTCCGGGGTTCAATGCAAGTTCTGTAACAACATAGCTGTGAGTATATAGTAATGCATTCAAAACCTAAATCTACGGGGCAAGTCATTTCATTGCAATGAATAATAAAAATAGTTTCTAAAGTTATAGCCATGAGAATTGTGTACTACAATGCCTTACAAACCTTCTCTGAGCAATATTAATGTGTGAGCTGTAAAGTGACTTTGAGGCTCTATATAAAAAAAGCTTAGTATCAATACGTAAAATCTGTTTAGACAAGTAGCCAACTGAAGTAGCACATTTTTACAGAATGAATATAAAAGCCTAAATCTAAGTACTTCTACTTCTAAATGTACTGTCATACACAGACTTTCAAAGCATCTGTTGTTTATTGATCGTTTATAGAGCATCAATACATTCCTTTAGTCGACGACTATGCTGTATTGCCAAGATGGTTTTCATTACTAGTAGTCATCTGTAAACTGTTCGGAAAATAACACAGATTGACTTGAAGTGAACTTATAGGCAAGCAGCCCTTTAAACAGGAACTGATGTCTGGTCACTCAAGCATAACGTGACCGCTCCCCAGCCGCCACAGACAATTTTCTCTTTTCGTGTCTTCACTGAGCTGTGCGGTCACAAATCAAAACCTATTAGGATGAGACTTTTAGTTTGAATAAACATGACTTTAAGGGCAATTCTTTCAGGACATGTTACACAAAGTGAACTAAGTCTCCATGACTTCCCTCATTAACCGGAGACGGCAATAACACACATTTGAATGGTTTAGTTTGTGGAGTTCTATATGCCTTCGTTCTCAAGCTTGGTGGAATACACAAGAAGGTTTTTTTTTCACTTGTTCTTTGTAAGGGATAATGTACAGGCAGCCGGTTGTTATCAGTGTTATCAGTGACGGTGTGATCGGGACCCGACTGAATCAATGGGCTTATTTCTCGATAACAGCCGGATGCTTGGACATCATCACACTTTTTCAACATCGACTTGCCACATGAGGAAAAAATCTGGACATGAAATGTGAATTAGAAATATTTCATTAGCTCATTTGAACAGAATGCAGACCTTCCGTGAGGAAAGCTACTTACTTTCGTAAGAAATGACGTTCAAGTTTCACGAACAGGCAATTTGGTTTAATAATTTCTAAATATAATATGATATTTTATTAAAAGATATTATTTTTATTTGTCCAAAAAAAAACCTGTCACCATTATTTGCTGCATTCGTGTTACAATGTGTTATTAGTTTTGAGGGGTTTGTTATCTGGGAATAACGAACCTGCAAATGTCTCGACTGGCCAATCAGAATCAAGCATTCCAACGAGCCGCGCAATAATAAAAAATACTGTTTTAACTTCTGACAAAAATGAAAAATCACAGATGAAATGTCTGTAATGTCTAAATGAATATTAACTAAAATATTTACAATACAATACAATAGTATCCTTTCTTTGTATTTTCATTCATAGGAGAAACATCTGAGTTGATACTGAAATAAAAGCAACGGAAAACTCAACAGTCAAATCTCCGGAGTGATGAAAGATCACATCGGTTCATTAGTTTAGGAATGCCGTTAAATGTTATGTTTTGTTCAAAAAGTTATAAAAAAGATGACAAATGATATCCGTTTAAAAGCACCTATCATTTCAGTTTTTTTACTTAAGAACTACAATACAAAATAAATCTTATACCTTTATACAAAGCCAAAGTTGCATTTGGTAGCATCACTTTGAACATAAAAATTTAGCCTGCGGGTCAAAGCTTTTGAAAAATCAAGAGATTGTCATGAAGTGTGTAAAAATAGACTCCTCAGTAAAGCAGATAATCTCTCCTCTGTACTGTATGTCAACGTCTTTTAAAAGGTTACAGGGTTAATGAAGATAACTTGGGCTGTACTTCATTAGCCCGGTGGTCTCTCTGACATTTGAAATCAAACACATCAGGGCGGCACATCAGGAGCCCAATTTAAATGATGGAGAAGGCCACAAAGAAATAATATCGGCGCAAACACATGACTTTCAACAAATGCAATAAATGAGCATCTTTAGTATTGTAAAAGGTAAAAATGTGCAGTTGTTAGTTTGCCACAACCCTCTGAAGTCAACGGATCTTGAAGTGTGTTGATACAGCAAAGGAATCTATCAGGATACTTAAAATCCAAACCACACACCGTGCAACCGGCTTCAAACCCCGTACACAGCAGATGAGATGCAAATGTGAATCCTGCAATCTTACAATGTTCACATGCCAATCAGATGTGAGCTCTCAATGACTTCAAAGAGGGGAAACCACACAATAATGGCACTCGTAAGCATACTTTTGGGGCATTTTATGTTTTTTTGGCTAGACAGTACAGTGTGTAGAGAGATGGGAGATGATGGGATGAGAGAGAGGGGAACAGGAACCGGGATTCAAACTCGCGTCGCCCGGAACGCTTTCTACACAACACTGGTCCACTGGAGCACCGGTGCAAACACAAACACGACATTTGTAAGTAAATATAATCTTATTCAAATAAAATACCTGGGATAGACTTTATTAGAATGCGGAAACATTATTCTGTCTTTATTCAAAATAAGCAGTTAAATAGCTATTTCTGCCCCGACACGAAACTTTAAATCATGTTTTACACATGTATGTATTGTCATGTGTATTGACAAAATTTAGTTTAGAGTTTTTTGTTAACGCTAATGAACAATACAACATATTCATTTCCACATTTACTTGTATTTGTTAAAATTAGTTGATTCACAACAAACTAACAAGAACAAACATTGATCAACTGCGTTTTCATTAAAAATCATTCTTAGTTCATATTCGCTACTGTATGAACTAATGTTAACAAATAGGACCTTATTGTGACACGTTTCCTCATCTAACACATTTTGTTTTTGCTGAGGAAATCAAAACCTTTTACTTCAAGTGATCACCCCAATGAATGAAAATTCTGTCATCATTTACCCCCTCAGATTGTTACAAACCTGTATTTCTTCAAAGGAATATATTTAGAAGAATGTCATTAACCAAACAGATCTCAACTCTAAAATAAATGGGAGTCAATGAGGACTGTCAATGAGGTTGGCTACAGACATTCACCCAAATATCTTCCTTTGTGTTCTGCAGAACAAACACATTTCTACAGGTTTTAAACAATGTGAGTATCCCTTTTATTTGATGCATCAATGTACAATTCACAAGCGAATCCAACGGTGGAAAGTATTTTATTCACAGTAAAAAGCATTTCATGTAATTCGGCGTGGAAGAGGTTGCACAGAGTTCAAGCGTATTATAATAACAGTGTTCTTTAATTAAAAGGATAACAGTGTTTGTGAATGTCGCCACACAGGAGCCAGACATCTGCTTGAACTGAGCTCTTAATACCCCCTTCATATATAAGCACACAAATGACTCAAACCTGTTCATTCAGCGCCAACAGCTCTCGCTCCTTCCAGAAGGGGGCGCTCACGAACCACCGTACTACACAGATTATTAACCGTGATCTATTATCCACGAGCATTATTATGGAAGAGGTGACCCTCTGTAACCTCCATGGGCTACATCTTAAACAGATGGACCGTTTCTGACTACTTGGGAATAATGAAGATGTGAGGGACGATGGGAACATTCACTCTCCTAACCAGCCAATCGGCCCTCTCGTCCGGTCACTCAAGGGAGTCGCTCATTGTAATTGCCTGAATTCACTTGGACTGGAGGAAGTCAGGTAAGATTGAACTAATTAGCTAAAGCGTCGCGGTATAGCCCCAAAAAGAGACCCTATCACTCCATATCCAATTACCTCCGAGGATGTGAGGAGCATGTCATTCAGGGGATTATGGGTTATGAGCGAGACTCTCTGGTGTTTGCCGTCGACACCGCTGCCCTTTGCATTCAGAGCTGGTCTGCTCTTTTCGGGAATTCAAGCGAAAGCAAGGCCTGCTGTTGAAGGACACTCGAGAGCATCTCTTGGACCTCGATTTGTACTGAATAAAGGGATAGTCCACCCAAAAAGTCATGAATCGCTCACACTCTAGTTGTTCCAAACATGTAAACATTTCTTCGTTCGGTTTAATACAAAACATGATATTTTAAAGAATGTAGGAAAACAAACAGTTCTGGGTCACCTTGGTGGTCGTGGTCTTACCATTTCAATTGTTCCTACTACGGAAGTCAATGGTGCTTCAGAAGTGTTGGTTGCGATAACATTATTCCAAAATATCTGTCTTTGTGTTCAGCCGAACAAAGAAATGTATAAAGGTTTGGAACAACTAGAGGGTGGAGTATCTCTTTATATGTGTAAGAGGAGCGTAAAGAGGGGCACTCGCACAGAGAGACTAAGTTTGGTCAGTTTAGTTCTTTGTGATGTTCGCTATTATTTCAAACAACTGAAGCTTCCTGCAGGATCTAAAGTCTACTGGGAAACCAAAGTAACATAAAAACAAGAAAACCACACAAAAGAAACAGCGTCCTGCGCTTGGAGATATGAAAAACACGCCGTTTGTCAAAATGTAGGCAGATGATGACAGAAATGGAGCTCTTTCTGTGGCTGCATAAAGCCCAGTGAATTGATGCACGCAGCTATTCCTCTAAGTGCTCTGATGGAGCGGTTGGAGGAACACATAGCGTGCACGCTCGGCTCGTAACCCTTCGATGCCCTGCATCTGTTCCCACCCCTGTTCAAAAAGCTCTGTATTAAACCAGTGAAAGCCGGAAAAGACCTTGCGCAGACAGACACGGGTCTGATTTTAATGGAAACGATGAAAGCTTTTGGGGGGGAAATAAACTTCAGGACATTCAAAATGCGACACGGATGTCTGAACACAGTAAACCCGGATTTTTTGTTGAATTAACTTTAAATGGAGGAAACTGTTGCCATTAAATTTTCAGTAATCTGTGTAAAGAATTTACTTTAAGTGGAAATAACTTAAAATTGTAGGTTTGTAAGTTTAATGCATGCAATTACAAATAAGGTGTAACATCTAACTACTTCCTTCCTGACTTTTTCAGTCAACTAGGTTATAGAAACGTTGGTGTTAGTGTACTGTTAGTCAGGACTACATCTGTCAAACATTGAGTTAACTTCTCTTTAGAAAAATTAACTTCATTTTCATTATTGTCGAACACTTTGAACCAAGGCAAATAACAAATCAGCTGAATGGTGACTTACCAGAAAACTACCATTTATACAAACAAAACATCATCAGTTACACTAAACCTCTTTGACCTCTCATTTCCGACTAGATGCCCCATTCCAGTTTTTATTCTTCGACCAAGCAAAAAGAATAAAAAAGTGAGACGCAAAGACTTCTGGGTATTTCTGGTTAGTTGTGTTTTAAAATGAAGATCATTCGAGGTCACGCTGAAGCGTCTCTGGAACACAAATCGAAGTAGAAACTACAATATCAAATATTCACATTCGAGTGACAGGAACGTGTTTTGTAAAAAATTTTTTACATGTTCATTCTCAGTTCACTCAGAATTCAGGCCCTCTGGAGTGTCCATATTAAATTTGCATGGCAGAAAGAAACAGTGATGAATTATGGGATGTTCAGCTATTGGGGAAACAATCATTATCGCTTATGAATGTACATCTGACAGTCCAAACATCTGACGTGCGTCTGAAGCGAATTTATTACACATGTGGCCTAAGGAAATAAAGGCACTTGAAAGCAATCATGTGTAATAAAGCTTTAGTTTCCCCTGGCAAAACAAAGAACATTACAAATCGCACAACAGAAGAGCATTAGAGACGCTTGACTGTTTTCTCTTTGGCTGTATTTACTGCTGAGTAACAGCGAAACACCCACACATATGCACACGCAACACATGCGTACCCCACTCAGATTGTTCATTAGACTTCAGTGGGTTTGCTCAAAGTAACATCAGCCCTGGCAAGGTCTGGGTCTACAAGTGACGAGAAAACTCAAGATGCACATTAAAAGGATCTTATCAAGGACGAACGAAGAGTTATGCCGTGGTCAGACTTGACTGAGCATGCGAAATTCGTTCGGACGGTGGTATTAAAATGGGCGGTCTAACGCACTCAATTGATGTGAATTCGCAAGCCAGAGTTCATCAAACCTGAACTTTACACAGCGAAATATCTTCGGATGGGCTTGCATTTCCAATCTGACGCATTCGCATGCATGGAAGTCAATGGAACGAAAAGTCAAGTCTGACCGCGGCATCGGTTTGGAGAAACAGGGTTAGTGTGGCCCATTCCCATCGCTTAGAGACACAAAAGCACGTCAGAGATGATTTTTCCTGGTCACCGGCTTATGCAGGAAGAGCCGGAAGGTTTAAAAGGACGTGTAAGAGAAAATGTCTTCTTAAGGCTTATATCTATCCCAGGATTCCTCTTTTTAATTAGCCGAGGTTGACGGTTTCTTGAGCGCTGACCTGGATTGCTAGATTGAACAAGTCCTGTAGCATTTGAAGATTTCCGTCTGTGTTTTTTATTTAAAAATAGCAAGTTATTCAAACATTTACAGAGTATATGAACAAAAGATCCTATGCAGCTTTGTGCAGTCTATACAGAAAAGAAGAAATATATTCATGTTATTTATAAGTTGTTTTCTTTTTTGTACAAATTCAATGCGAAAGAAAAACTAGGTTGACAGTTCAGTCATCGGTTCAACATCAGACCCTGATTTTAATCCGACTTCCGCAGCACGTCATGTTGTCCATTCAGGTGAAACCGACGTACACACACACGCACACACACACTCACACACACACACATATGAACTAACTCCAACATGTGCTTGTGTGTACACATACTACACCACACTACACACATTCGGAAGTCTTGAGGAGTTCCAGGTTTGGAGCGTTTACTCCTGGGTTGTAGTGTTTACTGAACTTCCCACAATAAAATCCCTTGGTGGCTGAGCTCCTGGACACAGAGAGCTGTTGGGTGATTGGTTGACATTCCTCCTGTCTGTTGGCCGTTTCCTTTGAGTCTCGCTGTACGCACCAACCCGTGTCTCTACGCCGTCTTAATGCCCTCAAAGCCGCAGAACTTCCAGCGTTTCTCTAAGCTAGCTCCGACACCTGTCAACTCCTGCTTGAATGTACATGGCAGCCGACCCAGTAGTGTCTCCACCTCTGTGGTGCTGATCTGAAAAAAACCCACAAGAATATAAAAGATTAAGACAAGTTCAAACCTCCCTGTTCAAGGGACGCATTTTAAGTGGGGTGCGCAAGTCTAAGACCACTAGTGAAATGCTCTTTAAAATCATTCATTTGAAATCACAATTGCAATTTGTGTGTAAATTGAATTTAAAAATAGACATGAACAACATTTTAAATGAATTTTCTAGCGAACAATCACGCCATAGAAGTGTTATTATCGGGCACCTCACCGCATATCGAAAGACGGCAAATGAATCAAGGTCGACCAGGTAAATGAATAGTTACAGCAAATGTTACCAGATCGTTGTCGTGTATGGGATATTGTCCTCAATGAGAAGCGTTTGGAAATATAACAAGAAAATCCTGCATTTCGTGGTAACACAGGTCTGCATGTGCATGCGCATATCTGAAAATGTTGTCCTTACGAGGAAGAGGAGCTAAAGGAGGAAAATAAAATCTGCATTCTGCGCATTCTGAGTCACAAAAAATCATTGTTTTAAATGAAATTAACTTTCAAAAGAAACAAAACTAAATAAATGTAATTTGCCCTAAAAAAACTATTGTTATGGCTGAAAACAGTCTCAAATTTGACATCATGCATTCAAACTGTGCCACAGCCTGCCTGAGTAAACTGCCACAACAAAAATACTCAAACATTATTACTCATTTAAACATTTTTTTTTTTAAATGAAACGGAAAATGTTTGTCTGAATTATTAAAAAAATCTTTGTAATTATTAGTCTAAAACAAATGTTGCTGTGTGTTTTCGGCTTCACTCTCCCTTTCAGCTGAGATGACGTAGGGTTGCACGGTGTACCAGTGTTACGGTAGCATCACAATGCCCAAGCTTCAAAAGTCCCTCGATGCCGCTCTGTTTTTTAAATGGTAGTACCGTAGTCCCGTAACTAATGTTGCAGTCGCGCATTAACGTTCAGTCTTTTTGCGTTGTTTATCTCCTAAATGAATCTGTGTTTTGGACGACTCGGAAAAGATCATGATTCATTAAGCGCTTAAATTTCGCTTAATTTACAGCGAAAGTCGCCTTTGATAGTCTGAGCCGGCATATTTTAGATCGGCTTTCATGCGGCATTACGTCTATACACAGAAATTTTATCCACCACAGAAGATCTCATAACTCGCCTGTGTAAAGATGCCTTGAGAAATCTTCTGAAGGAGAAATTTGCATATATTTGATTAAGTTACATTGAATGTAATCTAAAATATTAAGTAAATAATATTGTCATATTAAGTAAATATAAACATTTCTAATTAACCAATTTTTTATTTAACAAACAGAGCTGTACATTTTTCTTTTTTTGCTCATAGCACTGATGCTATGTTTTTCAATAGTGATATATTTGTCCATATAAATCAATGTAGTATACAATAGCATTGCAGTACAATTCCTAATACTATAGTGCTTTTGAACCTTGCTTTTGTAAACTACAGTGTTTACTACACTTTATCAATTTACTACAAGGTTACTACAATTTTCTATAACAAATACGAAATTCAAGTATTTTTTTCATCCAAGTGTTCAGGCCCACGGGACTTTTATTTTGACGGGACTGCCAGGAAGACGCAGACAAATCCACGAGCGTCACGAGTGTAGCAGGTTGAACTGTGTAGTAGTTCATTCAGAGAATGCCAGATGACGTATTTAAATAACAGGATTCCACGTCCGCATCTAGTTATATGGACTCAATGCAGCTTAAAAACTCACAAAATAGATTAAAACGAAGTAAAATAGACACAAACAAGCGTGATGACGAGCACGCAGCTCTGTGTTAATGCACCTGCCAAACTGTATGGCATGCTTGGTACACTGGCTAATTTATTCTTAGCACAGACCGATTTTTTCTTTGCACGTGTGACGTTAGTGACACCCTAAGCACAATTGTGTTTTCGCAGGATCACAAACTCGCTTGCACCGACGCGTCAGGCCTCACGCAGTGAGATGCCATAGTCGGGTTATCAATTAAAATCCTCTCATGCGCCTCCCACTGGAGCGCATTGTTTTTTAGTGAAAACAAGCAGGCGTGTTGATGAAGATATGAAGACGTGTGTGCTCTGTGGAGCGAGAGAGCGTGGGCACCAACACAGCCGGAGGCCTTAAACTCAAAGTGAAAAGATATAGAGCCTCGTTTTCAGCCTCCATCTGTAAGTGTAAATTAGTCATAGTGTGACAGCGAAAAAGAGAGCGAGAGAAAGAGAGCAATGACAAAAATAAAGAATAATCAACACTGTGCGCAATAGAGAGATGAGAGTTTTATTCCGGCATTAAACATCTTGGCAGAAGAACCTTCGGGACTGTGTCTGAGAACACACACGTGAAGAGATTTACAGAGAATGAATTGTAACTTCCGTGTTGTTGTATCGGACGGTTCACTAGAATATTATGCAAATGAGTTGCACGAAATCTTGGCAGAATTCAATTTGTACAGCAAAATTCAAGTTCTTGGGAGTCTTAAGAGCCAAATATTTGCGACTGCATTGGGCATTTTGATCATAATTGTCTTTTCCATCATTGGTTGAAAAACTGCTTCCAAATTCCACGTGCTGTACGGATAAAATACAGTTAAAGTTTCCATTAAATATAAAGATGTACTGATACAAAATGTCCTCACCGATACCCGATGATTCAGAGTGATATCTGCCAATACCGATTCTGAAGATTAAATGCATATTTCTCACATTTCTAAATATATATACTTAACTGTGCATATTCATTTGATATTTATAAACACATGCACACAGTATATTAAAGAAACTTTATAAATGTTTATATATTATTTAAATTATTAGTAAAAAATAAATAAATACATGGACATTTTTCCTACACATGTATGTGTATTTTTTTGTGTTTATAAACAGAAAACTACCACGCACAGTACACAGACATAAATAACATGAACACAAACGTTTGTTCTGGATGCGATTAATTGTTGACAGCCCTAATAATTTTATGTAAAAATGTAAATCATATTCAAAAACTGAATCAGTATGTGAATAAATAAATGTTTAAAATACCATACAACATTATTATGTTATTATGATTTGACGCGGATGAAATTTGCAATGATTTTGACACGAGATGTTGAAGGGCAACTAATGTCCTCTCTTTAAAAATGCGAGCGAAAGTAAATGTGATGATAAATGATATATGTGTAAAAGATTGAAGTCTGTCGAGTGAAACAAGTGCTTATTGATTTAGGTCAGCTACAGTACTTATTCCAAACATTACTCCTCATCAGACGCATCTATAAATATTTAGTTTACGTGTACAGTTACACTTTTCGGCCAAGTTGAATAGTGTTGTGTTTAAGTTGTACCTTAGGGCTGCTTTACGTCACTAAGCTGTAAATTATGCACAGCTGCTTCAAGCAGACGCAGTTTAACTGGATTGCAGGTGCTTAGTGAACAAGACGCAGGTTTCAAGCTAAAGTGTTGCAAACGTATAGTGAGTTCACCTCACAGAAACTAAACACGTGACTGTATACTGTGTGTGTGGTCTCGGTGTAGAGTACCAGAGCTTTGCTTACACCATGAGCTTGTTCTGTCTACTGAAGACCTGTTTACTCAGCAGAACATTACAATGGCAAGTAGACAGGCATACAAGCGTTCAGTGTGTGTGTGTGTGTGTGTGTGTGTGTGTTTCATACCTTTGTGTCCAATCTCTGTAAATAGGAGCAGATATATTCAATGCTGGCTCCAAAAGGATGAACATGAAGAAACGTTGAGATGATTCCTGAGGAAGGAAAGCAAAAGATGAATCATATGAAAGATTTGGCTGTAGTGTATAGAGCTAAGCTTTGTTCCTTGATGTCTAGCTGCCTTCTAGGCTAAAATGGACCCTGATTTGACAAGCTCTATATACTGCAGAAAGCAATTCTATGTATGGGATAAACAGCACTCCTCATGTGAAGCTCACAGGCTTCACTCACAATCGACTTGATGGAAATCAACATTAGGATTTTGCTTTTAGATTTAGCACACAAACATTTGTTGAAATCGGGATTTTTATTTGATTCGATTCTATATATCGCGTCCTGTCCTTCTGAAACCATGTATCTCCTTACATCGCGATCTTCATTTTCTTTCCCCATAAATCATTATTATTAGTCACCCTAAAATGTTCTGAATATATCTAACCAATAAAAAGTATTAAAACGTGCTTGTCAACTTTGACAACCAAGTATTTCATCTTTAAAAAGGTACTGTGTTTTTTCCACTTCCTGAAAAACTGAATTTGGACATCTGAGGTTCCAGAAGCACAGCAACGATATTCATTTTACCAGTGTAATTCATAACTTTTGCCTCTTTGTTGCCGGCTCTGTTGTGGGGCTGTGCAATGAATCGAAAATGAATTGTTATCGTCAACTTTGGCCTTTATCTACTACAAACACAAAATAATTGAGGTAAGCAATTATTGTGCCACATTCCATTTTGCAAGGATCCTCTCTTTTCTTGTAGTATAAATCTACAGCGCGCACCTTTTCTTTACAGCGGTTCAGCAGTGACATTTCTTTACATTTACTTTTTCAGTTCAATTCAGTTTTTGATTTTTAATTTTCTATGTTGTTTTAAGGTTAATGAGTAATCGTGTTAAATAATCGGGATCGCAATATTGGCCAAAATAATCCCGATAATGATTTGTGTCATAATCTAGCAGCCCTACCCTTGCAGTTTATTTGACGTACTTATCCTTATATGAATGTCAAATTTAAAAGACGTCAAAAATGACATTTACATCAAAGTTTAATCATACAGCTCAACTTATAAATCATTATTATAGGCTTACATTTGCAAATTGGGGTATAGAAACAAGTTTAAGAGAAAAATGTCTATGAACTTGCTCAATCATTTATATTTGATAAATCTAAAATTTTGAGATTTTTAATGGATGATTTATAATATACAGTATATTTTGCCCATCTCTCAACCAGGGGTATCACAATATACAGGTATTGACAACAATTGTGATATTAAATATTGTTATACCTCTTCATTTTACACATAATGTACATTTATTGTAAATAATTCCTGTGGTGAGCAGGGCGGGAGAAGAGACGTGAGGGAACGGCGCAAGGCCGGTGACACGAGTGTTAAGGAGCGTCACCGGTCTTGCATCGCTCACAGAGGAGCTCCGGACGCATAAGAAAGTCTGTTTTATGTTCGCTGGTTCCCGCCTCCTTCCTTCTTTTTATTGAACCTTGTTACAATTCCAAACTTGTTTAAAAGTTTGCCTTAGGAGCCGCAATGGTTTCAAACTCTTCACTTGTATTTTGAGTGTATTACATCGGCCAAAAGAAGATAAAACACTCATTTAAAATGTTCCAATAGATATCATGATTAACTGATATCATGGTCAAACGATTAATCGCAATTATTCACATCCAAAATAAAAGTTTTATTTTGTATTTATAAGCACATAAATGCATATATTTAACAAAAATATAAAAATATATAAACGTTTATATACTGTATATAACCATATCACCAGAAATAATATACTGAATATACATTTTCCCTAATGGACCACTTTCATAACTGCATTAACTCATCTACTTCACTGTAACTATTAACTGCATTTACTCATCTACTGCACTGTAACTATTAACTGCATTTACTCATCTACTGCACTGTAACTCTATTAACTGCATCTACTCATCTACTGCACTGTAACTCTATTAACTGCATCTACTCATCTACTGCACTGTAACTCTATTAACTGCATCTACTCATCTACTGCACTGTAACTCTATTAACTGCATCTACTCATCTACTGCACTGTAACTCTATTAACTGCATCTACTCATCTACTGCACTGTAACTCTATTAACTGCATCTACTCATCTACTGCACTGTAACTATTAACTGCATTCACTCATCTACTGAACTGTAACTTCAATAACTGCATTAACTAATCTACTGCACTGTAACCTTATTAACTGCATTCACTCATCTACTGCACTGTAACTATTAACTGCATTAACTTATCTACTGCACTGTAACCTTATTAACTGCATTCACTCATCTACTGCACTGTAACTATTAACTGCATTAACTTATCTTCTGCACTGTAACTTTAATAACTGTATTGACTCATCTACTGCACTGTAACCTTATTAACTGCATTTACTCATCTACTGCACTGTAACTTTAATAACTGTATTGACTCATCTACTGCATTGTAACCTTATTAACTGCATTCACTCATCTACTGCACTGTAACTATTAACTGCATTAACTTATCTACTGCACTGTAACTTTAATAACTGTATTGACTCATCTACTGCATTGTAACGTTATTAACTGCATTCACTCATCTACTGCACTGTAACCTTATTAACTGCATTCACTCATCTACTGCATTGTAACCTTATTAACTGCATTCACTCATCTACTGCACTGTAACTATTACCTGCATTAACTTATCTACTGCACTGTAACTTTAATAACTGTATTGACTCATCTACTGCACTGTAACGTTATTAACTGCATTTACTCATCTACTGCAATGTAACCTTATTAACTGCATTCACTCATCTACTGCATTGTAACCTTATTAACTGCATTCACTCATCTACTGCACTGTAACCTTATTAACTGCATTCACTCATCTACTGCATTGTAATCTTATTAACTGCATTCACTCATCTACTGCATTGTAACCTTATTAACTGCATTCACTCATCTACTGCACTGTAACCTTATTAACTGCATTCACTCATCTACTGCATTGTAACCTTATTTACTGCATTTACTCATCTACTGCATTGTAACCTTATTAACTGCATTCACTCATCTACTGCACTGTAACTATTAACTGCATTCACTCATCTACTGCACTGTAACCTTATTAACTGCATTCACTCATCTACTGCACTGTAACCTTATTAACTGCATTCACTCATCTACTGGACTGTAACTTCAATAACTGCATTAAATCATCTTCCGGACTGTAACTTCAATAACTGCATTAACTCATCTACTGCATTGTAACCTTATTAACTGCATTCACTCATCTACTGCACTGTAACCTTATTAACTGCATTTACTCATCTACTGCACTGTAACCTTATTAACTGCATTTACTCATCTACTGCACTGTAACCTTATTAACTGCATTTACTCATCTACTGCACTGTAACCTTATTAACTGCATTTACTCATCTACTGCACTGTAACCTTATTAACTGCATTTACTCATCTACTGCATTGTAACCTTATTAACTGCATTCACTCATCTACTGCACTGTAACCTTATTAACTGCATTCACTCATCTACTGCACTGTAACTATTAACTGCATTTACTTATCTACTGCACTGTAACCTTATTAACTGCATTTACTTATCTACTGCACTGTAACCTTATTAACTGCATTCACTCATCTACTGCATTGTAACCTTATTAACTGCATTCACTCATCTACTGCACTGTAACCTTATTAACTGCATTCACTCATCTACTGCACTGTAACTATTAACTGCATTTACTTATCTACTGCACTGTAACCTTATTAACTGCATTCACTCATCTACTGCACTGTAACCTTATTAACTGCATTCACTCATCTACTGCACTGTAACTATTAACTGCATTTACTTATCTACTGCACTGTAACCTTATTAACTGCATTTACTCATCTACTGCACTGTAACTATTAACTGCATTTACTTATCTACTGCACTGTAACCTTATTAACTGCATTTACTCATCTACTGCATTGTAACCTTATTAACTGCATTCACTCATCTACTGCACTGTAACCTTATTAACTGCATTTACTCATCTACTGCACTGTAACCTTATTAACTGCATTTACTCATCTACTGCACTGTAACCTTATTAACTGCATTAACTCATATACTGCACTGTAACCTTATTAACTGCATTCACTCATCTACTGCACTGTAACCTTATTAACTGCATTCACTCATCTACTGCACTGTAACCTTATTAACTGCATTCACTCATCTACTGCACTGTAACCTTATTAACTGCATTCACTCATCTACTGCATTGTAACCTTATTAACTGCATTCACTCATCTACTGCACTGTAACCTTATTAACTGAATTTACTCATCTACTGCATTGTAACCTTATTAACTGCATTCACTCATCTACTGCATTGTAACCTTATTAACTGCATTCACTCATCTACTGCACTGTAACCTTATTAACTGCATTCACTCATCTACTGCATTGTAACCTTATTAACTGCATTCACTCATCTACTGCATTGTAACCTTATTAACTGCATTCACTCATCTACTGGACTGTAACTTCAATAACTGCATTAAATCATCTTCCGGACTGTAACTTCAATAACTGCATTAACTCATCTACTGCACTGTAACTCTATTAACTGCATCTACTCATCTACTGCACTGTAACTCTATTAACTGCATTTACTCATCTACTGCACTGTAACTCTATTAACTGCATCTACTCATCTACTGCACTGTAACCTTATTAACTGCATCTACTCATCTACTGCACTCTAACTTCAATAACTGCATTAACTTATCGACTGCACTGTAACCTTATTAACTGCATTTACTCATCTACTGCACTGTAACTTCAATAACTGCATTTACTCATCTTCTGGACTGCAATTTATTAACTACATTAAATCGTATACTGCACCGTAACTTTAATAACTGCATTAACTCATGTACTGCACTGTAACTTCAATAACTGCATTAACTAATCTACTGCACTGTAACTTCAATAACTGCATTTACTCATCTTCTGGACTGCAATTTATTAACTACATTAAATCGTATACTGCACCGTAACTTTAATAACTGCATTAACTCTACTGCACTGTAACTTCAATAACTGCATTAACTAATCTACTGCACTGTAACTTCAATAACTGCATTTACTCATCTTCTGGACTGCAATTTATTAACTACATTAAATCGTATACTGCACCATAACTTTAATAACTGCATTAACTCATGTACTGCACTGTAACTTCAATAACTGCATTAACTAATCTACTGCACTGTAACCTTATTAACTGCATTTACTTATCGACTGCACTGTAACCTTATTAACTGCATTCACTCATCTACTGCACTGTAACTTCAATAACTGCATTTACTCATCTTCTGGACTGCAATTTATTAACTACATTAAATCGTATACTGCACCATAACTTTAATAACTGCATTAACTCTACTGCACTGTAACTTCAATAACTGCATTAACTAATCTACTGCACTGTAACTTCAATAACTGCATTAACTAATCTACTGCACTGTAACCTTATTAACTGCATTTACTCATCTATCATTTTAATGACTGGTAAATAAATACATCTAAATATTTTCTTTATACATATATACATGTGTGTATGTGTTTATAAATACAAAATGAATATGTGCAGTACATACATACAGTACATTATGTAAACACAATCTTTTATTCTGGTTGCATTTCATCGCAGCAGCTCTAAGCACGACAATACCGTAACGGCAAATTCTTCCGACCACGTTAACCATGCAGTGAAAACTGATATGGTGACTGCCCAACTCTTATTTATTCACTCATTGCAATGCATTTTGGGATTGCTCCGTCTACAAACAATAGTGCCTTAGATTTCGACCAGAACAAAGTATCTTAAAAGAGCCTATTTATCCTGCCTACCATTCGTTACAGCTTTTGTGTCAGGACTGCATCTTTAAACACTGTGGGCTGCTCACCAGGTTTGGGAACAAAGCTTTCGTACATCAGCATCCCCCCCCTGTATTTCCAAGAGCTGATTTATAAAAGGAGTACTTGAGGTGTCTTCCCTGAAGTGGATGTTCTCATCGGCTATTTCTGCCTCTTGAACTTTCTAAATGCATATGAGTGTTTAATTGCAGCTCTGATGCTTTTCGTTGCTCTGCTGAGTGCTTCATTCATCACACTCCAGCATATGGAATAACAATAACACTAGCTATTAGCACTTCTGCTTTGGGTTTGATAGGAGGCCTGATAACTTCCTATTAGGAATGCATTACGCTACGAACAGGAAACCAGTGCGGCTCTCCAGTACGAAGCGTACATGTGTATTCAATATTCCATTAGTCATAATGGACTGTATAGTTTATATTATACATGCTTTCTTTGCAATGCCTTTCTTTTTACACACATTGATTTAAAGCCAAACACGGGTTAGGTGAATGAAAATAGACGAATAAACAAAGTCCAGAAATTATTTTTCATAACTGAATGCACTGTTTAATGCATTTCTGAAACACTGTGTGAGGCTAAATAATGACTTTTAAATAATGATTTTTTTGGTGGGTGAACTAGCCCTTTCAATGGCATTCAAAACAGCTCTGGTTCTGACAAAGCCACAGTGAAGAGGAAGATTATCAGTGAATAATAACTCATCCAAAGCCATCGTATGGACTTGGAAAACAACACACGAGTAGTGTAAATGACTTTTATGGCGCTGTTATCTCCTTTATGGAGCTTGACTGCATCAGTCCCCATTCACATCATTGAGCATGGTAAACTTGTGTTTGTCAGTCTCACAAAAGCAAGCAGAAAGCATCAGACGAAAGTAACCGTGGCGGGGGACAGGAGGCAATTATCTCGAGAAGAACAGGAGGCCATGATGGATAGAGGCCAGTGGAGTAAATGTGTCCAGGCCACCAGGGTTAATCCCCTACAGTGCTTTCATCAAGAAATAACCTGACATGTTTAATGACTTTCGTTTAACTCATCCACTTTATTTTTTACACTCCCTTCACTGCCATACGAGACACAAACCTACTAAGACAACACAGGAATGACATGTGGGGAAGGTAATGATGACAGAGGTTTCATTGTTGGGTGGAGTGTCCCAAATAGTCTGAAAAGTTGTTTTATGAACAGGTCAGATCTGTACTACGATCGAAAGAAAACACAACATCAGTAATCTTCTTCATCTTCGGCTTAGAGAAGATTGGAAGCTACTTGAACAGAATGTGAGCTGAAGTGAATCTAGCAAAATAAAAGAGACTCGTGTAAGGCAGAGCGCTGCTATGAAGCCGATGCTTAAGCAAAGGTTATTGAAGCAGAGAGCGATAAGACAGACAACAGTGAGATCAACACACTTTTCAGTCACTGGACTGCACAATAAACCATGAAATGGTTATGAAATACATATGAAGAACTATGATAAACCTGCTAAAACACACGGCGATATAAATGGTTTAAAAGCAACATCGTAAACATTTTTTCGCAACGTTGCATGCTTCTGTGGGCCGAACTTAGCTTCCGGTACAAAGAATACAGTCTGCATAGATTATTGCAGATAATAAGCAAAATAAATCAAATACAATTACAGAAGTTAGCAAGTTAAAAAGTATGTCTAGTATTATTTTGGGTTACCAGTAGAAGAGTACTTGGCTAAAATACGACAAGGTCACACACGACCCATTCAACTTGTTCATTTAATAAAATAAAATTAACATACAATTTTTTTAATACACTTATTCTTCAATAAAAGATGAATATAAATTAATATGAATATAAATAAAATATAAATATTATTAGCCACTAGCCAGACCGATCAAAAAACACAGAGCGGACATTATTTTCAGGCCAGCCGCGTGCGACCAATGAAACCGTCTATATTGTTACAACCCTAACATATAAAATCATGTATTTGACAGATACATGATGACACAATCTCTATGCGTGTTCTCTGGAAATGAATCACATGATAGTGTGAAGCTGAAGTGAACTGTGTCTAAAACAGGATCACTTGAACTCTTGCTAAGGCCCGGCATCTACATGCATTAAGACAGATTATTTGCTTTGTATAAAAGGATCAGCTAAATGAATAAAACATGAAATCATCTGAAGCACGCAGACAGCTCGACTAAAATAACAATGAGCATACGCTTGAGATTTAAATGAACAAGTATATCTGGAGGCAAAACTGTGTTTTATGCTGTATCAATATGCAGGAGTAGTGGGTTCACACCAGACGCGAATGAAGCATTAAGCGCGAGTTAAGTCAATGCAAAGATGGGATAGATGTACTTGCGGTGCGATTCGCGCGCATGATGCTCAATTCACGCAAATCGCACCGCAGGTAGATCTATCGTGTCTTTGCATTGACTTAACATGTAAATCACTCGCGCTTAACTCTTCATTCGCGTTGAAAAATCTGAACTTTGGTGAAAATTCGCACAGCGTTAACCAATCAGAAGCTTGACAGATTGATAGGCGCTCTGCAGGTGGAATACAGCACCTATAGTTAGTGTCCTGGAGGGGAATCCTCCCACCTACACGGGACAACAGGTCATCGAACTGGGGCCTGATCAGTTGGAAGTACCGCTGAAAGCGGCCGTCATCCAGACGCAGCTCCTGGAGGAGTTGGTGAAACCCTCCAAGCTTGGTGCACCTCCAAAGGATCGGATGGACCCAGACACGGCGCCGAACGAGTTTACGCCGTTTTTCAGCCTTCCATAGCACATAGGCCTAAAGCACAGCCCATGTTCGCCATTTCGCAATTAGACGGGAGCCATGACGCAAATGTCACGCTGTAATGAGGCGAGTAAACTCAAAAGAGTACAACTACTCGCGAATAGCGCATCTTATGACACGTTCATGTCATAAGTGACAAAGCTGCATGTAGTTACAAAATGTTAAAGAGATAGCTCACCCAAAAATAAAATTCTGTCATCATTTATTCACCCTCATATCAATTAAAACCTCTATGTGACTTTTTATTCGCTTTAATACAAAAGAATTTTGAGAAACGTCTCAGTGATTTTGTATCCATATAAAGTCATGGGGGTCAATGTTGTTTGGCTCTTTATTAAGTTCCCTACCTAGACAGCATTTTAGCCTCCTACAGGCTCTCTCCAGCTCTCCTGATCTTTAATGTGGACGTCATGTCAAAGTTCCTCATTAAAAAGAATTGGAGGCGACTCATTTGGCCCATGGTAATTAACACCTGCACCCTGGCACAGTTATCAGTGGATGATGAAAATAATGAGAACAGGTTTTATTTATCATCTTGTGCCTGATAAAATGTAGAACAAAAAGAACCACGCTAGGTGGCTCGGAGTCTCGAGACCCCCGCTACGCCGCTCATGACACTC
This sequence comes from Barbatula barbatula, assembly GCF_947034865.1. NCBI lineage: Eukaryota > Metazoa > Chordata > Actinopteri > Cypriniformes > Nemacheilidae > Barbatula > Barbatula barbatula. The sequence goes on along the minus strand of NC_136781.1, from coordinate 14,448,462 downwards.
ACCTACGAGCAGAGCTTCTCGCTCTGACTTCACAGGGCTGGGAGGGCTCTTCTCCGGCAGGTTCTCTTTCTCCTGGCTGCAGGACACCACAGATGACGCCGCCGCCTCCTATATCAACAACAAAGAGAACGTTTTTTCTTCCTAGCAGCACCTCAGATCCTCCCCCTCATTACCCCGACACTCTGACGCGTGGTGAGCTCCTCGCCCAGTTGTGTCAGAGTGATTTATCCTGCGACAAATAAAGTTCTCCCGCGCTCGATTGGCCTGTAATGATCTGTCATGTTCTGAGAAAGGACAGGGGAGGGGAAATGGGACAACAGAACAGAGTTTATGGTGCTGCAGAGAAAGGAAAATGCAGAGGGAAAGACTGATAGAGGGGAACCAGAGGCACTTCAGACGAAAGCAGAATAACAGGAGGCTTCGGTCATGACGGGGTGCAAAACAAGACCTGTAACTCTTGAAGAATGATGGTTTCGGGTTTTAGCTTTTCAGCAAATAGTGGGGACAAGATACTTAACCTTGGATAATGTTGATAACCAACCTCACAAAGTCTAAACAAATGTAACAAATGTTTGCATTTTTGCAGCTCTGTTGTTAAACATTAATTTAAACAATTATTATTATAATTATAAAAAACAACAGCTTTAAAAACGGATGACAGCTTAAATTAAGGGTAAGGCTAAGGATATGATAGTGTTATCATATCATCTAGGCATTTAACAAATATATTTTCCTTGTATATTTCTTTGATTTGGCTAATAATAAAAATATGATATGAAGTGTATTAATAACAACAACAGCAATAATAATAATAATTAAAGTTAGTTTCATACTACTACCGGTACTAATTATAATAATACATATTATTAAACAAATAAAAGAAATATATTTGAATTATTTTCATCGAATGTTCCCTAAATATAATATTTATATTCAATCATAATAAAACATTAATAATAATAATAATCAGTGGCGCAGTTAGACGCGTGACGAGCAGTTCTGACGCTGACATATGAATGCATGTTTGAATCACTCTTCTACATTTTCACATCACATATCTGATCATCCAGGTGTTTAATAATATAGTATATGGTGAGGTATGGGGTAGTAGGGAGGTCTTTATTGTCCCAATTAGTTGGCATTCATGTAATAAATGTAATAATTATAATCATTTACACTCCAATATTATTATGAAATGTACAATGTACTTTGTTCACCTCGCTGAGTCGAAATGGAATGAAGTTTAATTTATATGAGTTTGTCTGATCGAGGTGGCCAAACAAATGAAGGATAGGCGAGGATTATTGTCCAATCAACTGAGAGAAGGTGGGATTTGCTATCGACAGACACCGAGGGTGAAGGTTTGAAAGAGCCAGCACGATGTAAGTACCTAAATATTGTTTGACAACTGTATTATCAAATAAATGTTAGGCCTGTTGACATGTTGTGTGTGAAAAACACTTGCAAAATGCTGGCTGCGTCGCTCTCACCCTCTTTCTGTCGCTTGGGAATTTACACTCCCTTGAGTTGACGCGTGTCAACATTTAAATAACGCACCCGAGTAAACAACTGCATATGGGCCCGGACCTGACTTGCTATGCCACTGATGATTATAATAACAATAATTATAATCATGATGATGTAACTACTATTACTACTTATAATAATAATAATTATTATTTTTAATATAAATATTATATTTGGGGAACATTTGATGAATACTCAATAATACATTACAAGCATTTGATGTTTTTCATGTTACTGTAGGTTAATCCTATTAAAGACAGCAGTTAATCCAACACATCTAATAGCCTCCAAAAACAGATTTGTGCCTCTTATACTCCAACGAAAGTCATGAACTACCAAAGTATTCTGTGTTGTTGGAAAGTGCCATGAGGTGTGATGATGAGAGATGGTGTGGACATGAGGCAGAGACTAAGAGGAGCGTCTCCCACTTACGCTTGCGTGATTTGCACTTTCATCACTTCCTCTGTCCTCCCGCTCGCTCGTCTCCAGCTGCAGTCAATTAAAAGAATGAGAGAGCTGTCAGTGAGAAATATGTCACAGAGTCACGCACACACACACTACAGGAGGCGGGACAAACCGCGGGGCGGGAGACAAGAGACACGGGCGAAAGTTGAAGGTCAGGTTTGCAAATTAATTTCTCTAAATGCCAAATAAGCAGCGAACCTCCGAAGCATTGGTGCTGCTCGATGAAACTGTAATGAAGTGCGGCTTAATCACAGAGCGAAAGCACATTTCAGGTCTCTCTCTGCTGAGATTAGAGACACAACATGATGCTGACAGAATATTTAGTTCCTCTTGCTAAGGCAGTCATTACAGTTGTTGTTGCTGCTTTTTGGGTTGAGGGTTTGACTAATAGTATTAGTTCTTTCCGCATTTCAAAACAAAGATTATACCTCAAACCGGGTGGCTTTTTGAGACGTTGATTTTAAAAGGATAAATTATAAAAGGGATACAAAAAAACTGATCAGAACATTGAGTGATGCAGATTACCACAGACCTGGCATTGGCTTTATTTAATAATCAATCCTTTTAGGTTAAAGATGCACCGATATATCGGCCAATAATCGGTATCGGTATGTTTTTAACGGTCAATAAAAGCCAATGATCATTTTGATTTTCAATATTAATAGCCATTATAGGAATTACTAACATTCAGAAGAAATCATTTAATCTTCAGAATCGGTATTGGTAAGGGGAGATATTACTATATAATAATCGGCTATCGTTGGATACATTTTATATTCTCTCATTTAAATATTTATGAAATATTTTCCAGCTGCCTTCGTTTTCTTAAAGCTTAAAGTGATTTTTAAGGGTTTGTTAAATGGTTTACTACTTTATTAACTGCCAACATTCACGCCGTTGACCGATTGACAACGGTGCACATAATGAGAAAATAACATGAAATATTAATGAAGTTAATCACGGCATGAGATGGAACCATAAACACGTACACACAAACACACACACAAGCTGAAGAACGACATATACAACACATTCATCTGAGAGAAAACAGTAAACTGTTGTCGGTACGGATGGGCAGAGATCTATAGGAGGATTGGGTGCGTTCAAATTGATTTTCATTTCTTCCATTAATGAATCTGTCTCAAGTGATTCATCAGCACACATACTGGTGCCCTGAACTCTCCTCCAGCATGGATCAGTGGTGCTGGGATATATTCCACTGCTGTGTGCCAATCAAAACCCATTCAGACATTTCTCTCCTTCCAGATGTGAATTATGAGCAGTCGTCCAACCGTTTTAAAAATGATTAGTCCTGGGAGGTGATAAAAGCCAAACTTAACCCGGAACGATCCGCTCCGCGGTACGAGATAGCACAAGTTCAGATAACAAAGTCTGTCTGAACAAGATAACGGGCTATCGAATTTTATGCATGTATCGTTTAGCCTTCGTAAATTGGGTTTACCTTTCGCTAGTAAAATATTAAACTCGATCTGATTTAAATGTGGCCTATCCTGAAATATTATTTTTTTCATTCAGTGTGAATCGCCCCGGAGGAACACAGGTTTACTGAATAAGAGCTCTGCTGAAGACAGCGCTGGTGACAGAGTCAATTGAAAGAGCCTTGTTGCAGTCGCTGGTGTGGTGTGTTGGTTTCAGAGGTGCCATTAGTTTTCATTAGTGTCTGCTACAGCTGTTGGAAATACATGCGCTGATGCGTCCCACAGACCTGTATCCTTTACAGCTCATGCAGAGGACGGAGATGAATCTGCAGCCTTATACTTGTAGGATCCTGAGGATTGGATTTAAATATGTTGAAAAGTCCAATGTGAATGCATTAAAGGTGCTGTGTGTAATTTTCTGGAGGATCTATTGACCGAACGCAATATAATCTACAGTAACTACGTGTTCAGAGGTGTATAAAGACCTTACATAATGAAGCGTTTATTACTTTAGAATGAGCTGTTTCTATCAACATACACCGCTAGTCTACTTGAATGGCATTCACCGTGTTGTTTCTACAGTAGCCCTAAACGGACAAACCGCTCTACAGAGCACGCTTCATAAGTACATCTATTCAGAAAAGAAGCAAAAACGTGACGGTTTTTTTCTCAAAATATGAGAACATTCTAAACTGACATAGTAATATTGTAAATAATTCAGTCACGATAATTGTTATTATGTTGAATTAATAATATATATTTTTAAAAACATGAATAATGCTATAAGTCAAATTAATCTTTTTTTCAATCCTTTTCAATAAGAAATATTTGTCTTTTTATATTTATTGGTTTCTTTTTTTGGCGAATGAATCACACTTAAACAACAAGTGTAGGGAAGGAGAGAGTTTGTTACTATTCTGACTCTTAAGTCAAAACTTTAAAAAGGTTCTGAATTATTGACAATATTATATATATTGATAATCATAGTTTTCTATACCACGGTTTCTGTTCGCTTCTCTATCTCTGTTTGAAGAAATAAAACGGAAAGTTAATAAACATATCTTTACGTGTCTTGACGTCAAATGAATTTCTCTGAAAAGCTTTCGTGCAATTTTAACCGTAAAAGATGACAGACTAGGAAAATGGCATAAAATATATGTCAAAGTAGTACGGGGACACGCCACTTTTTGTGTTATTTAATTTTAAGTTGTGTAAAGGCTGAATTAAAATGAATGCAAAATGTGCTGTCCTAAACTAAACACAGAGATTCGCTTCAGTAAAGGACAGATTGTGTTGTTTTTAACACCACAGTTTTAATGGTGTGACTTCCAAAACTTCCAAGTTCACGTTATTCATTTATAATATAATTTGTAAAGAAAACGTTTTAGACCCCCTGGTATAAATGCACACGGGGGGTGAAGGATGTGCAGATCTGTGGAGTTTTGCGGTGTGGCTCCGCTCATCAGCATGCACGTACATGCGTCCTTCATCAGAAATGCATTACCTGCACCTTTCAAACCTCTCGAAACTGGATCACTGCCATTTCATCTTTGAAACAACAACTTTGTATTTTTATAAAGGCATTCAAATGAAAGCTTGCTTGAGATGTTCTTATCTCGTTTCTAACGCTCCTCCTGAGCTAAAGTTGTTTTGATTAGAGGTGTGAGAATCAGATCTTCTGATCCCAATCCCAGGAGAGCTTTCAGTGGGACAAATTCATTAATACACACCGTCAGACTGACAGCTATTTCATCTCCTCCCGTCCCCGCGTCTTCCTCAGACAAAACGCACCCGATCCAGACAGAGTTCAAGAACAAAGGCACAACAAACTCACAGACAAGAGCCCCAGACAGAGAGGTTCTTAAACATGTGACGTCTACGACTCACGGGCAGCGCGTGTGATGCAGGGAAAGCTTGAATTCGCTCTTTCAGACTTTGGATCTGGCTTTCGAGCTGTTGTTTATCCTCACAGTTCTTCTCGAGCTCCGTCTCCCTCTGTTTTAGATCCTCACGGAGCTTCAGCAGTTGCTGGAGAAACGAGACGAAAGAAAACAGATGGCATTAAAACACATACCGAGGGATGATATTTAACAAGCAAGACGTTCCAGATCATCAGTATTACAGTAAGAAAATTCATCTTTGATGGAAGTTGGTGTCGCTTCATTAAAATGAACGTTGTGGATATCTGTAGGTACCTAGCAAGGAGGCATCTTCCCATATTGGTTCGAGATGGTTCTATCTCAGGTGGTATGATTATCTTGAATACGGCTTTATTTGGTTACCTCTGCCTCATAAAGACATTTCAACAGCACGCGGCTGATATGACAGATGTTCTCTGACCTCCGGAGGTGCCGCGCGACTTACATTCAGAAAATATCTGGACGGTGTGCATTTCAGTCAGAGATGAGTAAATAGATTTTGTGCCTTGAGGATGTTTGTCTCTCTGCGGCGGCTCAGGTGAAGGACTGATTAAATCCAAAGCTGGATACACACGGCAGCTCTGTGCCGCCAGAGGCCAATCTCTGTGTGTGCGCACAGAATCCGTTGAAATAAAACTGTATTTTCATGTTGCTTTATTCCCGAGCTTATAAATGCAACCGACCTGAACGATAAATCAACTTGCGTAGCTTATTAAGAAGCCGGATTTACAATAGGACGGATTAAAATATCCTGGAGACTTTGCAGTGAGATCTTTTGATCTCAGGCTGTATGGAACACTTGAGGTCCCGAACCGTTTGCAGTAACAGAATATGAAGAAATCAAGGGGTGCACCTTTTTGACCTGGGGCAATGTACTGAACTTTACGTGGAACCCCTGTGGGCCCCAATATAGGACATCATGAAGTACTTTTGTACTGGGTAGTTATAAGATCTCAGTTATAAGAACTATAGGCATTTTTCCATAATGGCAGAAATAGCTCTGAAATGTCTGCAACATGTGCTGCATTCAAAAATGTGAACTACCGGAGGATGCTGTGACTCCATCTGTGTCTATTTTGTCTGTCGCAGGATTTGCAGTAACAAAGATGCTAAATCTCGTTCGACAACATCAAGTCTTTCACAAAAACACAACACGCAGACTTTGTATGCTTCTGTATGCTTATGTCTTGTAAAACTCTGAAATTCTGTTCAGTGGCATGTCCACAGCTATGCAAAACTAATGATAACTGTTTTTAAGTATGTTGTAAATAAATGTTTTTTACTGAACATCACATTTAAAACCAAACTGTAGTCAAGACAAGTCAGGTTTATTTATATTGTGCTTTTTACAAAGCATCTTTACATGAAAAAAGAAAACACAGAAGAGGTCAATTTGTGTAAAGTGTACAAACGGAGAAAACCATCCTAATAAAAGCAATGTCTCCATTGATGAATAAATGGAGGATAAAAAATTGGGAGAAACCAGACTCACCCGGGAGGTCCAGTTCTACTCTGATGCATTACAGCTGCAGTCTGTGACTTCTGAGCAAATGTTACTTGAGTAAAAGTTTACTATTAACAGGGAGAGCCTATTTGTAGTGTCTGTTGAAAACAGTTTCCTATCAACTGGGGTTGTTTGATTAAGTAATAATAACTTTAAAAACATACATCTAACTAATACAACAAAAGACAATAAAAACATGATTTTTGAAAAAGATTTAAATCATCACTAGAAGTTTATGTTGTAATAGTTCTTACTTAGAAGTAGAACCAAAATACTAAAGAGACATTACATAAAAAAGTTGATGCTCCTTGTCCAAATTAAAGAAAGAAAATGAACCTTTTTTTAAATTTTGCCACAATATTAGTTTAATCATAATATATTCAAGCCGAGACATAAATACTTAGTTTTGTATTAAAAAATAATTGTTGGTTTTCAGTTCCCAGCAAGCTTTGAGTGAGACTGCACTTGGAGAACAAGTTATTAAAATGATGTAATTTTTTGTGTTTTCCAGTAAAGGGAAAGAATTGAGTTTGTTCATTATCATCGTTCAGAAGAGACTTTTGTTATAGTTGCTATCTTAAAACGAATGAAACATTTAAGTCACATTCATGAAAAAGCTTCGAGTTTATAACTTTATACAAAATATGAAAGTTTTATATATAAAAATCGCGTTTGTTTAACAAAACATATATTTGGCAAGTTAATAATGGAGTTAAATAACAGCCACGGAAAACTTTTTTAATGAACTATGTATATGTACAGTATGTGTTTGGGTAAAATGATACTTTTTGTTTCATTCTGTGAACTACTAACAATATTTCTCCCAGATTTCAAATGAAAATATTGCTTTTATTTGCAGAAATTGAACTCTTTATATTCACTTTTAAGCAACACAACAGTAACATTTGTACATGTACTTAGGAAAAGTTCCAAAAATATTTTGTATATATGTATCTGTTTTCATGTGTCTTGTCATGCTGTCAGTCTTTTACATTGCTGTTGGATGACTTTATGTCACTCCTGAGGTTTCTCAACAGACGCTTGACTGGAATGACCACAACACACCTACAAATGCTGATTAAATGAAAATTTGGAATGTTCTCTTAACTTTCTCCGCGGCTGTGTATGCAACTAATGTACATTTTTTGGACAATGCAAAAACAGGACAATGCAACAGAGAAAGAGAGAAAAATAATGTGCACTTGTACCTCAGACATTATTGTTCTCATCATGTCCAAAACGTATTTATTGAAACTGAATTATGAAACTGATTATATAACATTTCAATGCACTACCCGAACAGCTCTCGAATTTGTTTACAATCCTCCCAAAAGTGCCTTGGCAAAATGCCCTGAATTGATAAAAAAGCAGATTTGTCATTGCTATCCGAACTCTGTTATGTGTGGTGATGTAACCTTTCTGTTTGTGTTCATGCAATGCTCCTCATGAATAAATGACAGCGAGGCTGAGTTTAACACAGAGCCGGAGCGCCTCTGCAGCCATGCCTGCCATTTGGAAACCATTCAGCTCTGGGAAATGACCTGCGCTGTTCACTCCTGCGACACAATAGGACGGCTTATTAGCAGGCTCATTGGTGATGGGTGAACGTGCCCTTGTTTCTAACTCGAACAAATGCCTCGGCGCGAAGCTCATATGTGGCCTGAGCAGGCGGCACGGAATCCATCTCACGCAACAGCAATGTTCAATACGCAGAAGTTCATTAGGGCTCATTAGCAGCACGTGAGCGACTTCAAAGGGAGACAAACGTCTCCTTCACGGCCTCATGACGGTCATATGGGAGGTCAAGGGCGAGTGTGGATGTAGCATCTGCGCACAGTGTTGCTATGAAACGAGAATATTACATATGTGGGTAACAAGGATTGTGCTTTTATATTTGAGCTTTTGACCCTAACAGATGGTAATATATATAAACAGAATCCATATAGAGACACATGAGCACAGACAGGAAGTTACTGAGTGGTGGGAGCTGCATGTCACAGTCCAACTGTGCAAAAACAAAATGGCAAAAGTAAATTATTCATGTTTATATTATATTTTATTCACCCTTTTTATATTGTAATCTTTTATTTAACCTTTTTCAGCTCATCTATGTTTTGTGAGTTTTTGTGATCTAAAAATCTACATCGATAAATCGCCTAAAATGTAAATGTAATGGTAAACAAAAGGCATTCTTTTCATCGCTAAAGAAAGACTGCAGATCCTTTGTGATACACGAGACAGCCTCTGCGTAGCACTTGAAAATGCGATCACTCAGGTCATGAGGACATTAATGCGCTAGGTGATGCTAAAAATGTGATAAAATGAACACGAATTCTCAGCTGAATACGCTTCCATAGGCTTTAGTTTGGTGAGAAGTTGTGCTTATCAGTTTCACACACTTACTGTAAACACAAGCAGTTTTCCATCAATACTGCATGCATCAAATACATTTACAGGAAACCTGCAAGATGTGTGAAAGATGAGATAATCATTGCAATTGCTCTGGGGGTTTGTTTTGTATTTAGTATTGTTATGTAGTTTATATATTACTTTTCTCATTTCCAGGGTTGTAATCATGGGCCAGTTGCATTAACATAGCCACTAAGTTAAGACTGCGTCTTAAAAGCTACTCTCACAGACTAGCAGTTCCTTAGAACGAATCAGTTTTCCGTAAGATCAAACTACCTTTTTATTTCCTGAAGTTTTGAAATAATGAGTTTACTAACTTGCAAGACTGGTCTAAGCAGTGGATGCAACCGGCCACATATCCTTAACCTGAAAGTAAACTTTTTAGGTGATCTTAAAAATAAACATTTAGCAAACGTGAAAGCCAGACATTGCAAAGCACATTTTCTTCCATGTTATTTCGAGATTTTGTCCATTACAGCTGCGACAGTGAGTTGCAATGGATTCTATAATATGAACATTTTTATGTGGACAGTGTGACAAAGAAATGCGGCAAAATTGTCTGAATAAAAGCTGAATCCAGCCTTGAAAGTGGAGTAGTTTGATTCCCTTCAGTTACATTAGATCCACTGAAATCTGGACCAATTCACATCAAAATATTATCGTTACAGGATGTCAAGCAGTTGGCAGTTCCTCTTAAAACCGAGAATCTTTCTCAAATTCCTACATGTCTACAGAACGCATACACACAGCCCCTGAGTGTTTAACCAGCAGGCCAATGCGCTTATGCAGATTTTTCTCCTTTTCACACAGACGCTTGTTAAGTTGATGCACGGCATGTACTGGAAAACAAATCCTTTTCAAAACTCACAGCACTGAAAAACAGAAGCTGGCTACGGGAGATTGTTCTAAAAGTAGTTACACTGCACCAGGGACGATTAACTAACGTTTGATAAAGTGGAGGAAAGAGCTTGATGGGTGGGAGATATCAAGAATTCAATTTTCAACAGTTGCCCATGTGGGCCGCCGAAACGTTCATTCTGTCTTTACGCCTTCCGTGTTTACTATTGTGTGATTGATGACCCTCTGTTAAACTGCTCGAAAAAACTCTCACGCAAAACAACACCACATTCACCGAGTCGAGAACAGCAGGTGCGCGAGACTGTAAGACGAGTGAGTGTTTACAAATCGCACCACGCTGGTCATAAACCAACAGCCTTTCGGGTACCGAGCAGGATCTTTAACTACCGCGGCACGGCGCCTCCCACAGGTGAGTGCCTGTGCGTTATGCTTCGCTTGGCGTGTGCGTGTGTACCTTCTGCATGCCCTGCAGTGCTTGCTGCAGGAAGCTGAGCTGCTGCTGGCGGGTGGCGTCCTCCTCGCTGCGATGGGGCTGCGCTTTACCCTGCTCCTGTTTCAACAGCTCCACCTCGTTCCTGTAGGCGTCCAGCTGACACCGCAGACTGTCGTTCTCTTCTTTCAAAGCCTCCACCTGAGCCAGCGGTCCTGGGAGAAGGAAGGGAGAGATGAAAAATGACCATCGGGAAAAAGAAATAAGCAGACGGAGACGTGTGATTGAGGAAGGCAGAGGTGAAAAAGGAGGAGGAAAATAAGAAAGAGGCGTGTGCGTAGTAGCGACTGCGTGCCGGGTGTCAGGCGGGCTGCACGTTTCACAACCATAATGTGCATCTTTATAAAACCATACAGCTTGGAAATACGTTGAAACATTTATTTTAAAAGTGCCAGGTGAAATGTTCATGAGCCGCTTGGGCCTGTAAAGGGTGAAAGGAGGCGGCGTAAACAGGAAATAGCATATTCTTCAAAAGCTGCATGCTAAAATCCGTTGATGTACTGAGATAAAAGGGCTCTTGGTGCCGCCGCTGGATTCCTTGTGATTTCAGAGGCTGATTAGAGAGGATTAAATGCAGAGAACTGTATTACTTAATGCTTGACTTAATGTACCGTGGGCATTGTTATCAAATGGCTGTAATTAAAATGGCCATAAAAGGGTTCGTCACACAGAGGCATTCCGTCATTCAGCCGGCTTTAAACCACCAGAAGATCAGAGACGCCACCTCTGCTTCTGGTCTAGCGGGAGAAGATAAAGGGATTATGCTGAGAGCCGTGTCCATCTCAGATTGGGCCGGGGGGAGACGCACGGCTGGGTGTCTGCTCGGACATCTGATAAATGATTTTTGCTAATGTAGTGAAGGAGAAGAGGATGGCAGGCTGAGTGACACAGGAAGATAAGAGTTGAATGTTGGGAGTTCTGCAAGGAAACATCTCATCGTCCCCAGCCTCACTTTGGTGAAATATTAGCTCTGTTCTAAAAGCAACCCAGAATGCATTTTTAGGTACCATTAAACATACTTAGAAGCAAAGATTGTAAAAGAAATGCTGAGATCTGCTATTTTACCCCGAAAGTGTGTGTGTGTGTGTGTGTGTGTGTGTGTGTTTATTACTTCAATGAGAAATATATGCATAAATGCTGCATTCGACATCTCAAGACGCATAGATGTTGTCAGACATTTTGGAACTGTCCACATTTAGGGTTGCTAATGTCAATATCCAAAATTACAAAATAAAAAATGGGCCAACCTTCCACAGGCGAAAACTATTTTATTAAGCATTACTCAATTTATGGAGTACCCATAGTGCCACTTCCGATGGTTTCAGATCATCGCAATTATTGCACATCTCTATAGAAGACACCAGGGGGAGCTGTAGTGCCTGCATATTTAAGTGTATATATTGTAACTAAAGTATGGCAATACTGGTAAAATGTACCACCACAACACCAATTTAAAAAAATTTAAACGCATATACCATAAAAATAACCTGCAGTACAATTTAATATTATTAACGCTTATCTCAGTGTGAAAACCCGCCTACCAAAATTGAATTAACAGAAGTAACATTTCACTGTAATCTTGCAAGTGAGAAAAAAAACTGACAAGAAGCTTTTCTATGACTGACAGCATTTTACTGGTGGCTTCAATTCACCCCTGTTCAATTTGCTCAAGTATTTGGCGGTTGTATTATCGACATGTAAAAGCCGACACGTTGAATATAAGATGACCCAAAAATGAATGAGAATTAAATGTCAAAGCCCTAAAACTGACAATTAATCGTCATAATCAAGTCAGTGAAAGGTTGCGGCATCTAGTGGTGAACTTGAGTATTGCAACCAATGGCTCACTCCACAGACTCCCTTTTGAAGCACTTGGGCAGCTGGAACAGAACTAAGATGTCGTTGCGTTTTTGCTTCTTTGCCGAAGGAGAAAACCTATTTACGAAGCGTGCTGTGTAGAGCACTCTGCCCATTTAGGGCTACTGTAGAAACAACATGATGAATTCTATGCAAGGGGATCTGTGGTGTATGTATGTAGATAGAAACCGCTCATTCTAAGGTAATAAAAACATACCGCTTCATTATGCAAGGTCTTTATACCCCTCTGGACACATAGTGTATGTATATTATATTGCTTTTCTGTCAATAGATCCTCCAAAAAATATACATTGGACCTTTAAGATTGACATCTTATGAAGAAAATCCTTCAACTATGAACCTGCAAAAAAAAAGAGTTCCCCAATTCCACAGGAAAACCGGAAACTTGACAAACACTGCTTCACTGACCGGTTTGGACCATTTTAATATGGTGGAAAACCTACATATAGCGGCCCACAAAAACAGCCGCTAATGTGGCATCTATGTATATATATCTATGGTTATTCGAGTATTGTATATTTGGCAGCATGCTAATGTCAAGCACCCCTCAATCTCAAGTGCACTGTGAAGATATATTATTATGGCACACAATTGCTGCCAATGCAGCAAAACTAGAATTGAAAACAGAGCTACAAATTATAAGCCAAGCCACCGATTCAACTCATTAGAAACTAGTGATAGAGAGAAGGAGACAGAGAGAGAAATAGATAGATAGTCAGAGAGGAGTTTTTATTGACTGGCTCATCTCATCAAGACGTTGCCCTGAGAGACCGTCCGACCCCGCATTCTCACTCCACACTGTATCTAATGTCAGAGGACACTGGCCAGTTATAATGGATTAACACAAGAGAGAGAGAGAAAGCAAACAGAATGGGCTTGCATTGAGGATAGAGATGTTCTTACTCCACATCTGCAGGTATCCAGTGGCTATGAGAACAGTTAATATGACTTAAAATCATGAGACGGAGATAAAATCATAACCACCTCTCTCTCTTTACTCTTTACAGAGGCTGCTTATCTATAAGGAAGCAAATATTAGTTTTTCATAACCAAGGACGGCGTTGAGTTAACCCCTTCATTAACCGAGTGGATCCCCGACCCTTTCCAAACTCATGACATGCTTTCAATGATATCTGACAAGCCACTGACAGTGATGGTTATCATTGTTTTCTAATAACGTAGGTCGCACGTGAGAAGGCGAGTGAAGCAAACCAGGTAAATGTATGATCATATTTGCATACATTTGCATGTTAATGAAGGCATCTGTCACATCTGAGAAATACTTACATTCAAATCTAGTGGGTTGGAAGCTCACGAAAGCGACTCGCACGTCAAACTGACTGTGAACAGGGTGTGCGAGTATTTACAGTACGTATGTGTTTTAATAGCTGAGGGCGCCAGACAAGACACCTGTGACACAGCACAGTGATCATTTCACGCTATTCTCCCTGTTGAGCGGTTATGGTCCAGGTTGTCTAATAGCACCTTTGTGACAAGCTGAACCTGAAATGAGCTGGAAGAACAGCTGGCAGACTCCCGCTCAGATCTGTACCACCACATTTAGGAAACCACAGGGGCTTATAAGAATAGTAATACAGAAATGACATGTTTCCCCGTGATGGAATCCACCTCTGACACTGATTTGATTTCATTTGCTCGAAGTGCAATCGCTCCCTCGTGTGCACTGCCACTAGAAAAGTACACGTTGGTGTTGGACCTTTCTGTTTGCACACACGAGTCTGGTGGTTTGACACATTGATCAAGTAGAATCCGGCTTCAGACAGTTAAGGGAATGGTTCGTCGGAAAATGACATTTTAATTTAGTTACCAGAGGTATTTAACTTGCTTTCTTCAGTTGAACACAAACAAATAATTTTAGATCAAAGTGGCATCATGTTATCTTCTTATGCTGCAGTAACATTACAACGTTTGTTCCATTAAAGTCAAGGTTTACCCAAAAATGATGCTGATGTATGCTATTATTAACCTGTATGACTTTCTTTCTTCTGCAGAACACAAAAGAAGATATTTTGAAGAATGTCGGTAACCGAACAACGGCGGTACCCGCTGACTTTGGTATTGGTTTTGTGTCCGTACAAAAGGAGCGAACGGGTACTGTCATTGTTCGGTTACCAACATTCTTCTAAATATCTTTTATGTACAGCAGAAAGAAACCTATACAGGTTTAAAATGACAAAAGAGTAAGTAAATGATGACATAATTTGCATTTTTGAGTGGACTATCCCTTTAACTTCTATTTATACACATACAAATGCGTTCGACCGGAAAGGTTTGGTGCACTCTGACCTGAAAATTACGGTAACGTGAATACGTGTGACCATGTTGTGAAAGACCGTCTCAGTTGGATGATGGGCAAGTAATAACACTTGCACAAACCAATAGTGTTTTAAAGCTTTAAAATAAAACAAAATAAACCATAACAGTGGAAACACGTCCGAATCCACGCTGACAGTATGGCATTTTATAGAAGTTGAAATGCTCTGTCAAATGACTCAAGTGTGTTAATAAATGTCTACTGGGGTAAAATGATACATTTGTGAGATAAAATGATCAATATTTGGACCTTTTTGAAATGACCAAGCGGTATGTTCAAACACTGATAATAATAATAACTTTGAGACAATATTCACTTAACTAGTCACTAGTTGAGTCAGAGAATATCATAATGACATTTTTAAAATGATATAATTTAACAAATAAATAAGATAATATAATTGGTTAACACTTCAGTATAGGGGGCAATTCTCACTATTAACTAGATGTTATTAACATGCGTATTATTGGCTGTTTATTAGTACATCTAAAGCACATATTCTGCCTGACCATATATATATAATACCTAAACAACTACCTTACTAACTATTAATAAGCAACAAATTAAGAGTTTATTGGGGAAAAAGTCATAGTTAATGGTTTGTTAATAGGGAAAATTTCCCCCTATACTGAAGTGTGACCTATAATGATAAAATATACTTATTTGTTTAGGTTTGACTGAACTATTCTTTTACAAACAGCCATTTGTTATTATTAAAGAGACACTGTAATGCACATTATGGCACGGTAGGGACACAAGTCCCACTTAACAGCCAACAGCCCGTTTGCCTTCTCTACAATGTGTGTGTGTGCTGGACTGTATTTGGGAGTTGTGCAACATGACTGGAAATAACTGCCGGTGGCGTTGGAAACATGACCATGAGTGACCAGACTTGCCTTAAGGAGACTTTTGCTTTATTCCCAACTTATTCCTCAACCTGTCAAATTTAAAGGGTCACGTGACTATGAGTAGTCTGAGCTATTGTAACTTGCTGGCTTTTGAAAAAAAGAGCTGCATTATGAACAATTCATGGCTAAATTGTATCCTCTTAAAAGTAAAAACGTAAAGAGGTTTGACCAAAGTGTTCTCGCAGGTGCTGGAAATTCTACGATCCTCATTAATTCGGGAGAGGATGTTTATTGAATGAAAAAAATCTGATAAGAGTGCCAATTACTCAGTCTGAGCGGACGTACTGTGACATGGGTCATTAAGCAGTCAAACCTCTTCTGGAAGGTGAATTTCTGAATTCTCTTCATTTATATAGTGAACATTAGCTGGTTATTGCTTTTTACCCTGAAAGTCTAAAGCACGATGAGATCCCGAGAAAGAGGTTCTTGTTAAACTGACAAAAACTATTGGGTCTGTATGCAGTGATGGCTCTTTAAGAGAAAGAACAGCTTGTAAGGCTTTGGTAAAAATGTCCATCTTGCACTTTTGGGTTCACGCGCTGTCTGCCAATCTTACAGGAGGTGTACCTGAGTCATCAGAGTCTTTGCTTTCAGGAGCGTCTTCCATGTCATCATCTGACATCTCCATTTCCTCCTCTCTCCGGATTCCCATCAGCTCTTCGTTGTGGATGTTCCTGATCTCCTGGGGATGAGAGAAAGGGTATATTTAATCACATGTGATACCTTCTTACGCACAATATATATGATCTTCAAAGAACATCTCAAGTGCTATGGGTTTCCATGCTCCAGTGTTGATGCAGGGAGACATCCGATTGGCTCTCTATCAATGCGCATGACAAGTGAACAAACATTGCATATAGACCTTTAATGGAACGATATAACTGCACAGCCACCACAGATCTGCAGGGCTGCGCGGGGCACATGCAGCAGATGTCTGGGCACGGGCGCTGCCCTGTTGGTGGTCCTGATGGGGGATCTCTACGGCTAATGAGGCATGCGCGCAGCATAGGGACGTCAGTGTGCACAGAAACAACACGACAGCCACAGGGAGAAAGACACTAACTCCCCGACAACAAACATAAAGCCCGCCGTAAACATGACCATCTGTCAAGCGCATCCACCCACAATCTCAACGAAATTAAAGAGGTCTGACAGGTAGCGCAAAAGCAAACAGGCCCATCTGGCCAATGAGGAGAGAGATGATACTGGCAAGCACAAAAACGCAACTGGCTTCGTTTGAAGTCGCCTAGTTTAGCTTCGTCTTTAACAAAGGAAGCCTTGGTGACCGCCACATAATCGACTGTGATTTAATTCAGGTAGTCTTGGCAACTGCAAATAGCTACCAGGTGGACCGATCTGGAATGGCAATGAGCCCCATAGACCTGCTATACCGACTGCATGTGACAGTGTCAAAACCACCACTTACCAAAGCTTTGTTTACTCGGCTAAACTTGCACTAGAGTTCAAGAGAATGAAGATGAAAATCCTCTAAGTTCCGCTAAGCCCGAACGTGGCTCTGGGTCAAGCGCTCGAGCGAAACCAGCATCTTACCGTCAGTTTTATGAGAGAGGTCCCAACAGCTCCAAGGGTGAGTGAGGCAGAGTAAACAACTCTTTTTTTATTGTTGTTTGATATTTTTGAAGCTTTTCCTCCTTTTTTATGAATTAGAGGATAGTGGAGAGAGACAGGAAGTGATTGGGAGGAGAGAAGGGAGTAGGATTGGGAAAGGACGCCGAGCCTGGACTGGAACTTGGGTCTCCCAGGACACAGTTGTGCCATTTGTCAGGCTCCGACAAGAGTAAACAGCTTTTAAATCGAGCGTTACCCGCTACCTACATCCTGTCACCTCGTGCAGATCTAACACTCAACTAACCACGTTTCAGGTGTTCTGACGCAAGCTTTAACCACAGCGATAAAGGTTCAAACTCTGCTAATGTGCCCCTTCAAAACATCACTGCATTGTCAAACATTCAGAGACTTTGAAGGCTGATTCTTTTCAATACATAATGTAAAAGGTGAGAGAAGCCTCCTAACTCTCTTCACCTCTCAAATGAGGTTGCGTACCTCTGTGACAGCACCGAGAGGCTTCTTGTCACAGCCACAGAAAAGCTGCTAGCACAATGCCAGACCGGGAGCCAGAGGAGAATCATATTTCAGGGTAAATGTATTCAACTTAAGTCAGAACAAAAGGCTAAAGGGGGAAATGGGGCAACGGAATCTAGGAAGTGAGATTTTTGGAACTGATTCTGTCTTGTTAGCGTTGTTATTGCATGCTCATTCCCGGAATCAGATAAGGGAAGGGAATTGAGGGAAGCTCAATAAAAGGGAGTGCTCAATAAAGATGCAATTACGGCACCATTAATAAAGTCCTTTCACGGCTGAGGAACAGGGTAAGTGCTCATGGAACTCTTATATGTAACCGTTTCATTTGGAGACAAAAGTAATAAAATGACAAATATAATTTTACAACCAGGGGCTTTGTGAAAAGTATTCAACTAGTTTACAAAATTAACGAAACACTGATGGGCTGTAATATCAAATTGCTTTAATGTGCTTCACAATGACCCGAACGACCTAGAAATCCTGTCTGTCGGCTCACTAAACAAAAATAAGCCTTTATACTCAAAATAAAGGAAATCACAACTTCAAGATTACAATTCTAAAGTCGGTTTTGGGGAGATGGAGCAATTCATATTTGAAACACCTACCTTAACCAACGATGAGTCTCATTCGGCATTTACCTGCATCTTATTACAGTTCCAATGGCTTAGAGTCAACATGACACTCACAATCCATTACACTTTCATAATGCAATATTTCAGCATGAAAGAGAATATTAAATTGAGAAAACGAACAGTAGGAATATCCTGTATTTATGAATTAAAGGGATACTCCACCCAAAAATGAAAATCATGAATTACTCAACCTCAAGTTGTTCAAAATCTGTATACATTTATTTGTTCTGTTGGACACAAAGACGGATATTTGGGAGAATGTTAGCAACTGAGATTTCTGGGGAACCATCGACTACCATTAAATGTTGCCCCAGAACGGTTTGATTTCATAAAGTCTTCAAACTATCTTCTTTTTTATAAAACAGAAAAAAGATACAATCATTTATGGTAATAATGGTAGTCAATGGTGCCCATGAAATCTCAGTTGCTAACATTCTTCCAAAACATTTTCTCTGTGTTCAACCAAAGAAATACAACAACTTTGAGTAAATTATGTGACACCAGAACATCTCCAGTAAAAATGAAGAGCTTTATGAAAAATTGAGTTATTTCATTTTGGAACCAAACTCTTCAAATATTGACCATTCTGTGTTCTATCATTTCCTGCATGAGAGATTTATGATTACCTGCCGGTTGTCTGTGAACCGCTGAAATCTCAGGTAGAATTAGGTTCAAAGAGCTCAGCATTTATCCTATTACACTCGCCTACATTTAACATTCAACCTGACACAATGCACATTGACTTCATTACAGTCGGGTGGGCTTGCAGGGAGGGGACAATGGACACAGCATAAAGCCTTTACACTAACATTTCTGATGAAGCATGAACACATTCAGTGTAAGAAATGAAAACACCCACCTCGGCTTGCTTCCGCCACATGTCCAGGTTCTTGCGTTGGGCTTTGGAGAAATGGTCCCATGCCTTTTGTTTGGAAGAAGCGGAGAATACAGACACAATCTGCTCAACTGTGGCAGGGGATGCAGGGGCCAGTATGGGCGTCCAAAGAAAGAAAGAGAGAGAGGGGCGATTGGGAAGGTGCAGAGGAGTGAAAAAATTTGTGTCAGCTTTGAAGGAAGTGATGTTTTTTCCCCTACCCCCCCTCTATACAGCACAAACACTGAGCTGGGGTCACTTGTGTACTGTAGATACAGGGATGTGTCTCTTCTTGAAAATCAAGTGCAACCTCTTTAGATCAAACAGTAGCAGAGTGAATTCTTTATCCTAATCTTAGACCAACTTTCCATGTGTTTTTATGTGTGTCACCTCACCTCCATCGACTCCAAAGGACCATTGACGGATCTCCTTTTGAAAGCATGTGTGTTGTGGAAGTCTAATGAGATGAATGGTTCATCTACGACAGGTTGAGCTCATTACTTGTTACTGTGTATAGATAAGAGAGGATGTCTCCCTAATGTAAAACGTGATGGGGCAGTCAATCATTTTATTTTGAGGGGTGGAGTGAGTGCTTGGGATGTTAGAGGTACCCAGCATTATTCTCCTGTTAGAATGGAAGACACAGAACTAAATAAAACGCTAAAATACAAAGTGGGGCTCTGATATAGATTATAATTATAAATGACAGAGAATTTATTCCCAGAATGCATTGCATTCTAGCTGGTGGATAACTTTAAAGGAAATGCTGAATATATATCGTTTTAATTTGAATCCAATTACATCTCGAAAGACTGCTCACTATGTTTTTAAATAAAGTTATACCGTTATGTGGACTAGAGCAGTGGTTCTCAAACTGGGGGGGCAAGATGTATCCAGGGAGGGCCAGAGATGTTGTGGTATTATTTGAAATATCAAATTGATCATACATTTTATGAGATCAAACATCAGAAAAATAAAACCCCCAACCAAAAGTACTTGATTTTCCAGCATTGTATAACAGAATTAGTTTTAGGTTTAATTCAAATTCTAAGTTTAAGATGACACGTTTTATTTGGGGGGGCTGCAAAGCGGGGCCTTACAACCAAATAGTTTGAGAGTTCTTCTCACCCCAAATAAGAAAAAACAGGCATGAAACCCAAAAAGTCTGACTTAATGACATTGGGGTCTCTGAAGAACAAACCGTGTTTCTCTCTTGAGGTGTTTCTCAATTATGGTGCGTTTTCAAACCACTACTGGTGTTTCTCAATCGATTTAATTGATGAGCAAAGAAATAAGAGGGCAAGAGAGAAACAGAGAAATCTGTCAGGCCTTTTAACTAGCTGGTCTCATAACTAGGTTCTTTGGGAGAATCACATTTCAAAGACATTTCATAAATCCCAGACAAAGCATCTGTGTATTAAAATCAAACGGTCTAGTGTCTGGGAAATGACATCAAAGCATCCATCAGCTTAAGTGATGTGATAGCGAGACTGAAGAGACAAAAACATATGGTGCCAACAGCTTGATGGATACATGACATCATTACTAATAGTACGGTCTGGGACCTATGCAGAACAACTCAAAGAACCATTTTCTTTCTCACTTTCTTCCTCCCACTCTCGCTCAGAATGAGTTAATAAACCCCGGGGAGTAAGGGAGGCTGCTAAACATCTGTCTGTGCCAAAGCCATGCTTGAGAGAGAGGGAGGCTGGATCAATGCTGACTTCAGCATCCTTTAATTTGATGGAGGAGATCGATGGCAAAGCCAGGGGGAGAGCATGTGCTCGAGTGCACAACAGTCTCAGTTTTTGCATGTTCACTAATATCAATTTGATAGAAAACTAGAGTTTGGCACCCAATGTGCAAATGTGTTTAGCTGTACAGCTGGATCTCACAAAACAATCGAGTTTGAGGGGATCTTGCTGAGCAAGATGGTTCAGTGCAAACATGTATTTCTTGCATGGTATTTTTGTCTTGTTTTCCAGTACAGATATCTAAAATTCTTAAATGAAGATAAAGAATAAAGATGTTTAGACTTGTTTTTCCCCCAAAAAAATGATCTGGCAGTGGATAAGAAAACCTTAATGAATGAATTCAATAAACTTAATTCAAGTTTATTTTTTCCAACCCCACTAGCAGATATTTTTGAAAAGCTTCACAAACAAGATTTTTATAGATATTTGTGTTGGAAAACAATACAAAAATACTAAGTAATAAAAATATTTGTGTGCAGTGTTTCCGTCTTATATTTCCTCAAATATTTAATTAATAAAAAGGGAACAGACAACTCTTAGCTTTCTTGACTTTCTCTGGATTTATTTTGCTCCTGATTTCTAGACAAATATGAATTTAAAAAATGTTCCTCAAAATTACATTATACATAAAAAAATCTGTAAAAATAACTGTATTGTTGTACTGTATGATAAACAAGGCCATGTTTTCACTATTAAATAGTGTACACAAGACACCCAGAACTCCCATGTCACCGCACTGCAACCACCTGCAGCTCTTCCTCCTGTACAGCAAGCTTTTCTCTCTACATTGTATTTCACTGTGTTCTGTCTGCTCTGATAAGACTGTCACAATGCTTTCTCTCCTCCACTGTTTGGCCACACGCGTGTGCCATCACCAAAAACCTGACATTACTATAGTGCCAGATATTTATTGGCGTTCTTGACAGAATCCTACCAAAGTCTTCTGTCTGGTGCCTGCAGATAAAAGGGTGAAGGGTGTTAAATACCCGGGGAGGCAACCGGAAGGTCATTCTAAGGCGACGTGACCTTTCCGATGAAACATCTGTGAAAGCAGGCAGGTATTTTTGCTGATGTATGATAACTTTGACTGACAGCCCGTCTGAGCTCGGTAACAAATCGGTATTGTCACGATTTTCCGAGCGCACGTTCTGAACCCATTAGAATAACCTGACAGGTTTCTAAAGAAACAAACAGAACAGACACATTCTGGCAGGTGAAGCTCGTATCTCGGGGAAGGTGATGTTTTGTCTTATGAAAACAATAACACACCCGTGACTTTAACCTGCCACTAGAGAGGAGATGTATTGGTAAATATGCATGGGTCTGTTGTTGGCTGCCCTTCAGGGTTTTTCATCTCTGCATGACATCAGGATGGGTGCCGCTAAAGACATGACATAAATCAATCCCTTTGTTTTCCATAGTGGTGACTGTGAGGGGGATACCTGGAGAGATGTTGAAGGAGACTTACCATTCCATTGAATTCAGGTAGCATTATGACATATCATATTTTTATACATAAACTCTAAAACCAAGCAGTAATAAGCACATCCGATTATATCTGTAGAAGTCTGTAGAAGAGGTGTAGCACTTGTTACAAAGCCTGTCTATATAATGCATTATACTACATTCAATACATATTATAATAAACCCTTCTTCAATAATGGTGACACGGTAACATAATATCAATGTACGTAATACATTATAACACTTACCTACCCATGCTTATACACTTTAAGCATTTAATGCATTAAAACATCTTCAAAATGCCTAATTTCCTGTGTGACATCTCATGTTATCATTTGTTATCACGTGGCTCTCTGGAAAACCTTAGATTGGTCAGTATGACATTATTTGGTCAAATGCAAGGTTGCCAGATCTTCCCAACAACCTACCAAAACTAGCCCTATTACCTCAGCCTAAATACCCAAACATTAAAATGTCCCTCTCAAACCTTAAATACATTTCCAGTCACTGTTACTCTAATTATACACTACATTACTTTCCTTCGAAAATCACTATTAATCAAAAACAAACCATAAACATATTACAGTATCATATTTGTCCTACACTACCAGTCAAAAGTTTGGAAACTTTTCACTTACATGTTTCCAATAGGCCAATTCAAAAAATCTTTTCATCTCAAAATGTATGCTTAAATGTTTAATGTTACTCTTGAACACGACACAATATAACCGTGCCAATATACAGAGTGTATTTCTTTCAGTATTCTTTAAAAAGCTTCCATGGGTTAAGACCTCAAAAAGCTGATGATAAAATACCCCGAGAAGGAATTTACAAATTCTAGTCAAAGGGTGGCCACTTTGAAGATGCTAAAATATTACATGGTTTTGATTTATTCTAGATGCTTCAATTTGCAACATAATTCGCACGGTTACACTACTCTTCAGTTCTGATGAATATACTTCAATTTAAAGCGGTTTAAAAATAAAAATAAAGGGTGTTTCCAAACTTTTGACTGGTAGTGTGCATTACAAATGACAAACAAAATCTAACCACCGTTTCCCTGCAGAAAAAAAAATATGGCAACAGAGTAAAATAACATCAATTCTGCAGGAAACCCACGAACCTGGCAACCCGAGTCAAATGTGCCTACAGTGCCTGCTAAACGGTATAATTGACCGTTACCCTAAATACGGTACATTGCCATGCTAGTTTCATCTCTCTCATCTCTCCCTATCACATAGCGACATCATTTGAACTGAAACTGAGTAACGTACATATATTTTTAGAAATCAACTCTTTTAGGGTGATAATAGATAAGTTTTTTTAATAATTTCTTTTTAAATTCATTTACAAGTCATTAAGAATACCTCAATAATGCACTATATATACAGGCTTTCTAAAAAGTGTTTTCTGCACATGTTTTGTGTGTGTAAAGGGTACGTGCATGTTTAATAAATGTTTGACTAAAAGCTTGTTGTTTTAACCATCAGTCGATCACTTAAACCTGAAAATCTTGTTACTGCATGTGGTTACTTACTTTTAATCTATGATGCGTCATCAGGTCCAGACTCTAAGTTGTTAATAAAACATAATGATGGTTTCTCTTCTAAACATTGCTTGATATATTCAAAATGACCGGTCTGCTGGTGTGCAGTAATGTGGTTAAAATACTCTACCTGCTTCTGCATTCAGGTGTGGGAGAGACGTCTGCAGGACTTACCTTCAGTCCGCACTGATCTCCCATCAAAGCATTACACTACTATAGCACAAACCGGGTTAAGGTGTAAAATAGCTGACGGCATAGTGGGGAAAGTGGTTCTGCTAGTGACATTGAAACTTCCATTTTCTCATCGACAGTCAACTTTGTGGCATTCAAAAGTTGAGCTTTCTAAATCAACATTTCAGAATAACTCCTGTTGTTTTCGACTAAAGGGTAAGTACACGGTACACGTATCTTATTTTTAACTTTCATCAACAGATGCATATTTATGCAAAGTTTTTGTTTGAAGAAACACATTTTAAGGTGTGATCTTCAGTTATGTGACCTTTCAAGACGGCAATACTGTTTAAATGAAAAAGCACAGACTGGAATCTTTATTGGATTTGTTGTTTAAAGTTTACTCTTAATACCCACAAATCCCTGAGAAACTTGAATGACACATGAAATGTATCTGACTGTGTGTGTGCGGTAGTTGAGTTTCTCTGGGCATTGGATCAATCAAGCACAGAGTACTGCTGCATCAGGCATCCAATCAAGACGGCAGGAAGTGAAGTGTAATCATGCAACTGCCAACAGCATCCATTTGCTGAACGCTGCCATTGTATCTGATAGTATAAGAATCTATAGTGTACATGTATATGATGGAGAATGACTGTCTACAAAAAACATAATGAGCTACCTACCAAGACAGCATTTGTAGGCGTCATATGTGACGTTAAATTGTCTGTAAACACGACTTAATACAACATTCCGAATAAGTGTGATGCCTAGAAATGCTGTTTACATAGGCAGATCACTAGATCTCAAAACAAAACCAACTTCAGCAACTCACATTGCACTAGAATCCCAGAAAGGGCGTGCTTGAACTTCTCCTTGGCTTCTTCCATTTCCTTCTCATGGGCGGCCTTCTCGCTCATCAGTCTGCGAATGTGGCTGTTGGAGGACTGGATCATTGAATAGAAGTTGTTGGCGTTCCTACGGTTAACCTCCCCTCGTTCCACCCAGGTCAACAGGACACGGACCGCCTCGGGAAATTTGGAGTCGTCTGATTGGACAAAAGGAGAAACGGTGGGGTAGAAACAGATGGTGGGAAGGGTGCTGAGTACAATGTTGGAGAGAAACACTTCTCATCTGGGACCCTCTAGCGTCAAAACTTGTTAGCGGAACATGTTTATTGGACCAAAAGAGAGTCGGCTCACTAGCAGAGCAGAAGACATTTAAGGGAGGACAACAGAACGGGGAATGACATCGATGGCGTACGACAATTAAACAATGTCAAGCATAACTAATATAATTTTCTTTAAAATGAGTCAATCTGGCATTGAAAATCGTTTAAGATACTCCGGTGTGCATGAGTGTTGGCAGGAGGCAATCGCTAAGAACTACAAAGATCGGGCATGTGTCTTTCGAATGGGAACAAAAGAAATAAATAAACAAACTGAAAACGACTGTAATAAATGCCACGGGGATTGTATGATTCTTTGTTGCCATTGTTTATTTAAAATCACTAAATTATAAAAGAAGAGGAAATGAACAGAAAGATATGATCTCCTGGCACAGCTTGGGGTTCTGCTGGTAAGCGGCTCGCTGCAATCTTTGGCTTTAACTGTACAGAGACATTGCTGCTTGTACGACAATGATTGCTGTTGTAAAAGACATAATAACAATTATTTTGGTCTTGTTGTTCTCATCCCACTGCTGCGCTCACATGCACAAACATGGTCATCTGTTGATGTCAGGATGAGAATGCACTGCTTTGATTTATTTACGGAAAGCCAACTCACATTAATAATCCATCAACCCTTTCTACACGGAATCAATGTGTCATGAATATGAAATCTGTTTAAATCAATAAACTGATTTGAAGCCTGTTAGGTCATGATTGGAAAATTGCAGATCAGCGACAAACACATATTAATAAAATATCTGTTTAATAGAGTATTCAGCAATTCCATGCATGCATTTCTAATGCACAAAAGTGCAAACAAAATTTTAACTGGGCATCACATGGTCAACATTTTCAGACACATTCTTTTCAGATGCATTCATTTGCCTCAAGACATCATTTAAGGGGCCATATAATGCACAATGCACATTTTGTTTTATATAATACTGGTTCTGAAGTTCAATTATCAAATCGATTAATCGTCATTCCAAAATGGCGGAGATACAATAGTTTAAAACTCTGGAATCTGAGGGTCCAAATACAATCTAAATATTAATAAAATTGCCTTTTAAGTTGCAAATCGGAGGTGCTGTAGCAGGCCATCCCATAACCTAATGATTTTTGCCATAAAAGAAAAATCTATAATTTTTACCCATACAATTTATTTTTGGCTTTCACTAAAAATGCTCCCATGCTACTTAAGACTAGTTTTGTGGTCCAAGGTCACATTTAATATGTGTGGGTGTTGTGTGTATATTTATATGTGTATACTGTATACATTTATATAACAAATATTTATGTAAACATGGTTTCCCGTACAGAGATTAGCTAAAACCGGGACTAGGCCTTAGCTAAACTGGGACACAAAAATGCCTTACAAACAAACATGACAGGTGTTCATCTTGAGACAAAACCACGGCACTGCTGTATTTTAAGATATGTCAGTGCAAGCAGTTTTCAGTTTAGACAGCTCTTTTTTAAGTCTAGACTAGTCTTAAGCTCTGTTAGGGAAACCAACCGATTATGGATAAGTATAGATACCATAAGTACAAATTGTGGTAAGGATAAACTGCTTTGTGAGTGTGTTAGTTAGCTAGCTATCTAGCTTCTTCAGAGTGACGCAGTCGCGAGGACAGCATCGTGATGGAGTGATAAAAACTGTCATTTAAGCCAGTTTAAAAAAAAGTGTAAGTAAACTTAAAGCATCAAGGTTAATTTAACCTCAACGATTCTTTCCAGAGGATTGAGATGCAGTCCCCAAACAGATGCATTGAATATCAAACTCAACGAGACAGCATTGAGAAACAGCTAGTCGAGAAACACACTACCGACTCTTCCGCAGGCACCACACTCATCTTGCGGTAAAAACAAAACAGCTAAACCACGACCCGTGTACTCTACCTTTCAGCTTCTCTCCTAGCTGACTGCATTCATGTTCAGAGTAATGAACGATGGGGGGTGGGGAGGGGGGCCGCAAACGATCTTCCTCTATCCTGCGACGGTGCCTCTCTTCCCGGGCCAGCAACCGCTGTCTGCACTCCCACTCGTACAGGTCGTCCCTGGCCTGAGCGAAATCTACGTGCAACCGGCCCGTGTCCTTCTTATCTGTGCTTGATCCCAGCCTGACTCTGTAACCTAGGAGAGGACAGGAGAGAACAACAGATGACACGGGTACAAAGGACTTGGAAATAAGAGTAAAGACTGAAAACTTTGAACACCAGAAGACCAAAAACGAATAATTTGAAATTCAACAACACAATGCTGAGTCACAATTGACACGAAAACAACGTCAATGACACATTCTCTCTGGTATTTATTCATTACTTCCAACTTGTTTATTGGCAGATTTGAGTAAAACCATGTTTTTTTGTTTATTACGTGTGAACTCTAAAAAGGCCCAAATGTTGCACCCAGACACGCAGTTGAGACATAAAACTCCAATGAGCACAGAAAAGGCCTGATGTCTGGAAATAATCCCCGCTTGTGATACGGCTGAATAAGAAAGCGATTTTGCTACATCAAGGTTTATACCTCAGCACAAATCATGCTGTCGGATGGAAAAGAATCTTGATAAATGACCACGTGTGACCTGATAGAGACTGGTGAACTCACTTCAGTGTGATTGGGCGAGTACACAAGAGTGAAAGCTGAAGAGTGTTTTTAAAAACGAATGTATATCCACAGATGGCTGTGTCAACAGAAATGAGAGAAAGAGCTTCACTGTTTACTTCCACCTCTCCATTTCTGCTTTATGGCCCCCAGACGGCGCTAAATATTTTATACGATGCGTTCCACGTTGGAAATGTGTGACGTTATTTATGGAAAGGCCTGCAGAGCCTGGGACACATGATATACGGGCGACTGCTCTGATCTCGGTCACTATCAAATGAGAGAGTAACACTCATAAAGGTTTAAATAATAGAAAAGGGTATTATTAGAGCGCCGGCACTTTAAATTTGCCTTCCGTGGCTGTACGTCCAAGTATTTGCATACAAAGACTGATTTAATATCAGGCAGGGCGGGTCACGTGACCGTGTCAAGGTGATTTCCGGGTCGCTTTATGATTGATATTCACGATTGTTTGAAGGGAGAAATGTATTCCTAAGCATCGGTGCTTGTCTTCTCGTTGACCTCTTTTGTCAGGCATTCTCGACGGCCACTGAAGTAATGCGAGCAAGCCCCGCCCACCTAATTAATTCTGCATCAATCATTCTTGAACTTGTGGACACGGAGCCCTCATTTCCATGAGATAAAAGGTTAAGTGAAATTCTTGTCAATTACACAGACAGGGACAGGAACACAAGGTTCTGCGTTTTTTCCAACGAGATTGTTTTTGTTAATATGTGGGCTTGCTTTTGTGTCAGTATATACCTGACAGGAATAGGGCTTTGTCCACCGTTTGCTCCTCTGCAAAGCGGATGTGACAGAAGTTCTTCTTGCTCTTGCGGATCGCAATGATACCTCCACACTGTTCAAACACTTCCACGATGAGCTGCTCTGTGGCGTTCTCCGGCAGACCCCCCACAAACACTGTCTTACATCCCGGGGGTCTCTCTCTGGTGGCAGGGGAAGGGAGGTCTTTGAAGAACAGAAGCACATAAGAAGAGGAAATTACCACAGAACATTTCAGAATCTCTTACATTGTTTTATCTTCATATTGATCCTTTTGTACTATCTGCAACTGCTCATTATGGACTCTGTTTGATATACTGTATAAAAGGACGAAACATGCAAAATCAATCACAGATTTTTCATGACCCTGACATTAAAATGATTTATTCTCCAATTATAATGTAAAACACTGGGGAACAACTTGAGGATCATTAAAACATGAATCGTGCTAAATCAAATCGATCAGGCTGGAACACATGAAACACAAGTTTAATCAATAACAGCATTGACAGTGTTTTAAACAGCAAAAACGTTTACATGATAGTCGTGTAGGAGATAAATGATAAATAGTTCTAAAGACTTGTTAACTACATTCAAATGTAGCCACATTAAAGGCATGGTCCCTCCAAAAACAAATTCTGTCATCATTTACTCACCCTCGTGTCATGGCAAATCTGCACGACTTTCTTTCTTGCGCAGAACACAAAAGAAGATATTTCGAAGAATGTTGTTAACTGCCCCCCCATTGACTTGCATTGGTTTTGGGTCCATACAAAAGAAGTGAATGGGGGGGTTCAGTTACCAGCTTTCTTCAAAATATCTTCTTTTGTGTTTTGAGGAAGAAGGAAAGTCATACAGGTTTGAGATGACAAGAGAGTAAAGGATGACAGAATTTTCATTTTTGGGTAAACTATCCCTTTAACTAGCTATACTGTCACTACAAAACTATATACAAGCCTGAAGGTTCATTTTTTGAAGTTTGATAAAAACAAACTTTATTCAGAACTTCTGAACTTACACTCTCAAACGTGTAGTGCAACATTTGTAATGCCTAAGAAACGTGGCACATAAAATACTGAGTGATGTCTAAATCATAAAGCATTTGATTTGTGAAGTGAAAACACATAAATCTTGAGAAATTTGGATGAAAATACATCAAGGGTGACTTCAGGGTTTATGCAATGCCTTAGTGACATTCAAATCCACCGATTCCAGCCACAGGGAAATTGAGTCTCATTACAGCAAAGGCCGGAATAGCCAGAATCCCTGAATTATGATGATTTGTGTGAAAATTGGTGATATTGCCCAGATCCACCACAGCAGACTTGGAAAGCAGCCCAAATCTTCAACGGTCTTGTAAAAAATGTGATGTTTCAACTTTCTGGTCATTTTAGTTTGAATAAAGATTGTAATCTTTTCTACGATGCCGTCATGGAGTGTTTGCTTATAAACGTACTCGATTACTAACGTAACCTCAGTTCCCTGAGATACGGGAACGAGTACTGCGTAGCAGGACGCTATGGGGAAAACTCCTTTTTCTCCGATGACTGAAGCAATTCAATAGCGCAGTGAAAACTGCACGCTCATTGGTTGGAAAAAAGTAAAACTTTAAACCAATGGTAGCGGAGCTGCCGGACCAATGGCGATGATACCCGCCAGAAAGGGCGGGCCTTACGGCTATATAAGCCGACACATCGCCATAGAGTCATCAGGTTACTTCGACTGAAGCGACGACAATGCAGCTTGAAGCACGGCAAGGGACGCAGTACTCGTTCCCGTATCTCAGGGAACCGAGGTTAGGTTAGTAACCGAGAACGTTCCCTATCGATACTTCACTCGTACTGCGTAGCAGGACGCTATGGGGAACCAGTATAATCACGCCGTGCTACAGATGGAACGAAAACACAGATAGTCTCGGAGCCTTGGCTCGGAGATGGGGTAGAACAGGGAATCCTTGAGAAGGCGGAGAAGGTCAAGCTAGTAGGTGGCCTAGTCCGGTTAATCGTCCCAAAAATATTAGGTGCTGGCGTGGCTATAGAGCCGGGGCTCAGCGGCCTAATCCAAAGCAGAAAGGACCCGGGCCTGAAGGGCCGGGACGTCCAGACTGTAGAATCTTGTAAAAGTGGACGGCGAAGCCCAGCAGGCTGCCGCACAGATATCCTCTATAGAGACACCGCTAGACCAGGCCCAGGAAGAGGCAATGCCTCTAGTAGAATGGGCTTTAACTCTCGTGGCACATTGAATGCCCAAGGAAGAGTACGCCAGCGTTATAGCCTATATAACTTTTATATAGACAGTGCACTCTTGGCAAGGTTGATCCTGAGGCCTAGGCATTTCAAATGGCTGAGGAGGAGGGATCTGTCCCTCGGCCCGCGTGGCAAGGGGTTGGGTGCAATGGGGAGGTACGCCGCCTCTTGGGGGCTTGACTCCCAAAGACAATGGAAGAGGAAGATTGCTCTTTTTTTGACAACGTTTGTGTTTTATTAAACACTTTGCGGTATGTTGTGTGGGCATTAGAACAGGCCCCGCACTTACAACCTTGCACATTATCAACACTTTGCCAGCACCCGGAACTGAACGGGGTGACTGGGCAGACATGAGAGCGGTCTTTGAAGGAGGGCCAGCCGGAGCGGGCCCTGTAGCCTTCCTCTTCCTTGCATCGGTCTCAGGAGGGAGCCTGAGGCGCAGGGTCCAGCGATCTTAGGCCGGGGACCTTGTCGTGGGGATGCGGGTAGCGCCAACCCGATCGGGAGCGTTGACGACCGTCAGCTCCCAGAGCCTTCTGAGCCGCAGGGGTTCTCACCGGCTGTTGCGTCGGAGCTGGCTTGGGGTTAATCGCCACGGGTCTCGGTCCGGGTCTTTTCGGCAGAAAGTGCTTCATGGCCTGCGAAGACTTCTGCGCAGCCGTGAAGCGTTCCGCGAATCCCTCGACCGCCGGTCCGAAGAGGCCGGTAGTGGAAATTGGAGCATCCAGGAAGGGGACCTTGTCTGCCTCCTTGATCTCCGTGAGCGTCAGCCACAGATGACGCTCAAGCACTACCAGGCTGGCCATGGATCTTCCTATCGCCTGGGCCATGGCCTTGGTAGCGAGTAGGGCGAGATCCGTTGCGCTCCGAAGCTCCCTGAAGAGCGCGGGGTCCGGGCTGGACTCGTCCAAACCTTGGAGGAGTTTGGCCTGGTAGACCTCGAGCACTGCCATGGAGTGTAGTGCTGAAGCCGCCTGGCCGGAGGACGAGAATGCACGTCCAGCGAGGGCCGAGGTGGTTCTGCACGGCTTAGATGGATGAGTTGCCTTCGCCTTCCATCCGATAGCACTGGGCGGACAGAGATGTGCGGCCACCGACTCATCTAGGGGGGGCAGTTTCTCATACCCTTGTTCCTCTGCGCCGTCTACGGAGGAAGAAGACGGTCTTAGACGGGCATTCATCCAGGCGGCTGCGAGCGGGTTCCTCTGGGGGAGACCACTCTAAACCCAGCTCGTTGACTGCCTTTGTGAGGACCCGGAAGAGCTCGGAGTCCGCACTTGGCCCGTGTCCGCTGGGTTCCGGAGACGGAGCGGATTCATCTACTGAGCCCGCTAACTCCTTCTTGTCCGAAGCCGCTAACGACATGGTTTTGTCCTCCTCGAGTTCGTTTCCACCGAACGAGATCATGTCACTGGCCAGTGGACGCTGATCTGTTTGGGTGAAGCAGACCGGGGAAAGCTCTCTCTGGAGAAGGCGAGGCACGCCGGGAAAGAAACAACGCCGGGAAAGAAATTGCTCTTTTAGAGCCGCCGGATAGCGGCAGGGAAAAGACCGTTGCTGAGTAGCGAAACCGCTCGCTAGCGAATCCGCAAACAGAATCCGCCGGAAGCTAAGCCGCTAAACGAAGCCGCTGAAGCAAAGCCGCTGAGCAGGAGGTTGAATCCGCTGCAGGTGCTCTCTCGACGGCGAAGTCAGTCTCGGGAAGCGAAGAAGAGTCGTCGCTGAAGGAGAAGAGATCTGAGGACTCTATGGCGATTGGTTGGTCCGGCAGCTCCGCTACCATTGGTTTAAAGTTTAACTTTTTTGTTTTTTTACTTTTTTTTTAAGTTTTCACTGCGCTATTGAATTGATTCAGTCATCGGAGAAAAAGGAGTTTTCCCCATAGCGTCCTGCTACGCAGTACGAGTGAAGTATCGATAGGGAACTGTAATTTCACAAACTAATGCCACGAGGCACACGATTTGTATCTTTTCTAGTTAAAGACCCTTGATTTTCTTCAAATAGTTCTCTTTTCTTCAAATCTAACTCTCGATAAACCACTTCAACCCTAAATAAGAAACACTTTGTCACAGTCCCAGAAATAATAACCAATCAAACACAGTCTGAATAAAATGTCTCCGTCAAGTGGTGAAAGCTTTGCAACAATGCTTGTCACATGGACAGATGCAGCCATCTTAACAAGTTTTGAAAACGGCATCTGTAGGAAGCACCTGACGGGATTCAGGGGGGAGAGTACCTCTCAGTGGGGGTCCAAAAGAAGACAGGCGTGATGCAGGCATGTTTGGCCCTTGAGCCAGTCACTGTAAATAACCGAGTGTCTGTGGACGCCACAGCTGCCCTGTTACCCTCACAGTCCATCATCACCACAATTACAATAACTCCAGTTTATTGTGGCGGCTAATGATGAGCATTACGTGTTTGTCAGGTCCCGTCAGGGGAAAAGAATATAATAATCCATAGTTTGTCATTTCCTGTCATGCTGGTGGAGAATAAGACCATCTGGACCGAGATGATACAGATGTCAGTCATGGACTTTGGATCAAAAGG
Organism: Barbatula barbatula; assembly: GCF_947034865.1. Lineage (NCBI taxonomy): Eukaryota > Metazoa > Chordata > Actinopteri > Cypriniformes > Nemacheilidae > Barbatula > Barbatula barbatula. The sequence goes on along the minus strand of NC_136781.1, from coordinate 14,414,832 downwards.
TGTGATGTCGCTATTGAGTCGAGTTATGAAATGGTGTGTAGCAACAAAGATTTACAACAAAATAATTTGTCGATTTATTATTGAACCTACTTCTCAAATCTGAATAAATGCTGAATTAACCATATGATCAGAAGCTGCTCAATAGAAAACTGACAAAACATCATAAAATAACTTGCATCAAAAAGTTGAAAAATCCAAAGAGCAAAACATTTATTTTTTTCCCTCATGATAAAAGGAGCTGAGAGCGAGACTGCTAGTTTAACAGAGAGCATTGAGTATCTCTTAAGGAAAGTAGTTTTATTTTCATGCTTCAAGAAGAATAGTGGTTTCTGGCCCAGATGAGCAAATGTTTACTCCGTCAAATGCACATAAAAACATTTTGATTTGACGTTCACAGTCTCCTGACAGTTTGAGCCGGTTAAAAAAGAGCATCTGTTTTAGAAGCTACACAACAAAGAGTCTGATTCCTTTAAGCTTCTCTAAATCAAATACACCCACTACTTTGTTTTCATATCCACAGTGCAGCGAGAAAAGAGAATATAATTTAAGCGAAGGAAATCATACGTGTTTCAATGCTGTCGGAAGATCTGTTTCCATTGTCACCCCAAGATGGTGATATGAAATTACACACAACGCAGCATCGGATCTAAGATGGATAATCTACCGGTAACTGTAAACGTATTTTTGACAAACCGATGCTCACAGGATATATCTCTGGCTAAATATCCTGTGTCGTCTCTTTGAAAAGTGAGTTGAGATGACACAGGAGGAACACAGATGCAGCAGGGCAGTGTACCTCCAGCTCTGTGCGCGCTCAACCGCGAGACAGTCTTCAACAAGCTTAACGCTAATCAGCTAAAATGAAGACCGCCGCGGGTGTATCCCCTCACACGACAGGAATGACAACGGCGCCACGAACTTGATTAGGACGAGCGTGCGAAACAAGCAAAGGTTCTAAGGGAATCGTCTGAGACTGACGTCCAGTCCCCAAGACAGGCAACCGAAAACTTTCATCAGTCACACAGAGACGTAAGCAAACAGATCAAAGGAGTGTAAACCGGTGATCCTAACAAGCATGTAGCTCCGTGAAGCTTCCTCGAGTCTCGACTGCGTGATGTGCTCGACTCCGTGTGAGAGCGTAAAAGAAAGAGTCCTGCGCCTTTTGTTTGCTCGAGTGGGATGTCGGGAGTGAGGCTGCAGATGAGATGTGCTGTCTTCTTGAAAGCCAGTCTTCACTCTGCTCGACAGCCGCCTGCCTGCTGTGAATTGTCCCTCTTGAAAGAAGAAAGCGGGCCAGTGTCTCCACGGGAGGCCTGTGGTGTTCACAGGCACCTTAAACAGGGAGTTCTCCGCAGGAGACCAATATATAATGCATTATTTGTACACTTTCATGTTTTCTTTTTATTTCTTTTAGGTTTTTATGAAGCATTGCAATTGGAATCCTGAGGTGGCATTATTTTGGATTGTGAGAGGCCGGGTCAACCGCCTGCTGTGTTCAGAATTTTTTGGGCACAATCGAATTTTTGATTTGTGGGCATCATGACCGATCGTAGGCATCGATACGGGCACATTATTTAAATATATAAAAAGCTACATAAGTTACATTAAAAATTCCCAGCAGGCTCACAGGACTTACACATTGTTGCCCTTTTTGTTGAATGAATTGCTTCTTTTGGTCTCATAATGTATCATACAGTGTTTTCAAAATGATTAAATGTAAATGTAATAAGAATATTTAAACAGAACCGAGACAGATCTTTTGTGCATGTGAGACCGTCTCCAAACCGAGCAAAAGCTGATTACCTAAGGTAGAAAAATACGGGCATCAAATAAAACTCTGCTAGCCAGGTTCAATTTGAATATTCAGACATGCATATAATGGCCAACAACACTGTATGCTAGTTTTAAATTTGAATTAAAATGGACTAAAATGGGCACCATGCGAACTTGCATTAAATCAAATGTGCCCATGAAACCCAAACATTTAATGCAAACATTAATAGGCTCACCCAAAAATGAAAAATCTATCATTATTTACTCACCCTCATGTCAATCCAAACCTGTTTGACTTAATTTTTTCTGCAGAACACAAAAGAAGATATTTGAAGACTCTTGGTGACCGAACAGTAGCGTACCCATTGTCTTCCATTGCAAGGACACAAAGCCAATGCAAGTCAATGGGTACAGCCGTTGTTTGGTTTACTAACGTTCTTCAAAATATCTTCTTTTGTGTTCTGCACAAGAGGGTGAGTAAATAATAAAAGAATTTGAAATTATTTTTCAAAGAAAACATATAGAAATGGGCACAAAACATCTTCTTTTGTGTTCTGCAGAAGAAAGTAAGCCATACGGCTTTGATATAATATTATATAATGATATAAGTTTTGTAAATGATGACAGAATTGTCATTTCAATTTCTATTATTTCTATATTTCTATTAGTCAAGTAATCTTTATTTATATAGTGCTTTTTACAATTTTCATTGTTTCGTTGTTACACGTTATAATGCCTGAAGAAATCATCTAGGTTTGATGGGAATTACTGAACGTGCCATGATATAAGCTTTTGAGGCACAGCCAGTGGTTTGTTTAACTGAGGTTAAAGGCCTCTGCGGGCCATGGTGTAGGGAAGTGTGGCTGATATGTGTGTCACAAGTGGGTTGAAGTGAGGAAACATGCCAGACTTGCAGTGCTCTCGGCAAAGCAAGCCTTTCACACAGACCAACCCTTAGCTCTTGGATGAGGAGACCTTTGCTTGATATTAAGGTCACTCTCAGGCACAGAGCCAGGGCAGACTGTGGGTTCTCAAGCTATAGAGACAGACAGCATATGCACCCTGGCCCGATGATGGCAGGTATATCTACAACTGGGCACCGAATTGCTTTCCTCTAATGCGGTCTACAGGATCTGGAGAGAAAAGATGATAATATTGGCTACGCTCTTTCTCTCTCTCTCTCCTTCAGAAATACATGCTTTCAAACAATGATTTTTTCACACTATCGTGCAATAGTTTATAAACAGCAGATGATCAGGGCTGATTTATCTTGTCAATCAAAAGAGGAAAAAAAAAAGGCACTGAATTTGTGCTCTGTATGTAGAAAATAATAAGAAACATTGATGCTCAATATTAACAGTCATTATATGTTATTAAATATTCATTAAATCTTCAGTATCGTTATTAGCAGATATCACTCAGAATAATCGTCCATCCGTAGTGGATATTTAGTTTCCTTCCAGAAATAATGCATTTCCCGAATTTCTGCTCTGTAAGTCTACGATCCAGTGTACTCATGGTGTTCGTATTTTATTGCTTTTTTATGTTTTTCCGTACACTCTTAAAAATAAAAGGTGCTTCACGATGCCATAGAATAACTTTTCATTTTAAAGGTTTTATAAAGAACCTTTTACATCCTAAGAAACTTTCTGTTTCACAAAAGGTTCTTTGAGGTGAAAAAAGGTTCTTCAGAATAACGAAAAAGGTAAGAAAGAGAGAGTTCTTTAAACAGAACCTTTCACTGAATGGTTCTTTGTGGAACCAAAAATTGTTCTTCTATGGCATCGCTGTAAAGAACCTTTTAAGCACCTTCATTTTTAAGAGTGACCTAAATGGGTTTTTACAATACCGGTGCCAAATCAATAGTTTGAAACTGTACTGGTGCCTAAACCGTTGCTTTTTACACTTCATAGCACCAGAAGCAAATATTTCAATTGATGACTGAAGCGTTTTAGTGTGGCAAGTAAATCTGTGTTCTAATTTGGTACGGAACATGCCGGTCATGTAGGTATCAGTGCCAACCCTACCCAGGACTCCCCCTCCCCATTACATAATGACTATGGACCAATGATAGATCAACTGACCTAATACCTACCACACATAAGCAGTGGCAACAGAAAATAAATATATGCATAAATTAAACAGCACCATGATTATATTACAGTTTAACAGTTCTAGCCACAAATGTGCATAACTGCAGGTCCAACTGGGTGTTTCCTATATCCTTCATTAGCGTGAGGAAAGATTTAAACTTGGCTTCCCAGTTCTCTTCTAAGCCATGTGTCGAATTAAACAAGCAGGTTTCAAAAATCCCCATCGGTCAAATGTAATAAAAAACAAGGAGTGCAGCTGACAGCAATAAGGCCATGTGTTTTTAATACAGCAGCAATCAAAGCCAACGACACTGGCCTTTAAAACCCACCGATAAATGACGTATGGTATAAATGCTGATATTTTCCCATCATATGTTTTCTTGAAGGCCACGAGAGCTAGTGAAGAGAAAAGGTGAATGATATTGACAAAGAGGGTGAGGGAAGGGCACACAGCAAAGGACGTATTGGACGTGTTCCTGCTACAAATCTAAGAACAGGTGGTCACGTAGAGCATGATTTTGAACATTTCATGTGAAATGGCATTAGCCATCAGAGTCCATTGGGAAAAGGACTTTCATAATTTCTTCTGGCAACTGCTTTGGGAGTAACCGTGAATGATTGCTTCGCATTACTGTATGCTGTAGTCAGGAGAGCACAGCTGTCATCCGCTATTAAATCCTCTTCTGCATGGACTGGTGCGGAAAAAAGGCGACTCATTCCGATGCGAGATATGTGCATGATAGCCTGTTCTCTCTGAATGAGATGAAATGTGACTGTCATGTTTATGGATATGCCCAAATCTCATCAGACAGCAGTCTCTTGCACCCGGCGTTGCACAGCTATGGCTCTCTCTTTCAAGTTTCTTCATTCTTCTAATCACTTATCTAACATCCCTAAAACAAGTGGGTCTTCCTAGCCCGAGCTTGACACAATCAGCCCTTCACTGCTTAATACTGTGACGTCTAACGCTTATTACTCTTCAACAGGAGAATGTGAGAGAGGCAATATGAAGTCTGCTTCATGTTGTTGTGCTGGGATTCTAGGATCAATATACAGCAAGTTGCCTCTGTTGTCAATTGAAGTATCGATTTGGGTGAATGATGATGAGGCCGAACAGCTGATGAAAGTGCCGCTGCTTTGCAAACGATCAAATTCTGAACATTTTTCAGGCTAGGGGAAACCTTTTGGAAAGTGAAAATTCAATTGACCTTTAAGCACAACATGCAGCCAAGAAAGTTCAGAAAAATATCCACAATGCTTTGCAATTGGAACCGGTTTTGAAGGTGAAGGTCAAGCTGTTGGCAAACACATAGATAAAAACAAACGGATAAAGTTTAAAAGTTAGCATGTTTTGATAAACATTAATTTCATTAGAATTTTAAATATATATATATTTTTTGGACAACTGCCTGTAAAGGCTCGTTCACACAAAGGAATGACAATAACTATAACTATAAAGTTTTAAAAATACAATTTGGGTGACACTTCGCAATTGTCGAGTGTTAACACTTATTTATTTATTTATTTATAATACAAATATTTGACATCTTACATATATGATTACATCTTAAACATATTTGTTTAACATTTTAAACAGGTTATAAATATTCTTTTAGTTGTTTTTTGTTCAAATGTTTGAGAGGTCTATTAGTTAACGCAATGCATTAGCGAACATGAATTAACATTAACAAATACCCTTTTAAAGTCAAAAAGTTGCAAATGTTAACATTAGTTAATTCACCATGAACTAACATGAATAATTGTATTGACATTAACCATTATTAACCATAAATGTTGTTGAAGTATTGTATATTGTTATTTCATCTTAGTTAAGGAATGCTCGAATGTTAAATGTTATATCAAAGGGGTCATATGACGCGGCTAAACGAATATTAGCGTTGGTTTCAGATGTAAGGCAATGTGTATACACGATTTAGGGTAAAAAATGCTATATTTTTCTCATACCGTGCATGTTTGTTTCTCCTCTTTGTCTCGCCTCTCTGAAACGTGCAGATTTTTTACAAAGCTCATCTCGCTGAAAAGTGAGGTGTGCTATGATTGGCCAGTTAACCAGTGTGTAGTGATTGGTCGAATATTGCAAACATGGGACGGAAATGTAACGCTTCTTACCATAAATGATATAGAAAAATATTATTTTATGAAAAATATGATTTATTTTCACAAGTTGTTTGTTCTTTCATGATAGCTTTCATTTAAAAGAATAACTTTGAGTTATTTGACTTGAGGGCATCTGAGATCTTTGGTTGTTGTGTTCTAAACGCTTCTATTCTACTCCGCTATCAATCAATCACCGTCTGACATGGTTTGTTAAAGCATTCGGCTGCCCGGAGCAGGTGTGTCAGTCCGTCACTCTCTTTAAAGCAGGGGGATTAGGACACTCTACAAGTACGATTGACCGTACTGTTATGAGAGCGGCTAACCTGCCATTACAGAGCCGAACGTGCTGCGTGATCAGCTGTTTGAAGGACACTAACTCTCTCAGGTAATCATTCTCTCCTCCGACCTTCCTCCTGCTGTGTGCCATATTTTACATGCCAGAATACCTCAGTCTCCTTAGAGGTCAACCGTCCAATTACGGTGGATAGCCCCCCAGTCCCCCTGGACATCCCCCTCTTGTTATATTCTTCTGCTTGACCTCTCTCTCCAAGACGGGAGAGGCATGCGGATGATCTTATTGAGCTGGTGGGATGGAGGGATCGGTGGGTAAACATGAAAGGACGGCTGACGGCTTCTCTCTCAAATAAAAGCACAGAGCTTCTACTGTCCGTCAGTCTGAGGGTCTGAGAGTGGCAGCTGGCTTTTCAAATCAAATCTGCATCTTATCACCGTGACATGCTCTGCTTGAAAATTATATTATAAAGGCAATATACGGGCGAAGCGCTCTCTTGTGGTTTTCATCTCGCCCATATCAGTCATTTTAATTGGCTGTCTTTTCATCTGGTCAGCATTTCAGGTCAGATTGCTGAAGTCAATACAATCATTTAAAATGCATGAGGGTAAAAAAGAATGCTTATGCATACATGTTGAATGGAGTGAGATATAATGTATTCACAAACACGACTGTGGAGAATGACAGGGAACATTCTGATGGTTCGATAGTGCCCTGCGAAGTGGACTTGATAGGGTATTCACAAGTCTCACGGTAAATGACTAGGGATGTAACAATATCAAAATCTCACTGTATGATAATACCTCGGAATAACATCCACGTTACTAAACTCATTGCAAAATTTCAAACCACAAATGATGACTTGGAAATGGACCATAAGCATCCTCTTTTTTTATCCTCTAATCATAAATGTTGCTTAGAGGTATGAGTTATAGTATTAGATGGGTCAAAAGACCTAAAATCCCTTTTATAAAATAAAATCATTGCACCAGAAGGACCTTGACGAAGGTAATATCCAATATTTTTTCTAACATTCTCTATGTTAGGCCCGGAAGACCAATCGTTTCATACAGTCATGTGACCACCACAATATTGAGACCATTTTGCTATTGCGATAACACAATATCGATAATATTGTTACTTCCCTATAAATGTCGAAGGGCACTGTAAATGGTACAGGGAACACATTTGTATCAATGTACCACATCTTAGGAAGTAGAAATGTATCTCATTGCGAGTCAATATAACCTGTGCATGCAATATTAACAAATCACAGTCATTTTCATAACAAACTGTCACAAAACCACTAAAACATCATGACATGATTAAATATAAAACATATAATACAGCCACAGAAAAAAGATTAAAAAAAGATATTTACGTGTCATTACCGTAACGTGTCTAGCTTCGTCTGAGTGTATTATATGTTGTAAATTAAACAGATTAAAATGTGAAAAATACTATTGGATGTTGTACTAGATGTGCTTATATGTCAAAAAAACATCTGACAGAATTTCTAAGTATAACTAAATTAAGAAATATTGGAAAATACATCAGTGTCCATGATGTTCTTATTTTCCGCAACATTTTTTACGAACACAAACACAGATCTTTACATTAAGCTTGATTTTTTTTAAGTAAGACATCTTCCCGTACCTTACCTAACTCATTAATGTCTAATTATGTATAATGTTGCTTATAATGTTTCATGCTTTAATGCTTCTGTATATTGTTCTGCAAAACATGACATGGTGTTGACATTTTTGACTGTTACGGTAATGAGATTTTTAAGGTCTTGTTAAAAAAAGAAAGTGTAAACGTTTAACATTAATACTTTTTCACATTTCAGACCTTAATTTTCATGCCGGAAAAGGAAAATTGTTCATGCAAGAATTAAAAAATTCACGTTTGACATTTTGAAAACCAATATTTCATGAGATTTACCCAGTAATGGATCACTAAGGGACTCACTGGGGTTGGGCGGAAAGAGCGTGCAGCTTTTGCAGTGGATGATTTCCTTCATGATGGGCATGTCTTGTAAAATTGCCGGTGGCACGATCCCGAGGCCGGGCATCATGGGGTTCATTGGAGCGATGCCAGTCATCATGCCAAGGCTGGGGTCAAAATCTGCCGAAATAAAGAAAGAGGGCATCACAAAGGATTGCACTAATAAAAGCCCGGCACGGTGGCACCATTCTGTTCATACCCAAATGACATCTATAAGAGGTAAACGTTTCCTCTCCATAAAAAAATAAACAAATGAGACTGATACATATTTAAAAGGCTTTCCAAATGAATAGGTTTTTACTGACTCATTCCACCAGGTGTTTGCTATAGCTTATTATTATGCGTAGCTTGTACGTCTGTGAACACTGGCTTTCATTCACAGGTATTAGTTTAGACTACAGCTGCATGACAGCGTGGAGTTCTTTGAAATGGAAATGATGGAGCCCTCGCTCTCTACGGTCTACGCCGCACCTGTGGAGTGGGGCCGAGTTTGTAAGTCTGTCTAACCTCTGTGAGAGCACTCCACTCAAACGCTTCAAATATTTCCTTTATTTGCAGCCCCGCAAGATAAACAAGCACTTCCTCTGGCACGGAAAAAAATCGCTAAAATGTTCTGTTAAATCTTTCTGTAAATGAATAAGCTATGTGAATAAATAAATGATGAATAAATGCGTGGCAGTTTCAAGTTTAGAGTCTCCGTGAACAAAATAGCGGTCACAGTCCGTTACCCTTGAGAAAACGACAGGGCGGTCTGCAGAATTTCAACAAATGTAGTTTTCACAAGTAAAAGTCAATAGGATCATTGTCTGATCACTTTTCAAATTGAACTAAGAACCACCCAGGTGGACGTGGTGTGATTGACATGTAAAGTGAACCGTCGTAGATTGTTTATTTTACATGCAAGCGTTCAAAGTAAGTGAATCTGAAAAGTAAAGTGAGTTCGCTTAACACGGAGAAAGATATTTAGAAAAATGCTTATAAATGCTTAAAATTTGTTTTTTTTGTCCTGTTAAACACAAAAGATGATATTTTGAAGAATGTTGGACAGCAAACAGTTCTGGGGCATACCATTGACATTTGTCCTACTATGGTAGTCAATGGTGTCCAAGAACTGTTTGGTTACAAGCATTCATCCAAATATTGTTCACTGTTTTCACCCAAACAAAGAAATATATACAGTTTTGGAACAACTAGAGAGTGAGTAATTCATGACAGAATTTTCATCTTTGTGTGAGCTTTCCCTTTAAGGCTTCATATCTGGTTAAAATGATCTCAAGTGCCAAACACCCGCACGCACACAAACAAATAAAAATGAATGCCACAAACCTGAGAAACTTTGGCAAATGCCGTGATAAGATCTTCATTAGAACGGCTAATTGAAGTAGCCTGGTACCCATGCATTTGGCAAGCTCAAGTCATTTTTATTAAGAATATGCATGAATGATCCATGGGAGGCCTGCGCCATCTGAGGCTGAGAGCAATGAAAGATTACATAATCTATTTAATCATTCAAATAAAAAACATGCAAGAACTAGTTAAGAAAATGTGTCAAATGTTTTGTTTAAACTGGTGAATAACGCATTGTCTTCCTCTTTTATTTTATGTTGGTCATTGTACGTTTTTGAGTCATGTGCTCTTTTTGCAATGCATGTGATAACATGCTAGAGGAAGAACTAGAAGGAAGAACAGGCAGACAAAACCCCATCTCGCAGGGCGTTTCAGGATGGATTCTGAAGATAAACCGGGAGCACAGAGCTGGCAGATATGTCTGAGAGGTGACGACAGGTCGGGTGCACATCCGCTCAGGCAAAAGCATAAAGGGAGCTACGGCAGAAGGAGAACGAGGAGGCTGAGGAGATTAGGCGTCACATTGGCTACCTTAATGATTCTGTTAGTATTGATATTTCTGTCTCATAGACACTAATGGAGGCAGGAGATAAGATGCACCCCAGACACTTGGGAGGTGACTCACGCTTCTATGAATGCCACACGCTTTCTGTTGCATGCCAAAACCCTGTCTGGCTGTCTGACTGACACAGCGAAAGGAACACAGCTGACTAAGAAAAACGTTTAAATTGTTGCTTTTCGATCATAAATTGACAAAAATGGGTAGATCATTGTGAGGCAGCACCTGTCGAGTGATGCATTGAAAATGAAAGATGCTGAACAGGTTCCACACAAATTGCATCATTTTAAGCATTTGACTTCTTCACTGTCTAACAATAATCTTACAATTATTCAACTATAACCACAGGTGTCACACATTGTGTTTCTGTTGGGTAACTCTCAATAGAAAATGAAGTGATTTGCAGGTCGACCATTTATTTCATATGGTTGCTGGGAGTGAGCCATTTTACAAACTAAAGGGATACTTCAAACAAAAATGAATGTTCTGTCATCATTTATTCACCTTCGAGTTTTCCAAATCTGTATAAATGTCATTGTTCTGATGAACACAGAGAAAGATATTTGGAAGAATGCTTGAAACCAAACATATCTTGTCCTCCATTGACAACCATAGTAGGAAAAATACTTGTATTCTTCTGTTGAAGACATTTTAAAGAATGTTGGGCAGCGAACAGTTCTGTGGCACTTTTGGCTACCATTGGTTTTCTCATCCTATGGCAGTCAATGGGGGGCAAAATCTTTCCATTTATAAGCATTATTCCAAATGTCTTTCACTGCGTTCATCATAACATCATAAAGTATCCCTTTAATCATCACGAAAAGCAATTGACGTGAAAAGGACTATGTTTAAATCCAATGCTAATTCATTTGCTGTACATGGAAGGGAATCTAAAACTCAAATTGAAGAATATAAACGGTTTAATTATCTGGCTTCAGTCAGAATTACTGAATAGAAAGTGTTTTTGAACCTATCATTTTATTTTTCGGGCCCAAGGGACATTTTTTTGCATGCGGTGGGTAGGTAGTTCATTCTATCATTGTGTGTTGCTTCATGGAAGCCTGTATAGCTAAAGACTATGCTGATAAACTGCTCTACGGCGCATTTGAACCGTCTTTGTGCTGACTTCAGTGTTCTGGGTGGCAAATATAGACAACGGGATGAAACTCTACTTAACCATTAGTGCCGCTTACACATGCTGAACGTCTGCTTTAGATGTGATAACTAGCAATTCAAATGTGAGCGATCCAGCGTGCATACAAGATAATCCAGAGGATCTGTTTTAATAAACTCATTCTTTTTTTTATTACACAGATTGACTGCATTCAAGTGCAACCATTGAACCATACACGAATTCGTTTATATGGTTTATTCTGCACTTTATTCATTGAAAGTGCAGTAAATGTGATGTCAGCATGCACAGAAAATCACATCCTTCCATTTTTCCACTGCATTATCGGTTCAAAATTAGAATCAGGTGCACCAAATGAGATTAAAGCACTATTAGAGAGACACTTTGAGTTGTGTGGCTACGTCATGCAAAGATCAAACAAGCTCTTCAAGATGCTCTGACAAACAACTGCTGATACCTACAAGTCCAGGCAGGGTTTAAAACCATTTCCAAGCCATCTGTAGACAATCCCTCTCATTTCTAAGCCATATACCAACGGAACGTTTTCAGCATCCTTTCAGGTCGGAACATCCTCTGATAAGTTTTAGACTCGCCACGAGTCGAGTGTCCAAAGAGACTGCACAACTCTGTCCTACAAGCAAAGTCATGAAGGAAGAAGCCTCCCAAAAAAGAATATAGATCCATGAGTGATGAAGAAGCTCAAGGCAGACAAGGTGAATATCAGGACACGGTCAACATTGAATTTATTACAGAACTGATTGACAACATCAGAGAGTCTTTGAGGAGTGAGGCCTTTTGTAAAACAGTTCAACCATTACTGGCTCTCACAATGAGACAATGGTTCAAAAGATACAGCTCAAAATAAGAGTTACGCCAATCAATTCAATTCAAAGCCCAGATTGTAATCTCATAGAAATTCTGGGAAAATGTAGTTTTCAATCTTCATGGTCATCCATCCATTATTCTGTTCTATTAATGAAATGAAGAATATGTGCACCTTTGTATGGCAGTGCACATTTCTCAAGGGTCCAGCATTACTTGCCAAATTCCTGTTATAATACAGTTCACTTCAAAATCAACGATGGATTGTATATATTTATGTATTCAGAGTGCTTCGATATTTAATATGAGGTGCTCAAGTGCCGTTCATAATGACAACCCATTGTAGCGACAAAATATCCAGGGGCCGTGAGGGTACATGAGTGTTCTGATGAGACAAGTGAAGCGGATGATGCAAATAATCCTCTATGCTAATAATAAGTGACGATCTGTGGACACCACTAATGGAGCAAAACGCATTCATCTGGAGTGCTTGCTAAACTGACCTGAGATTAGAGGAAACAAGTGCAAAAAATAACACAGAAAACAACTTCGCTTTGAAGAACTAAAAATAAATATTGCTTTCATTACATCGCAATGGTTTATTAAATGCCCAACGTTATTTGCAACGGTGAGCCTGCAGTCTAATAAACATGAAGCAGCCTGCTCGCTCATCTCTCTAAGCACAATTTAGTCTGACAGTTGTGTGTTAGTTGGGATGGACGCAGCCCTCAGCTAAGGCCTTTAATGTGTCTCGCGCCGGCAGGTGCTGGTCTGCTCGGGCTCTGGCATGGAGGTAATAGGCACCAGGCTGATGAATTATGGAGCCCGCTCTCGGCAGACACACAGCACATTAAGCAGGCTGAGAAATCACAGGCCTGTTCTCCAGGAAAAAGCAGGCTGTTAAAAAATTAGAGCAGGAAATGATTTTTATTCATGACACTTGTAAAACAGATGATCCCCGCGCATATCTGGATATAAAAAGGTAGGTTTGTTTAGAAGCTGACCTAGTTTGATCCAATATACACTGTTTCTCAGGGTGGGATCTTCTATATGGCAGGATTGAGAGATAAGGCACAGGAAAAACCTGAGGCAATAAAGCTTAACTGAGATTATTTACATTTGTTCTCAAAGCAAAGCACACGCCTTTTTTTCTCAAGCCTAAGGAATATAGATGTGCAGGCATGTTTTCTTGTCTCTGCAGTGCTAACAACCACTGAATCAAAAAATTAAGAACTTTGTGGAGTCTAGCGTGGATATAGGGAACTACAGGATGGCCATATATACAATGCAAAGTACTGCTTTGATGTATAGGCGATTAATGAATAAATCGTACATGTGTCCTATGGTGTATTAATATAACATTGCTTTATATTATTCATATTTATCATATAGAGCATAGAGAGATTTATCTTCATTGTTAGTTTTTTCTACATTTTTGCTGTCACACCATAATAAACATGTGCATATTAGTGAGAGAGGGAGTTTGATGTACAATATACGATAACATACGGCTGTGCGATGTGTAATTCAATTTTGACTTCAAACAATTATGAAAACAAAATAATCGAGGTAAAACAATGATATTGCAAGAATTGTCTCATTTCTTCATTATTATATTTATTTCTTTGAATGCATCCATTCATATTCAGTTTATCTTAGTCTAAGACTATTTCAGCGCCAAAACTTCCAGGCGACCATAAATGCAAATGAGCTAGTGAGCCAGACAAAGAAACATGTTTTCACGCCCAAAATCCGCTCACTACATTGGATCGCCCACCCTAGGGGTGCGTGACCCCTTCAGGTTTAAAACATCTGGGCACGGAAGGAAAGGTGCTCGTTCGTGTTCCTTCATCTCACAAGACCTGTTCTCTTGCCTGGAGACAGGCTTTCCGGCAGATTGCTTCGTCAGCCAATCCGGTTCTCAGGAAGAATCCAACGGACTCACCCGCTTGCTTTAAACTCATCAGGACTCTGAAACCTTCTTCATCGCTCACCAGAACTTGTTCAGCACACCCAAAAAGCCAATGCAAATATCTGATCTATTTCTAAATAGCTGCGTTTAAGCTTTGCCCCTTTTTAATAAGGAGATTGATAGTCCTTGATGGTTTATGCAGATGTGAATAGCTGATGTAATACTGTAATACCCGAGAATACACTACATTATGTATTTATGTTTGTTTCCAAAGTTAGTGGATAATCATGATTTCAACATCGGGCAAAAAAATCGTGATTATAATTTCTGTCATAATCCATTAGCCCTACATTAACATACCCACTCAGGCAACCACATTAACACATCAACATATGTACATAACGGTTACACTTTATATGAAGGTACACAAATTCATCATTAACTACTTTCTTATTAACATGCATATTAGTATGCAGAAAGCACATATTCATTCCTTATTCGACACCCCTTAATCCTACCCAAAACCTAAACCTTATAACTACCTTATAAATAGTAATAATACAAATTGGGAATGGGTCCCTATTCTAAAGTGTGACCTACATAACATATGCAAGTACATTAACATATGTCTGTCCCACCACATTTACACTATTTAGCAACTTTCTGGACACGTTTGAAGAAGTGAAACAATCACAATGGAGGTCATAAAATAGATACATTGTCATTCCATTGTCCTGAAATTGTGGTGCACATAACATAAATATATTTTGATGGGCTGTGTCGAGCATTATTTTCCCTTTCGGCGTAATTACTTGTCACAATGCATCACTTCCTGGCTGGTGTCGTCCTTCTGGATTTAACCCATTCAGAGAGTAGTGAACACACGTACACCCGGAGCAGTGGGCAGCTATCACTGCAGCGCCTGGGGAGCAAGTAGGGGTAAGGTGCCTTGCTCAAGGGCACCTCAGTCGTTACCTGCCGGCCCTGAGGATCGAACTAGCAACTTTCTGGGCCACGACTGCCCTACCAAAGCTTCTTTCGTCCCTGGGTGGGCTTGAACTACCAACCTTTCGGTTAGCAGCCGGATGTGCTAACCGATTGCGCCACAGAGACAGATTGGATCTGATTTATTATGTCAATAAATAGAAAATTAAAAACACAAGAGATCCGAAGTGTATATCTAGCCCGTTTAAATCTTAAAAAGTGCTGTTTTTGTGAAATTCTGTTGAGTATTCAACAGTTACCACCTTCAAATGATATAGGAGAAACACCAACGAATCCAAAGGCAAGAACAGCTTTTTAATTATTTACTGGTGGATTACTTTGCGCAGCGTAAGTACTGTTGCTGGATTGAAATGTGTGTGTTTGGATGTGTGGCTAATACGCAATGCTTCTAAACCATAAATGTGCTTTGGGCAGCTGCATTAAGAGGCAGCCATCAATCAAAAGAGCAAAAGAGTCAGAGAACTCAGCCTGGCATTTAACAGCGGAGAGCTCCTGGCGACCGCTGCCTGATGCAGGCGAGGGTCCGTCGCGTTCTCTGCCTTTCTCCGTAAACGTCCCCCTCAGCAGCAGCGCTGAAGAATGACACAGCTAGACCTCATGAGGCATGTTGGGTATTCTCAAATGAGGCATGCCAGCCGTCTCCCGGCGGAAGAAGTCAAAATGTCTTTGTGAGGGAGCAGAAGATCTGCCTCTTCACACTGCAATTTACCCCTGACGCTGCCAGGAATTCTGGGGGCAGGAAATCATTTTACCCCGCTAAACCTTGAGCACAGAGCCAGCGCGGTGAAAAGATCTGCGTGAACGGCATGGATTGGTTTTTGTTTCTAAACATTTATTTTGGGGCGTTTTTGCCTTTATTTGGACAGCTGTGTTGTAGAGAGGACAGGAAGTGAAGTGGGCGAGAGAGAGGGAGTGGGGTCGGGAAAGGACCTCAAGCCGGGATTCGAACTCGGGTCATCCGGAGCGCAACAGCGCTATATGACGGAGCACGTTAACGCAAGGCTATCGGCTTGGATTGGAGCTTTTACAGACAACATTCCCTTCATAGCAGATTACAGAGTAAAACAGATGTTGCAGAAACTATGCTACATTACAATATGTGGCAGGACAGGGGCATGAGAAGTGCATATGGGGTTGGGAAGAACTGGTGTGAATGAGCTGCCCGACTGAATACATACAGTATAAGGTACACTGAAGCAATATTGATTGTTTTGCTATATCAAGCACACTTTTTATTGGTGACTACATAAAAATGATCTGCTGGGTCACTAAATTAGTCTAAAATAATAGTCCTCTCACATCACCAGATATAGACATCGATTCCCCTCTGAGATTCACTGCAGCAGGATGCATCTCAAGAAGACAAAAGATTGATAGGTCAAGATCACTGAAAAATGTCTTAACTATTACGAACCTCCTCTGATCACTTTATATTCATGTTAATAAAAGGGGTACGTGCTTTTACACAACTAATACACAGACAGAAAGAGAGAAATGGACAAGCAGACAGAGAAGGACATATAGATGGACAGACAGACAGACCGAGAAAGAGAGACAGATATGTTGATAGATAGACAGACAGACAGACAGACAGAAAAGCAGACATATAGTTGGAAAGACAAATGGACAGACGGAAAGACAGTATGACAGACAGAGACAAATATACAGAAAGAGAGACATATAGGTGTGCAGAGACAGACAGATAAATGGACAGGCAGACAGAAAGAACAGACGAAAAGACATACAGAGGCAGATAGATGGATGATGACAGACGGGAAGATGCAAGAACAGAATAGGCAGATACTGGTAAGTAAGGATGAGTAAGTAAGTAAGAAAGAGACAGACAGACAGCCAAATGGACAGTCAGAGACAGATGAAAAGTAAGAAAATGACAGAAAGAAGAATTGACAGACAGACATACAAACAGAATGATGAATAGACCGGGACAGACAGACAGACAGATAGATAGAAAGACTGATGGACAGACTGGCAGAGAAAGACAGACAAACAGATGTACAGAGACAGAAACAGACAGATAAATGGACAGACAGGAAGACAGAGAAAGATAGACGGATAGAGGGAGAAAAATAGTCAAACATATAGAGACAGACAGACAGACAGACATAAAGACATACAGTGACAGATAGAAGGATGATGACAGACAGACAGACATAAAGACATACAGTGACAGATAGATGGATGATGACAGACAGACAGACATAAAGACATACAGTGACAGATAGAAGGATGATGACAGACAGACAGACATAAAGACATACAGTGACAGATAGAAGGATGATGACAGACAGACAGACATAAAGACATACAGTGACAGATAGATGGATGATGACAGACAGACATAAAGACATACAGTGACAGATAGATGGATGATGACATACAGTGACAGATAGACGGATGATGACAGACAGACATACAGTGACAGATAGATGGATGATGACATACAGTGACAGATAGAAGGATGATGACAGACAGACATACATAAAGACATACAGTGACAGATAGATGGATGATGACATACAGTGACAGATAGACGGATGATGACAGACAGACAGTCATAAAGACATACAGTGACAGATAGATGGATGATGACATACAGTGACAGATAGAAGGATGATGACAGACAGACAGACATAAAGACATACAGTGACAGATAGATGGATGATGACAGACAGTGACAGATAGACGGATGATGACAGACAGACAGACATAAAGACATACAGTGACAGATAGATGGATGATGACAGACAGACATAAAGACATACAGTGACAGATAGAAGGATGATGACAGACAGACAGACATAAAGACATACAGTGACAGATAGATGGATGATGACATACAGTGACAGATAGAAGGATGATGACAGACAGACAGACATAAAGACATACAGTGACAGATAGATGGATGATGACAGACAGACAGACATAAAGACATACAGTGACAGATAGAAGGATGATGACAGACAGACAGACATAAAGACATACAGTGACAGATAGATGGATGATGACAGACAGACAGACATAAAGACATACAGTGACAGATAGAAGGATGATGACAGACAGACAGACATAAAGACATACAGTGACAGATAGAAGGATGATGACAGACAGACAGACATAAAGACATACAGTGACAGATAGATGGATGATGACATACAGTGACAGATAGACGGATGATGACAGACAGACAGTCATAAAGACATACAGTGACAGATAGATGGATGATGACAGACAGACAGACATAAAGACATACAGTGACAGATAGATGGATGATGACAGACAGACAGACATAAAGACATACAGTGACAGATAGACGGATGATGACAGACAGACAGACATAAAGACATACAGTGACAGATAGATGGATGATGACATACAGTGACAGATAGACGGATGATGACAGACAGACAGTCATAAAGACATACAGTGACAGATAGATGGATGATGACAGACAGACAGACATAAAGACATACAGTGACAGATAGATGGATGATGACATACAGTGACAGATAGACGGATGATGACAGACAGACAGACATAAAGACATACAGTGACAGATAGATGGATGATGACAGACAGTGACAGATAGACGGATGATGACAGACAGACAGACATAAAGACATACAGTGACAGATAGATGGATGATGACAGACAGACATAAAGACATACAGTGACAGATAGAAGGATGATGACAGACAGACAGACATAAAGACATACAGTGACAGATAGATGGATGATGACATACAGTGACAGATAGACGGATGATGACAGACAGGCAGAAAGACAAATACAGACAGACAGGCAAATGGACTAAAACACTGACAGATAGACACAGGCAGATGGACAGACACAGATGGAAAGGCAGACAGACAGAGACATGTAGACAGACAGATGGATCGACAGACAGATGGATAGATTCGTAGCACTGTAAACTGCATAATGACATCATGCATATCAGTTTCACAGATCAAATCAAAGCAGAGAGAAATGAAAATGTGGTTTTAAATCAAGGCCGAAAAGGAGGAAGAGCGCAGCTGGAGACTGTTCCAATTAGCTGTCTTTCCTGATGATATTGATCATAATATGAGCCCTCATGAATCCTGTGGAGTTGCTCAACTCCAGTGTAATCCATCACAGAGTATTTCCGGCCTAAAGAGAGTGGAACTATAGAAAGGAATAAAAATACGCTTCGGATAAATGTGGCCCGCAGACCCCTAAGATCTCTTTGATGCATTCTTAAGCAAAGCTCTTATTTAGATACATCTGAATGATGAGTCAAGAGCTGACCCACTTGATTTCGAGTCCCACGAGGTGAGATCTGCTCAAAGGTACAATCCGAAGAGCAGCGAGTGGAACAAAACATCAAAGCAATATTACTTTTAAAATAACGGTGGACACGAAGAAAGCTGTTTCAAGTCAAAGTGTGCGGTGGGTCGTGTGATCTAATAGGTGGGAGTATGCATACTATATGAGTGCGGCTGGAGAGTCGACAGAAGCGGGGGAGGCTGCGTTATGATCCCAAGTATTCTGCGATCCATCATCATGGCTAGCATTTACAAAACATCTTCCTACGACATATCAGCGGACTTCGGCCATCTCAGAATACCAACAACATCTCCAGTGCCACAATCCTAGACCGGGTAGCTTTAAAATGATGCTGTGTGTTGACAGAGTTCTAGGCGCGATAGGAATGAAGCAGATATTTTCCTCCCCACGAGAACAGCAGGTCAGACGTTCTGAATAATTAATCATAGTGTGCACAAGCCAGCATGTAGCAGAGGAAAACATACAGTACAGTGTGCTCTTCTAGAATATAGTGTAGTTACTAGGCATACTATGTAGGTGTACAAAGCAAAACATTCAAAGTATATTTGAACCGATTCTGTTGGCGATACAAAATATACAAAACCAAAGATGTATTTGACCGATATAACAGATTTTACAATAAACGCGACACAGATGTGAACCATTCTGCATTGATGCATGAAAACAAATAATCAATTATTAGGTGTGCTTATATTACCTTTCCTTATTATGTCTTATTATATAAAATGTCACTTTTGATAAAAAGAATATAAATACGTCTTTCAGAATGTATTTTGGGAGCGAGCAGCCCAAGCACGTCTCTCTCTCTCTCTCTCTCTCTCTCTCTCTCTCTCTCTCTCTCTCTCTCTCTCTCTCTCTCTCTCTCTCTCTCTCTCTCTCTCTCTCTCTCTCTCTCTCTCTGGCCGGTGGAGGTAAGCTGAGCGTAAATAATAAACTTTTTAATATGTCCGTAATGTTGAATCGAATCGTTGAAATGATAATCTTAATTATTAAGTATAACAGATATAGGCCCGGTTTCACAGACAAGGCTTAAGGTGGTGTGACCTGTCTTAACTGAATATAACTTGCTTAAAATATATATGTGCCGTTGTTTTGATTTGAGATGCACAGCAGTAATGTTTTCTGCTAAGGCTTTTTTATAAAAGCGACATAAATATCAAAAGGGATTATCCTGGTTTAAGCTAAGCTGTGTCCGTGAAACCGGGCCATTAATATATGTACATATATAAAATCAACAGAAATTATGATAATACCTCTATTCTGAATTCATTTGTTGTCAATAATCGTGAAGCGAAAATGTAATAGGGTGATAGCAACAGCATTAATACCAAGATGAGTTGAATGTACTTTGATTTCCTAAAAAGTGATTCTGGCTTTTAGGTCAGTGCCCATAAGTAACAAATGCACACGATTGGCATTTCATGACCCATAAGATTCAATTAGACCATTAAAATATGATTTATATGGTTCAAAGTGAAGACAAATTGGCTAATAAATTATTAGACCAAATATTTGGAAAAAAGGCAAACTACAGCATGACAGGGAAAACGGGTTTATTATAATATTGCTGCTGTCCTTCGAAAACCTCGTATCTCCATATTTCATGACTTTGGAAATGTCTAGCTTCTCATTTAAACTTCAGTACGAAAAAAAGAGTCTATATAGACTTTTTATTTTCATTCATTTCTCTAAACTGGTTCCACCAATCGACTCACAACTCTAAATTCATTCACATCATCACTTCACAAGAACACTGTATTTTACTTCTCGTCTTAAACATTTTTATCCAATTGGATACAATGGCTCTCTGGCAAAACAGATCCCTCCCATGTTTTTATTCCCCCGCACTACTGGTTCCTCAATAATGGAGTGCTCTCTGGACTTTAAAACAGACTGACTTTATATCTCAGTTGATTAAGGCATCAGTTGTGTGTAACGGAGGCTGGATTGATCTGATGGCTGCTCGGTGTCACATTCATGAATGTATGACTGGGCTCAACTTGCTGATGCAGCGCGGTGCAGGAGTGGAGTTTGTGGAGAGTTTTAGAGACGGTGTGAGAATGTTGGAGGCAACAGCTGCTCCATGTGTGTGATTAATGAGGTAAGATTCTAGGCAGACAGTACTGCCTTACCTCCAATCATAACGCAGCCTCAACCATTGCCTGTGAAACACCAAAGTGTCATGAATCGCACGCTGTAATAACTTGATACCGAAATGTGTATAATTTATGTATTTATTTCAAACAGTTTAAAATAGGCACACAGGATGAAGAAGCTTTGAAACAGCCTTCATTAATAACGTTGATGTAGATATTTTGAATTACGGGTGGACGGGTTCAACCAGGTTAAGAGAGGGAGTGTTGGTGGTCTTGGCTTCACCTTTATGCAACTCCAGCAGAAAACTGTATTAAACCAGTTTGCGTGGGAAACCCATAGTTATCCGTTTATATCTCTTTGCGATAGTTGTGGTCATTCGGGTTTGAATTTAGTGGTGGTTGAATTTGATCTACTGTGTGTCTTGTGCAAAAAAACCTTTAATCCTTCACTTTGGCCAATTTCCATATCCCAAAGAAGTCTTTCTGAAAGGCTTTTTAATATCACACCTTACTGTGCCTTGGACTCACGTCTGAAGTTGTTTAAACCATCGCAATATTTAGAAAAATCGATTTCCCCACCCTTCCTCTATTTGCTTGGTTTAAAGGCAGAGGTTGTGGTGTTTCAAACTTTGTTTTGTGGTTTGTTTGGCCACTGCGCCTCAGGGGCAGGATTTATAGTTTGTTTACCAGGCATAGTTTCTTTTTGCCCGTTTTCCAAAGAGTTGCTCATCGCCTCAGGATTGTTATTTCTTTCATTTACTTTTTATTTGGGACATCATTTTTGAATGTCTATCCCTGTATGCCTTTAAAAAAGAAACAACTATAAATAAACAGACACTCTCTTCTTTCATTACATCACATATCAGTCGATAACACTTTTCCAATAAGTCTTCACACCAGCACGCATTCAGACGATCTGTACGACTCGGGACGAACAGGTAAAGAACATTTCACCACAGCGCAGCATACTGGACATGCGGCAAAAGTGACCCATCGTGATGCTCTGTAATCTGTATTCCCGGCCAGACAGGAAGCAAGAGGAGGCACAAAAGCTCCCAGAATTCCCTGCGGTGGGACTGATTAGAATAAAAGACCCACAGTACGTGTGAAATGAGCTCTTGGGAGCCATGACACATTAAAAGCACTAAGAGGCGTTTCATTCCAGCTCATTGCATGGCTCACAGATCAAGACTCCATAGTCTCTCAGACATAAAACAGCCATCAGCATTTCTCTCCTTTCAACGGCAGTCCATAACCCCTTCCGCAAACTCCATAATTCGCTCTTGTGCGGCAATATCACAAATGGGAGCCCGAGATGTTCGCTTGGCAGCAACGTAAACATTCCAAATGTAATTCGCCAGGGAAATAGAGTAGGTGTAGAGCCCCCATCCCCCAAGCCCACTTAATTTGAAACATGCGCCTATTGCCCAGTACGATCGCGCATATATATCTGCGACGTCGCCGCTGCATCCGTGACTTTAAATGAGATGAACGAGGTGATATATAAAATGCCACAGAGAATCGATTCAAAGATACTGAGGGAAGAAAGACGCATTCCTATATAAACCGCGACTTGCGGTTTATATAGGAATAAATGCAGCTCATAATTTTACAGATATTGGAGAAAGAACAAAAATGTTATATTTGCCGTTTCTCAGACGACACCTTCAGGGGTTATATTTCTCCATTCTCCAATGTCAAATTACTGAATGAAAACACATCCATCTTTCAGATGCATTTCATTATAATCTCCTTGCAATTAAATGGACGGTTCAATGGCATCTTTGGACTGTTCATGTGTATTCCAAATAATAAATGATGCAGTGAAATATTCTGGCAGTTACTCAGGCCATCACAGAACCCTTCTTTCGCACCGTGTTGCTGATAAACCAATAAAATAAAATGAAATAGCCCCGAAAAGAATTGTCAACTTGGATGGCACTTCGGGAATGTGTTTGAAGACTTCATACTTTCACACTCAGTCTGTGAAAAGAAACCCATCCAGAGGATTATCGCATTCATAGACTTGCAAAACCAAAACATGTTTACTCTGCAGTTCAGGTGTTAACCGTTGGCTGGGTAAACTTTAAATTCATGACAGTAAAATATCAGACTGGCAAGAAAACAAAGTGTTAATGTGTTAATACTGCCAAATAAGACCCAGGTTGTACTAACTCGGGCTTGAGCCTTCTGATGACATCTGATAAGTTTCAGGGTGGATTCTTAATCATTTTGGCTTCGACATAAACTGAACCCAGGCCAGATATCCACAGCACCAGCAAGGTTAGCACATAACACGCTTGATGAATTCAGAGCCCTGCAGGATCAATTTATTTTAACTCTCCCCCAAACTCCGAATGTGACCGGCCATTACAGTTTATTATACAAAACCAATGTCACGCAGCTGCACTGAGACAAATTTAGTAAACAGAGTCATTTTCATCCTGGTGTACTACAGTGAATGTTCTCCAACAAGCCGACTCGTAGCAGAACTAACTCTTTTGCTACACCCAACACAAGGACATTAGCAGACCAATAATTTACTTCTATTCAAAAGCAGTTAATATCACACAGATTATGTCAATAGACATTGTTTAGGTATACACAAGCTGAAACACATCTGGATTGTTTACCATGGTAAAGTAAGCTTCTATTCTTACCTGACATGATAGGCTGGCCCGTCATACTCATGGGTGCCATTCCGAGATTGTTCATAGCAGTTGCCCAAGCGTTAGGGTCAGACATAGGCATCGGCAAAGAGTTAGAGTCCATGGCAATATTTCGGAGACCCTCTGAAAGAGAGAAAGCAACACATTTCTGGGTTTAGAATGAATGCTTGTTTTTCTAAAACAGTCTAAGAACAAATGTTCAAATGTTCAACTGAATAAATGTAGTACAACATGTATTCAATTTACAATAAAGCTGCAATACATACAGAGTTTTCAGCTCGAATAATTAAATAAATTGAAAAATTTCCAATAAAGATGATGTCACTGAAATAATACATTTAATCAAACTCAAACTGTTGAGCAATTTTACAAATAAAATGATCTTTATTTCATGTAAATGTTATAACATGTTTAATGATAATGTGTAAATAATCACATGATCAAATCATTTTATTTACACGACCATTTAAATGATTACTTTTTTACCACAATTTGTAATGGCAAATTCATCTAAATAAATCTACATACATTTATATACATAACAAATACATGCAAAGGAATATGTCGGAATGAAAACAGTTATGTTGAGAAAAATATAACTGCATTATTTATATATTGTTGTAACAATGTGTGAAGCTCTGTGTAATTTATAGTTATGGATTTAATGTGCATTATGAACATGCCATTTATTAAAATACATGTAGCATGAATTCACACATTTTCATTTTCTCATTGACTTTTATTGAACACATGAAAAGTGTAAGTAATACCTGAAGTTTTCTTCAGTAACAAAGGAATAAAGCAAATATAAAGCGTACAGTATACATAATTGACAAATATAAAAAAGTTGCTAGTTGCTGCTCAAGTTGGAACAAAAACATTAAACTTATTTGTGAAGAGATGGAGTTTCCTTCAGCATAGCACATGAAACCCTAACATAGGACATATTTTTCTAAAAACTCATTTATTTTTCATCATACAACAGGGGCGCTAACATGCTGCACCGCAGCATAGCCTCTTTCTCTGAGAAAGACAAATAAGAGGCATATTTATAAGACGAAACCTCTGCCAGAGTTCTAATGAAGTTAAGGAACGCCCACTAAATAAGATAAGTGCTATAAACAGGGAAACAGAGTTCAGAATGTTCCCATTCCTGAGGTGTGCCCATAGGGCTTCAAGCGTGTGTGTGAGAGAACATATGGATGCTGCGAGGAGTGGGCGGCAGTCACGTGCGTCGGGTCATTTCCGCAAACTATTGAGAAAATCTCATTGTGTTGGTAAGAAATTGATTACACGGAGCTCGCAGTGCAGAAAAACAGCCGTGATAATTTGATTTCAGGTCCTTCGGAGGAATATCAGAAGGGGGGTGGGTCAAAACATCTAAAAAAAGAGCATCCATTATTTCAGCAGAAAACAGAATCATTCAGGACCTTTCTGACACGTGTGATTTTATTATCAGACACCGTTCTGTTTTATGTTTCATTTCGTTAAACTAAAGATAAATGACTTCTCAGGGGTTTAAGTAAATAATCACGTTATGTCAAAATTAGCATTATTACGAGACAATGTGATTCACATCCTAGGCTTTGAAATGATTAGTTTCTATGGTAACGCTCATAACGCCAGAATGACTCTTTGTTCAGCTTTGTTGCTTAAACTTAATCACTACATTAATTTACATCTACTACATATTCTTATTAACAGCAGATGTTACTGGCTTTAAAATTGTGGGATTTAAAGTTAATATTTCACTAACATCTGACTGGTATTATATCAACAAACACTGGAAATTAAGCTCTAACACTGAGCATGTGGTTTTCTTCTGCTGCGCTTCTTCATTCTGGACATCTGAGCAACACCCCATTAAGGAAGTGTGTGTGATATACACACAGAACGCAGGTTCCTTGAGGACGTCGTCCAAGATACATCCCTCAACCGTCTTTCTTTCAGCACCCCCCCTCGCTCTACCTAAACATACAGCAGAGATGAAAGGTTTCTGGAAACGGTTGTTTGAGTTACTTAATCGGTTGGCCAGCACTGGAAAAGACTGAGGCTGTATAAACACACTAGAACCAATGAATCAAGTCCAGTATGTTTAGGATCACTATGTATATAAGCTCTCTGAAGACCTGAACATGACGCTGTGAATCTAAAGCTTGTTTTTCCGGACCTCACGATGACGTGAACTGAAAGCTCTTTCATTTGCAACCAAAAAATAGATTTGAAAGATTGTTTCATAAATTCAGATTTTAGAGGTAAAATGTTGGACCAAGCATCTCAGTCACAGACCTGAAGAGGTCAAATTGTTGGCAGGTAGGTTTTTTGTTCATCTCTGAAACGACGATGGCGCAAAATCAAGATGTAATACCACCTGAACAAACTCTCATTAAAATAACTACATACTTTGGCATGAAAAACGCTACATAAGATGCTGATTCAGAACACTTTGCATTTGCAAAACAGCACATAATGAGAGACAGGACAGGACGGTGTTATACAAAAACACAGTAATTGGATTTGTGAGGCTGACAAGTTTATTGAGATGTTTTATTTGTATTTTCTATCAGGGTATATGCAGGAATCATAGAGATGAATTTACTACCCTTTACTACCTTTTTTACCACCTCCAAAATATTTTTTACTACCAACACGACATCAAGCAGCAGCCCTTTTTTGGGGGGGGGGTGGGGGGTATGCAAAGCACCACTTACTACTGTGTTCACACCAAACGCAAATGAAGCGTTAAGCGCGAGGGATTTACATGTTAAGTCAATGCAAAGACACGATGACCTACTTGCGATTCGCACTAATAAGGGGGTGCGAATGGTGCGAATCTCGCGAGTTGAAAAATATGAACTTTGCGCCGCGTTAACCAATCAGGAGCTTGCTATAGTAGGGCCGTGAGCGAGCGGCAGAAGCCCCTCCCATGACGCGAATTCGTGTCTGTAATGAAGCAAATTTTTACATGAGAATGATGCGAGTAAACTGAAAATGTTCAAGCGTTCAACACGCGAATAGCACGATTTTCCGCGTTTGGTGTGAACACTCTATCATCACACCGTCACACCCATCATACAGTATTGTCATTGTGAATTATGTTTTTGTAGTGTCGAGTTGAGTTTCAGTTGTCTTTAACTTAACCCTTGAGTTATCCTAACCATTTATAAGCAGCTTCTTAAAATGTGGAGCAATGCCTAATCCATGCATGTACGCCGTTTTATCCTTGCCACACGAGAAACTTTTGGCTATATCGGAGTCAGTGAACATGTTTTGGAACAATTTCTCAATGTCCTGATTCGAATTATATGAATGATGGTCCAGGCACCAGAGAACCTCAGCCCTGAGGTAAGGTCTGCTGTCTGGCTATCGCTGTCCTGGTGGTGCTGGTTTGCTGCTGAGGTGGTGCGACGACAGCTGACCTTGAGTTGGCATGATTTGCCGCAACCTGTGTAGTGCTGCTAGCATCGCAAAACAACGAAATATGGAGCTGCTCCCCCTCACACGAAGCTGCTGCTGCTGAATGTTCGATCCACTGTGTGACTTCATAGCGGTAATGCCAGTTCAGGTAACATTTATAGTGCAAAATGCTTCAATTCAATTCAATTCAATTTTATTTATATAGCGCTTTTCACAATTTGCATTGTTCCAAAGCAGCTTTACAGGGGAAAAACGAAAAACCCAAGAAAGGGTAAAACACACTACATGGTGTTTTATATAATAAATCAAATTATTCTAGTAAATAATATCTAATGTCAGCATCTCCTGGTGGTTTATTTAGCATATTTTGCATTAAGTGAATGCTTGGCTGAAAAGATGCGTCTTTAATCTAGATTTAAATTGGGCGAGTGTGTCTGATCCTCGAATAATATCAGGAAGGCTATTCCAGAGTTTAGGTGCTACGTATGAGAAAGCTCGGCCCCCTTTGGAGGATTTAGTTATTCTAGGTATTATCAAAAGTCCCGCGTTTTGAGATCTTAAAGAGCGTGATGGGTTGTAGTGTGATAGAAGCTCTGTTAGGTAGGTAGGTGCTAAACGCTTTAAGGCTTTATAAGTGATTAAAAGAACTTTAAAGTCAATACGATACTTAATGGGTAGCCAGTGAAGGGTTGATAACATTGGGGTTATGTGATGGTATTTTCTGGACCTGGTTAGAACTCTGGCAGCTGCGTTCTGAACTAACTGTAGTTTGTTTATTGATGATGCAGGACAACCACTAAGAAGCGCATTACAGTAGTCAAGTCTTGAGGTTATAAATGCATGAATAAGCTTCTCCGCGTCAGCAACACACAGAATATTTCGTAACTTGGCAACATTTCTTAGGTGGAAAAAGGCTGTTTTTGTGACATTTGAGATGTGATTTCGAAATGACAGGTTGCTGTCTAATATAACGCCTAGATCTTTTACTGTATTTGTTGGAGTAACAGTACATCCTTCAACTTGCAGTTTATAATCAGAAATATTCGGTTTGAGTGTCTTTGGTCCGATAAGTAATATTTCTGTTTTATTAGAATTTAAAAGAAGGAAATTACAGGTCATCCAATGTTGTATATCTTCAATGCACTCTGCCAATTTGGTCTACGGTATCGAACGCAGCACTAAGGTCAAGCAGGACCAGGAGTGAGATGTTACCTTTATCTGATGTTATAAGCAGGTCGTTTGTAATTTTAACGAGCGCAGTTTTAGTGCTATGATGCGATCTAAAGCCTGACTGAAATTTTTCGTGCATGTTGTTATTTTGTAAGAAAGAGCACAACTGAGTGCACACTACTTTTTCTAGTATTTTAGACAGGTATGGGAGATTTGAAATCGGTCTATAGTTTCCAAGTTCATTTGGATCTAAGTTTGGTTTCTTGATTAGAGGCTTAATGACGGCCATCTTAAAGGGTCCTGGGACATGGCCTAGATTAATTGACGAGTTGATAATGTTATAGATGGGCTCAATTGCAACAGGTAGTAACTCTTTTAATAATTTAGTTGGTATGGGGTCTAGTAAGCAAGTTGTAGGTTTAGAAGTTGCGATAAGTTGAATTAAATCTTCCTGTTTTATAGGTGAAAAACGCTGGAGTCTTTGTTTTGGAGCGATGGTTGGTGCTAATTCATAGGACAGATTTGGAGGTTGAGTTTTTACAATTTTGTCACGAATGTTTTCGATTTTCTATGTAAAAAATTTCATGAATTCATTGCTTCCCGGTCATTCCCCCTGACGGGCTTAAGCCAGTCTTTAAATGACAGGTCGTCAACCCAAGTTCGCGAAAACGTACATTTCCCCATTTCACACTGTAAATTTGGTAGAAAATAGAAGCAAGTGGCTAATATCAACTGAGGCAAAAAGGCGGAAAATGTTGTTGGCGTCGCTGATAGCCTTTTAACCACGGAACTCTATACAGTTTACTTCTACATCATTGCTATCAACTCCGACTCACTCAGGGTCCTGTTAGCACCGTATATATTTTTAAACTAAGCTAGATGAAGTTAAAACATGGAGACACAAATATTAAGCAAAAAATGGAAACTCATTATATGTTGAGGTGGTGATGACAAATTTACAAATGTCCTTTAAAGTCCAGTTATTTGGGGCCACAACTTCTAAAAAAGTGTTTTAACATGCTAACAGTCAGCTAGCTAGTTAGCTTTTTAGCTTCAGACTCTTCAAGAAGCATCTGTAAAATCCACCCGCTTAATGCTCCATCTACAGGCATCAAAGCAAACCTTCTGTAACAAATCCACCGCCTTCAAAGACAAATTTCAATACAATTACCATTGGACTTCAAAACCGCCTGCTGTGAACAACTTTCCTGTTGTACATACTCTATCAACCTTCGTCTTTTGTGTAAACTTTGAAAGTTTTTGCCTGTGGTGTGCACATATCAGTAAGAAACACGTCTGATGAAAAATACGCGAACACCGACGTTGTCAACCATCAAGGACACAGACCTTGTATATGTTTTTAGCATGTTCGCTGTCATGCGTTCTCTCATGATAAAAGGGAGAGTTCACCCAAATGTCATGCCAGATGTCATCATTTTTTGTTGGATGAACTTTTCCTTTTGTTGACATTTCATGCCGTATACATAATTACACGTGTAACGTATTATATGACAGTTTAAGATGGTTATACCATCCCAAGTCAGTGGCTGGCTAAACATATTTCTAAATTAATCAATGGACCATAATTAAGCACAAGCATTGTTTTTCTCAAATTTCTCTAATGGAATCAATATTGTTTAAAACTTTTCCTCTTTCAAAAGCTTATTTTCTCACTTCATAAGTGAAACTCAGTTGTCTCTGGGGAGATTTGTAAAGCTGGAGCAGGCAAGCATTAGAATAAAGTCTCCGTGGACACGCCACAATTGCAAGCCTCATTATGCCAAACCCACACGATTTCAATCAGCTTTCTGGATAACCTTGAAAAGACAAGTTAAGCCGTCTAACAACAAATGATTGTTATTGCTTTAAAAGTAGGGTAAGAATCAAGTGTCATATGCCAGGCAGGAAACACGCCCGTTTGAGCCCATGGATCACTCTTACGGGGTGGGAACTGTGCCTGTGTGAGATAGTCCTCCAGGAGCTCTTTTCTAAATACTAACCGCTTTAATCCGAGTGACAGGAACGGAGAAATCAGGTGTTCCATAAACTTCAAACGCATTGAAAGCACTTCTGTGCGAAGATATGATGGCTATCCAGAGATAAGCATTATATTCTCAAGGAATAAACACTTCATTGAAATTGCTAATGCCTCTCCAGAGCCTCACAGAGTGCGATCTTTATTGACACATGAATGGATTATCCATGTCTTGATGAAGATAGGACTAGGAACGATTACATGAGTAATTACACCTTCAACACTTTCGATTTTCCTATTGAACGTAAGGCTGAACGTCTGAGGCTTTAATTTAATTTAAGCCATTTTTAAAAACTACGCATGGTAACCTAATCTTGTGTTCCTGGTGGAATTATGAAGGAGTGGAATTTCTTAGTTGATTATTTATCCACATTTTATAAAACAAATACAGTAGGTCTGGTATTAAATGCGCATCGGTCAACAGTAATCCAGCCATCAAAAAAATCCAATCCATAAAAAAATAACGTGTCGTAAAAGCAATGACACAAAATCACCTTTTCATTTAGCTATAGTCTTAATATTAGTGCACAAACCAATTTGAAAATATTAAAATGAGTTAAAAGTCCATATAAGATCTAACTTAACTTTGCTTTTGTAGCTTTAGTTTACCCAAGAATGAAAGTATTTTCATTATTTATTCACCTTCATGTTATTTTAAACTTGTATGACTTTCTTAGTTCAGCGGGACACAAAGGAAGACATTTTGGTGAACGTTGGAGTTGGTAACCAAACAACATTGGTCCCCATTGATTTCCATTGTATGGAAACAAAACCACAGAGACATTTCTCAAAATATCTTTGTTTTGTGTTCCATAGAAGAACGAGTCATACAGGTTCATCCATACAGGTTTTGAAAGAAATCCTATGAGAGGATCAACAATCTTTAAGAAACCATTCCAGCTTCCAAATATCAGGATGTGAGGTAAACCACTCAGGGGGAGGACCCCCTCAGTATGTCCCACCCAAGCATCTTCAGCGATCTTGTGTCCTTGTGTTCTCGCTCTACACCAGTGTTTCTCAAACTTTTTCTGCCATTCCCCACTTTGGAGGTAGGGTAGTGGTCCGAGCCCCACCTGTCCCCAATAGCCAAAAACAAAATTATCATTATTTTAGTGTATATTAACTCAAGTGAATTTTGAGCTTATATCATTAATGACGATACAGTATATCCGTGTATAATACAGTACAAATTCATTTGTGTTTAGCATGCCAAAAACATCTAAGTCAATGATGCACAGTGGCGATACTAGTCATACTGACTGCTGAGTCATCAAGCTGCCATAACTGCTGGTACTGTTATATAAATCACACCAAATAAATGGTGGTTA
This sequence comes from Barbatula barbatula, assembly GCF_947034865.1. Classification (NCBI taxonomy): domain Eukaryota; kingdom Metazoa; phylum Chordata; class Actinopteri; order Cypriniformes; family Nemacheilidae; genus Barbatula; species Barbatula barbatula. The sequence goes on along the minus strand of NC_136781.1, from coordinate 14,382,713 downwards.
TGACACGCTACACGACACAATAAAACCGAAACAGGAACACACACAAAAAAACTTTGTACTGTGAGAACATTTTGACCACATTTGAACATAGTTTTACCCCTTTCAAAAACACGAGGGGTTCTGTAAAGACAAAAACAGAGGCTGATATTACAGCGACTGCGCCACAGTTAAGTTGAAACAGACGTGGTTGAATTGTTGACTCAGTTTCTCTGACTACTGTGAGCTCTGCGAGCAGATTCTGCCATTAGAAAGTGTCTTGTTATGCTATTGCCAACATTAGCAACCAGGTAGATTCAAATCAACTCCTGTCATGGGTCAAAACCCCATGGACTCATTTCACCCACACACCCGCAAACATGACACCGAAACGCTCTTTGTAACAATGCGACTGTGATCCGACATCGGTGTGTTTACACAAATGATTTTTTCCTCTTCTCTCTTCTGGCCGGATTAAGGCAATAATTAGTTTTGGGTTCCGGCTCAGTGGCGGCTCGGCACAGTTCACGTTTCGTTCTGCATTCATCCGCAAATGCAGGATTGAGGATGTGAGCGTAGAGGCTTTGAGCTCTGAAGCTTCATCAGTGCTGTTTCAGAGGAGACAGAAGCAGAAACAGAGTCTGACAGCACTGCTGGAGCAGCACCTTCACAACCCTAAGACCTTATGACTCAAATAAAGAGCATCATCAATATAGACATGCCATTACCAAACATTTCACCTTACTAACTCAAGAGCACTCAGGCATACTCGTATAGTCATGCTAAAAGCAAGCCATACATTTTGTGACATCCAACATTAAACAAACAAAAATAAATCTCTCTATAAGAATAAGCCCACAACTAAGACTTTTTGACACTGCCCTTGCATAAATAAGCACCAGCAATTATATTTTCAATAAGTGACTAGTCAATTTTAACAATCTATCGTTGTGCACATCCTAATATTAAATCCAAAGTGCACTGAAGTTCATCCTTTCCCAAGGGGGCTTATGAAAGGTGTTCTCTGCAGTACACTACACTTGTCCTGACCTAATAAACCCGCTTTCAGAGGAAGTGGATTCCCAGAGGACAGTTTGATCGCTTCGGGTATTAATGTCCTTTCAGTCTCTCAGTCACCTTTCTGATTACCATTAAAACTTACTTTTGCCCTTCTGAGAGACGGAAAAATTACAAAAAAGACTGTTTCAAAGTCACAGGGGACGGTTCTGGAACGTGTCCTCCAAAGGCCTGTTTTTCTTCATCTTCACACAAGCATACACACATACAGAACTCTGTGTCACTGTGCGGTCACAAAGCTCCCTGATGGTGAAAAATGGTGGTTTGTCTCAATTATTATTATTAATATTAAAGTAATTCAAGTTATCAACAGTTCAACAATTGTATGTATCAAAAATTTGTGCCCTTGATCATGGACGTCTTCAAGCCCTTAACCACAGTAAAAATACTGCAATGCTTGTCAGTTTTCCTCTATTCATGAAGTCACGAAAAAATTATTTATGCACCCGTTGACACGTATTAAGTTAATATCCATGACATGCAGTTTTCAACCCGCGGGGATGCTAAGAAACTCTCAGCGGACGAAGCCTGAAACTGTAAAAACGACAGAAGCGCCTGTGTCATGACAAATCGAGTCTCCTCTCGAAACCAGTCCCCTTTAGGACCACGCGTGATTCTGTTGCCTAAAATAATTTCCAATGGGCAGTCTTTCTAGCGCCTGATTGCAATTCTTACAAATAAACATTACAATTTATGTCCCTAGTACTTTGTTAAAATGACCAATATTGTCTTTTCACTAAATGTTTTATGTAATAGTACATAAATGAGGCTATGGGTAGTGAAATCAAATCTCCTTCTTACTGTTTTAGTTATTTACTATAATAAAACCGTGGTATTTTTTTATATCAAAAGTGATGCTTTTTGTTTGCTAAGCAGATGTTGACCCAGAAATACTGACGTGTGTTACATCAAGCTTATAAGCTAATGTGATTTTTGTAAACTTAAATTTGAACATGATATTTTAATGCTTTTATTTCACCCAGCGTATTAAGTTTGCCAGAAGCTAAAGCAGCTTTGGTTAGCCATACAACAACGTATCGAGATAACTTTGTGATCAGGCATTACAACTACCTACTAGATTGGGTCCTTAGCGGACACAATTCACACGGGGGCCGAATTCTTTATGACATCGGCAACACTTCAGCTAACGCTTAAACACAGAGGTCAAGCATCACCACCAGTTGCTTTGAATACGTGAAAAAGGTTTAGCATCGGGTCAGGCTCTGCATGACTGGAGTGCTGTTAAAATAACGATTATATCTTTAAGATCATGGGAGCCAATCGTGCTCGCTGCTCCTGGAGGCTGGCGTGAAAGCTTCAGCATGTCTTCAAAGACACACTTATGTGTGAATGATGTAATTACACAGGTAGAGCAAAGCTCATCTCCATCTTTAAAGTAATAGTTCATGCCAGCTAAAGAACACATCCGTAGAGATTTCTCCATTTAATGAATTAAATGAACTGCTGTTTGATCTCAAAATGTTATGATTAGCATTGAAACAAGCTTTGCACTTGTACCAATGCCTATCAAATGTTTTCTTAAAGAGACATGTTCAAGTATCTACAGTACGTACTAGGACAAGACCTAATTAAATTGTGTTCACTTCACATTGAACAAGAAAAATGTCACACAGAAAAATAAAAGCCATTTTAGGATGTTTTGTATAGAAAGCTGACTTATATAAAGAAATATACTGAACGTTAAAAGTAACGTGCCCCCAGATACCGTGTTACAGGAGCGAAAGGAAAGGCAGACCCTATTCATGTGGACACAGCCAATAAACTGTAGTCTTATGAGGCTGTGAGATCAGTCAGCAGGGGCACACAGATTTAAAATCTTCCCCCTGACACAGCTGATTTTCAGCTCGTTCCGTGGCTTCGTCTTTCAGGTCTTTTTGAGCGAGTGCATCTCGCTTTCAGGCTTCCCTCTATGAAGATTGTCAGTAGCAAAACTTGAGAGCGTGTAGATTTTAAAGTAAGTATTTGTACCTGTACACTAAAATGTACACTCACAGCCCCAATGTGAAAACTTGTCAAATAAAAAACCGAAGTAAAGTTGAGTGTTGAGATTTGCACTCGTTGACAAAACTCACAAATCTGTCGTCCGAAGTTGCAGAAAAATTGTCACAAATGTGTGAACTGGAATTTACAAAGTACATTGGCAGATGCAAATGCATAGCACATATTTACACATTTTCCAGGTTTGAATTGCAACCACAAATCTATAACCTCTCAAATCTGTCACTGCAGTTTCAAACATTCCGCCTTGACTTTTGCTACTACTTCCGCAAAAAACCTGTAGCCAAACTAACTTGTGCACTTAAAAGCTCAGAAGCGAGAGAAAGAGCGACATTTGATGACGTCACCGCCCCAAAATGTTTTTTTTAAATCACTAATACAATAATTCATTTAAGGTGAAACTCCAAATCAATTGATACATTTTCAATATCTGCCAATTTTTTACTATAAATTAACTTTTCTATTTCTTTCTCTTTTATATTTACTGTAGTATATCTTTGTTCTTAGTTTGTCCTTTGCTATATATTTTATCACTTTTCTACACTCATGGAGAGGGCCACTGCACCAGATTTTTCAAAGTCAACTTGAAACGGCATTCATAACCCGTTTTGCTTTAGAAATGTGAGAAAAAATATTCCACATAGAAACATGATTTTATTATTTTTAAAGTCCAAGTGATTATTAAACAATAATTTTTTCATGAAATATTGCAGTTTTATAGTAAAAAGCTAAGCAGTGTGGGTCATTCTTTTTTTTTATTCCAAAAAACACCCTCAGATTTTTCCAAACCTAGACAGAAAGAAATATATTTGGAAGAATGTCAGTAACCTTGCAGATCTCTGCAGAGCATCCATTCCCCCTCCCCTTCAACTGTCTGCTACCAGTTCCATTTCAAAATGTAACGACTGTTTTTACACATCGAATCAATTTTTTTATAATATAAATAAAAAATTATTTATTTCATTTGAAATTCTGTTTCACTCGGAAATGCATCAAAATACGGAAGTAAAAACTATCGCAACTTCCAGTTCACGGGGACTTTAAAATGACTGGATTGAGAAAAAATGTTAACCACAAAACCTCATATTCACTTATAGATGCACAGTATCGACAGATTTTTACTTTTAAAACCATCAACATGTCGGCAAGAGCATGAAAAAGACCAATATAATAAACTGGATTAAGGCACCTAGTTGAACAATGTCTGTTGCAAAGTAACAAGTATACATTAATACATTTGTTTTTAAATTGAACGAATAGTCAAACCAATACCACATGCCATCAGCTCATACAGAAGAACCTCAGTGGGTTTATCTAGAGCAGGGGTGGCCAACCCGCGGCTCGCGAGCCTCATGCGGCTCTTTAACTAGTTTCATGCGGCTCTTCAGGAGCTGTCATCCACTCCCCCTACAGATAGATGGCACACTGACCATGTAAGCCTGTTTGAGTGACGTCAAACGAGCGACGAGATAATCTTTGGTGTGACATCATTTGTGTGTAAACAATTTCCTTTAAATTACCTCTTGAAATGGCAGGGAAAAAAAGCACAGCCAAACGAAAATATGAAGAAGAACACAGGACGTTTTTGCCAGAGTGGGAGAGTTTATATTTTTTTGTTAAACGTAATGGCTAGCCGATCTGCCTTATATGTCACGCAGCATTAGCGCATTTCAAAGCTTCAAATCTTCAGCGTCACTTCAGCTCACTCCACCCTAACATCGAACAGGAATTTCAAAAAGGGACTGAACTTCGCAAGAACAAGTTGGTCGCTTTGAAAAGCCAGGCAGAAAAGCAGGTGCAGTTTTTTAAAAAAATTACGAAACACTCGGAGACCGTAACGCTTGCATCATATCAGCTGGCTTGGAACTGAGAGTTTGTGTGCGTGAGACAGTGCACACAATGTTAACTGTTGAAAATTACTGATATTATCATGTTGGTGTGGTTATTTTCATTAGATCTGGCTGAGCAGAGGTCTGTGTATGCGTGCATACATGATTAAAAGATGATGTTCATGTGTACCCATGTGTATGATGTGGCTCTTTGCAGTAACACAGAAAAAAAAGTGGCTCTTAGTCTCTGACTAGTTGGCCACCCCTGATCTAGAGCAAGAACAAAAAACATACCTTTTTCCTTTAACAGTGTTTAATGACCTCTATTAGATGATGCTGTTAACGCTTCGTTAAAGAACAAATGAGAGGGGCGGGTAATGAGTTAAGAGTTTACTGATAGATCGTCCTGCGGTTTGCCTCCCCACCAGAGGTGCTCATCTTTCTGCAGCATTTCGCCTATTAACTTTAATTAATCACAACAACTTCATTAACACTGCTTAATTATTACAGAGTAGACGGCACTGTTTGAAACCAAATGTCTCTATGCAATACACGGAATTCTCAAACGTTTTGCATGCGCTGTAAATGAATCGAATCGGCAACCAATATAATTATTGTAAAGCAAATGACTATAAAGACAATCAGGAGCAGTGAAATACTTCTGTAACTTAAAATGTTATTGTGTCTGTAAAACACACCATAAAATGAACAAAAATGAAACATAAAATGACAGAGAAAATATGTCGTCTGGATAACATGATAAACAAGCCCAGTGTGCTTTACATTTCAAGGCGTAATAAACCACCATATAGCAAAAGTGTTTACAACACATAAAAGTGCTGCTGTTGTCAGTAAAAACAGCTCAAATCAAAGCAGTCTTGTCTTGTTCTTTCAAACAACTTGAATATGTTTTATTGATTCTATCTAATCATAATTTGTGTAAAGTTGCCAGAGTAATGCTAGTTAAATTTACTGCAGCAGTGGCATATTTATAGCACATTTCACTGTCTTGAAGTACTGCAGTAACGCTGTTATGAAACTGACAAATAAAACTTTAACTCTGACAGCATTACTTTGAGTAATACTAATTATAGCAATGCTATAATTGATGAAAACCAATCCAACACTAAATAGAAACAACAGCTATTTTCAATATGACAACCCCATCTATTTGATTGTCTTTTTTTCTGAGATTTTTTTCTAACTTTTTGTAGAACAGATTTTTTTCCAAAAACAATTCTGGTTATTTCCAGGTTGAAAACTAAATTTTAAAGGGATACTTAATGTTAAATGTTAAGGGGACACCCAAAAATGACAATAGTGTCATCAGAGAAAGATATTTGGAAGAATGCTTATAACTATAACTTCCCACAGTAGGAAAAATGACTCAATCTTTTTTTTTGTTGTTGAACTCAAAATAAGACATTTTGAAGAATGAAGGACAGGCACTTTTGACTACTATTGTATTTTTTCATACTATGGTAGTCAATTGGGGGCTTAATCTGCATGATTATAAGCGTTCTTCCAAATATATATTCTCTGTGTTCATCAGAACAAAGAAATGTATCCAGATTCGGAGCAACTTGAGTAAATGTTGACTTTTTGGGAGAAGTATCCTTTAAAGCTAAGAATTTTAATGTGGATTTAAACAGCAGCACATTCCAAAATATATCTGTCAATAATTTCTTGGTTAAAGACTTCTGGGTAAAAGCATTTGTAATCAACGGATTTAATGAGCCCCTCCTAAAGAGTGAAATAAACCCACAGAAATGAGAGAATGAAGTCTTTTTGATCCTGCTGGCAAGTGAAATTGTCGAGCCCTGGAGGACACAGACTGCTTCCATGTCAGCCAAGTGGGTTTAATTTCTTTTGTTCCCTGCATGAAGGATTACCACAGCAATTTGCGGCACACATCAATACATTTCTGCGTGTTGGTACAGCGAGTCCCATTCATAGACTGGCAATGATCATGCATCATTTCTGCATTATTATCGGCATCACGTATTTCGAGGTTTACACACATTTTTGAAAAAGTTTGACGCAAACAGAGAGTTAAGACAACCTCGGAACAAAACTGCTCTCATGAGATTACCTGAAAGAACAGATTTTGAATCTTCTGTAAAGCAGTAAAACAGTATTTGCTTACACTGTTTGCATATTTTAAGTCCCTTTGCTCTGTACACAGCAATATCTTTTCAAATAAAGCCTCAATTTAGTAAAAACGTTGGAGCGTGTGCACCGAACGCAATATTAGGCAGTATAAAACCTAATCCCTACGTGCAAGACTCTCATAGCATAAGGAAAAATATTTCTTCACATTTCAGGGCCATGGAGGAGCTTGAGAAAAAAAATGGATGAGAAAACTAATAGAAAACAGCAGCTGTAATGTATGCCTTAATATAAAGCATATGGTGAGGTTTACACAAGGAAATCCCACCGCTGCTGCTGTGGTATGGCTCTGGGTGACAATTCAGCTTTTCTTCTGACCTGCTTTGTATTTAAGAATACTGAAAATCTGCTTTGGCATTGGACTAATACACGATCCATACAGGTGTCCGAGCACTGGCGCCGTGGTTAGATCAGCAGACGAATCGGCGCCGTGGTACTTTTATGTGTGAAGCAGTGCTCTCCTGTTATTTTACTACTGCAGACAGTTACAATATCACTATTTTCTTTTTTTGAATTATTAATAAATATTATCCTAAATATCAGTTGGTAATCAGTTGCATGTGTAGCTGTGTGCATCTCATTTGATTTCATTAAACTAGCGGCCATTGGGTGCTCTAAATACTGATTAACTGCCTTTAAAAAAACATTAAAAACACATCCAGTAACGTGTTCGCGTACAATCCTGGATTCTAAAAGGATTTATAAGATTTGATTTACTGGTAAAAATCAGAGTCTCTATTTGCTACTACAGTGGCAAACGAAGAACTCAATCATGAGAAGAAGCAGGATTATCAATTAGCATATTTAACACTAGCTAGCATTGTTTAAAAAAGCCATTGTTGTATTTGTGATTGTTTGTTGGCAGGATGTTGGCATGTTCCTTAGAGAACAAGGTGCTTGCCTTAATTAGAGTGTTTTTTCAGGTTTTGAAGTCAGAACTCCTGCCTGATGCCGACATGGGAAGCTATCGCCCACATTATGCTTTGTAATGAATGTCAACAAGTATCCTCTAATTAAAGAAATCTTGTGACAATGAAAGGAAGCAAAAACCTGTTCGCTTGACAGTGAATATAATACACATTCTATGACAAGAGTTTAATAAAACAAATCTGAGAGAAATGCTGAGAGCCATAAAATCTCAGAGGCGCTGAAATATGCCAGCACTTAAATTCCATATTGTGACACTTGCCGTTATATTAAGTGTTCATATGGAAATTAGGTCATTCTGTGTTCAATTAACTTTCCAGTTTAATTTAGAATTGGTCTTGGTATAAATCCCTTTAGAGAACATGCCCTCCCATCAAGACTTTTAAAGACATATCGTTTAAAAATGTGGCAATAAAAGTGGATACAGAGCCTGTAATCTTCTAAGGTTAATACGTCGACATCCCTGACAACATAATAATTGTGAGAATGAAAGCACCTTTGTGCACCGTTAACGATTAACATGTCACGTACATTAAAAATCAATGTTGACTGAAAAAATGTATATATGTGACAGAACTGCACAACAGGCATACAATTATCAGAAGAAACAAGGACAAAGATCTATACTGATGCTGCTGCTGTGGGGGCTGCTGACAGCACTCCGTGATCGGATTTTCACTATTGATTTAATTCTCAGTTTACTTCGAATTGGATGCCATGCAGCACTTAAAACATCAACTATCATCCTACCCAAAAAGGTCTAAATCCATAATGTAGGTGCAGCTTCAGAGGCCGTTTACACGTGACAATTTTCAACAAAAAACTAAACTTTTTATGCGTTTTGGCTGTTAATTTACATGAAAAGGAGGAAAAACGCTAACTTTTGAAAACGCGTCTTAAAGTGTAGGTTATTGAATATGACAGCATTGTCGTTTCTGTGCAAAACTCTGAACTGTAGGCAAGCACGAGTGTTCCCCAAACAATAATGGCGGCCTCCATGCAGCATGTTTGTGCCGCGTGACATACTTATTATAATTTCTCCAGCAAAAAGTAGATTTACAGCACCACTACAACCAGCGGAGACATGGTATTTATATGCACATTACTATAAAAACACAAACACGTTGACAAAGTGTATTAAAAGTGTTTTAAGATTAAAACAGGGTATGAGTATGTTGGCAAGCACATACTATTTCTTAAAAGCGCAAAATTGCCATCTATTGGCCTGGCATGCATAATACCTCATTTTTATTGAAGCTGTTGTATGTACGTTAAATAAAGATAAAGTTTTTATTTAATTGAGTTTCAATGTTAACCAAAATATGAAAATCATTCCATAATTTCCTCACCCTCATTCAATTCTGGATGCATAGTTGAACACACATAAGTATTATATGTGAAACACAAACTGTCCCGTTTGAGTACGGCCTATTCAAGATGTACTTAGGAAGAAGGTGAAACTTAGGGTCAACTATACTACATCACTGCAGTGACACATTACAAACACATGACCCCACAGCTCCCAGAGGTAAGCAAAGATCTATAGACTCCCTGCTTCAGTCCTGCTGTTCACTCATGCACATCTATAGGGCTCCACAGAGCAGCTGAATTCACACTATTCCCCTTCTGTTTACACTCTCGTTCTCATCTGTCTCACATGGGCATTACCCAGCATCCTGCACCAGCCCCAAACGTTCCTGCAAAACGGAAGACAATTTACTCCAAAATAATGTGTTTTGCTACCACATGAAAGATCATTGAGAATCAGAAATACACCCCACTGCCCTCCAGTCATGCTGTGTTAAAGATTCAGTGACGGGGAGTGTAAGCAAGCGAGTGGTCACGGTTTATTAGCTCTTGGTAAATCCCACATGCTGAAAACACACATGATGAACAGATCCATTAAGGCGGATTCCATTTAAAGTAATGACGCGAGTTGTTTTGATGGAAGTGCATTGTTTTGAAGCGAATGGGTGTTCCCCATTACACGATAGCAGCTGTTTGCTGCAGGCCGATGCACACATTCTATGCAAGTAATGCTATCCTGATATATTGCATTTTGTAGAATTGATATGCTGACAACATTCCCCACATCCACTCAGGAAAAGAAGGAAATAAATGCACACAGGCAGACACACGCACAGGTTTCTCTGGCGGTAAGTGATGCTAAAACAAGGCATATCTATTTTGGAAAGAAGTCTGTGGAACATCTGACGTAAATAAAATAAAAAAACAACGAAATTGGAGGTGAAATTGGATGCAAAAATACAAACAACTGCGAGTGCTGCATGAAAAGAGAGACGTGGATAGAAACACAAACACAGCATTGAGAAGAATAGAAAGGCTCTTGGTTTCAAAAGCAGGCAAAAGAGAAAAATACAGCAGATAATCCAAAGCACCAGAATAAAGGCTATTCTTTGATCTTGTTAATAATGAAAATGATGAGTAAAGTTCAGCCTTGAAAGATTATCTTATTACATTGATACAGCAGACATTATGGCTCATTTTACAGAGGTGCTTTGATTTCTGATGCTCATACGAGAATGCAGATAATATTTGAAACTTACCACCCTGCATTCAAAAACTAAATCTTGACATTTCTGAATAAATGTGAGAAGTGACTGCTCAGTGCTCATTGCTCCACAATGATGTGGTTGGTTGCTATGATATGGCGTTCCAAATGCTTGTAGAGCCTTAAGGCCATTGCACATTGACTCAGAAATTTCCGCATGTTAAAAAATAAATACGACAATCACATTTACACACTGCCTCCGATATTTTCTTCCGTCATAAAAAAGTCCGATTTTCTGCGTTTTTCGCATCCGTAACAAGCATTTTGAGAGGCGTTTGGACAATTCAAAGACACCGTACAAACGAGCGCCAAATACGTAAAAACGCATACGAAAATGTTGAACTGTATGTGCAAAGACCTTTACTATGTGGTTTCTAAGGCGTTTCAAAAAATCTGACAGCACATCTGCACTCCTGCCATAATTTATCAAAACAAAAGAAAAAATATTGTCATATATGAATATATATATACAGCAAAATGTGTAACTTTAATGTGTGTGTATATATGAAGAGTTCATTTGTAAAAACAGATAGCTCTAAAATGTTTCCATTTTCAAAATTCCAATTAATATCAACCAAACTGTAGTAGGATTATTTTGATTAAGTCATAACAACGCAATAAGTAGAGTTGTAAAACAATAAAAAAGGTTAATGTGATAAAAACATGATGCTTGAAAAATGGTATTATCTGTTTATTATCTTCATATATACAGTATACATGCAGTATATATATATATATATATATATATATATATATATAAATATTTACAAATTATATTTACTCATATGTAAATATATATATATATATATTAATATATACACTAGGCGCATTCTAAGCAGCCTTGAAAGAAGCAGCAAGCAGGCCTTCAAGAAAATCTATGCTGGTATTTGAATAGTCTTTAGCCTTTAGCCGAGCACAAGCTCTGTGCTTTATCAATTTCAACTTATCAGGAGGCTCTTTAGGTTGCCTCTTAAGATGGCCAAAATATCCGCTCGGTAATCTCACATTGTATCGTGAAGATCAGGAATGTGGGATATTGAGAAGCCCAGATGATGATGCAACTGTGTACAGGATAATCAGGATGAATGGAAAGTGTCTACATCCAGAAGATGGATGGGATGTGTTTGCGTTCAGCTGCCTGCTCCGACTGAAGCTCTCACACTGGCATTATCACAGGCTGGGTACTGATGTTACCTACAGGATCTTATCAATGGCGGCCAATTATAAAGTAAGAGAGGATCGGAGCTGTGTGAAGGGAGCAACCTCCAACTTCCTCTACGTCCTGAGTTCCTACATCGCTCAGACTCACTTTGTCAGGAACAAATCCTTTTAAAACTTCCACTCAAAGACAAATTGGCGCAATTAGTGACCAAACCCATGCGGAATAGTCGCTGATTTATTAAACAAAAAGATGTTTAATAAATGATAAACTTGTGCCTCAGGCTCGTGTTTGGCCCAGAGATCTATGATGTGTAATGAATGGCGGACTGCAGTTGGCTTTACAGACAGATGACTAAAAAACAGAGAGGAAGATCACTAAAGTCTTCTCGCTGTCCGTCAAGCAACCCAGATGAGGGATTTCACAGCACGCAATCTGTCCATCAACGCAGAGTCAATGATCTGATTCTTCACAATCGACAGAGAGCATTTCCAGGAGCCAAACGATCCGGTGACAAACCCTCATTAGCGTGTGCTAATGGTCTGAGTCAGAAGATATCTTCACACGGGGGGGGCGGAGAGAAAGCAAAGATCCAAATAGCGCAGGCTGTGCCTGTGAATGACAAGCCGCTCTTACGAGAGATATCGAGCATCCGCTTTCTCAATGATGGCCCGTTTGATGCAGCGATCGGTCAAGTGGCTGTCAGAAGCGATGGGCTTAGACCTCGTTCTGCCACATCACTTAACGTTAGACAAGAGCGAAGTGCGACACGACTTCCATTTCATACTCTCCGGCCACTCAACGGGGTTGCGAAAATAAATGCATGCGGCATTTTTTATCCAGAGACAAAGGAAATAGCATTGCTTTTCTGGAGGTCTTCTTTGAGCCATTTGATGAAAGCGTGTCACTGGTGCAAGATAATCCGAGAGAAAAAAAGATAAACAGCATGATGATTGACATTCCTGAGACCGCACATCCCCCATGGGCAGGACAGGGTTTGAAGGTCCAGCTGTGAGACGTACTGATAGACGGATGTCTAATGGGCAGCCAACACATCAGAATGAAGCCAATAAAGACAAGAGCAGATTTAGGACTGAGAGTCATTTTGTATTATATTTGGAAAGTATATATTTAAAACTTTATTTCTAAGCCTTCAAGAATCAAAATAAATAGTTGCTTTGCCTTGCTTGCTGAGTAGACATTTTAACAGTACGATCCTATTTATATGGCTAAATATAACCTAAAGTGATTTTGTAGTCATTTACTCACCATCTTGTCATTTCAAACCTTTATGACTTTCTTTCGCAGAACACAAAAGAAGATATTTTGATAAAAGTTTGAAACCGAATGGCACTGACCATTCACTTGTATGGACTCAAAACCAATGCAAGTGAATTGGGCCAGTTTACGCCATTCTTCTAAATATCTTATTTTGTGTTCTGCGGAAGAAAGAAAGTTATACTGGTTTGAAATGACAAGAGGGTGAGTAAATAATGACAGAAGTTTCATTTTTGGGTGAACTTTAACTTTTATATAATGTTTTTTATCTACTTTTTATGTTTGAAAGACATTAAAACCATCTGTTGTCAGCCGCACTTGACCGCCATGTTTACATGTCTTTCGAGATACTTTTTGAGAATCCCTTTTTGTACCGCGTGGCCCTCTTGGGACACATCAAAGGTTGAATCACAGACCTCTGAAAGGAAAGAAAAGAAAATTGTCATACCTGAATGCCTGAGGGATTTGACAGGCATAAAGGTTGGAATGCTAAAAGACATGCTGTCACGCCACTGCTATAGCAACATCCTGTTCAAAGCGAATCACAGTGCTCTTTAAAGGTTTTAGATACACTGTACCTTTTCATCTTGTCAATGGTGTGTACGTTTATGCTTTGACTAGGAATAAGTCAGTGAACCGTGACATATCATTTGTTTTAGGATGATTCACATCATGGCATCGTTGAGATATATTGAGAGGTGAATAGTCTTAAAAAATATTAAAGGTCGTCATCGCAAATCCTCAACCAACAAACTAAATGGATATTTCAGAGACAAAAAAATAATTCCCCGTGTTTTTCTCACTCTCAAGTCGTCCTGACTGAATATGACTTTCTTCTTGGCGAGTAATGCAGTCGAAGTTATAATACAACGTATCATTTTCTTCCAAGCGGTAGAATGGGAGTCAATGGGCGTCAAATGGGCTCCTTTTTAAGCTCGAGACGACAAAAAATTATGCTTTCGTCACCAGAATTTACGATACGCCTGCGTTATCTGCTGGAAGAAAAGGCCTCAGGTTCACACACAGCAGAGGGAAAACGGAAGCTAGACATTATCATTAATAGCGTTATCAATGTGGATATTTCTCTTAAACAAACGCAGCGATTCGCTTCATAAGACCCGTGTTAAGACCACAGAGTCGAGCAGTTCTTTGATCGATGGTTTTTGAAGCTTACAAAAAGTTTCAAATGATAATTTTTGAACTACTAATAATATTTCTCGCAAATTCCAAGTAAGTTTCTATTTGCATTTATTTGCAGAAAATGAAAACTGGAGAAACGGATCAAAATAATCTTTTTCAGACCTCAAATACTGCAAAGATAACAAATCCACATTCACTTTTAAGCAATACAACAGTGATATGAAAGCTGGAAAATTGTGTGTGCACAAAATGGACGATAAAATGTGTAACGTTCCTAAGCACTTGTGTATTTAACAAAATATAAAATATGTGTATACATCAGGTCCTAGATCTGAACATCTGTATTCACAATCTGTTAAATATTCTTAATGTATGTCTCGAGTCGCTTTCATTGTCATTCTTTTCTAAACAATTCCCTAAGACCCTCACATTACAACAACACAACATGGCGCACAATCACAACACCAGTTCCATTCCACCTGCTTGTCCTTTACCTCTTTCTCTCGTGGTATTTTTATTTAGCTGAGTTTCAGACAGATGACTTCAGGAAAAGAGAGTGCTAGGAAATGGGACGGCAAGCGCTGACAAGGTGCGGCCTTGGAGGAAGGTCCCAGACAAATTCGCAAAGGACGAAACATCCCCGCTGACAGAAAGTGGGCAAAAGAAGTGAGAAAATATGGGTAGATATCCTTTCTGGGAACAAACATCACCTCTAGTGACATGAATCATTAAAGGGAAGTCTGGAAATAGCAGGAAAAGTTGCTAAGGTCAGACAGGATGTCTGCATCCCTACATACACAAACAACTCAATGAGGACGGGGTCTGCGGCCCCTCCTGGGGATCTCGCACGACGGTTGACATCGATGGTACATCTGGCTGAAGGTGATCCGCGGTGCAATTGCCAATTAAGACTAACAAGAGCCGGTACGGGACACATTTGTCATGATCAGCTCAAAAGATGAGCGATGGTTGAGATCTAACAGGCACATCATGGCTATGTAAACCACTCCCGTGAGAAATAAACAACAGATTGTCCTTAGTATACACAAACAACTATATAAAACCGATCAGCTGTGTGTAGTATCTCTCACACCGCACACAGCATTGATCTGAGCCCCAAACTGGATCTTTAAATTTGATCTGGGTCTCTGAGGTCTTCCCATCTCCATCGCTATCGCTGTTCTTCAAACATTTAGAAATCAAATGAAGATGAGTTTTGTGATAATACCGCAATGTTCTGCCTCGGTGTCCCTACCACGGCGGATCGATCAGCATTCTTTTAACGGCTCCTAATTAAATGTTGGTCCGCCCGGGGTGATGTAAACTGATTTTTTCATCCCCTTTTATTATGGGTAGGAATCTGTATGCATCACTTCGCAGTCAGCAAGACGTAATAAAGATCTTGTAGACATTTTGGAAATTCTGACCATAAAGTATACACAGATTTTCTATATAAAAATGCTTTACTGTTTTGTGCAGAAACGTTGTATTTTCAGACCAACGATTTCAGAAATAGCAATTCTTAAACATTACATAGAGATACTCAAATGGGATCACATTTTATCAGATGACATTTTCCTGTGGGTAGGTCTTTGTTAGACCAAATGACACAAAAAAGGCAGCTACAAAAACAGTGAGATTTAACCATTTCCGTAGAAGTGTTGTTAAAGAGTCATGCATAAAATGCTCATCTCAATTTTTACCTCAGATTAATTAAAAAAATAAACTAAAATGCAAAAAGAAAGTGAGGGAATGGGCGGGGCCAAGCAGTAGGCCTTCTCTGAAACGTTTACACCGTGGAAACAAACATCAATTAATGCCTCTATCAACTACATCAAACTACTACAAACATAACAGCGACTTCTACCATAGTAGGAAAATTATTTTGCAATATTTTGGTTCTGTTGAACTTAGGAAAGCAAACAGTCCTGAGGCACTTTTGACAACCGTCTTTTTTCTACTATGGTAGCCAAGAACTGTCGGTTGCTAACATTCTTCCAGATATCTTTCTCTGTATTCAACCGAACAAAGAAATGCATACAGATTTAGAACAACTAGAGGTTGAGTAATTCATGACAGAATGGCGCAACGCATTAAAACAAGCAGAGCAGAGAGGCGGGCAGACAGAAAGACACACATTAATGAGTGTGAACACCGAGGATCAGGCTGAGAAGATGTGCTGGCAGCAAAGGGAGGCCTGCTGTTTCCTTCCAGATGTGTTTGCTCTGGAACGTCTGTAGTTTATAGCACTGGGTCCCGTGACAGCATCCGCAAGCTGTGAGGGGTCAGCGGCGATGCTTGGCCAGTCTCTGACAGAAAGAGGATCCCAGTCTATAGTTCACCTGTCTGAAGCTGGATCTTCGCAAGACTGTGGCTATTGAGAATGTGACTGAACAGTACAACCTCTGCATCGGTCTGCGGGTGCTAAACGTCTCTCCTGAGAATCACTTGGAGAAGGAGGGCATCTGGAAAACGGTTAATGAGTCCGCTCCGGTCCAAAACGCTTAATAGAAATCAACCAGCAGAAACAGCGTTCACACCAGCTTTTTGGAGCCTGTGACACTATGTGAAACTGGATGAAACCCGTCTGCGTACGTCTTTCGTCAGCACAAATGTATTTAAATTAGATTTGTGTGGTAAAAACAGCAATCTCACGGTTAATGTAAATCAACCTATAAGCAGAGATTCTGTCAGGCGCGTTGTGATAAAAGGACATTTAAACGCTACATGTTAGCACAACCGATCAAATTTCCAACCGGTGGCAATCACCGTTCCAGATGAGCCAGCTGTAGAGAATGATTCTTTAATATGTATGCGGAGGCCTCAAGCTGGGTGCTGATGAGACGACGCCTCGTGTCGGGATGTGTGATGATGACTGATGCAAATGGAATAATCCTTCGCCAGGCGAGAGAGACACAAATATTACCAATGAGGATGACATTTAGCGTTTACTCAGCTGTACAATACACTCCCACAGACCATTGCATCTGTTCAAGGAAAAGAAACAGGATGCCACATCAAATAAGGCTGTCTTAAAGGTATAGTGCAAGCAAAAATACAAATGCTGTCATAATTTATTTATCTTCACAAAGACGCGATGCTGCAACACAAGAAAAATGGTATATTTTCCATGTTAACGATTTTATGCGATATAAGTTTATCGCCAAACTTGGATGATGACAGACTATATACAATTGATTACATACGTTTAGATTCTGAAATTCTATCATAGCGTTCGGTGAGGCATCGCTGAAGTCATGAGAACAGGACGCATCTCTCTGCATGTGTGCTCTTCAGCTGCAGCATGAGAGGGTGCGTGGACGGAGAAAAACTGTTCTGATTGGTTGTTTTTTGATTGATTGTCGCGTCCTGCCCCTTTTTCACGTTTGGTACGGACAAACAAATTGCTCATCGCAGGAATCTCCTCTCATCGCGTTTGGTTAGGATGCGGTGTCACGCCATTCGGCACATACACTTCTGGAACATAAAGTATGATACTTTAAAGGAACAGTTCGCCCAAAAATGAGCCCACTAAAAAAACAACCACGTAAACCAAAAATAAATAAATTTGTTTATCACTGAAATCAAACATAAACATGTTAACAGAAAAGTTGTATGTCCTCAGTTTGTCGCTTCCTTGAGCCATGTTATGTGGTTTCTTTATAATGAACATCTATGAAGATCGAGCTTAACATGGGACTATTCTCATCCCTGGAATAAGTGCTTGTTCTTTTAACAGTAGCTAGTGTGTATTACAATTAAGGTTTAAAATAAATTTGGTTTTACGTTGTTTCGGTACGTTAAGCTGTTTCATTATAATGGATTTCTATGGGACAGAAATGCTTAATGCAAGATTATCCGTTTTATCAGGACTTGATCTTTGCAGCTATTTTCCCCCTTCATGAACATCAACCTTTGCTACACAATAAAAACACCTTTCATGGTTTGATCGATTTAAACAGTCAAAAACAACGCAAAACATAGGTATTTTGAGTTTGTTATAAAGACTTCCTATGGAGAAAATCACTTGCTGCCCTCCATCGGCACATGGTGCAGTGCCGTGACGTTATGTTTAAACAAACTATTCGTTTAAAGCTGAGCGATAATGTAGTGCTCTTTAAAATGTACCATAAACAGTTGTCACATCTCCAAAACGACGAAGAGCTGTGATTCAGCACGTAGCAGACATGTAGCTCTAAGATTCTTTTCCAGCCCTCCACATATTCATTGTCAATGAAACGTCGAAAAAGAGTGACACACTCAATTTATGAGCTCATTTAACACCACTTTAAGTGACAACTCAAATGGAGAAATCTGGATTCGTAGTTAAACTAATTGACAGCATTGTCACTGTATGCCCACATCAATAGACCCAGTTCTGACACTCCACCCGCACAACAAACCCTGTTAGCAGTAAACATACAGAAGATCTATAGAAAACCCAGTAGGCTTCTTAAACAGCCCGTTAAAACCAACCTGATATCTGCACGGTTGACATACACATTGAAAAGACCAAGGATCGCACCCTTAGAGACTTTCTCAGAAAATAAACCTGCTCGGATCGTTGTCTGCCATCAATAAAACTCACTTTTATAAATCCCACCTCCAATTAAGAGTTTCCTTGAGGCTTGGTGGTCAAGTTGTCAGTCAAAAAACAGGAGCAACAAATATATGACGTTATTCTTGCTTTCGGAAAGCAAAGTACTATGATAGTCCTTCCTGTACATTAAACAAGGTCAGTGAATCAAGTCAGCCTATCAAAGAGAAGCATACTAATGGACCTCTGATATCATCACTGAGAAGTGCAAGAGCCGGCACTGCACACTTAATGAATAGCATTAGCACAAAACTGCAGCTTAACAACTACAATAGGGAACAGTCGGTCGAATCTGATCCCTTCCGTTTCAATCTTTCAAAGACTACAATAGCCAGGGGCCTATGGTCACGGTCTGACAGCTCGGAATTTCTGCACTCTTATTCCAAAAACCTAGATAAAAATGAGACACCTCATCGTTTTAAAGAGTAGTGCGGCAGCATTTATATAGAAATATTTGCAGTTTTAAAGCGAAATATTCATGATTAAATGGGTGAAAGACAACTGTTTGGTGGGTAATGTGGACAGCAGACATGTTTCTTAAATGTGTCTTAATACACATTCCTGCACTTCTTGTGTAAATCATGTCAGTGCATGCTGGTATAAATAAAAATAAAAGTTTTGTCTACATTCCGTCATCAAATCGAATAACTTGGCTGCATGGGTATAGGCTACGTATTAGGCAATAGCCAAATAGTAACTTAGGCTCTGTTACACTGCTACACTTCTACATTCTTGGGAATAGTTAACAGTTATTTAATGACAGTTAACCATAATACATTAAGATGCTCTTGAGAGTAAACTCAACCTTCACATCCTAGACAGGGGACTGTGTGTTTCAGGAGGTAAAGCATCCTCCACCATCTACATCCACATTCAGGTCTTACTTCAGTTTGGAATATAGACTGCCAGCTTTTCACTGTTAATTCTGCAGATGGTTAAAGTCCCCGTGATTTATCATTTATAGCTCCGTATTCTGGCGCATTTCTGAGTGCAACGGAATATCGACTGAGAAAAATAGTGGGCGGAGCTTGCGTTTTTCATTGCAGTCTGATTGGATCTATAAAAACAGGCATTTAATTTTGAAATGAAACTAGCAGCAGACTGACACTTGAAAAGGAGAAGTTAATGGCTCTGCCCTGCCCAAGCCGTCTAACTGATGTCATCAGAGACGGATAGCCACTGTAGAGCGGAAGTGCATTTTTAGATTTTTATGAAAGATTATGAGGACACATGGATGTTTTAAAGTGAATCGCTCACACTGACAAGCTATTTATAACAATCACTGCAATATCCCATTAAATAATATAAATTGTTATTTTTATTTCACCAGGACTTTAATAATGAGGCATATTAAATACCCTGATTCACTTTGATATGTATGTCACACAAAAAAAAAAAACTTGAACAACAGTTATAAATGTACTCAAGTGAGTGTAGGCAAAATTTGAGATTGTCTCTGTAACAGCTCATTCTCACAATGAGTAAAAAAAACCTGTCGGATATCTTTACCCAGACAGTGTGCCAAGTTCATCTAAGTTGAACAGATTTAAAACTAAGATGACAGCTGTGAGCTGTGAATAACATCTGCACCATACTGATAAGAACTAAAGAAAATATTTAAGATGAGATGAGATGAGAAAAAAGTTCTATCACAGATCACTTGGGTCAAGAGTCAGATCCTAAATGAACAACTAAAAGCTGTTTTTCTTCTTACTTTCTTGCTGTGGAGAGCATCATTTAGGACCACAATTCTGAAGAAGGACCGAAGAGCAAAGCCATATCTTTATCTGTATAAGATATGTAAACCCCACCAGTGGTGCCTCTTACCTGACAAAGTGGAAAAATTATATTTTCATTTTTTAATTGAGTTTTTAAGTTATCAGGAAACAGGACTTAAAAATCTGAACTTATAAAACATTTTCAAATAATTAATATGACTTTGATTAACTTGTTCAGTTTGTGTATGTATGTTTAGGTTTGCAGGACAGCGCCCCCTGAGACCACAGTGGAACACTTCTTCTCACACTGAGAAAGAATGAAATGTGATTCCCGGACAGTAAAGAGCATTTAACTCAGTCAGCCATAACTTGTCGGGCTTCCAAGGATCACACATCCAGACCTTCAGGAATATCTGGATATGCGATCTCGACACCAGAAAACCCTGAGAAAAGATAAAACCCGTACAATCAAAGAAAGGAGATAGAAGTGATAGAAAGAGTCTCATTAAAGCAAGATTGGTGAAAGTGTGTGAAATCCAAGCACAGCACAGCAGAAAAAAAGGATGAGGATAAAAGGAAATTCCATCTGATGAAGGCATCAGGCATGACTTTTGCAAGTCAGTCAGAGTTGAAGTTTGGTCTGATCAAGTCTGATATTCCTGAAACGTGGTGTAGCTGGTTTTCAGAGTGATGCTGTTTGAGAAATTGGAGAAAGTTGGAAAACACCAGTCACTGTTAAATTTCTTATCAAAGAAGTCAAATACAACCGTGAATGTGAGTGGTTTTTGACCAAAATTATATTGTCATTTAATGAAATCTGAAAGTAAGCCAGCACAACATCATTACTGTGTCAAAGGAACTTCATTTGGAACAGCAACAGAAAGGGGTGGTGTTAACATGCCATCAATCCACAACACCTACGCTAAGCATTTCCATAAACCAGGGGTGACTTTACACTTCTGAAGGGCAGCATTAATGAACTGACTCGGAAAATAAATACGATCCATCAAACACAGATTTCAAGTGAACACGAAACAGCATTTGAAACCAATTGTACTTGATTTAAATGACGTTCAGCGAATGTGAAACAGAATATTCAATAATATAACCCCAAAATATAAATTAATTTATTCACCCTAATGTCTCTTTCTTATGCGTGATACAAAATAAGATATTTTAAGAAATGGCTCAGAGGTTTAGTGTCTATACAATGGGGGTCAATGTTGTTTGGTTACAATCGTTCTCTAAAATATCATCTTTTGTGTTCTGCAGAGAGAAAGCAAGTAAATGATGACATTTTTTTAATTTGGGGTGAACTGTCCCTTTATCATTTTATTAAGGAAAAGAGTTTAGTCGGGCTTTTTTATAAAGGTCAGATTTACCCTTGAGCATCTTATCATATCCCAACCATCCATCTTTAAATGAATTATTGCTATAAACCTAATTAAGTTTCTGTGTTAACTATTGGAAGCATTAAAACAAATCTGCATGATCTACCACTTTAGCCTCGAGCAACGCATCAATAGCCATTTAACATAAACCAATATCCAACACAGTCTACAGTAAGTGATGTAAGCTGAAAACTGACAGCCATATCAGAAGTAAGACACGTTATTACATTTTGATGAAAGCTTCGAAAAACAAACCCTTTTTTCATTACAATTACGTTCACCATAAACCAAGAATGTCATGTTGTCGACATCAATGTAACAAACCATATGTACACGCAAGCACAAATCTCCCAACTCGTGCGTCAAATGAAACAGGAAGGGCAGCGTTGATTGATGTTCCCCATGAGACATCCCAACAGAAAACTTTTCACAGCTTGTTATGTAGATTTAATCATTCGCTTCTTTCATGCCACATCCCGTACACAGTCAGCTGAGAGCCGCCTCGCGTCACCATGGGGTGGGATTCCTTTTAAACATGAATCTTTCATCACATCCCAATCACACAGCCGCATATACAAGCCGAACGACGTGCGCAAGCAGGGAAGAAATGAGGGGGGTTGGAGATCAATACTGCCGTACCCGCTGGGAGAACGGATCGAGAAGGAGGGTGTGAGCTTGAGGAACGAGAGCGATTGATCGAACCCCGTCGACAACGTGCAGAAGGCGTGCGAACGTTTAGCTCATACATCAGCGAGCGTCGTGTGCCAGGGATCATCTGAGCTGTCATGAGAGTCTTACCGGTGTCAGTGACACAATGCCAAAGAATCTCACAGCCGCTGAGATACGTGGTTATGACCTCGTGCACAGCTTGTACGCCTGCAGGTGTACATCTCAATACAGAATTCCACAATTAATGTCAATCGAACATCATTTTGCTTTCTAACACCGCGTCTACACCGGACACGGCACAACAAAAGACAATAGAACGCATTAGAACCCATTATACAACACTGGTTGCGGTACAATACCATGAAAACAGACATGGTGTGAGAGGGACGGGATAAGCTGAATAAGCAGACCAGACTTTATTCTGATACATATTTATAACCTCTACGTGGGCAGCACAATTGACTTTGAAACTCTGGCAAAAACATCTGGGATCACTAAGGTGTGAAGGTCACAGAGAACACAGAGGAATCCGCATCTGTACTTTATTCTCTTTTGAACCTACACAAACGCACACAAACACGCAGACCCCCCCTCATCCCACCCTAAAACTCCTCCACACAACCAACCAGTCAAGCAGCCCAGCTTCTCCACACCAACCCATGTATCAGCAGAACAGTATACAGAGTGATACGTTATCAGCTTGTGTGTGTGTTGATGTTAGTACCACAAAGAAATGCACACACATTTTGTAACAATGAGCCAGACGGGGCTGCCAACCTTTGTGGAGCGCGACACCCACACATAGTGCTCACTGTACTTCTCTTTTCTTGTCTTTTGTCTCAATCGTGTTAGGGTGAAAGGCAGCGGGCTCATCTGTTCCGCCCCTCCTCAATGCCAATCAATAGTGTTTCACGCAGCACTTCTCAAGCACCATTACAGCGGGCTAATGGTGCCGAAGGGTTACAGCAAAGCAGCGTGACTCACTGCATATATCATGCCACCTGCAACGGGCTGAAAAATAAAAATACGCATATTTGCTGGCTGACATACAGTAGACCTTGAATTAATTCTCAACAGCGGTTGGCCAACAAAAAATACCAAGGCGTGAAATTTAGTTTTCTTTCAAATTGTTCGCAAATGTATTGCTTAGAACTGTAATAGATAACTATAATTTAAACTAATAAAAAAATGGCAGATACAAGTAGATAAACCATAAACCTGTAGACAAACTATATGTTTAGCATGTTGTATCGTGTTTTAACCTTGATGCTAGAATGATTTTACACGCTGCCATTATATGAATTCACCCAAAGATAACATGTTTTAATGATGTCAATATGTTTTACAATGATGCTAGCATGTTTTACAATGATGCTAACATGTTTAGTATGTTTTTCATTTTTTAAATGATGTTGACATGATTAAAAATGATCATTTAACATGTTAACCTGTTTTAATATGACGTTAACAATGTTAGCATGAATTAAAAAGATCATTTCAAATTATACTAACATGATTTAGCATAAGACTAACATTATTTAACATCACAATAATGTTTTAGAATGACGCTCCTTTGATTTAGCATAATGTTAACATGTTTTAACATCACCATAACACAATGGTAAAATGTTAAGCACGTTTCACCATAAGTATAGCATGTTTATCGCAATGTTAACATGGTGGTATGATGCTAGCATGCTTAACAAGATGCTAACATGTTGTCAAGCCAACAAATAATTAAAAATAGCTATTTTTAATTAGAGGTCATGTCTAGCAGTGTTTTACACAGGGATAGGCGATATGTATTTATTTATCTATACAAAGTAAAGTAACAAATTTTAACAAAAAATATAATAATATTATTATGATTACAAAAAAAAACTTTTAAAGTTAACATATCAAAGTGAAAGTTGAAAGAAGTGTGTGTCAGGCTCATTGACACTTAACACCTGAAAACACAATGAAAAGTGTTTCGATAGCAGAAAGCCGGACTTAACCATCTGTAGCTGACAGTAGAGTTTAGCTTTTCACCAGCAGCTCCAGTGCTGTGCTTCATTAACCGCAAACGCAATGCAAGCATGCGCAACCTGCACAGGATTCCTGTGAAACATTAAAACTAGAGCCTACCCATGATTCATTAGGACACAAAACCGTTATGGCACGTCATCAGCAATGTTATAAATTGAATCAATCGCTATGCAGCGCTGCCTTTTCACACGCTCAAATATATTGAGGGTAAGTAGGGTAGTTAAAACAGGTAGCATTAGGTTATTATTTCGACGCAGCCCCATTTGTAATGCAGGCACTGTATTGTTTTGTAATACAAGAGGAAAACTAGGCCTCGAGGCTGTTGAAGTCACCGTAATAACTCATCAATTATAATGTTGAAGTGTACGCCGTTTATGAGGTAACAAGCTTCAGGGCTTAAACAGACTGAGAAATAAAGCAAGAGTGAGCAAGACACGGATACAAATGAGGGTTTAAAAGCTTGTTGTGTTTTATAATGAAGAAATAAGTTCTGAAATATTCAGAGCCCTCGTTTTCACAAGCAGCCATGTGATATTGAGCTCACACTGCCTGTGGATCATTTCTTAATTTGTTTCTTTTTTAACTACGTGCCATTGCATTGTGCTCGCAACTGTTGAGTGGGCAGTACAGTCAATTCACTTTGTTGCTTTGAAGCGGTAAATAAGACGGTGTATTAACAGTGTCAAAACAATTAAAACTATTTAGATGTTTAAACATCTGAAAAAGCAGCACAGCACCAATCGGACACCCATTAAAAAGTCGCTGTAAACAACCTGCCAACTGTCCTGCGTGAGCACGGAGATCCTCGGCCACTCGCATCCCAAAAACATCAACACCGTGGGGAGGGGCTGGGCTGTCAAACGGAGAGCATGCACTAATGAGATGAATCTATCCATTATAATGCTTTAACCAGAGTAAATCTGCATGGCTGGTAATTAGTCCATGCCACTGCATTGGCTCCACTCCTCGGAGGAGAAACTCCGTCTTGTGCTGCCAGAGGACATCAGAGCGCTCGAATGCATTAGGTTCCAGATGCTGCCAGTTTTCATCATTTAGATGAGTTTCCATCGGGGAGCGGATTGATCAGGCACGGTCACGCCGGATAAGAGCGCGGCATAATGACGGGGCAGGAAGGAAAACTGCTGCCGTTGTTCAAAAAACAAAAGCCCATTAAGTAGCTCCCGGTTGCTAAGCAGACACGTACGCTGCGACTATTTCCAGCCATGGATGGTTTACAGGAGCTGAGGCATTTTAATGTTCACAAGAACATTCTCGTGAGTCTGTTTAATCGAGGGCTTAACAATTCAGACAGGTGATAACTGTGCTGAGAGACCATGAGGTTGTTTCTTTTGATAAGCATAAAATGTCTTATTTTGGGGACTTTGACACTTTTATTATCAGGACGGTATAGAGGGTAGGGCTGGTCCGAAAACCATTTTTGGAGCTTCAGTAGTAAACCTTTGGAGGGAGGGGACTGAACATTTTCTTCTCTCCAATAAAGAATTTCTGTGTTTGTCTGTTTGCATTTATATTATGTCGAGAACTGTTCATCCAATCGCAGATGTACTGCTGCGGACCAAAAGGAGTGCAGTGTCGCACTTTGGTGCAATATGGACACGCGACGCGATCAGAAATAGTAAACTTTTAATAAACTACAGACGACGCGAACCGTAAACGGGGCTTCTCACATTAAAATAGTTCCGTTTTGTTGGCAAATTATATTTCGTTTAGTTTCTGTATTAAGTTAATTTAGAAAAATGTCTCTCCAGTATTCTTTGTGTGTGGTTCAGGTGCTAGCGTAGTTTGATTGCCAAGTGCAGATTTAAATGCATAACATGAAAGAGCTTGTTTAAATTGTTGCAGCCATTCAAAATTCTGCCATTCCGACTGCATTTACTGCAATGCGTAAATCATAGGGCCCTACTTATGTCAATGCTTTATTGACAAATAAAATTTCATATTACAACCGTCAAAGTGAGGAGTATTGGTTTCCTCTGTCTCTACAGTTATGCAGTGCAACTTTCTGCATTTATGTGGTTGACAAATATTAATTGACAAAGTTGACTATCATCCATTACCAAACTTTGTGTGCAGATTTGCAGGCACATCCATCTCACTACAACAAGGTTGGCAGCGACAATGGTTTTTATTCACAATTGAAACATATTTTGATGTTTTCTGATGCACAGCTATGACACACAAACCACTGGCCCATGACCACTAAATATTAAAATGTCTTAAAAAGCACTTTAATAACCTCAGCACACATTCCCAAAACCTACTGTGAGGCTGAGTGCGATTTTAGCAGTCGGACTCCAAAGTGTCTAAATATTCAGCTTACTGTGAATACAGCTCATCTCAGCCCTTCTCCAATGACGTCCTTGCGGTAAGGAAAAAGTGTTCTGAAATGGGCAGATTAGATTAGCGGCAGAAAGCTTTGATCTGAAGCTCGCTGGCTAGCTTTGATCTGCACAAGTAGCACTTCACCATGACCAGAACACAATATGAGCCCATTTCACTTCCATTTGTATAAATTCTATGGGAGAATACGACAATGAGAAGCTCTGCTCACCATCACTTGCTGCCATTTATCCCTAATCAGACTCACTTCAAGCCCTGAATGTCGGCACTGTTCCGGAGGAGAGAGTGACCATCAAAGGTCCAGAACTCGGCAGCGGCCCTCTTCTAATGGAGACCGGATTTACATGGGAATGCTTATAAAGGCATGATGGTTTCATCTCAGGATTACAAAGTCATAGAATATTACCAGCTTTGAGATGTGAGTGGTTTAAAGGTTAGTTCAAATGCAAGTGATGAAATGGGATTATGGATTTGTCTTTTTATTGTTCACACCTACAATCAATTATTTAATAGTGTGGTCCAAGCCTTTAATCGTATCCACCCAATGGAAGTTTGTGTTTACAAAATAAACATCTGTGTATATAAATTTTGTATTTACGAAAAAACATACACATAATGTTTAATATACACGTAATATTTCCAAATCATTTTACACATTCAATTCTTTAAAGCTAAGCACGAAAAACCACCTTATTATTATCAACAATTAATCTGATCCAATTAAGTCTCCTTGACAACCTGAAAGATAAGGTAGCCTTCCCAAGATCCATTTCTTTCAGCTAATCATAATTCAATTAATTAGTACAGCATTTACGTCGGCTAGAATATGAATAAGCTTTCATTTGCTTATGCTAACCTGAGTTGAAAGGGTCTGTAAAATTCCCTCTACAATACTTATCTAGCCTGAGTTTGAAGGACACCAGCGGCATGAAGGCGCATGTCTTTCTTTATGACTGACATATGGCCAGAAACTCAAGTATTTCATTTGCATCTCTAAATTGTCACATCACGTTGTAGCTTCAAAGTTCCAACACAGAAAAATATTAAAACATTTCTTGGGGTTTTCGTCCTTTTCTCTTAATGAAGGAGATCATTTGAAGTGAAAATCTCAGAGAGACCCCAGGCTTTGACCTCCCACATTTGAAGGTCAGGAAAAGTGTAATGGCAAAAATTTACAATGTGAATGTAGTTAAGGACTGTCGAATTTCAGGCGATTGAGCAGTCTTAGAGAAAGTTTAGAAATCTACCAGGAGGAAGGTTGGGTCTCTTTCTCTTCTTGCTGTTTTCTGTTCCGTTCTCCAGAGGACAGTCAGGAACCAGTTGCCCATTGGAGCTGTTGAATTGAAGGGGTTCGTTGTTTGTGGAAGGGTCGAATGATAATGGATTCAGTCCTGTGGAGACGAAGAACAAATAAACTTAATAAATAAAATACAAACTAGACAAAACTAAAGCTTAAGTAAGCACAATCTAACAGAGCCAGTCTAAGTTTGGTGCAATTGCCAAGTAACCCAGACTAAGACGAGAGGTGGCCACAACAAGTAGCGTGATGTTTGAAGTTGGATATAATGGATGTGTTCATATTTGTTTTTCAATAAATCTTAATGAAATCTTAAATCAGCTTTTAAAGATTCAATGCCACACATTCCTCAAATGTTGGCAAACCCAACAATTACTTTAACCTTGGAATAGCTCCCAGCAGAAACATGACTTCCATGGAAACTGATAAACCTGAGCCCCCGGATTTTTTCAAATCAGCGAATTATATTGCAGCTTGCCTTTTAGAAGAACTTAAAGCCATTTCTGTTTGCCATGAAAAACCATTCATCAAGCGAGAACAGAAAATGTCCCTTTGAGATTCATTTAACGGTGCAGCTTCATTTCAACAACAACATATTTCTAGTCCGAAAGCCACAAAGACAGGATTATCCCCACACACACTTTTTCTTTATTAACCCCTCTGTGAATTCCATTAGAGAAATTGACTGCAGGTTCAGATGCTAAATTGGAAAAAGGGTTTTAAGACGACAATCGATAGCCAGAAACGTCCTCCATTTCCGTTGCATAGAAAGGCATGCACAAAAGATGTGGTATTAAACTAAAACAGACAAACCCATCCGACGAATGATCAATTCAATAATAAACGCCACAACATCGCCCGACATCCAGAAAGCGAAAGGTAAAGAATTTCAATGAACGTAAACACTAGTACATCAGTTATTTCCTGTCTCAGTATACGCTGCATAATATGTGCTGTTTGGTATGCGGAGATGTGTCTGAGATACATATGCCGGTCTGTTTTCATGGAATGTACTATTGTTGTGCTTGGCATTACTTGCCTAAAGATACAACCCCACATCCCATTGGTCACACCCTAATGATGAGAGAGAGAGAAAGAGAGCTAGAGATACCGACTCAAATCCCTTGATCATAATGTTTCACATCAGTCCTCCGCAGTAAGCATTGACAATGCACAAACGCACATCTCTTATGGATGTAACTATGGGCAAAAAGGCAGATATGTAAAGCAGGAAAAAGAATTTGTGACAGAGCACCGAAAACAGTGCAGTTAAAGACAAAACTATGGCAAATGTTCTCTCTCTCTCTCTCTCTCTCTCCCTCTTGCTGTCTGAGTTCTGATGTGTCACTGCAGGAGTGAGAAGTCCTTGGCATGTAAAAGGTTGTTAATGAGATTAGAAGATGCTGTTGTGCTATGATTCATTGAGTGGAGGCCAGATCAAGGTTGCGTATGATAACAAGAGCTAGGGCTCGCCGATAAACTCGACACTTCAGATACATTCTAATGATTTTGTTGGCAGCATCCAATTAAACATCATTGTGATCTTAATGCACATTTATTTGGCTAGTTAGGTTCATGAAGGCCGTGCCAGTTTCACATTTTTCTTACCACTTGGAAGGACGAAAGTGTTAAAATGGCGATCGAGTGTCTCAGATGTAAATCAGCTCTTTTATGTTTAGTAAATTAAAAGTTTGAAATTCAAATGCTGCAATTTGTCTAGGTCACGGCTTACACATGGCCACAGAATGTATTTTGGCCAAAATATTTTATCGCAATTAAAATATGGTTAATTGTGAAGAATAAATGAACGAATGTACAAAATTATAATGAGAGTGTGTGAATGAGCGAGTAAATTATGTTAAGAATAAATGAATGAAATCAGCCAACAGTCATTCTTTTATTACTTTAAGCCATCACTTTCAATGACACTAGCCGGGTTTCCTTCCAAACGTGATGCCAATCTTTTTAAAGTTCGCAATAACAGGAGGGAGGAAGAAATTATGCGAAATCGGTGCGTTTCCATCAAGTTCCTCGGGCGGATCACGGAGGTTTTGGTAACCAAGAAATCAACAGTAAATATAACATTTGGAAACCAGAAAGACGCCATCAACGGTAACAGCCGCTTATTCTAGTGGGTTTAATGTTCGCAACGTCAGAATTTATTAGCCATTTCCCTTTATTCACTGTTTTTTTTCAAAAAATAAAAACCATTTCGAAATTTGTGAATTAAAGTTTTTTATTTCGAAATTTTGCGTTTCCATTCCTGGTTTCTGATGCCAAAATTCAAAATGTTCATAAAACCAGGGTGGGTGATTGAAGCCCGACTACTGGCAATCTGTTTACATACTGTAAATACAGTAAGAGCTGAGAAACAAGTCCGCAGGCACAATCAAGAGAGACAGCTCTACACAGGGGGCTGTGACCCCCCACTTGACCCCCAACAGCTCTCCAGATGCCGAGTGCTTACAAATCCCAGACAGACATTACAATCGCACATCTTGGACAAACTACACATATGCATGAAGAGAAACCCTCCATCCCTTACGGTGCAAAACACAAACACTGACAGTGTCGGCACGGGCTACAAATTACACCAAAAAAGCATAAAAAGCCCATCAGGACGCTAAACAAAAAGAACACTCCAAAAAGGAATTAGATTGCATTCTGGCTGTGACACCGTTCTGCTGCTGATGGAGATGCTTCGATAGAGCCGCTGATGATATTTAAATGAGTATTACTGTTCATGTGCTTCACGGCCACAGAGGAGCATGACAGATGCAGATCACATACTCGCTCGCCGCAGCGGCAGGGAAACTCGCACGACACGCTCTTATCTTTGAGATGAAGTGGAAGATGCCGAGCGCTAGATGTGACGGAGGGAGACTTTCCAACGATTGGGCGTAGGGCACTCGCAGGCAGCCGGAGGCCCCTGACACCAAATGACTCTCATGCATTAATGGATGTGCTGGAGGAGTGGTTTTGATAACCGCTTCTCTCTTTCTTACATAAGACAAGCGATTCCCTACCCTGGTTACAAGGAAATTGTAAACGGAATTCTAGCCTGCAGCACCGTTCAGAATGAGGTGTGGCTTGATGAAATCTGCATCTGCATTTCTTTCCCAGGTTCTCTCCGTTTTTACCAGAAGTACATTTCCATCATGATGTACCACCCCGTTTTAGAAGAATGATGTGTTCCTCATCATCGGCTTGATTTGGGAGAAGGCCGTTGCGTTCTCATAAACAAGACAAAACAAAGTGTCTGAGGAGGAAAGAACAGAATCGCCTCTCTGCTCTTCTACCCACAATCCAACAGGGAAATGTCACTCTGTGAAGTGGGGAAAGTGTATTTCTTTGTTCTGCTTGCACACTTTCTCTGATATTTCACACAAAGTCTCAGAACACATCAGGGACCGATGCTACAGCCGTGCGTATATATGTGAGATAAAAAAAGATTCTTTGTGTTTTCTTTGTGGACGTTGAATAATTTGCTGTGAGCTGGTGACGTTTTTCTTATTTTTATTTAACTTATCTAACTGGACAACTGATGAACTATAGTCGATTGGTAGACTCCAAATACACAAGGATTCCTTACCTACCATTTTCTATGTGGTTTGGCCATTTTTTCCACACGCAAACGCAGTACTCGGTCACTGAATCCAAGCTTTTTAAAAATATATATTTTATTTTGTGTTTTTGGATTCAATTTTTATTGTCATTACACACAAACAAGTACAGTGCAACGAAATGTATTCTGCATAAATGTTTGAAATGAGTGAGTAAATGATGACAGAATTTTCATTTTTGAGTAAAATATCACTTCAGAGGTGTCTCACGGTCCACAGCTGTTTCTGTGACTTGCTGCCCAGCATGCATGAGATCATCCAGGTCAAGAGCTTTAGTCAATGATTTTGGTATGAATGAGTGGTCCTCAATCCCTCTCCTCAACGACCAGAACAGAACCCCCCGAGCAAACGTCAAAGACCATATCTCCTCTTATGAGAAAGAGATTGAAGAGAAAATACCGCTATTGCGACATCTAGGGAAAATAAATAAAAGCAGAAGGCTGATGACAGAAGGGGATTTGGAGTTTAAAGTCAAAAGGCTTGGAGGCAGGAGACTGCGAGCAAAGATGAGATGCAGATAAATCTGTTGAATTACACAGAAACGACAGTCAGAAAATAAAGCGTAAGCGACCATAAACAAAGTGTCAAACAGCCAAACACAAGCAAGACTGAAAACGATTTAGTGCCCTTAAAGGAATGCATGTAAACTACTAATTGAACGCATAAAAGAGGTTTCTATCCAGTGCAGATACTGGAGTCAGAAGAAGATGCAACGAGAAAAAAACAAACAACAACACGGAGTGAAAGTCACATCTTGAATCTCTGCTCACCTGCCTCGCTCTCTTTCTCTCACCGGTTCATTGATTCCATCCATGCTGAGCTGCAAGTGACAGTCACAGCAACAGCTGTGAACCGTCAGATACCCTCAACATCCGCCAATGGGAAACGCTGCAATATTCACAGCTGGAATAAATGAGATTCGATAATAATAATGACAAAACCAGCAGGGCCGACTGGGGTCTCATCCCTAAACACTGTATTAGTAAAGCATCAGAACAGGGCTGTTACAGACAAACCAAGGCCAGAGCTTCTGTTGTTTTGCATGAATATGTACAAAACACACTGACAGAGCTGTGGATTTAGCACCTCCTGGTGCGGCGGGCTGTGTTTTGTGCCGAACACATGCCACAGGAGCTGCCAAGTTACGTGGATCAGTGGAGATAATAAGAGCTCTGGTGATCAGCGGCCAGAGAGGAGCTGGAGGTTTCTACACCTACAAAAACCAGAACCAATGGACATGTGCTAAGAAATTCAGAGCCACATATTATGTTTACATGACAGTAGTCGGGATTCCATCCAAAATTGCGAATCTAGTTTATGCGCAAAATTGGAATATTGCATAATTTTTTTTTAATAAGCGCCGTTTCCATCCAACTAGTACATTTACATTTAGTCATTGAGCAGACGCTTTAATCCAAAGCTACTTAAAGAGAGTTCAGAGAGCAATAACGCGACATGTCATACAGGAGCAATAGTACAATGGGTGCTAATACCAAGTTACTAGTTTCAACAAAAGCCAGAACAATACCTGTTAAGAGAAAGAGTAAGTAAACCATCACTTCTTCATAAACTGGCCCTAAATATCAGTAAGAAAAGCTACTGAATAAAATTATTTTCATATATAATAATTACACGCGCAAACAGACAAAACACAATAAATGCGGTGCTTTTGTGGATGCCTGCTGTCGAAACGCAGTCGTGACAGTTCTGGGAGGCAATTACAGAAATACCAAAGATGGCTTTGCTCAGGCATTTAAGAATGACCATAACAACATTTCAGATGCCGTGTAATGAGATCAGTACTCTGGTTAGTAAGGTTACGCCGTCTCATAGTGGAGAAATTTATTCAGCAAATGCGTTTCCATCTCCAATTGTTCGCATTAACCCTTTTTCGCAAAAAAAGAAAGAGCAGTGTAAAAACTTTTGGCCGTTTTCATCACTCGTTTCTGATGTGAAACTTCAAACTGCGCATATAATCAGGGTAATGGAAACCCAGCTAGTGATGTACTAAAAATGGAAACCTGGACTAAAAATCCTGTATTACGCATGCAAGGCTAGTGGTTGGCGATGTGAGTTCGTAAAGAAACATGTTAAACAGATGCACGTTCACATGTTTACACAAATTGGCATTTTTGTGGTTTACACTAAGATGATGCGATCCTTTTAAAATGTATAACTTACATTTACATTTAGCAGAGGCTTTTATCCAAAGCGACTTACATAGCATTATCCTATACATTTATGTATCTGCAATCCCCTGGGATCCAACCCACAACGTTGCATTGTTAACACAATGCTCTTACCACTGAGCTACAGGAAAGCTTGCTACTTGTTTTTAAAAGTTTGCTTTTTCAGGACCCCAATAAGCCTTTGTCGTACAAATACATAGTTTTTGTCTAATAATGGTGACGGAAATGGCAGACATATAGAGTGAGGCCTTGTGTCACCCTTTTATAAAGACCAGAGTCTGTTCATGTTCAATGATAACACCTTCCTAGTCGGGCAAGCTTTAATCTGATTGGTTGGTTTTGTGCAACTTTAGCGGAAATTACTTTTTTTGTGTTTTTTAACAAATCCACCTTACATGTTAAACAATTGACATTTTTTAAAAAATGTCCACGTGGGAGATTTTTGGATTACAATATGTAACATAGTAAACAAGTATTTATGCAAGTAAGAAAAAGTTGTTTTAACATAGCGTTGGGTCAAAAAGGGACGAACTCAGCAATTCATTCAAATTAACCTAGAAAATGGTTTATATTTGACCCCAAAAATTGGACTTGGATAAAACAACCAAGTTTGTTCATTTTTTAGAATGTTGGTGAAGTGAAAAAATGGTAAGTTAGGGGTGTAGTGATACTTTTAGCTCACAATAAACTATCGATATATAAAAGTGGGCTCGTAATACAATAATCTTGCTATTTTTAACAAATGAAAAATGACAATTTGTTTCCATTACAATTTTATATAACCAAGGTTTGATTAAAAATACAAAGCTGTACAATACATGAGATTTTTGCAACATATGCCTCAAAAATGTGTTACACCCTTATTGTAAGTTGAAATCCTCAAGGTGCAAATTAACGTATTAATGAAAATAATCATTATTTGATCAATGAGCCAAGCACTTCATCGCTGGTTACATCAGGGACTGTCTTTAATAAATGTACTCCACACTGCTTTAGCAATAAATGAGTAAATTACTGGGTTTTGCTTATGATTAACTCGCTCTAATTACCATGAATAAAGGGTGCTGACATTCGCTCAGCCTTTCCTATGCAGAACATCCCAAAACCTGCTGTGAATGTATTAAATTGAGCCGAACAACCACCTCCTCCCACGCAGCACCTCCTGGTTTTGAACAGATTACTCCCAGCGCAACCAAATTCTACGAGCACTTCAACACACAAGTCCGCACCGCTCCACAGGCAGAAGAGAAACACATGTAGCTCCCGACCGGAGATAAAGCTGTTATGATCTTTAAACTTACCTTATGACTTTTGGTGCACCTGCTTTCAATGTGTCTTTACAGCCATCTTCCTCTTTACAATGCAGATGTTATTAATACCAGCTGCAGCGATGTCTCATAAATGATTTATTCAAGAGCAGAAACGCTTCCATCAGATCCATTCAAAAGCCAAGGGCCAGGAATGGAAGAGCCTCTCCATGCTGGTATTCGGGGCACGGGGTGAACCATTAATCTTTCGAGAGCCCATAAAAACAACTTAAGCGAGAGATTATGGCCTGTCTATCAGTCTGAGAGAGAGAGAGAGAGAGGGGGTAAATGTACTGCATGTCACAGTGCATTAACGTCACTGACCTGATGAATTTATCCAGGCTTTTCCTGACGTTTTGTCTCGCCGACATACAGCCTACCGAGGGACGCGAGTACTGCACTGATGGAATTCAACGTAATAAATTAAATAATTCATATTCATATTTTTTAGATAACTTTGTTTTCCTAAATGTCAGCTGTAGACAAACTTCATAAGCTCTCCAAAAAAGAATGTAAGTTTTGGTGGGGCTTGACTAGTGGCTCTAGGGATTGGCCACTAAGTCGTACTCACTCAACACAGAGGTCACATTGTGAAGCTTAGCCAACAATGCGCTAATGTAATTGTACAAGGGTTACATTCTCGAAGCAGTCAAGCGGTCAGAGGCACACCGGGCTGCATGGTGCAGGCCAACAGATGTTTCCAAATAAATAATGGAGGGTGGGAAGGGCTGTCATTTCTCAAGGTCAACTGACAGGCCATCCTTGCTTCTCTCGACTGGTGCGTTAACCGAGGGCAACTTGGACAATGAGATCCAAAATTAGCTAAAAGCAGACCCTATTTTACTAATGCCCGGGAGGTAGGTGATGAGAACGTGTCACAAGGACACAATCAGTGCTCAGAAAGGTGAGGCACTGGAATCTAGATCACGGGTGGACGTTGGAGTGAACCGGTTGACTATTCTGAGCCGAAACGCTAACACATTAGCGAATATACATGTCAAATGTGTGAAATGACTGCAGTTCTGGCTGGATGAATAAATAAGGTGCCTGAGTCATCAAGCTTTGAGTAATTCAGTCGTTTTTCATTGTTATATTTGCATGCAATTTTTGACAAATTCTCGATACCATAATGTAAGACATTTTTTTAGGAATTTCCTTTATTATTAATTTTACAAAGACTTAAACAAGACCAGTTAATAGTCCTTAAGTAGCTGATCTCAACCTCTTTAACCTATTAACCCTCCGCCACAGCAAAATGTAAAGGTCTCCCACTCACAATTTTCTCACATAAAAAAATATTCTTGTGTCAATAGGCCTCTTTCACAGGGTAAACGCTTGTCGGGTAAATGCTCGGGATCCGTTCCCTACACAGAACAGTTATGAAGACTAGAAGAAGTTAGGCATGTAGTGCTCCCTTTATACTGATTTGTCTAACATAAATCAAAACCTTGAAAATAAATAAATCATTCAAAGAACAATGTTTTTGAAATGTTTGTTTTCCCTAAGTTTACATCTCCCAGTAAACCATGAACAGTAGAAATTACTGAAATTACTGGACAACATATGCTACTTTTGCTTTTGTTAAATAAAACGAATGCCTGTTCAGATTTTTCAACTCGCACGAGTAACTCAATTCGCGCTGCCTCATTCGCGTGAATCCCTACGCAAGTAGGTCTATCGCATCTTTGCATTGACTTAACATGTAAATCACTCTCTCTTAACGCTTCATTCGCGCTTAGCAGTGTGGAAATATTTCAAAATCAATGATGACGACCCACGCATGGCAATCTGCATGCTTATGTCCTTGGTTTTGCCCTTTGGAGGTTATTGGACACTGTGAATTTTGGGCTTTGAAAATCTTTGATAAGCACATAAGATTGATTTATTTTTTCATAATATGAGATGAAGTTGTTAAAAATAAAGATGCTGATATGTTCATTAGTCTCATTGTGTTGTTCTTAGAAAATTGCCACAAACAAAAAAAACTGTACAACAGGCGTCGGTATCGGTATCGGCGAATACCAGGGAAATAGTATCGGTACTCGTACTCGATCCTTAAAAAGTGGTATCGGTGCATCCCTATTGGTTACATTTAAAAAAAATATATACTTTCATATTTCCCAAGTAAAAAGTAAAAATACTTTGTAAAAGATAATAAAAGTTATTCAATAATAAAAGGTAACATAAATTGAAATGTAGTTAAGTGAAAAGTATGATAAATACTTTAGAATGTTGTTTGTTCATTTTTCAAAGTTAAAACACGTTCATAAAGTACAAACACTTTAATGCAAAAATATGTCATGTGTAAAAATACTTAAGCACTATACAACACTTCGTCAGTCTAGAAAAACAGTGTTTAAATGCACAGTATTACTACGATTATGTTTGATAAGTTGATAACGCGTACGTCATGTAAAAGAAAAACGTTTTTCTTTTATCGGGGAAAGCTCCTAAATAGCGTTATCAAAAGCCCACAAACGTTTTTTGCACATAAGCAGCCCATAAAGCGTACTCGATTCCCCAGGAACACAGACACATATTTTTTTTAACTTTGACCACACTGTAAGTCGCTTAAGATAAGATTCTGTAAGTTCTTGTCCTTGCCACTGACCTCTCAGGGAGAAACGTTCCCTTATAGAAGTGTGAAACGTGCCTGGCTTGATGTGAAAGAATCAATTAAAGGTGGCGGTGTTGGCCACAGCATGTAAACATCAATGTAAGCGTGCATTTAGCGGAGCGTGTCCAGCACAGCAGTCCCATTATTGGCTGTTCGCCGTGCGGTGAAGCTCAAAGGCACATCTCATCAATGGTGTACAGTGTGTCTTTCCTACACCTGCCCCGGTGCACACATGAAAGACTGCTCCGGCGGGGAAGGGATGGAGAACTTACATGTTCACACAAATAAACACAAATACAAACACGGGTTTGTAACACAGAGGGATCTCTATGTGCGGGTTTACAGAGGGGCCTTTAGAAAGCTGGAAATACTGACGTCTGAATGCTGATCTGCACGACTTCAAAGGTTTTGTCACTCATTACAGGTCGTGAGCAATTTCTCCATCGTGACTACAGCCAAACGCACCGTAGCACTTTGTTTGCTTGACTTACAGTTGTAAATTAGAGAAATTATAACACGGTTCTTTTAGACGGCAACATGTTTCAAGATAAGATAAGTCACAGAATATGTATTACATAATGCATACCCAAACAAAAAATGATAAAACGTTTTTTACATTTTGATGTAATCAATTTTACAGTGTGCTGAACGTGAAAGTGTAACGACAGTAAAACAAGTTGTTTGGCTGTTTCCCTGTTGTTTTTCTCAATGGAAGAATAATAGCTGTGGTTGAGTGTCTCAGCAGGAGGACTTGTCATCTTAAGATTTCAAAACCCAGCAGGAGTCTCCAGGGAGCCCAGAGCGAAGCCATCAACCAGCAGATTCATAGCACACAGATTGGACCACCATATACTAGACCACACTCACCCAAAATAATGATACGCATACATCAGTATTCATATACAAAGAATGAACGTGCTTCTAATAGACTACAATCAAATCTATGATCAGAAATAATGGATATCTAGCTCACTACTAGATTCTGCGTGGTGTCTATGTTAAATTCCGCATATAGACAGATAAAACTTGTCTTATCCCTCAGGCTGTGCCCATAGCTTACAAGTACCTGAATAGAGTGCCTGGCTTCCCGAGCCCGAGGCTTACAGCAGGACCACAAACACAATTGCAAAATCACAATTCAATTAAGCGTCTCTATTTAAAACTGCGGACAATTCACTTTCCTAAATAAGCCCTTAATGAAGGTCAATGTTATGCGGATCTGCAAAAGACAACTGCTCCAGTGAGCTCAAGTAAAAGTTAATGTATTCCCAGCAGAAAATGTGACATTTCCTTATTAAAAACATTTTGTCCAGCTCTCTCTGTGCCTAGTTAATACGCACACCGTACGTCAATGCTAATTCTTTGGCCATTCGAGGGAAGTTACTGTGGTTCATTTTGCGAACAAAAAAATGTGTAATAGTTGTCCTCAAAGACACGTTTTCACTCACGGAAATGACACAACAATTATGATGACAAAAAACTAGCACAGCGCTAAACGTTATGTCCGGGGGTGCAGCTCTGTTCTTCAAAGAGGCGCAAGCCAATAATGATTAAGTGTGAGCCGGTTGAAATTGTATTATAATATGTGACGATTCAAGCCGGTTGAGATGTAATGTAAATAGTGATACTTGTTTTGAACAGCAGGGGCCGTTGTGTTTACTGCAATCTATAGGCTGTAAAAAAGATGGACAGCATGGCGAACACTTGGACATACATCAACGTGATGAAAACTGAATAAAATAACAGAAAACATCTTCGGAAAAAAGTATTTGTAGCGTAATTGGATTCTATAGTTTGGCTCCTGTCCCATTGGTTTACATGGAGAGGGCGGGGTTTATGACCTGTACTGCTGCCAGCCACCAGGGGACGATCACAGAGCAACGCAGCTTGACACTTCAGGATGTGTGAGGTACCCCTGCTATAAACTTGGAAAACGTGGATATGCTGATAGTTCTCAAATGTAAAAAAAGCACAAAGTCTTCGCTTTTTCATTTGATTTGTTTTAAAATGTGGTTTAGTTTTGTAATTTGACAAAATACATATTTACATAGAAATGTGCAACATTTGAGAAATAATAAACGGGTTTATTTCGGATCATTTTGTAAAAAGAAATTGTATTGTTAATAAATCGTATCGTGAGTGTATCGTCAAATCCCTATGGTTAAAAGTACTAAACGATAACGCCCTGAACGAGTCAAATGAGTTGAAATGAGAGTGAATAAACTGAATAAACTTGTGTATATTGTTCATGGTCCAATATCATCCGTGTTAAATATAGTTAAGTAAAGGTTATGACTTGGTTTAATTTGATTTTAAGGTAAATAAAAGTATCTTATATATCAAAACAGTACATTTATTTTTTAATAATTTGTCTAATGCTATGATTAAATCTAAATTTGCCATCAAAATGCACACCAACCTGAACCCCCCCAAAAAACTAAAGCTGAATTTACGCTTAAAACTCACCACAAAAGCCACCTGTGAAGCATTTCATAGATCAACCATAAAAGTGTGTTTTTCATCATTTAAATGGACAGTCGAAACCGGACACTTGTCGCCATATTTAGCGAATCTTCCCTAGCGGAGTCTAAGAACGAAGTCTC
Source organism: Barbatula barbatula (assembly GCF_947034865.1). Lineage (NCBI taxonomy): Eukaryota > Metazoa > Chordata > Actinopteri > Cypriniformes > Nemacheilidae > Barbatula > Barbatula barbatula. The sequence continues at coordinate 14,342,167 of NC_136781.1, read as the reverse complement.
TGAATCTTTTTTATGTCCTCTACATCAGCTCCTGATGATCCACAGGGTGTCAAGGTGAGCCGAACGCAGCGTGATGAGTAGCTGGGGAGCGCCAGGATCACGATGAATGTGAACGTCAGGTGGTGTGGGCTTCTGGGCGACATGAAACAGCCAGACTCCTTAAGCAGTCAGACAACGATCCGTTCTGGTTCAGGTATTATGGAGAATCTTAACGGCGCTATTCCCTCCTCCCCACCCCGCTCAACACTTTCTCAACTTCCTGTACTCAAGAAGATACAGAGACAAAGAGCCGCCTAGATTTCACCGCGCCTGACCCACATACTGATGAATGCTGAGCCAGCGGAAAGCACGGCAACATAATCACACTTGAAAGTAAGTAAAAAGCTCTTTGCAATTTGTTGCTAGGAGCTAAAAGGACGGTTAAAAGCAATAACTCACAAAGCTCTTGCGCATGTTATGAAAACTGACTTCATTTACACACTTCACGCTGGGCAGCCAGCTGCTTTCTTTTGAGCTGGGGGTAAATGACAACATACCACATGCAACAATAATGCGATCAAGTTATTATATCTGTGAAGCGGGAAACAATCCTCCCACCTGCCTCTGGGGAAGCGGTGAAGGTTAATTTATTCAAATATCCCCACTACTCATTTCTATTTCATTAAATACAACTAATGAATCTTTGGTTTGAGCCTAATCTGCTTTCCGCTGTCACAGCTTCATAGATCTTTCTAGGAACGGCACGGCCAGTCCCAGTGAAAGCACAACTGTCCGCGATCACTTCCAGCTGCTACTGGTACGATAAGATAAAATGAGTTTGAGTAATGAAGAAAAGAAAATGATAAAGCGAGATGAAGACTTGGTGGTAACATTACACCCCTGACACATCTGGCAAATTACTTATGCAACACACAGACTGGGAAGAGATTGTGCTTTCCAACATCGTATTCACACAGAGGAAGGGAACTATTACCACCATACAGACTGCAGATACTTGTTCGAGTTAGATGCTCTGGGGGAAATTATTCTTCATAGCTTCCAAACAAAAACTGACCAAAAAGGGTTATTCAAATAAAATCTGAAAGATTCATGGATGATTTTTCGATTACATGTACATTTAAATGTCTGAAGTCCTTTCAAAAATCTTAATGGTACACATAGGACTGAAATTACCGAAAAAGCATGTCAATAAGATCAAGCTAAATCTATTACAATTAGAGACGTGTATATTTCTGAAATATTTGTATATTATTGATCAATTAATTGATAATCATTAAACATATTTTGAACTACAAATTGTCAAATCCAGCAACGATACATCATGTCCGCTACAGTTAAAAAGTCCAGGGTCACCTGACAGAAATGTTTGTTTTATGATGTTACAAACCATCGGATGGCTGCTTTGAAGCAATACAAATAGTAAAACTGCTTCATAAATCAAATTGACTTGACTATTATACGTTAGTATGAATTATCATCAAATTTAAATAACTTTTTTACTTCTGTATTTTTACGCATTTCTGTGCAAAGCGCGGAAGTGCATTTTCAGATTTTAATTTGAGATTATGAGGGCACATTCATTTTTTTAAAGGAATGATTCACACTGATAAACTATTTACAATAAACATTGTAATATTTCATGACAAAATGGGAAATGTCATTTTTTATTTCACTGGGACTTTAACAATAGATTAATTCATCATGGATTAATTGGGAACATTTCACATAACAATGCAAACTTTACATATCACTGTTGTCCTTCTGAATCCTTGTTTCTACATATTTTGTGATTCTTATTTTTTGCCATACATCGTTGTCATTAGTCACCCTTAATGTTTGTCAGTGGGTTTTAACCAATATAAAAAAGTAGTATTCAAATGTGAATAAATAGTGAATAATGGAAATTGACACAAACTTCAATCTATGCATTCCGTGCTCGATGTAAAATGTATGTCTGTTTTGGTTACATTTGTTATTACAGTATACGTTATTTTCTCTTCACAGAGACAATTTGTAATTAGAATTCAAGTTGAACTGCAAAGTCCAAATTATCTTTGCTACACTTAAAATAAAATGTTTAGCTCCAGTTCTAATTGGAGGCAATATACATCCTATCCAGAGAAGGGGATATTCAGCGAGGCGATGTGCCATAAATCTCAAAACTTGGCTCTGCATGTATAGATGATTCTAATCTCTCAAGTTCATCCCTCTGTACGCTGATGCGAGTCACCAGGTTTGTTGATCTGCGGGTTGATCACAATCCTCCAGAGCAAAGGAAAACTTCACCTTGATAAATTTATATGACAAGCGTGAAGGTTTAATTTCTTCAACAATGATACGGCTGACAAGATTCAGCCAAGAAATAGGCCCACGCTGAGTTCTTATTGTGATAAAGGTTGGATATGGTCAAAGAGGAATGGAGTTTACTCACAAACACATCATGAAAGCAAAATGAAGTTGCATAACTGCTAACGTTAAACATACAACGTTATTTTCCCTTTTAATATTGAGGGATTATGGGGGACTGTGGGGATGACACAGGAAAAAGTGGAACAGTAGTTCTTTCATCAGTGAGACTGAAAATAGTTGGCTGGTTTGTCTGTTTATTGCATTGCAACACCTTTCTGTACCCCTGCAAGTTTTGTTGCTGGCGTGCTAAAGAACAGAACTGGAATTTGTAGTGGATTTGAACCAATGGCCCTTAGTTGGAATGAATAACATGGTCAATTTGACATGAGAGAAGGAAGACTCGCCTTAAAGTGTCTATATGAGCTTCAATAAAGTGGTGAAAATGAAAGAAGTCATTCCTCAAGTCAAGTATTTATCAGATGCTTTTATGCAATGCAGCAAGGCAAAGCATTTTTTCACAACCCATGACCTTTGCACTGCTAATGCAATGCTCTACCAACTGAACTTCAGGAACACACACCCAGAATATCCAGGAAATAAATAAAGAAGAACGCTAAAGTAGGACACGAAACCGCATCTCCAGCTCCACCAGGACCAGACTGAAGGATGAAGGGGTGGAGAGGTCAGGTGAGGCTGAGGTCACTCCATATGTCGGCTACTCCACAGAAACGTGGTTATTATACTCTGCGCTACTTAGTGGTTGTCCTGCATCATCAATAAACAAACTACAGTTAGTTCAGAACGCAGCTGCCAGAGTTCTGACCAGGTCCAGAAAATACGATCACATAACCCCAATTTTATCAACCCTTCACTGGCTTCCCATTAAGTATCGTATTGACTTTAAAGTTCTTTTAATCACTTATAAAGCCTTAAAGGGTTTAGCCCCTACCTACCTAACAGAGCTTATATCACACTACAACCCATCACGCTCTCTAAGATCTCAAAACGCAGGACTTTTGATAATACCTAGAATAACTAAATCCACCAAAGGGGGTCGAGCTTTCTCATACGTAGCACCTAAACTCTGGAATAGCCTTCCTGATATTATTCGAGGATCAGACACACTCGCCCAATTTAAATCTAGATTAAAGACACATCTTTTCAGCCAAGCATTCACTTAATGCAAATCACCAGGAGATGCTGACATTAGATATTATTTACTAGAATAATTTGATTTATTATATAAAACACCATGTAGTGTGTTTTACCCTTTCTTGGGTTTTTCGTTTTTCCCCTGTAAAGCTGCTTTGGAACAATGCAAATTGTGAAAAGCGCTATATAAATAAAATTGAATTGAATTGAATCATACTCAACTAGACATAAAATACCAACAAATACAGAAAGAAACTTGAAAACAGATTGGACACTTGAGTCTATTTGCTAAGGGAAAATGTCATGAATGGTTCGATAAGAACGAACACACATCATTTTTATGATAAGAATCCATAAATTTACCATCAAATGATAAAAAGATTGCAATATATTATGATTTGATTAACTATACACTAAACAAAAATAATCCCAATATTATCATACCACAACCCATTCATATAATGTCATATTGAATGTGTGTTTGGGGGGGGGGGGCTTGTTGAGTCCCATCCCAAAAAACTGAAATGCTTGCATAATAAAACACTCAAAATGTTCATTGTTGATGCCCAAGGTAAAGCCTCGCACATATGTCAGAGAAACAAGTCTAACATTGTCAAAACATGCAGCATATTCAGTGTTTTAGCTCCAGCTGTCCCTGCAGAAATATTTCTAAAGCTTTGGTTTCACCAACCGCAATGCAAACTCTGAATCATTCTGTGGTACAGGATAGTGGGCAAAATTGAATCATCTGACTAATGTGACCTTCGGAAGTAAACTAACTAACTTCCCAGCAATCCCAAAGATGGAAAAAAGCTTTTAAACATGTTGGGTTCCAAGTCAGTTGCCATAGTAATTGTACGAGGAACTGATTCAAATGCCACAGATATTCAACCCATAAGGCATTCAAAATTTGTAGCGCTGAGTGGCATTTCAGTGACACAAATTCAACAACACTTGACTAAGAATGTTGTTGACTCAAATGCAAAGAAAACATTTAAGTTTGTTGCAGGAAGCGCATGAGTAATTGACTAAATGTGTTACTCAGACTACTCGAGGTATGAACAGTTTGAACATGACAAATTAATTCTCACATCCGTTTGCAAATCCAAGTGTGGTAATATTTTGAATCGGGTTGGAGAATTAAAAAAAGGACCGCAAGGACAATCCCACAGAGACAAGGATCCATTCTCGGCTCTTTCCATCTGACTGGTCCAGCCACAGAATTCTGCTCGATAATTGGAGGGCCACTATTTCCTGAAGAACACAATTTATTCCCTCAGACCTTCAGGAAGAAATGCAGCACTAACAAAGAGCCAAAGGCAATACAGGGCCGTATGACTACCGCTGAACCATATTCTGATCTGTTTCCAGCGTTTACTTATATACATATTTTTTTAAGATTGTATTTTTGAGACGTTTTTGCCTTTATTTAGACAGCTGTTGTTTAGAGAAGTGAAGTGGCGAGAGAGAGGGGTTGGGGTCGGGAAAGGACCTCGAGCCGGGACTCGAACTCGGGTCCCCCGGAGCGCAACAGCGCTATATGTCGTAGCACTTTACGGCAAGGCTATCGGCTCCGATGCGTTTACTTTTTTGCATCGTAAACCAAACTTAAGTGAGGATGAAATAAATATGTCAGGATGTGAAAGTGTACTTCACATGCAATCTCTTCCTAGAAGTCTCTGGAGATATTGGTAGACAGGTCTTTCAGACAGAGGAAACAGGAAGGTCACACAGGCAGTTAACATTATTAAGAATGGGGGCAATTAGTCTGGCTATAGATTACAATTTAGCAATGAATCTAAGCCAACAGTCCATAACGGCACGATAATAACACGTCCTGGCAGACCGGTCCCTTCGGACAGCACAATCACATTAAGAACTAAGAAACAAACCCGGTTAAAATATCAGCGCACCAAAAAGGCACTGATGAAAGAGAATGTGTTAGGTATGTGTTTGTCTCATATATCGGGAATCGTACATGCAATGAAGTGACTGAAGATCGTATAACATCACACCGTGACCTGGATCTTTGGTTCCTAACCTCAATCACATAAGGTACATTCTGTTGAAACCATACCAGCAGCACTATATGGTGCGAATACCTGATGAGAATAAGGATGTGGGATTCTAACAAGCGATGGCATATCCAGGGGTGGGGCCATGGGGGCACTTGCCTCCTCTTAAGGGTGATTATCCCCCTGTGTGCCCCTATCCTTCTAATTGCCTGCCAGGCTGTTGATCACAAACTTAAACATAACACGCTAGACGGACGTGTTCTCGCACTGTACCACAATTATAGCAATTGCAAGTTCGCATTATATTACTTAAAATATATTCACGAGCAAATCTCACCAGAAAAGCAGTTGTGTCTCCTTCACATACAGCACATAACCTGATGTATTTATAATATATAGCCTACGTTTAACTGTCTTTCTGAAGACTATGAAGAGAAATGAAGATTTGCTCAGTGGCGGAAGAGGATTGGCAGTGTGATACGATCGCTTTCCCTCACACATCCAATGTAAGCTTATAACAAAAGTTGGCTGTTTGTGGTTTTATTATTAAAAAAAATAATATTACAGGAATCATGAAGCTATTGTGACTATGTTAAACACAGCAGACATCACAAACATTTATTAAAGGTTAAATTGTTACTACTTTGTATTTGAGTATTCAGACAGTCCATGGTATTCTTAATTTTCGGGGACCAGTTCTTGTAAAAAGTCCTGGGGTCGCATTTATAAAATGCTGCAAAGAAACAGTCCAAAATAAATGTTACGTTAATTTCTTAAAGTGCGTATGTATGATTCATCAAACGAACCTACGCACAGAAAACAAGCATACGACGGTGTGAAATCTATAATTCGCAAATGTTGTTGAAATTGTACACAGCAGAACAGTTTCAATTCTCCGCCTTGTAAACAATGTCTAATTAATGTCATTAACCTGGCAAGGTCCAAGTCCTTTACGAGTGGCAAGAATGGCTTATATCGTTTTTTAATCCTGCAGTACTCGGGCAACAAAAGTGCGTATGTCTGCTCAGACCCTGACGTGGAGCTAAAGTACTTTTCGTGGATTTTTGGGTTGCATTGATTTGTGTATAGTTTATACTGTATAACTTGACACTCTTGTACTTTTTCTAAAGTAAGATATCAGTATTAAAGGTCCTGTGTGTGAAATTTAGTGGCATCTAGCGGTGAGGTTGCAAATTGCTTAGTCCACCACTCACCCCTCCCTTTCTAGCACTACGGTGTCTGACGCAGAACTAAGATGTTGACACGTTTTCACTTCTTTACCGAATGAGATAACGTATTTACGAAACCCGCTCTGTAGAGCAGTTTGTCCGTTTAGGGCTACTGTAGAAACAACATGGCAAAATTCCATGTAAGGGGACCCACGGTGTATGTAGATAGAAACAGCTCATTCTAAGGTAATAAAAACATAACGCTTCATTATGTAAAGTCTTTATACACCTCTGAAGACATACGCATATTATATTGCATCTATAAGTCTGACAACTTCCCTACATTTCGCCAAATCCTCTAAAAGTATTGTGTAAGGTAACAGCTGGGCTGAGGTTTTCAGATTTCTCCACACTATGTGATCAAATAAAGGTTAAACCTTGTTAAATTACAACAAATCCACCCGCACAGTCGATGCTCCCGCAAGAACAGACTGAAGAACACAATCACAGCTCCCATCTCCCTTCAGTAAACACATTTATATTCACACCAAGATGGTCTGTCACAATTCTATCCCTCTCTATAATTGTTCTATATCAGACACAAATATTAGTTTTTCAAACCTATTGAATTGTATAGGGATTATTATAACTATTAAACACAAGTTCTACCGAATGAATGAGCTGCTGTGAACTATGCCGATTGCTTTACTTAAATAACCTTCCTGCCCATCTGACGGATAGGTAAATGTGTGAACTAATACCTGATATTCATTTAGAAATCAACATTTCTGGAGGCACTTTAGATCAGATAAAAATTCAATCTGACAATATGGAGATCCTATCAATTCCCAAGCTTAAATGTTGTCAATAATTCTCAGCAAAGCCTTACAGATTATTTTCCCTCATAAAATGCAATACACATTGCAGAGGGAAATAATTAAATGCAAGTGATATGAGTTTTGAGTATGTATTACATCAGAACCCCATGCGACTCACTGTATTATTGGCATCGTAACACCAGACAACATATCAACTCATGTTATATGAGGAACTAACTGTTCCTGATTTCTTTTTTAATTGATTTCACCAGCTGTAGTTACAGGCCTGGCGAATATCTCCGGCACTCACTGACACAAACAAATCAGCTTCCTATTTAAAGAACACAGATAAGTTTATCCTCAGCTCAGCTCATGTCATGGAATAATATTAATAATAAACCCTGTCTATCTATTCCATGTCTCTACCCTTACAAGTAATAACGAAACCAGATGCGCAACCCGCTGCCAATGTGACCCGTAAGGTTCGTGCATCGAGCTGTCCGGCACGTGAATGTGCCCATGGCATGGTGTGAATGGCTTTCTGAAAATAATCAAACGACCACTTGCTAACATGAATCAAATGGTGAAAACCATAGCCTAACTTACATTATAACCACAGATGCTTAAACCATTAGGAGATTTGGCAAAATGACAGTTCCTAGGGATTGGACTGCATTAGGGCAATTCCTTGCAAATGGCAACCTAAAGATAAAAAAATAAACCAAAGGTTTTTACCAAAGGTTTTCATCGTACTGATAGGTCAGATGTCACTATTCTGTGGTGTAAAAAATACCCATGTGAAGTCTTAAAGTTTTTTAAGTTCATTTTTGGTGAAATTAAATCAGTTTTCCTGATTTAATTATTGTATGCATCTCATAAATTGTATGCATCATTATTGTATGCATCTCATAAATGGTCACTTGAAAATTAAAATAACTATTATATGGTCTAAGAAAAGCCATTTCTTCTCCATGTGTTGGGTATTAATGCTTCTGGTTTGTTCACCGAACAAACTGATTCACAGAAATCCTACAAAGCATGTTGTCTCTCCAAAACGTGCATTTTTATTTGTAAGATCCGTAACTCATGAATTTGTGTCTCTTTTAAATAGAAACCTTGTGTATAGACTGATATTTGCCTGATGTCTGGTCTCATCAGGGGTTTAGTAAAATATAAACAGAAGACTCAATATATTGGTGATAAAAACCTTTATATTGTATACCTCTGAGAATTTATATTTCAAGTTTTGTCACCTCCATAATGCTATAATTGCTCATTTGCGTGTCGCCTGTCCATGAGTCCACTGACTGCAGTACTAAAACGGACAGAAAGACTCCCTAATACTTATATTGCTTTAATGTTAGACGTAACAGGAGAAAAATGAGTACCCTAGGCATTATGGGTAGGGAAGAAAAATAGCCACATTTCACAGCGCAAATTTTGAGAGACAGGCACGAAGCTCCGCTACAATTCACAAATTTCCAGCTAGGCCCAATTAGAGTGATGTTCTCTTTTAGTTTAAGAGCCAAAAGCGCAATGACCTGATTCCGGCGAGATTACTTAACTTGAATGTAAAGCCAATGGACAAAAGTCCGCCCCGGGCCTTGTAGCCTGGTGTGACGAAAGGAGGAAACAGCAGCTCTTGGCGTTGAGTCCTATTTTCTTCTCTTCGACAGCGACAATGAGGCACTAGCGAAAATAATTTGCGATGACAAAAGTCTTGTAAAAATAGAAAGCGGCACAGAAAGCCTGTCAGATTAACGTGAACTTTGTTTAATGAACTACCGTCGAGCCCCTCTTTCTGAGCTGTGCTCGCATCGTGATAGCGCCCCGGGTGCCTAAACCGCTACGTGGCATGGCCGGGGATGACATGCGGTTTGTGTGAACTCAGCCGTGCGTCACGGTTTGACCCTCAGAGAATAATAACAGAAGATAATGGAGTGTTGCAACAGGAATGTTTAGGGCAAAGACTTTTAATGTGGAAGATCTACCTGACACAGTTTCAGACACTTGGTTCTTACAGAACCATCATTATTTACCCCCAACACATTATCTTGTGATGCACCTTAGCACTACACTAAAGAGACTAAAGAGTTTATAAGGAGCTGAAATTTGCCATACACAAAGACCTTAGCACAAAGTGTGACTTACAACCAACATTAATCCACCGGACTGCTTTGTTCTTGCAGTTAAACAGACCTCCTTTTCCTCCTTTAACCTTTAGTAGACTGGGCAAAATGAACAGTAGGTCCAAATCCTTTTTTCTCTCGATCTGGCTGTACTGCTGTGAGCTAATGAAGGTCTGGCTTTGTGCCTATACAGTAGATGACAGATCGTGAAAGACCTTTGTGAGTTTGCCTGAGGGGCTTTTTAAGCATTATTATACCTTACCCACTGACCGTGAGGCACAAAGTAAATTCCTTAAATCTCTGTGTTGTACACCTCTGGGCAAAATGACAACTTTTGTGCAACAAAGGTGACAGAAACCTCTCTGTAGTTCAACATTAGATTGAAGGAAGAGAAAGACTAGCATGCAGAGCAACCATTCTCATTCATTCCCTAAACAGCAAAAACACATCTATCTAGCTATGTTTCCATCCAAAGTTGTTAACGTTATAAATCACTTGTGAATAAAGCAATGTTTCCACCGGGTCAAAGAGAACAAAATCAAAACTTTCTGATAAACTGGTGGCAAATATCACGAACAAAATGTAAGCTTCTCCTTAAGGAGAACTTTAGGCTGTGTTTTTCATGAATAATACGTTAATAAATGACTCCTCAGAATGCAAAGGTGAAAGACAATAAACAGCTTTTGAAGACAGATGTCGACTCTTTAGGAACACAGTGGTGTAAGACAGTGATGGAGATAATACCAAAACATTTTCACAACAGATTTTGGCTAAAGCATTTCAGAACAACATTCAAGATGCTGTGTAAGAAGATTGAACCCCTAGTTAGTCCATTGGGGCAACAAGTCATGTGAATTTTTTGATGCACATCAAATCGTATATATTTGGTAAATGTGTTACCATTGTACGTTTTTTGCACATTTCTTACATGTTAATCTGGATCAATTTCATTTTTTTGTTTAGTTTTTATGCACGTTTTAAGACAAAATGCATTTTGGTGGTTGCATCGAGTGCATAAAATGTGCATACAAATATTTAGATTCTGAATAGATCAAATGATGCACCTCTGCAAGTCTAATTTGATGCACAGCTGGATACGATTACAAAAATAAACACTAGTTAAACATTTCTAGTTTACTTTGACATTGTGTAAATAAAACCACTTTGGAAAATCGGCATTGTGAAATTGGGCAAAACCAATTTTGGGAAACCGGGTCACGGCACCAACAAATATTTGCACCTGGATACGTGGGCTCAAAATAAAGACAAATAAAAAGCGGTGGCAATATTGAGTACTTTTATTATGTTACCTTAAACTAAAACTTTAAACCATTTCTGATTGTTGAAATCAAAATATCATCTTAAATATTACTTGGAAAACTAAACGAAAATTACAAAGGTTGCCTCACCTGTAAAAAGTAGTAAAATAATGAACTGAAAATAAATAAAAAGTGAAACTGAAACAAATTTATGAAGCAATATAAAAATAAACAAACAAATAATAATATAACAAAAGTCCATAGCAAAATTGATAAAAACAAAACTGAATGTACCATGAAACCTACAAATAAACAAACAACATGCATTTTAAATATGCATAAAACTACAATAAAACAAAACTACAGCAACACTGATCTCTGTACCAAATCATGAGGCAGAAACAAAATCCTGGGACACAGTCCTGTGTGTGTGCAACCGACAAAGGTTTTGAACAAGCTGAATCCGATCCATTAACATGACAACCGCAGGTTCCCCTGTCGACCTGCCATTAATTATCTGGCCTTACAAGAAGATTAGGACAGAATTAGAAAAAAAACAAAGAGAAAACAACACTGCAACAGTCGGCCATGCCTCGGCTGTATAATTACCCGTCCAAAGTAAACAGAGAGGGAAGACAAATGCATATGGCATGGGTCAGCGTCACTTGAGTACTGACATGTTTCCTCCCTCATTCTCTCTCCTTAGTGAGAGGAGTGGGCAGCTGTGCGTGCGGTGGGGGGAAGGAAAACCGGCCAAGAAAACCCGCTCCGATCCGCTGGTGCTGTCTGTCTAGACGGCACCTCCCACACTTTCCAGGCCAATGACATGAATTGAATATCTGCACAGGGGCTTTGGTGCTCACCACCATTAAAATTTAATCCCTCAAAGTGGGCTAAAGCAAACTTGGACTGGAGGCAGAGAAACTGATGTGGGCTGTCATAAGAATAGTGGTTCATATTCACAATTCAGTCAGCAAACACTTGAAGTAAACAAAGAGAATGCCTGGAAGTGCCCTTGCATCCCCCAAGGGGATCTCACAATCTGTGAGATCGTCTTTTAAGGTTATAAATTGTATTCCATTTACTCCAATAACATAAAAAGAAGAGTGATTTGTGAAAATTTCGGACAAATTATATTTTCAAGATCATCAGTATATGTATATGACACCGATGTATCTCTGCAGAATCTGCAGGACTGCCACCAAAAACTGAATGTCAAAAACAATTCTTTTTTACTGATTCAAAACATGACCTTACACACCAGTTCATATAACTAAATAAATAACTCAAAAAGACACAATAACTTTTCTGCTGTGCATCTCCAAGTACCCATTCAATAAATTCTGTAGAAAACATCAGCAACGCCATAAGACAACAACTACACTTCCAACTCCATCCTAAAATAATAAACACTTTTTGCAAACGGGATTGGCAACAATTCTATGATATTACTCTGGGCGAAGCTAAATGATAAAACAAGCTATTACGGTTATTTATCCAAGTCTGGATTACAATAGCAAGAGGCTCACGGGCATCTAGTGAGCAACAATTCACAACTAGACAGAAAACACTGAATTGATTGAAACCGCAGGCATTTCGCTCAGCATCCACTAGGTATCCAAACCAACACAGCGGGAGAAAAGAAAAATGGAGCTGTCAATGACACGGCTAATGACGCCCTGGAGATATGAGCAATGTCAGTCCCACAGGAGCATGAAAAAATACTATTTACCCTTACTTTCACCTCCAAGCCATGCCATTTCAAAAAGGCTCGACTGCAATTTTCTCATTAAAGAGAAAATATTGTGGCTTCTTTATGCTAATGTCCCGCTCCTTAAACAAATAATTACAGTATTCATTACTGACCAACTGTTAGCCAGCCACGATGGAGAACGGTGAGGTGCTTTAATAATCTCTAGGGCACATGTGATCTATGTGGCTCGGATCTAATCAGAATGAAATGTAAATAGCAGGCTGGATTTAATGTGCTCTTTGATTCGCTTAAAGTAAAAAAGCATTGAAACTGTGCCTTTGCACTTCAGGATCACTCTTTAAATATTTGATGCGCTGCGGCTAGCAGAGCACTATCATAGAGATCACTCCGACATTTTCTTCTGAAAGATAACATTGTATACTGTACATCTGCAAGCACACTGAAGCAAAATCGAAAGACTTATAAATGCAAATAGGCTGTCACGTGTGTTTGATGTGTGTTTTGTAACATGTAATTCTCCCGGAAGATCATCCATGAGAGGTAATCGAGAGGCTTCATTTACATTGTAGTAAGGCGTAGCATTAAGATTAACTTTGCCTTTATACCAGAACGGTACACAATAAAGAAGAAAGCCTTTCCCTATCTGATGTGTTCATCAGCATGCCCAGCCCACCTCTCTGATCTGACAGACCCACCGGCCCCAGGGGTGACATCAGCCTCAGACATCTGTCAGTGTGCGCTGGCACCGCTCTTCGAGAAACTGCTCCTGCGATTCAACAATCCCATTATAAATCAATGTGCGGAAGACAAGGACTTCATGGGATTGGATTTTTAGGCACACATGCCATTCTTGTAGGGGAAATCTTTTTTTCTACACTCTTAAAAGTAAAGTGCTTTAGGATGCCATAGAGGAACCATCTTTGCCAAAACGATTCTGTCATCTGAAAAACTTTTTTGTTGTACGAAAGATTCTTTGTTTAAAAACAATAATAAGAATGTATAAGATTCTTATACATTCTTTGGGAAACCAAAAATGGCTGATGGCATCTCTTTGAAGAACCCTTTGGTAGCACCTGGGTGAGGAGAGTTATGAAAGATCCAAAACTGTCTTGGTTCTTGGAATTGTCTTGGTAAAACACACCACTGGTCAAGTTTAAGAACAATTACTCACTTTTTTGAATAATAGTAAAGTCATCAATATTATGTAATATCACAAATACTTTTGGGAATTATGTTGTGACTGCAAAAACTCTCTCAGTGTACGTTTGGCTATAATTTGCAAAAAGGTTCTCTTAACATTTTATCAAACTGATTTTTTAGGTTTCACCCTGCGATGCTTTTTAGACAATATTAAAGGAGTTCCCATCTTTTTGGAGATCCTAATGGCTGTTCTTTCTTCATTATTCAGTCAAAGTCATCCATTACAATGTTTCTACATTCAAATGTAGTTTTGTAATGAAAAAATCTGCATATCTTTACAGAATCATTTTGTCTCATTTCAAATAATTACACATCAACCTATCTTTTTAAGATGAGAAACTTATCATTCAAGTGTTGTAAAACTTTGGACTGGTGGTCATGCAACAATATATTGTAAGGAAAACACATAGCAACTGGATTGGGTTTTAGGCTTTCCTTGGACTTGACACTTAAACATCACAGCTAGAGTTTTGGTCTGGTGATGGCTGGATATGAAGATTATAGACTACAGAGATTAAAACTTAACTAAACAGACCACACTGACAGTCTGCTATTCAAAATGACACTTGTGAAGTGTACACTTGCTTTCATTGAAGAACACAAGATGGTCTTTTGGACCCTTCTCAAATCATGCTGTGATAACATGTATCATGAGGTTTTGCACCTGTAGAGTGTATGCCAGCTCGAGTCTGTGCATGCTGTCACCAAAACAAAAGATGAGCGTTAAGATTTGAACATTAACATGACGATTTTATACAATTAATGTTAATAATGTCCAAATTGTTATTATGAGAATATCATTATTGATTAATATTAAATACAGAAGGAATTCCAGAGACGATCCTGAGATTTAATTACATAAGAAACAACGCCTCAGGCCAAGGGCACAGAAAGTCTCGCAGGGTGAAGGATCCACACATAAGATGAATGTGTTGTGGATGCTGTGGATCAGCTGGTGGTCCTGTGGTGTTACTGGAGCCCAGCCCAGGCCTGGCCTGTCTCAATGCAGAGCCGCTTCACTGAACACGATAACACTCGCCGAGAAGAGGAACAGATTTCACGGGGCATATGGGACCTCGCAAGGATTCAAATAAGCAGAGCCTTCGAGGTGCCTCGATTACCTGTAGAAAACAATTAATCTAGCTTTCCCATCTTTCACACTGACATCAGTGTAGAACGAAGGACAAGAAAGAGAGAGATGTGGGTAAAAAGAGAGAAAGGCGAGAGAGAGGTTTGAATAATTGACTGAAGTTGGTGCTCTAATGCATTTCTGTTTTTCAGTCATATCACGCAGTTTTCTCTCTAGTGACCTTCCTCTAACCTTCCTACTTTCTCTCTGACTGTGCTGCTATAAAAACACAAAAATCCAACTATAAAGTTGAAGAACAACAAGAACAAGCATCCAAGAATTGGCAGATCTCAGCACCCAGGCTCTGGCAAACTTTCTCCCAATGCTAAGTAAAGAAATCACCAGTATGCTCTTTAAAAGAGAACTGAATTCACTTAAAAAAAACTCAAGAAATGTCACATTACGTCAGATCCACAGCTGTGCCATGCATATACCTAATATGGAGTTAGGTGAATTTCCATCTTTCTCGCCAACAAGGACCCTGATGGCTAAGTGGCACGCTGCCCGCTGTCAGAAACTACCCACAATGTCAAAACCCCGGCGCCCTCCCTCCATCCCAAAAATATAAAGTGATAAAGCTGTTCGCCGCTATAAACCTGTACCCATCTGCTGATTTGTGGATCCAATTACTTTCTATCTCTAATGGCTATGTTCACTGCCGTGATATTCAGTCAATTGTTGGCAGCTCCCCTCTCCATGTATCTCTGACCTCGACGGGCCTTATCACGTTCCTGCACGACTCCCTAATGACCAGAGCCGCAGGAAATGAAAGAGGTCAGTCATTTTGTCATTAGCTTAAGAATGCCATCGACTTTCCGCGTATATCAAAGAGTTTGAGATTACACCTGCAGAGGCTTCAGTCAAATGGCCTCCCATGATGACGCTGAATCCCCCTGTCAACGAGGGCATGTGGGTGCACGGGCACCAGGGAACCATCTGACAGGTGTTGACAGATGGATTATCTTGGGGGCCAGCGGTGGCCTTTGAGCCAAGATGGCAGGCCGGAGTAAACCAATTGGAGCCGCTGAGCATCCAGACACCTGGTGCGTCCCCTATTAAACACCACACTGCTACTGTGAAGCTACTGATTGTGATTAGCCACGGCTTCATGAATACGAGGTCACGGTGACAGTTTGAAAACATTTTAGCACTGCGGGGTGAGAGTACAGGAAGCATGCAGGAGCCCTTTCGTTGCTGAAAATCGTTCAATTAATTACATTTCTCTAACAGTAGATGTTCGCAGCAAGCATTACCCTTTACCTAGAGCTCTCAGAATGTGATACGTCATCTAAAGGTAAATGTCCTTAACCTCAGGGAGAGATTTTCCCGGTTACCCTGTACCCTGGAGAGGTTGTGCTGCTATCAATAGAACTTCATATATGGAATGATATACAACCACGCTTGAACCCTCGTTTCGCTTCCCGGAAACACGCTGTAAGGGTTTCAAGTATGTTGGAAGCTTGATAAGGGAACAAGGCTGAACAATGAAGGTGACTTTCTGTCAAATTAATTAGGTGGCTACTGAATCTTTCGGGAACCTCAAACAATGACTATGGACTATCCTTTGTTCACTTCCAAAAGGTCTAGTGAACATAACAGATAAAAGGCCAACAAAAGCACAAAACGCTTGGTATCAAATTAAACTCTTTAACTCCATCAAATTCCCCCTGTGTATAAACTAAAGAGCTTAACATACTAAATAGAATTGAAAGGTTTAAGAAGTTTACAGATTTACAGCATTGCCGAGTATCAAGGTTGAGGGGAGGTCAAAGCACAAACAAAAAAGTAATGAAAGATCTCCAGCTGTAAACCAGTGCTGACCTCCCTTAGCTTACGGAGATTTACTGGATCATCTCCACAGAGAGCATTCCTACGGTAAAAATAGAGATAGAGCAATAAAGTTAGTGGCGAAACCAGAGGTAAATCATCCCACCCTTCTGATACCTTGACTTTCATTGAGCTAAACCAAACTGGTATGTTGGGAGGTAGGAACTGCCAAAAGAAACGTAGAAATATTAAAGTATTTTTAAAGCCGCTTTTAAAGTCCAATTAAAGGTTGAAAGAGGCCGGTTACTGGCACATCAGACTTGTAAAGGACTATACACTAACAGTTACAGTCTGTCCTTTGACGTCCGACCTCAAATCGCACACTGCGCTGTTCATTCGGCTTTCAAATTGCAGGCTGCTGTAAAACTTTTTTTTAAGGACTTTAAATGACTAATGAAAGGAGGTGGTCTTTAGGGGTCTGTGTGTTTATGCAAACCAGTAAAAATAGCAGCTGACGAACCCAATATCAAAACAGTGGAAAATCACTGAGTGAAATCTGGACTAAAGTAAAGTCGCTGTTTCATGCTAAAAACAAAGAAAACAAACATGTTATGCATGAATTATATAGACACTGGATAGTTAAATGGATAGTTTACCAAAAATAGAACATTCTTTTATCATTTACTTGTCTCATGTCATTTCAAACCTTCTACAGAAAAGGCCATTTTGCCATGCTGGTAACTAAACCACAGAGACATTTCTCAAAATATCTTCTTTTGTATTTCACAGGAAAAAAAAGAGTCATCATAAAATATTTAGATTTTTGAATGAATTATTTTAAGAGCAGCAAGTGCACAAGGTGATGAAAGGTTGTAACTATATTAAAGAATAAGGTTCTTTATTTCACATATCTGGGTTACGTACAGTGTGAGTCAGGCTTAAACGAAAAAGCAATTTCAGCGCAGATTTATAGTGTTCGTCAAAAAATAGGAGGAACGTGTAATTTTTTTCATTATCTACGGGGAGCTAGCGGTTGCATCTCTGTGCATTCTCCGGAGCCCTGGCAAACACAGACGCACTTGAGAGATGTAGTATCCTGCATCTCTTCGATGATCCATCATGCTGTATGCTGTGCTGCTTCCAATTGTTTTTCCTGGCAGCGCTGAGAAGGTAAGAAAAAAAATACCATAGCAAAAAAAGATACGTTTTATCTCCCATGCTGGCAGTGATGGCCAGTATTACCGGTGTCCTCGAAGGTAAAGCTCCCCGTTTTGGCCCCGTCTTCTCTGCAGAACCCCTACAGAAGTGCACATCAGACCTTAAGCTACCAATCTGCTCCATCACAAACTGGGATGAGGACGGACGCTTAGTGCTTCTCCAGTGGTTGCATTTGGCGGTTGGGCAAGCCAGTGTGCAATGCCGCCTCGCTGACTCAATAAGACTAACATCCCTCTGGGGTTAAATTAGATATAGAGAAACATAAAAAGTTGCTCCCGTTTGTGGACAAGCAACACTTTTTGGTGAGGTTAAATTAGACAACTGCTGTGTTTCGCAAGTTGGGTGGCAATGATAAACTGGGATCTCTCATTTTTTTCAGTGTTTCAGGTTATCTGAAACACAAGCTCCACAGTTCTGCTGGACTCAAAGCCATTACTTATCACAGCAAGCGAGGCGGATTCCTCTCAGCTATTAAGCTTGCTTCCTTAAACTCGATGTGATAAGGCCTTGTTAGTTTATGCGGGTCTGAGCTGAATTCAAGGGTGCCTCCTATCTCGCTTCCACTTCAGGAAGCATTTGAGTCAGAGGGCATGCTGTCACAGACACTTGAACCTAAACCTCCTCCTTTGCCTTGAGAGCCTACAGGGCCGCGTGGAGCGGATTTTCTTTTGAACAGTTGGATGCTCCGATAGAACATAAATTTCACACACTTCCAATTTCAGCAAAAGTAATGGTCAAACAAGACCTATGTAGAAATGTTAGGTTGCCTGAGCCAGACTGGGCAAAAACATCTACAGAATCCACACATTTTATAAAGAACAATGCACAAATATACATACATCATATAGTAAAAAAATATGGCTGCTGTGCTTTTGAAACCTTTCCTGATGTCTTTTTTTTGCCAACGATCATTATTTTTAGTCACCCTTTATGTTTGTCACTGGGTTTTGCAAATTTCTAACCAAAAAAAGTATTAACAAGTGCTTGTCAATTTCGACAACACAGTATGTAATCATTTAGAAGAACAGCAAAATTTGGACGAAAAAATTTCAAAAGGACAGTGAGAAAATGAGTTACCGTCTTCCTGTCACCCATTAAACCGTACCAATGTGACAGAAGGAACAGATCAGGCAAGAATGTAATGTTTTTATACGTAAATGTGTTGGGACATAATATTTAACAGATGGAGAGAGACCGAACCGCATTGTTGTGTTCTGGCACATCTGAGATTAGAGAACAAGATAAATACACAACGGGCCTCATAAAAAACAATTAGGCTAAAAAACCCTGCATGCATTTCTCATTAAGATGAAAGATTTCATAGAAGCAGACAGGTGCGTCTAGAAACAATGCGTTCTAAAGAGAAACTAACATCAGTAAAAAGGGCCCTATTTAACACTAGCGCTCTTATCAACTTCACGTTTGTATTTATATTTGTTGTTTTCTTTGCGAAGCTGAAACGGTCAAATCGAGAAAACATTTATAACTATGCCTCATTACTTAAAACGTTTCTCGAAACTTAGGGAAAACAAGTGGAATAATAAAACCAGGGCTGATAACTCTTACCCAGCATGACTTTTCATTATCCAACACAGACGAGCATTTGTTGCAGTGTCCATTATCAGGTACACCATTCTTTAGTGCTGGATACCATGGCTTTTAATTAGAGAACCACAGAAAGACGCAGCTCTGTGCAAACTGTTAAAGCGACTGCCATGTGGAGAGCCGTGCCAGTACAACAAACTCGACTAAAGCTAAAATACAGCACGTGCATTCAAATGAGGTGAGAGGAGCGCATGCACACCAAAGACTCTCAAAGCTAAAGAAAACAATACGTTGAAAAATAACAAATATAATGCAGAGTGAGAACACAAATACAGACGGATACGGAATCAAACAACAATCTGTATTCAATTTTCAACAGACTTGTTTAACAACTTTAAATCCCGAAAAGGTTTCAGTTTTGTTTGGAAAGGCAATACACAATTACGCCATTTAAATAAATTGAGTTCAACCAAAATGCATTAGTGGCTACATTTTCGAATAGTGAAATCATTCATTTTGTCTGCAAACTATACTTGCATGTCTCTATCTAAAAAAAAAAGCATAGTCCATAAATCTCAGAAGAGATCTCGAAATGGTCTGATAACACAAAGTATCAGTGCAAATACTAACTGAGCATGTCCTGCGATATAAAAATCTCAAAATAAAATGTAATAGCATACTTGAAGTTGGTTCGAAAGAGCAACAGGTTTGTTGAATCATTTTATCCTTTTGTTTCCATGGTTACATTGAAGATAGAAACATTTGTAAGATCCCTCAATGGCTGCTCTATTATTGCAGCGCACCCCTGTAAAATGTTCAACGCGACCTCCTTTCGTAACATCACATTAACCCTGCTGCTTTTCTAATTTAGCAGCAAACTAAAATGTTTGTTGTTGCTGTGTCAAACACTGTTTGACAGCATGATACTGTATATGCCCTCTGGCAATATCATCAAATGTCAAATACATTGCGCTTGGTGCCTCCGTTATATTCCATTTATTTTATTATTGAAAACACTAGGAGAGAAGAGAAACACTTGTGACTTTTACTAACGCTAAATGTATTTTCTTGTTTCTTCGTAGAAAAATGCACAAATCCCGTTTATTAGGAGACTGAACATATTCCTAAAGGAAGATTTTGTTCTCCAACACATAATGAGAAATTGTGAATACCGTTGATGCTTATCTTTCATACAGTAAAAGGGAACTGATCCCAGTCTGCTGGGAAAAGAGGACCATTTTTGATGGTGAGTCAAAAAAAACCCACTTATTAATACCTATTCTACGTTTCATGGTTATTACATTTTCTATTCCCTTTTTCAAAAGCAAACATATTTGGATCAAACACAATCCTTCTCTTCATTTAAACCTCTCTTTATTCTTCAAAGACAATAAATCACCAACCACAGACATCTACCCACCACTAAACACAAACGATTCATTTCTTTCAACTTATCTTTTATATAAAAAACAATGTTTTGTATGCCTAAATAGCCTTTGTCATTTCAGCTCCTCTACTCTTACGAAAGCCCAGAGATCCATCCTATCCATTGTGTGCCATTTAAAGGCCCACCCCCTACCCACCAAAAGAGCTGTGTGAGGAAGTTCATGAATGTCACAGAGCAATAAGAGGCTTTTCCCTTTTTATATTTGCTACATATGTTTGATGAGTTGCATAGACAAACTGAAAGAAGATTACACAGCTTGTGTCACCATAGAGAAAAAATACTGACTACTGAAAGTCAACAAACACCTGTGCAGCACAGGTATACCTGTGCATCATTTTAAACACTGCAAGTACAAACATGTGTTTCATTTATATCATAATAAAAACAAAAGACACCAAGGACACAAGCGTCACAACAGCAGTACGAAGACTGAGTTTCTAGTTCTATTATTTCTAATGGCACATGATCTTAATCGTTCAGGTTTTGTTGTTTATTTCACTAAGATTAACTTTGTTTTAAACACTTGATTTATTATTGACCTTGGCAGCACATTTACTGTTCCTAAGCACGAAGTAGTCCCCCTGGCGACATAAATGACTGTACATATACTATAGTCAAGCACAGAATAATCTATAAAACAGATTATAAATGACACAAAAAAAAAGCACCGAACATGTGGATTGGGTTCCTCTGCACACAGGGTCGGCTTGCCTTTTAAACATCAGGTTGCAGAAACAAAAAGCGCACGTTGAAAACACAGGCGAGAAACGACGCTTAATAACGCCGTTATAACGTCATTACGACGATTGAATGACACTTCTCGTTTTAATCGCACGAGCTGTCAAACATTGCGCTCCATCAATGACACAGCGACGGCGGCTGTGTCTCAAATCATGACACGCTGCCTAAACAGCCAAACCGCTCACGACTATCATCTTTACAAATGCCGCACACTAGGTAGGCAGCACACTACTAGGTTGCGAAAGATCGCTACTATCGGTCAAAGTGAAGCTTTAGTCATAAAAGTCGTTCGTCGGGGAAATCCGTTATTTCCTCACCAGTCAGTCAAAAATCCTCGCGGAATCCATTCATATCTGTCCGTAACGCCCGCTCTTAACGGGCGGCTCCCTAACACGAAGCACATACGCGGGACTGTGTTTCAAATAAAGTTCGAGTAAACATCGTGTACCTGTATACTGCACGAGGAACATCGTCCCGCGGATTGGGTGCAGAAAGACGCGTGCTAAAGTCCCGGGGCTCTGCAAGCGGACGTTATTCCGGGCTGGGAGCTGTGCTGCCGGTGTCTGTGGGTCTGCTGCGCTTAGAACTGCTTTAAACCGAGGCTGAGCAGACCAGAGAGAGAGAGAGAGAGAGAGAGAGAGAGAGAGAGAGAGAGAGAGAGAGAGAGAGAGAGAGAGAGAGAGAGAGAGAGAGAGAGAGAGAGGAGGACCCACGCTGCAAATAATCCACGCTGTTACGCGTCGCTCCGGCGGACGGTTATTGACGGCTCCGTGAGACCGTTAGTACGCGCGCACGCTTCCTCACAGCACCGACCGGTGTCGTTATGACTACTGTGCGCGAGCGACCCATTCATACAAACTCGCAATATCTATTGTCATTGAGAAACAGACATTATTCTGCATTTATGCACAAAATAACAAATTGTTTTATTTGTGAAAATACGAAAAATTTTCAGAAATCATGTTTTTTTGTGCATTCCAATTAATATTAGCTTTGTTTACTGTGCTAGGCTGTAATGGACTGGTTTTGATGCACTTATGTATTTTGTTGCCTATGTTGTTGTAATTGCTTCCAATGTTTCCTCATCTGTAAGTCGCTTTGGATAAAAGTGTCTGCTAAATGACTAAATGTAAATGTAATATCAATGAAACTGCAGTTGGTTTGTTTTGATTTAAGCCACTATAACTCACAAAATACAGCTAACGAACACGACAAAACACAATAACAATCTCATTTGGGAACCCAACTCGTATCTTTTTGTTCAAGACTTTTACAATAAGTATTCACTTTTCATTTTGGAGGTAAACTATAGTGATCGTTAATTTGCATGGTCTCACTATAATGACAATAATTTAACCATTTACAGCCATAGAAGATAATCAATCCACAATTTTATAATTAAATAAATTTTAATTTACATTCTACAGTTTTACTATAATAAAAGCACGCAAGTTTTATTAAAACAATGCATTTTTTTCTCCAAAGGAAGTATGATAATATGAAATGACATAAATCTATTTACAGTGGTAATTCGTGAATTGTGGTGGTAATGTTTATGTAATATCACTCGTTTCTTTATCACTGTAAATCTTGGTTGTATTGATGGTGTGATGTACCAGTAGAGGGAGCAGAGCAACAGTTAAACTCAATGGCTAATTGCCACATAAACTATAACAAGCTCTACAGTAAAACCCCAAGGCCTCTTAAATAATGCACAAGTATGGGCCATTCAGGGTGGTGGATAGGGAAACTACAAAACGGATCTGCTATTCTGTTAGAAGAAATATTTAAGCATCAGTGGAAGGACAATTCAAAGGAATTTAGTTAACCCAAAAATGGTCCCCATTGACCTGACCATAGTGATTTTTATTCCCATGTGGAAAGTCAATCCTTTAAGATCAACCACGATCAAACCTTCATAGAGGCAAAATGATGACCGAACCTTTCGGGACACAAAATGATTGCAAAAGACTTATAGGATCACTCTTTTAAACAGAGGAACATTCAAATACAATCCGGCCTGGTTTCAGTATCAATTTACATGAATCATAGTTTATGTAAATGTATGTAAATTATGTAAGTGAGCTAACCTAGCAACCAATGTACCACTGTAATCTGTCAAGTAATGTTAAATCATATTGAAATACAAAGCTCAAATAGTAAAACGCGTAGAATAAACCATATATGTGACCCTGGACAACAAAACCAATCTTATGGGTAAATTTGTTCGAAATTGAGATTTTTACATCAACTTAAAGCTGAATAGTTAAGCTTTTTATTGATATATGGGTTGTTAAAATGGGACAATATCTGGTGGAGATACAAGACTGTAAATCTCTGGAAGTAAAGGGTGCAAAAAATCTAAATATTGAGAAAATCGCCTTTGAAGTTGTTAATCTGAGGCACTGTAGCAGGCCATCCACTCACAAAAATAAAGTTTTTATATATTTTGGGTTGAAAATTTACAAAATATCTTTATGGAACATGATCTTTACTTAATATCCTAATGATTTTTGGCATAAAAGAAAAATCTAGAATTTTGACCCACACAATTGATTTTTTGGCTTTTACTAAAAATATTCCCGTGCTACTTAAGACTGGTTTTGTGATCCAGGGTCACATATCAAAAGATTATAGTTTGTTCACCATACAGCCGTAAGCATAAACAACCACGAGAACCCCACAGCAACAGAGACAACCAACATACAGACCCGAATCCTTTTCCTCACATGAGATTTCCAATTCTCTTTAAACAATTTTACAAGGTGATACGAGCGTCACACGGGGCACTGTTTTGGAGTCCAGGGGAGGTTAAATAATCCTTCGGCTTGCAGGAATCCTCCGTGAACTTTTACACCTCCCTGTTTACGACTCAGTATCTCAGGCCTGAGCTGTGTGGCATAGTCAGGGTTACTTTCATAGCTTAGAGAGTCAAAAACATTTAGCAGATGTCTTAACACATCCGACGACACTTTACAGTTCTACTGTGTGTCACGGTTAGGAGAGCGTGTCGTGAGAAAATAATTTTGACGTTACAGCGGTCTCATAAAAGCCTGATGTGTGGGTGGAAACTGTGGCCTGCTACAGCTGGCGTGTTTATCTCCTGCCTGATGAACACTCTGGTGCCCTTGGGGGTAAAGAATGAATCAAGATTTTTTCAATATGCCAGCATTCACAGGGATCCCTGTATAGTGAAGAAAAACCAAGACTGTAGACATTGAACGTGAAGGTCTACTGGCCAGGAGTGTATTTAAATGGTTGGATTTTGGATGTAAACATAATTTGCTTCTCTTGGCACATCATCACACCTTGACACACGTTTTCTTTATCCCTCATGGTTTGGCAAGTGCCGAGTTTGGTAAGCGACTGCTTTTGCGAAAATTTCCTCTGGAAATCCTTTGATGTGCACTGATGCAAACGCAGGCATTTTACTATGAGCTGTTTATTTAGCCATTCTTAAAAAATCTGTAAGTCTGGATATGTACAAGCCAAAGGGGTTACAAAAAGCTATTTGATTTTTTATATTTTCAGCATTTCAATTGTTTCATGCAATTACGGAAATAAATGTGGCACTGTGCTGCTTTTGTGCTGCTTTGGAAGAGCAGAAATAGTTTTTTTAAAGCTGTACTTGGGTAATTTCAGCTGCAAGGCAATTACATATCACATCATCAAAGTGACACATTAAAAGCTATATAAATGTAGAGTTTGATATGTTATTATAATGTCTTATTCAAAAACAAAGACAGGGTTTCACATAAGAGCTTTCTTACACGCCACGGCTCTTTTCTGTAAATTAACCCGATAAGTAAAATCAAAGTATGTCCGGACAAGTGCACTTTCATCTGATTTACTCCAATCCAACAGTCATTTCCCCCTCCAAACTTCAACATGCACCACATAACGGATTAAAACTCTTGCCCACATGAACAATTATTACAACTAACTTGATAGTGTCTGGATTTTCTGTGAATATTCAGAGTTTAGGAAAATTAAAGTGCCAGCTGTGATATATCTGCTCTTAATAGAGCTTCAGTACAGTTGCCTGAAAAATGTTTCACTTCTACAAATCCGAGTGAGTTATCTCCTCTCAGAGACACCAACCGTGCTCCCAGCAGGAGAGGTTTGCCCTTGGCTAAAAAAACCAGCAAGTACAATAACATGCGTTTTCACCCGCAACATCTGATTTTCCACGTTAATCGGACTTATGATAGATGTTTTGTTTGGTCTTTAGAAGCACCGACTGGTATAATGTGCTTATTAAGCGATTTAGTATTTAGTTTTAGTCACACATACAATGATCTTGTTTGTACACAGTCGATACAATAACACCAGGCCAAACCTACTCGAAGCTGCATCAAATGCTTTCTCTCACCTCACAGAAAATGATTCAAATCTGCTGTGTGCTCATATTTAATTTAAGCCAAGTTGAGGGACTCCTTGCTCTCCTTTTATACGGATTTCAAACAACTGTGTGATTCGGCAAGTTGCTTTTTTATAAATAAAAGCTCATTTAGTTGAATACTGCATCAGATAGAAGCAAACTACCCAGGTTTTAGTCGTCACTTTTGTTTTTAGAAGAATTAATCGTATGGGTTGCACTAGGTATATAATACTGATAAATGCAACCAGCACTGTGCACTTTCTTTAAAGTTGTCCAACCAATTGTTATCCATCTAAGCTGCACGATACTTCTTTTGCGCTGTTCTTCAGTGAAGTACGGTTAAATGCTGTTGCATCTGAAAGCCAGAGGGCGTTCTCGCGCAGAAACTCCAAATAAGCGCCGCAAAACCACAGAGTACAAGAACAACACCACACTAAATTCCCCCCATCGCCAATATAGTGCACTATTTTGCATGTCCGCCATTTTGTAGTGTTGTTCAAATTCTGAGTAAACAACTCATTCCCTACAATTTTTGGGGGAACGTTTCAGTTCTTTAAAATGGCCGACTCCCTGATCATTGCCCTGACTACTTAACAAAGGAGCTGATTGTGACACAGCCGTAGTTCCATAATATGCTTATGAGGATCTTTCTATCACTGTTTTTAAAGCCTTCTCTGGTATTTTCATGATGCTAAAGCACTCGTATAATGATGATGTTTGACGGGTGTTGTTTTTCGATAAGCACATTATTGGGGACTCCAACTCGTAGTGATTTCAGACGGAACAGCGCTTCTTACTAATCAAAGAGAATTGCGTAACGAACAAGCTGCACATAAATAAACACATAATCAAATTCGTTGGGATATCATAATAAAACTAGACGGGTCGATTTATCGTGCAGCCCTTATCTAAGCCCTTGTTTCAGAGTTGAGCCTTGTTGTCTAAGCTCAGAGTTGAAGAGATGAGTATTATATTTACTGCACTTGAGAGTTTAGCGACACCTATTGGCGAGGTCCCGCACATCTCACAGAGGAGATTGGAGCTTAAAAGGACGAGCGGCAGGACTGTTGACGAGAGAGGACCGGGCCCGGACATGTGTCTACCGTGAGGTGGCTGCCGGTCTTTTACTTCCGTGTTTATTGTTTATTTATTTTTGATTAAAGTTTGTTAAATGTTTGCCGGTTCCAGCCTCCTTCCTTCCTTTTATTGAACAATGTTACAAAAATGCTTAATTATGTAAGGTATTTTTACACCTCTGAACACATAGTTATCTATATTATATTGCATTTCTTGCATGACCCACAGCACCCTTTAGACAATGAACACAAAGTGAGTCATCGTCGATATTTCAGTAACCTGTAAGTGTCAAATGCACAGATACTTCAGGTTAGCTGACGGTGACTTGGATCCACGATACCTGAAGAACAGCAGGACTTCGCATCTTATAACTAAAGGACTTTAGGTCAGGACACTGTGTTCCACTCCACAATGCTCTTATCCAGGGAGGAGACTGTGGAGGTTTTGTGGCGAGAGTTAGTTTAAGGCATTTTAACAGAGCTTTTAAGGTTTGGCCGGCAGAGCTGCAATTCTGTGCCATTTGGTGGTTTTGGCCATTTTAATAGCAGTCAGATTTAGCTCATGTATCAACAGGGAATTCAAAAGTCTGAATGAGATCTTGTTTTTGCGAACTTTTCAGCACTTTCCTCTTATAAAGTCATCGAAATAAAACTTTAATGGGAAGTCAAAAACGTGAACTAATTATTTACGAGTCTTTAACCAGGCGGCAGAATAATGCATTAAAAAAGGGTCATTTTACAGTCATTTTGTTATATTAAACAAATGCCGTCACAAGTGGGATTTATTAAGGTGAACTGAACTGAGTGCAATGTGACAGCAGCCAAAATAGCTCAGCACCTCACGGTCACATAAACCTCTTTTTTTGGAATTTGTATCCAAAAATGATTATTCTGTTACTCATAATATGACAGTTGCAGATTTCTCACAGCAATGACAATGTGGGCGTGTCTAGCAATCAGTAGTGACTCGATACAGCAACAACCAATAAGAGTAAAGACACGGTGTTATCCACCTCCTGTGAGAAACGGTTGATTCACCACGTAGGAAAAGTTAATGTTACGTGAGCAAGTTTTATATGATTTGTTTGTGCCCACGCACAGAGAAACAATAACCAAAAGATGCACTGGAAACCATGTCAGAAATTGTCTGCATGCGAGTTTGATTCATGGACTGATCATCGTTCATCTTGCTCACGATATGATGTATTGTGCTCTGCTGCAAGTAATATTCATGCGCTTCCTCCTCCAGAATGTAACGTTTTAGCTGCGAGAAAACTGATCGCCTGTCAAAATAGAATGACATGGAATTATTGCACCCGCAGCACTACTCATTTGCGATCAGATCCTAAAAAGCTTTGGACGGTTTTGCAGGCGCATTGACCAAGATTACAACTGACCATTGAAAATGAGTTTTAACCTTGAAAAGGGAGAGGAGAAAGCTGCTTTTTGCACATTCAGTTCACAGTTAACCTTGTCTACGAACGACGTAAGGTTTATAATGGGGTTCATTTGATAACAAATCATAACAGGTAAAGGAGGGCTCAATAAAAAAACATACCGTATGTTTCAGAACAATAGGTCAGATTGAAAAAAAAGCAAATTTTGCTGAAATAAATCAATTGTAAACATTAATATGAATGTGTCAACGAGAAACGAGAAAAGATTGTGCTAAAACTTGACCACCTATACACAGACCGTGTAAAATATATACTTTTTAATTCTTGCTGGTAACTATTCAGGTGAAACTACACAAATGAGTCCTATCAGGATTCAGTTTGAATGTATTTAATTTGGCAAGAAATGATTTGCGGTGCAGTGTTCTCCTTCACTTGAAGTGATCTTAGCAAAAAGAAACTATGCAAAAACGACTACCAGTTCTGTTAAAAGACTAATACAGCCAAATCCAGGCTCGGAAATTTCTATCAGGTCCATCTACGGTTGTTTTCACTTTCGAAATTGTACATTTCAGGAAAGGAAAGAAAGCAATTAGAAAAAAGAAACAGCATCCAGGAATTCACATTCCCCGTATCGTGATGTTTTTCATGTCACTCATGCGAAAATAAAAATATTTCCCTGTGAGTTATAAAGAGCGAGGAACAGCACTGTTCGCGTCCGGTGTGAACACACCTTTAATCACATGGGTGTCATAGATCAATGTGTGGAAACGTGTGTTAACCGTTAGACCCCAAAATCCATCATCTAGTCTTACCAGCTATCCAACATACATTGTTAGAATGCACACAATTCACAAAACAATTATTCCTGTAGCCTGACAGGTAGAGGTTTGGCTAGCAACACCAAAGTCATGGGTTTCAATACATGAATTGATACAATATACAGTTTAAACCTAAAATGACCTCGGAGTTCCTTAAACAGGTACATTATAATAACATTTTTATATGATGTCTTGTAATATACTACCCTCTCTTCCCTCTCTTTATTAGGCTATAAAGCCAGTTTTTAAATACATACAGTATGTATTATGGACAAAAGTATGGAGGTTGGCAACACATTGTAAGGAAAGCATTTAAACCATTCCCGAATCGGTTCAGCTGTCCTTCATTATAGAAGAGAAAGTCACCCGTCGGTTCTTCTGTGGTGATGTGAGTGCTGGGCATGGAAGCAAAGTTCCTGTGTAAATGAGACAATCTGCCCCCGTACAGCTGAAGCGGGACAGCACGGTGTAAACCTGCCACCTGCGGGGAGGGCAGAGCTGTGTGACAGCCAGGACACCTGCCTCCAGATTCAACATGAGCCAGCCAACCTGCACAGCCCACATAGAGTCTAATACGAAAGGACACGCTCATCTTCCACACGCTCCTCATTCTGGAAATTAAAAGACCTTTTTCCCTTCACAGCCGCCGAGCTCAATTCTCCTGTCGGGATTTGATTTCTAACACTCATTCTCCTGCGCCCAAGAGAGATCTCTGGCGACTGAAGACGTCAGATGTCAGAATTGCTAAGTATATTCAAAGCCCAAATCTGTAGTCGGTCCGTAATTTTGGTCTTGCTATCAACTGAAGCATTTAGCAAGGAATTAATCAAATAACACAGAGAATTATTTTAAAGTCCCCATGAAATCAAAATCTTTTTTTTTTAAAAGGCTAGAATTAAGCCCAGCCCTATATTTACTTATATTGAGTACTTTGTGCTCAGATGTAGTCATAATTCGGAAGAAAACAGCACCGGGACTTCAGTTCCATAGTGACTTTGAGAATTTATTTAACGAATTTATAGAAGAATTTATGCTTCTAGACAAAGTTTAGACAAGGCGTACATGGGAAAAAGAAAAGAAAAGGTTTCTATCCACCCTGAATTTCCTAAAGAACCCTTTTCTTGTTTCCTTTGAAATTTTCTACCCATTGGTCTGCTGGCATAAACATTTGGGTTAATTCCAACACTCAAAAGACAAACTAAACTCATTTTTGGTTTGCCAAACAAAACACATCTGAAGCAATATCGTCTTCACATGCTAAAACGGTCCGTTGAGCTCTGAATCTAAACTTCCTGTCATTTAAAAAGCATGAAGAGAAAACTGCTGTGAAAAACGTTTCCCCCTGTTCGTGACACAACAAATGCCAAAGAACTCGAGAAGAAACGCTCCAAACTTCTTATTACTGAAAACCTGCCTCTCACGGGGACAGCGACGGCCTTATCAGGTCGCGTCAAACGAATCCCTTTTCTCTGCAGTGAGATCTATCCTCTGCCTGTGAATGAGAAGCTTAAAGGGTCTCTGATGGCACATCAACGCGAGAGAAAAGTCTGTCAGAGGAATGCAAAACTTACCTACAGCTCGACCAGATCTGTAGTCCTTGAACATCATGTGGAAAGACGACTCGGGACACTCGATGTCTCAGTGATAGGGCCCTGTTAAGAAAACAAAACATGCTTAGTTCCTTGTCAAACATCGGCAGACCCTGACACCTCTATAAACCGCAGGGGTATTTCCACCAGGATAGAGAGATATTGTGTTTTGCTAAAGTTTCAAAGTGACAACCATTTCATAACCGTGCAACATCTGCCTCGCAAACTATAAACCAAAAATGATGCAATATGCATCTAACCTCTCATCTTTTTCTTCAAAATCTCAACATACATCTAGGTTACGGTTAGATCTATAATGGAAAGGACAGAAATAAAGAGTGTTTTCTTACATCACTTGGCTTTTTGATTTACAAATTAACCAAGAGACATTAAACATCAAACAAACCAGGATATACTGTAGGCTACAGTACATGAAACAACGTCCAGACAAGATTCAGCATGTGACCTTCTCATTTGATGCGGTGAGTTGTGCCCGTGTGCTGAGAGACACGCTATTCTTCAAACAGCAGTATTTCTGAGAGCCACCTGTCATGTTCTCTTTGACCTCTTAGTCCACAAAGCAGTTATGAACTCTAACCTCTTGACATTCACCACAGTTAAATAACACAGCTTTTCTCCAAACTCTAATTTTAACTCTTACAAAGAACCACACAACATAAAATACAAATTTAATGGTAATGAGAATAATTATTTGTAATAATAAAAACGTGACCGACAAATGAAAATGATTTTATTATTTATTCAACCAAACCTGTCTGACTTTCTTTCTTCCGAAGAACACAAATAAAGATATTTTGAAGATTGTTGGAAACCAAACAACAGTGGCCTCCATTGACCTCCATTGTATGAACACAAAACCACTGAGATATTTCTCGAAATATCTTCTTTTATGTTTCATAGTAGATAGAGTCTTATCGCTGTCCCTCTGAAACCTCGTTTGTCCAAATTCGTTGTTTTTTAGGAAATGGAAAAACGTGCAAGAAGCGTTTTTAGTCGTTTTTATTGGTTAGATATTTGCAAAACCCAGGGACAAACATAAAGGTGACATACAAAAATGTAAAACCACGAAAATAGAGAGATTCAAGGTTTAGAAGGACAGCCGTGATATACACATTTTGAACAATATGTGCGTACAAAAATTCCAGATTTGTTTTTTATGGTGAACTGTCCCTTTAAATGAAAATCTGACATCTGGTCATATGATCTAAACGCTTGTATCCAAATCTCGTGGGTAATTGGTATTTAATTGATAAAACCATGTTAAATCCCTATCATTATAATGTGATAGTTAAAGGATAGTTAACCAACGAAAGAGTCAAAACATTTTCTGTGATAATCGACCACATGTAGACACGCTGTAGAGAAAGTTTCAATTGTTTTCATTCTTCCGCTGCTTTGATCTCATACAATATTTCTGAGAACCAACACACATTCAAAATAATAGTAATTCAGAAGCATTCATACACATTATTTGGCTACAAAGCATTAGCACATTCATGTTGTCGACAGCCTGGTGCGTCTTGGCGGAGAATTGTATTGTATTGTATTGTATTGTGTGTAAACAATGCGCTTTAGTCTCTAATCTTCTTGAAGCGCCCTTTTTTCAAAAACCTCCATCTTTTTTCCCCCACAAACCTCCCATTAAATGTTCTCTACTCTTTGATAGACATCTCTGAAATAAGAGTCCTGAGAAATCACACCTGTCTCTGTTACAGCCCCTAGGCAAAACAAAAGAGTCTGGGAAGCGGCCCACGCTTTTCTGGCCAATCACAGAATATATTCTGCTTGTTATGTGTTCGGGTTTCCTGATATTGGTTTGGCCGAGACGTCTTTGAGGTGCAGAGTTTTGAAGAGAGGGACACTTGAGATTTTATGAGACCAGAAACATCACAACACGTAGGTCAGAAGTTATTTAAATAGAAACTGAATAAAAAAGCTCAGAGATACTACATCGTTTTGTTGCAGACGGATGGGGAAAAAACAAAGCTGCTGCGCAGAACATCTAAAACTAAAAATGTAGATAAACGGAAGATGTTAACGCACCTCGCGTGACACATCTGTAGGGCCAAAAAATATTTTTACATATAGAACATAAAATATGAAATACAAGATTATAGGAGAGAATGATATGCAATATATACTGTATTTGTAGGTTATCAAAATGTTTACCCATTTCATGAACTGTTTAATAAGGTTTATTTCCCTTTACAACAGGCAGTAGGTGATAAGCACAAAAAGAATTGTTCTCTAACCATTATCCATTTTTCTAGATATAAAAACCTTCTGTATGATAAATAAGACTATGTAATGTGAAATACATCTGTGGCTCGCAGGCCTTTTAGCAAAGCGTTTGAACTTATGAGGCACATAACGCCACATACGGGCAAAATGGACATTAAAAATGCATTTGAATTTATCCGAGGTGAGATTATATTCAGTGGCCCAATAGAAACGATACAGTAATAGCCCCGACCAGCATGAAGCACACATCATCTTCCCTCCTATCGAGCGAGGGATACATCTCATATGAGGATATATTTAGTCAGAGAAATGAGGCGTGCGTAACTTGTGTTTTATTTCTCATCTGTACATGCTTTACATCCAGTTTCTTGAAAAATATGGCACATTCCGTCATTTGCTAAGGAACAGATGTTTTAAGTCTCATTTAGAAGATTTGTCCTGGCACTTGTTAGAAGAGCATTAGTTTGGTCAAGATGCATACGGGTCGATGAGGTACTGTACTTCCACTAAAATCTCAGCCGGGCTACATTACATCCGGCGCCATAGGGAACAATGGTGTTTCCATGAGCTATAAGTTCAAAGATATGTATGTGAATAGTGCGTATTGTGAAGTATAGCGCGTATAAGTGAAGTTCCAGTATTGTGTTGAGTGTTTTAGTTTTAAGGCATTGTTGAACGAAGCTCTGTTATTCTGTCTCACGAGGACAAAGTCCTGTCTAGGTGCAATAAAAGCATTTAAACTATACGTCTTTGATAAAGAGGGCCATTTATATGTTTAATCTAATCCCTGATATGTGAATTAGTTGAAAAGACAAATTCGGTCATTATGTTTGCTACAATATGTTGGGCTAAATAGTGATATTTTAATAGCCTTAATATACCTGCAGAGTGCACCTAGCACTAGGAAAATACAAGGATTGGGACTCGGATCGGCAGATACTGAAAATAAAATGACTCGGATCAGGGGCACAAAAAGTGTGATCAGTACAACCCTAGTGTTTAGTGTTTCCTATAGGGGTCTTGATCCTTGGTTTCTAATAATTAAAGTTTTTTTTTCAGTTGTAATATAGGGCTTTTTCTACTGTCTATATTACAGCAAAAGCAAAGTTAAAATAAGCATTAATCGACATTTATTGCAACAACCATGGGCGAAGCTAGCCCCTATTTAGGGGTGCTTCAGCACCCCTAAAAAGGAGCTCAGCACCCCTAAAACCCCTTGGAGTAAGAAATGTTGTTATTCTAAAAAGAATCGTCTTTTAGAAGGTTAAATAATTTCCAAAACATACTCCGTAGTTTTTGGATTAAAATGTATGTGTTAAGGATGAAAATGAAACATCCCCGCTTAGCAAATGGTGTCATCCTCTTCTCTTTCTCCTCTGTACCTGCACCGCTCAGCGCGAGACACACGCGGAGTGAGAACACGTTATGTAGTGTTGTGAATCAACTAAGTTGCTCCAAAGCTGTCTCACACTTCTTTCCTTTTACATAGAGTTGTTCCGATTGCGAAACCATATCGGTGAGTACTGGAGTTAGTATCCTGAATCACCATGGTACACCTATAACAAGTGTTTATTTTCGGACTATTTTAGTCCAGCGGGTCGATTGATCGCCCTGGCGTTTGGACCAGAGTGTCAGAGGAAGTGATTCTTTCTGAAGCGCAAGAGTGAGTCTGGTACAGTTCAGATTCGTGTTCCCTTCACTGAAAGTCTTTTAGTGCCTTGCGTCGGATCCATACATGGCTCAGGAGGACCACAGGCCAAAGCAGACTCCAGCACCTAGCTGTGATGTCTATTGAGAATGAGTTGCTTGAAATAATTGAACCCCAAAGGGTCATTGACAGGTTTGCCACCCTCAAAGTGCGGCGACATAGATTAACTCTCCCAAAGTAGAGCAAATATGGGGATTCAGGGGAAGTACTTTAAAGATTTCCCTCTATTTCTTTTTTTATATCTTTACTTTCTTAGTATTTTCAAGACCACTGTAAATTATCTGGATATTTTGGACTTTACCTTCTTTTCTTAATTTTTTTTATTTATTGATTACTTATATTGGTTTATGAAAGTTCAGACTGGCGTGCGACCAGATATAGATGGCCATTTGTAAATAATTTACAGAAGGTGAATTACATTTTGTTGTCCAAGTACCTGTTACATTGTTCAATGACAATAAAGATCTAATCTAACCAATCTGATGACTA
Source organism: Barbatula barbatula (assembly GCF_947034865.1). Taxonomy (NCBI): domain Eukaryota; kingdom Metazoa; phylum Chordata; class Actinopteri; order Cypriniformes; family Nemacheilidae; genus Barbatula; species Barbatula barbatula. Next base: position 14,306,795 of record NC_136781.1, on the reverse strand, counting down.
TTGATACAAAAGGAGGAATATGGAGTTAAGGGTCAGGAAAAGCTGTGTGAAGAAGGTTTTGTGTTTGTTACAGGGGGCTGTCTGTGTGAACTCTCACAATTAAGCTGGTGTCCTGAAAAGGTCTCAAACCTTGTTTGTATGTGTTAGCGACCACTCATTCAGTATTTTAGATTTAGTTAGTTCAAACGGCTCCGTTCTATCGTTCTTACTTTAAAGGGATTGCCATGCAAGGAGTTCGGTTCTGCAAAAAAAGGTGTTAAAAAAAATCTGGATTTTGGAGTTAGTTGAATCAATGTTAAAATGATTAAGTTATTTTTCAATAGACACATTTTTTGTTTTTGTGTGAAAAGAGGGGGGGGGGGCTTTGCAGTGGGGCTCATTGGGTGCTCAGCACCCCTAAAGCTCTGACCCCAAAATCGCCCCTGGCAACAACGTCATCCTAAGTAGGTTTTGATGACCCAGCAGAGTAACGGTACACAATTATTGTTAAAGTGGACAAAGGTTTGTATGCAAAGTGTTGATGTCTATAGGGATCGTATTGACCGTGTTAATTCTTTGGGCAAATAATAGTTTTGTTTTTCCAGACTGATTTCAATTACCTTTTTCCTGTTCATGAGTTATATAGAACATTTTACATTTACAGCACCGTTACAACTGAAAACAACAAAGCAAAACTTCCACAATCAACCTCATATATAACTTTAGCTAATCTCATTTTGCAACAACATACAACTGTCATTAACACAACAACACTGTAGCCGTTGTAAAATAACCAACATCAGCTCTTAATTAATCACTTTATTATCTCATCAACTTCAACACTACTTCAGTGTTACTTTTAACACCCTATAGTGTGGACACATACTGTATAGACACCCAGCAGTGCTAATTTAACACTGTCAAATTCGCTGTGCTGTCGATTCGCCAAAATTTAAACGTTTTACTAAACTCATCATTATCACTTGGTAAAAAATCCACTATGAGAGCAGAAGTGACCTAGCTGGCTGAGATTGTAGCGGAGCCTAGACGTGAGTGCTTTAGTCTGAAAACAGTTGTGAAAAAAGCAATCCAATGGAATGTAACACCGGTGGGGACTGATTTGTTGAGTCCTTTAAATTTGATCTTATTGAGAGTGTTAACTTTCAACAGGCAGATAACAGGACATGCATCAGTCCCTGCACACTGCTGTTCAACAAAGCCTGTTCGATAAACAACCCGGCTCAAACAGAACTCCAATACCTCATATTTACATAACTCCAATACTTGAGTAAAAAACTGATATTCAAAATATAAAACAAATTTTTCACTAAGCACAGTGTGTAATGTACAGTTTTGTACTGCAAGATTTTGAACCAATGTCATTCTGACTATTAATGCTCGACTCAACCTGACAAACTGTATTTTTGCCAAAGTTTGTAGAGAGGCTAAAAGCATAAAATAAAATCACAAAAATGCTGTTTAAATTCAGACAATATAATTGACGGTCCTATTCATTTACATTTAGGCATTTGGCAGAAGCTTTTATCCAAAGGGGCTTACATAGCATTATCCTTTACATTTATACATAGATATCTGCAATCCCCTGGGATCCAACCCACAACCTTGCATTGTTAACACAATGCTCTTACCACTGAGCTTCAAGAAAGCTATTAACCCGATATATTTGATGACAATGTGCAAAATGACAAATAAATAAACCATGAATACAAAAGGCAAGAATGAAATAAAATGTAATCATAAAATATAACCTTAACTTGCAAACTTTGCAGTATTGACAAAAAACACGATATCTATAATTGTGATTATACGATAATATTAAAGGCGTCATATGACGTGGCTTAAATTGATATTTTTGTTTGTTTGAGATTGTAATGCAATGTATGTACACGATTTAAGGTTAAAAAACGCTGTATTTTGTTTCTCCTCTTTGTCTCGCCTCTCTGAAACGTGCAGATTTTTTACAAAGCTCATCTCTATGAATAGCGAGGTGTGCTATGATTGGCCAGTTAACCAGTGCGTAGTGATTGGTCGATTATTGCAAACGTGTGGCGGAAATGTAACGCCTCTTACCATATTTGGAACATCAGGTTCCAAAGCAATTGTACTGACAGGTACATACACCTTACTTGCGTTTACATTTGGGCGGTCTTAGCCAAGTCATACAACAAATTGATGTAGATTTGTGGGGGTGTGGTTACTCGAGGCGTTTCAGGCAGGTCTGGGTGAGCATTCGCTTTTAGATACAATGCATTTTTTTTTTTACAATACTTACATTTTTTCATGAGCAACTTATAACACCAAAGACGCATAAAAAACACGTATTCCAGCCATATGATGCCTTTAATAAAAAATACAAATCCAGTGTTTCCCACAGGATTTTGAGACTGTGGCGGTGATGACGCTAACTAGCATATTTGTGACCTCATCACGTCAAGTTTGCATTTGTTCTAGTTTTGCCACTTGATATCCGTTTCGCTTCTACTCTCTGATCACATAATATTGTATTTTTACACAACTGAATGCTATTTTCACATATTATCTGTTCTGTTGTCAAACATAAAAAACGAGTATAAAATAGTGACTAAACACGACCCAAAAACATCTTGTGTTTAATCCAACCAGCTGTTACTTTAACTGCTGCTAAAATCCGTATTCATAAACGTGACATCATCTGACAAAATCACTATACATTTCTATTGAAGAGCGGATATTTTAGGTGATTTTGGCTATATTAGCCTAACGTTACTTGTTTGTCTCATGCAGTGCACAGCCTTTAAGTTTTTTGCTCTTCTCATCAATCTGTTGTGTTATTATGAGCGCTTTTTTATTTTAAATGCGAGTGATGAATTCGCCGCAAATTCTGAAATATGGGAGAATACACTGTTGCTGTTACACAGTCATAACTACAGAACTCGCACACAGACTCACACCAAGCACATAGCGAAAGGTTGTGTGGCTAAACTTTCGTGAAGTCATGATAAACTCGATCAGTCGTCTTCTCTGGCAATAACATCTGTGACTGTTGACATTTACGCGGAAAAGAGGAAGGCATATTTAACACCACCAGACTTTTAATTTGTTCACTGTGAGAGGCGCTCCACGCAACATGAGAGAGAGAGAGAGAGAGAGAGAGAGAGGCGATGAGCAACTCAAGCTTTAAATAGTCAAATTAAAATGTAAATGGGAATCATGACAATTCTATGAATGGCGGCCAGTGTTGATGGTATGGCAGGCTGTGACGAATAAATCAATGTATGGGAAACAGACAACACAATAATATGTTGTTATGAGAAGTATCATTTTTTTGAGTTCGATTTGAAACAATGGCGGAACAAACTAGACTATGGAGGACAGCCATAGTCAATATGATGAATGGGAAACACTGAAATCAAATCAGGAAAATGTATGAAACGTTGGCACACCTACAATCTACAAAAAACATAGACAAAATGTGTAAATTATACAAGCCAATATTATAAATATATGATACTATAATAAATACATATTGGCACATATTGGTGACAGTGACAGCTTTGCACACTTTAACATTTTGCCTCTCTCTTTGACCAAATCATCACAAAATAAACCAAACAAAATATTAATTTGACTGATAGTATCATTTGTTTATAATTCAACATATGCCTTGACAATATCGGTATCGTGAATTATCTGGGAAATGATAAGCGTGTATTGAAAATCTGATATTGTGACAACCCTTATACATAGAAAAGAAGATTTATCAACATAGATAAAGTTCTTCATCCGTTGTTATTAACTGTACTTGCTTTATAGACTATTAAGGCAACTTTGTTTCAAGCTGACATTTGACGGTAAATGTCCAAGTGTATCGTCACATTTTGTGGATGAACAGACTTTTCAAGTGCAGCTTTGGGATTTAAAGAAAGCGATGTTGGGCGAGATTTTACCACAACAATAAAGTGAGCCACATTCCTGCTGTTTAGTGCGTTTGTTTTGTGTCGCTAGTGAACGAAAAAATATTAGCTAATTAATGAGACAAAAATAGAGTTAAAGAGTCACAGGAAAACAAAGCATCTGGTAAAGTAGGAGATAAAGTCGCAGTAAAGTAGTTTCATCTCATAAAAGATAATGATGTGACTGTAAAGGCAGCTCAAGCTAAATAAAACTAATGAGAACATAAATGTTGGACGATAGAGAGACCCGACCTTTTAAACCTCTTGCACACTAGCCTAACGCAACACGGTACCTTACAAAACAAACACAAATCTACTGTATAATATACAAACTTGTCTGACAAAACTAAATAAACTCATTTCTAAAAAGACTTGAACTATGAGCCAAGTCTGTTCTTTCTTTGCTAAGTAAAATCTTCTTCACAAATCATCACATGAGACATTCCCAGTCTCAGCAGATGCCTCAAATGAAAGCCAGACGTACCAAACAAATCTCAAATCCGACAGAAAACGCCAAACCTCAAATGCCAGATTGGTCTGTAATACTAGAAGCAAGGTGACAGTCTAGCACATTTGAGGTTTAGGCTGTAACACTGGAAGCATTTTCAATGTCTTCCTCAGTACTGTGAAGAAAAGAAAGCTTTTAGTCTTTTTCAATTCACATTCACTTCAGGAAAGCATTGCCAGGCACTTATCCATGTCTGCTAAGTGCTGCTTGCATTTGGTTTATATGGTATAGTTTTACAATGGTATGAGAATGAAGTGGCTTTTTAAACTGTAGGCATCTAAAAGGATCAGAGAGAGCTTTAGTCTAAGATTAGTGAAAAATACCTGTGTATCTTGTTTTTAAAGGTCTGCTTCATTCAATAAGAAAAGTGCCGTCATCATTTACAAAACCCATATGATTATGTGGCTTCAGCAACACAAAGAGATCTAATTCAAAGCCCTTGCTGATGTTTACCACACAACACACTAACCAGGAAGAAAACGTTTGGGTTTAGATAACAATTCAATCTTTGATATGACCAGTCAAACTGACATGATTGTGGGAACATCATCACATTATTCTTCTTTAGAGGTGCAGAAGAAGGGTTCCAGACCACACAGATGGCAGAGATCACTGGACCCCCCCAGCCGAACAGGGTCTTATCAGACGGAATCACTGGCCTGCCATCAGGAGATGAGGAGATAACAGATCAGCCCATCGGACAGCATTCATCTTCACCACAACACAGCACGGTACCAGCCCCGCAAAACAATCCACTCAACCAAAACAATCCAACTGAAATCATACACACTTTCTACATTCTATAAAAAAGTCGATACACACATACAAAATGAAAGTTTTATCACACAATGTTATTTCTTTACAATTACATCTGAAAAAGCCATACGTTGGCAGAAAGCGCAGTGCCCCTCAGAGTCCTGCATGTAGGCAAGTGTACTGCTAATATTTGATGTAACAGGTGGAATAATATTAATAATAATCCTGTGTCATCTTTTTGGAGGGATAACGGAAGTTAGACATTAACGTTAATAGCACTCTTGATAGGGGTAATTCTCTAACATAAACGCATCGATTCACTTCTGAAGACCAGTGTTAAGACCACGGAGCCGTCGATGGATCGATGGATGCACTTTTTGGAGCTTCAAAAAATTGCCCCCCATTCACTCCCATTCTACCGCTTGGAAGAAAAATTATACGTGGTATTATAACTCAGACTGCATTATTCTTCATGAAGGAAGTCGTATTCAGTCAGGATGCTTTGAAGGTGAGTAAAACATGGGGACATTTTGTTTTGCCTCTGAAGTATCCCTTTAATATCACATGAACAATTGAGGCTATTTTTAACAAATTTTGCATAAATCAAAACGCATCAAATATACAATATTTTAGTGCATTCCCTCTTGGTTGTCTCTCCTGAAACTCTACCATATGAGTTACTACACATGCTTAAAAACGCGTTTAGCAGGATTTCCTAATATTTTGTTTTATTATGGTTTTGTCATCATCATCATGTAGATGTAATGTGATGTGGTTCGGGTCGCGGCATTTGTGTCAAACGGGCAGGGTCGGGTAGGTATTTAAATGAGTGCTGCTGTCGGATGTTCTTTTAATTACTGCGGGTGCGAGGTGGGTTTATCAAACTGGACCTGCGCAGGAGTCTGGTGTCCCTGGTCTTATTTTGTTTTTCGTCTGGTTTGTTAGCATAGGAAGCGACCCGTCGTCTGGCATCTGATGAGAGAGTGCTTCTAAAATGGCCTTTTTATCTGCACTTATTATCCTCGTATGTCACTGTCATAGAAACAACACAGCGCAGGGATGGAAGGAGCACGAAACGTATCAGAATATCATTTAGAGCGGGATTGTCGCCTGCAATTGTGTGGAAGAGATCTCTGGAGACCACGATGTGGCCGATCTTATGACACCCTTCACACACACTTTAAATCAAACATACTTGATATGGAGTGTGAAACGGGTCTGTGATTTTTAGTTTGCATCAGAGCACAGAAATAACTGACAAACAGCATCATGGCCCTAAAGCTATGACAAAATGTTTGCTGTATTTAAGCAAGGTACCAGATATCCAGCTAAAGATAACACCTGTATCTTCCACACGAACAAATGATGCGTTCAAGTGTCTGACATATCAGATATACGAGTTGAAATAACATTAACGCAACCAGAATGTAATCTAAACAGAATTAAACTAAAATGATCATTTTACCTTAACACATACCTATACATAGTACATTCAGAAAAACAGAAAATAATATTAAAATGGTCTCTTTCCATGGCAATAAAATATTATTTCATGTATAAAAAACAGTTTAAAGTGGCTTAATAAATGAATTATAAACAAAAGCATAAAAATCAAAACACACCTGTGAGAAGACCTGACAAAGCTTTCTGTATTTTCATCTAATTCAATAAAAGAAGGGACACCATCTGTCATGATCCTGCCTCTCCTTGTCTTTGTTTTCGAGTCTTGTGGCAGGATCATGTCAGTCCCATGTGTTTTGTGTGGAGAAAGAGCATGGTTTTGGTTTGAGAAGCCATGCTCTCTCTCCGGTGTCACGTCCTTTAGCCCCGCCCCCTTGTTTCCCTGTTAGCAGTCCATTAGTGTTAGTCTTGTCTCTAGCCCTGATCCATCTTTCCCTTAGTGTTTCAGTCCCCTCACCTGCCTCGTGCAATCCTCCTGTTAGCTTTCCCTTAGTGTTTTATCCATGTCACCTGTGGCCACTCTCCCTGTGTCATCAGTCCTTGTTAGTGTTTTCCCTTTATCAGCCCCAGTTTTCCCTCTGTCCCTTGTCGGTTCATTGTCATTTTGTCATTATCGTACCTCCTCACGTCACCTTGTTGGATTATTCCTGTCTATGGATTATCGTGTTTGTTCCTGTTCTAAGTTTGTGGATTTTGTTGATTTACTATTCAAAGGACTTTGTTTGTTTTGTTCCCCTTGTGGAAAGTTTTAGTTTACATTTTTGTCTTGTTTTAGTACTTGTTCTCCCCATCGAGGGTCTTTGTTTTAATAAAGTTTTCTTGTTTCTCAAACCGCTGCCTGCGCTTGGGTTCTGTCCACACGCCGTGACACCATCACCTTGCGTGGACGAAAGTGACTTTAACTTGTAAATACAAACAGATGGACACACCAAAACATACATGTTGAGAAAAAAGACTTAAATCCACACTGACAACTTCATTAAAGTTCAAGACCACTGCTGAAACTTTTGTTAGAAAACCATCGCCATGAAATTCTCAACTTTATTAGAGTTTAAAGAAAGGTAACGTGTCAGCACAATTTCTGCTGTTTATTGTGTTTGTTTTGTGTTGCTATCAAAAGAACAAATATTAGCTAATTAACGAGACAACAACACAGAGTTGAAGAGTCACAGGAAAATAAAGCTTCTGCAGTAAAGTACCTCTCATAAAAGATAATGGTATGACTGTAATAGCAGTTTGAGCTAAATAAAACTAATGAGAACATAAATGTTGGACAATGAGAGACCTGCGCTTTCCAACTTCTTTTGAACTTCTGCCCGAAATAAAAATGCAGATTAAAAGGAAATAAATTGAATACAGGACGCAACATCAATGAAGATTTATTAAAGACGACGGTTTGCACGAATTGCCTCTTTAATAGTTTCCGCTATAACACCTCGATGAAACGCTGGAAGGTAGTTTCTCTGGTGACCGTGCTGATGACGCAGGTTCCACAAAAACTCTCAAAAGCACATTTTGACAAATACAAAGCTTCACACTACAGCGCTGGTCAAATCAGCAGGACTGCCACTACGGACAGTAAATGGCCACTGCATTAGCTTTTATCTTCCTTTGTACCTAGGTCAATTGAATCCAGCCCGCACCCCCGCGGGACTCCAGATGCGTTGAGGATATCTGACTTCCTGAGTGATAGTGCTTGTGCCGCGACACGCCTGATGTAAAGGTCCCACAAGACACACTGCTGCTCTATAAAGGCTGTTTTAAGAAACACTACCTCTGGATGTACTAGGGCCTCAGTGGGACACTAGATAATCAATTAGCCTTGTCCTAGCCGAGGCACTTTTTCAGTTCTACCACCGAACAAACAGAACTGAAACACCAACAGTGTGGGCAAGAGAGCCTAGGCAGCACAGCTGGACAGATGTCTCTGTACGTGCTGAATAACCAGGCCGAGTGCCAAAGATGCTTCATTTAACAGCCGTGCTGGACAGGAAAATGAGCCGATCTGGAGAAATCATTCCCAGTCGTCTCTCGCCGCTCATTTGAGGGTCTGGCAGGTTAAGAATCTGGCAGCGATTTATTGATAACAAATTCTGCCGTAAAGGAAAGTAAATACATCTCAATTCAAGCCTCAGGATCGAGCCCAAAGTTCTCAAATTAATTTAAAGGGATAGTTCACCTAGAAATAAAGATTCTGTCCTCATGTTGTTTAAAACCTGTATATGACTCTTTGTTCAGTGGAAAAAGGTTTTGTGTCCATGCAAGGCAAGTCAATGAGGGCCAATGTTGTTGGTTTACTGCCAAAATATCTTCTTTAGTGTTCTGCAGAAGAAAGAAAGTCATACACATTTTCATTTTGGGTGAACTGTCCCTTTAAGTTAAAGAAATAGCCTACGCAAAAATGGTCCCCAATGACAAGGACCATTTTTGGGGTGAACTATGCCATCTGTCATCATTTACTCACACTCAGGTTGTTCCACAAATGAAGATATTGGAAGAATGTCATCAACCAAACAGATCTCATTCCCATATTACTGTCAATATAGCAAAAAAACGGGACATGAGGGGACGAGATCTGAGAAATGACATTCTCACCTGACCGCCTTTCCAGCACCTTTACTTTCTGTTCTCCCTCCACCATTAACCGCACAGCCGTCCTTCCCGCATCTTCAGAGAGTGTTTGCTTGAATCCCGGCATTAATAATTCATTGTTTTCAGCGGACACAGTGAATACCAATTCCTTTATATTGTGAGTCGCCATCATCAAGGCTGATTGCGGCACCCAAGGTCATTAACTTCATCCTGGGTGACGTGCCTGCGAATGTAAATGACCGGCTGACACCGAGGTTACGCTTCAACCTGTTAACCGCTCTATCTGAACCTCTGCCAGCCAGATGATATTATGCTGCACACTTTCCCTGTTTATTTTCATTCTTTCAAAAACGTAACATTATGGCTTTCTACCACAAACAAATAAAACATTCACAAAGTGCCAGCGTGTCTGGGGCGTAAAAATAACAGTATTAAAAGATGCTGCCAAATGTAAGTTGCACGAAATCTGAAGCTTTTTGCAGGTTAAATACTGCGACAACAACATCCTCTGTGGTAATTTATATCCCTCCAGCAGTGAAAGTGTTCCCTGAGGAATAAGAAGTCGGACAGCAGGTGCTACAAGCTGCCTAACTTTAGAAAGGTCACAGAAACAGCTTGGGTGTGGTTTGAAAATATGTTCACAGGCTAATCTTTAAAGATGATGCATTCCTATCCATTAGTACATTTCCTGGGTTGACAAAGAAAGAAATTTGGAAAAATATTAGCAATTTACATTTCTGGGACAGCATTGACCACCATTGTAGAAAAAAATTAAATGGTAGTCAAATGTGCCCTAGAACAGTTTACTGTCCTGCATTCTTCAAAATATCTTCTTTGTGTTCGTCCGAACAAAAAAACGATACACACATTTTTTTCTACTATGGTAGTCGATGATGTCCCAGAGATGTCAGTTGCTAACATTTTTCCAAATATCTTTCTGTGTTCAGCAGCAGAACATAGAAATGTATACAGGTTTGGAACAACATGAGGTTGAGTCAATTATGACAGAAATTTCATTTTTGGTTTGAGTAGAAAGTCTGTGTTCATTGAAATATATGTTTTCAAAAGCATTTAGCCACAAACCATCATCTGCACTTGTTAAGTCAAGAGATTCAAGATTGTATTAGTCACACACACAGTTACTGTATATAATAATTTTATTTAAGAACGGCTCTGGCCAACTCTACAGTTAAATAAAAATATTTAAATTGAAGGCAAAACTAAAATAAGATAAAGCAAAAATAAAGTGGAGGAAAACTAATAAAAACTATTGAAATATTTATAAATAAAGAATGCAGTGAAAGAAAATGAATTTGGTGACAAATGTTGACAAATGAACAGTCTGATCTTATTGGACAAAAATGTGCAAAAAACAAGACGAGTCATCAATATTTCTGCCCTGCTTTCTTTTGTTGCTAAAAGCTCATTTTGAGAGTTCATCAATAGACATGAAAAAATAAAGAATTAAAAGCCACAAAACTCAACTACAGCATTTTTAACCCATGATGATACTTGTACAATGAAACTGACGGGTAAGGTATGTCACCACGAGGGCTTCTTCATTCTCCAGTATAGAGACCCCTAACACACCGGGCACGGCTCTCTGAGCCCATCGCTGATCTCTGTCTGCCCCAACTGACTGTCGGTTTTCAGCCCCCCGCATCAACGCGTGCCATTAAGTGGTCTGCTCAAGAAAAATGGCTTTGCTTGTCCCAGGGTGGTGCAATTGGATCAGCAATTTCTGCCCACAATTGTCCCATAATACTGTGACTAGGTTAATTTCCTGTGGGAAAAAACACTCAAATGAAAAATAAGCAATAAATAAATGAAAGCTGCTTCGCTAGATGTACGCGCCAGCACGGTTAGCTTTTGTCACAGCATTTTGCTGAAAATATATAAACGTCTCAATATGTTTTTGTCGATTAATTTAGAAAGAATAATTATAAAATGCCAAAAAAACATTGTTCCCTGAAACTTTTAGCACTCTAAAAAACTTTTTTACAAAAGGAAATTACAGCAGCAAGGAAACTGACAACAGACTATTTTATGTTCACTGGTGCAATAGTGACATAAAGAGAAGAATAACGTATGGATCTTCCAAAGTTATAAAGACAAGACACCAGAAGACCATCAGAAAAAAGATGCTAAATCTGCTTGAACTCAACCCATGCAAAAAAATGTCTTCATATCCTGAAGAAGATCAAATCTCCCCAAAGAGCAAAAGTGGAGCCCGATAACAAGATTTGAAACAGAGATGGAAAAATGGTCTGGAACTTCAGAAATCCCACTGTCTCTTCAATGATCTAAACATTATTCGTGCTCACACCTCGCTATAATAAAATAATACCTCTCTTGTTATTCATGTAGACAGTCTGACTGACCCAGATATTTTCCGGATGTCTGTGCCTTAAGGGGACTGTCATGGTTGGGCTAACACAGAGCCAAATCACTGAGATGCAAAAGGCACGACCGTTCCAAAAAATTGCTGTCAAAAACATAACAAGCACAGTGAAATTTAGCAAGACCTTAGCCACCCTTAACCCCAAACACTGACAAAACGTATCTTCAAGGAACGAAAAGAATAAAAGAGACAGATCACGGCATCCAATGAACGTTCCTTCATGTTGTACAAATGTAGACACGAATAGAATTCCACAGAAATGTGCATCTGAGGCAAAAAAGTATTTTGGATTCCAGTTTTCAGCCGCAGGCTGTCAGGCCCGGCAATGTCTGGGTACGTTATCTTGCCGAGGAACGTGCTCGCCTCTACTGTCTTTATTGGCAGGATGATGGAGAGAGGGTCTGCCTCGCAAGATAAACAACTCCTCTGCAGCTTGCGCTGCTCCTCTGACTCCTTGGTTTGCCGTTGGCATAGCAGTGGCTGCTTCCATAGTGATGAGCACTGGCCATCCTCATTCATAAATACTGACACACTGAGTGGGCGGAGACTCAAGAACACAGATGCTACAGGCTGCTTGAAACCAGTGATCTGTACTTTTGGATGCAATTATGTACTTCTCCAAATGAATCGAGAGGTGGTTCACATGCCATCGCCGTCTGCTCTGCTATTTGTATTTGCTGAATCGTGTCACTGCTCATTTGCATAAAAATGAACTCTACTGGTAGATGTTGCTTATGTTAGCTAAACATGACATTGTTTATTTCAAAGCGTTCTCAGGGGTGAATTTAGCAGGCAGTGAAGAGCGGTAGTGCCTTTTGACGTCCCCATGAAACCAAAATGAATGTTATTAGGTATGGTAGTCTTAAAGGGTTAGTTCAACAACATTTTTTTTATTCTGTCAAGATTTAATCACTCCCTATACAGTTCCAAATCTGAACACAGAGAAAGATATTTGGATGAATGCTTGTAACCAAACAGTTCTTGGACCCTATTGACTACCATAGTGGGAAAAATGACAATGGTAGTCATAAATGCCCCAGAAATGTTTGCTTAACTACATTCTTCAACAGAACAAAAAAATATAAATGTTCCTCATATCTTTCTCTGTGTTCACCAGAACAAAGACATTTATACAGATCGGGAACAACTCGAGGGTGAGTAAATGATGACAGAATTAAAATTTTGGGTGAACTATCCCTTTAAAAAACACGAGGATGAATAAATAATAACAGAATGTTTATTCCTTTAAAGATATATACAAAAGGGTGTGCTCCAAAAAAGTTGACACACAGAAGATCTAAGCATTCAAAACAGATCGATAGCTGTTATGACATCATCCTGCACTTCAAAACTAAAAGCTTCTAGTGAGGAGCCACTCAATAAGTTTCCTGTTTTAATGAAAATTACGCCAATGCATCGAACAAAGACTGAACATTACAGAAAAACTTCAATGGGATATTTAAACTCTGCCTTCCTTCTTATAGAACATCTATGTACAACTACTGATGGGTAAAATAGTCCCACGCTAAAATGTTTTCTCATTGTGCTTTGTTTCCATCGAGTCATGCAAGTGCGAAACAAATGTCAATCATTTGTTTGATCCACATGCAGCTTTGCATTTTTGCTATTTATTTGCATAACTATTAGACCAGGATCCAATTTTGTTTCCATCTGTTAAATGAAAAGTAGTCAAATGTGACTCAAGTACACGACAACTGATATGACAATTATTTCCTGCTGACTTCACTGCACACTTTTACAGCAGCAAACGCATCAGTCGCTCAATGCTCTCACGTAACTACCTCATTCGTCTGTGACGCATTTGGTGCACTATTCCTAAACCAGTACTAAGAGCTTCTATACTAGGCAAACTTATGTGAATACTTTAGGGACAAACTCGGACTTTGATACACTGCGATAGTTGTATGTGTATTTATACATCAGAGCACGATTTCTGCACCATAACACTGAAACGGAGCTAAATCTTTCTAATAATAGCATGCTTGGTCAATTACAAGCCCTATTTTCCAGAAAGTGCGAAACGCAGCCACCTACCCCCTTCCTGCAAGCTAGTTTCCCCCGGCCTTTGCCAGAGTAACAGAGACACCCGACAACCTCTGCAGTCAGTGGGATAAGTGAGCTGAGTTTGCAGATTAGACCACCTGCCTCAACAGTCCTGCCGTCCTATTTATACCCCTGACAATAAATTAATGCTGGTGAGCTAGACGCCGGCGCTATGAGAGGGGATGCCGCTACGCACGAGCCGTGAGAAAATAACGCCGGCTAATGGACACGACGATGACCTTATTCTTCACTTTAAATGAAGAATAGAGTTCATGCACGTGCCAAACATAATAACGGAACGGCGGTGTACTTGAAAGGAGATCGCCAGTCAGCCGTAAACAAACAACGGATCCTGCCAAGTCTTTCATGCCATTTGCTTTGTGAGAGTAAATGAAATTTCTTCCTGTGTTGTTGTGTTACAGAAAACCAAGTATGAGGTTGATAAAAGTTGCAGTGACAGGTAGAGCTGGAGTAAAGATATACAGTCGTGGCCAAAAGAAACGTGCAACTTTGGATGTCTTTTCTGTTATTTGAAATAGGCCTATATAATTAAATGTGTATAAAATATCTATACGTGTTGCAAAGAACTTTCATGCGTAAACTGAAACTCAGCTTTAAGACTTTAAAGGGACAGTTCACACAAAAATGTAATCTTTTACTATGTATCCAAAATTGTATGAATGTCTTTGTTTCTGATGAACACAGCGATATTTGGAAGAATGCTTGTAACCAAACAGTTCTGGGGCACCATTGGCTGCCATAGTAGGAAAAATGTAAGAATGTATGAAAGCAAACAGTTCTGGGGCACTTTTCACTGTCATTGTAATTTTTTCTACTATGGTAGTCAATGGCGGCCAAGAAATGTTTGGATACAAGCATTCTTCCAAACATCTTTCTCTGTGTTCATCAGAACAAAGAACTTTATACAGATGTTTTTCTATGGATTTTTTTGTACCTGTATATTCAAATAAAACCCTGATATTCTGGGCGGTGACCCAGTTGAATATGACCAGATTCAACCTTTTGAACTGATAATCGCAATAAATCTCTAGCTTGATTACCTAGTGTAGGATACATAATAAAGCTATAGAATATGTGTTGTTGAACAAATCAATAAGCATGCCGGGAATGAGAAGACTTGCTGTTTTCCAGCCTGTGACGCTATTTGTGTCATTGTGATCCATAACAACAGATGCTCCAACTATGTGAGGTTGCCCTTTTGTGTAAAAGAGAGAAGAATTCAGAGCTGATGAAGGGGCATGTTGTGAATACCTCACACTTGGGCACTTGTCAGGTTTATTTCTCTCCCTAGAGCTTTTGGCTTGACACCCTAACGCCCTTTAAGCCTCCGTGACAGATTCAGTTCAGATTCAGATGCTTGGGTTGAACTTTGGCTCAAACAGAGAGCTAATGTTAATTTAAGTAAACGATAAGGTTTGGCCATTGACTGACATCTGACTATGATCCTCTTGTCAAGGGTCTGTTATAAAAAAGCAATCAAATAAAAATGAATTGAAAAAGACCATAACACCTGAACAGAGAAAGCCGGTCCACTACTGATTTAAACAATGGCATACATTCTTGTACCTTAAATTAAATTTCATCATTTACTTACACTCTTGTCATTTTAAACCTGTATGACTTTTTGTCTTCTGCAGAACACAAAAAAATATATTTTGAAGAATGGTGGTAACCAAACAACAGCGGTACCCATTGACCCGCATTGGTTTTGTGTTCATGCAATGGAAGTCAATGGGGGCCAGTGTTGTTTGGTTACCAACATTCTTCAAAATATTTTCTTTGTGTTCTGTGGAAGTAAGTCAAACAGGTTTGAAATTACACGATGGTGAGTAAATGACATCAGATATTTCAGTTTTGGGTGAACTGTCCCTATATGGCACAGTAACATTATAAGCTTGAAATGTAAAAGAATAGCAGAATCCATATCACAACTACAATGAGGATTTTACAGATCACTTTCAATGTAACCATTTAAAAAAGCGTATTAAAGTTCTTTTAAATTTAAAGGGCTCATGCATATAAAATGTAAAATTATATAGATCAAGCATACAAAGAACATAATGTTGTCGTTCATTGGCATGGATGCTAATATAGTCATAATTACAGTTAACATTCTTTGTGTGAACAGGCCTTTAGGCTTCTTTTTCAATATACATCTAAGGTTTTTTCTACCCAGTTTTCATCATCCACTGGGAAAAATCATAAGTCTGATCAGAAAAGTAATAGCAAGAACCCACACAAGTATCACTCATGTCCACCGCACAAATGTGTTGGTGGCTTTATCAACGACTTCTAATAATTAAAAAGGCACAATGGCACAACATCATTTATACACAGGTCTGAAACAAATTCTGAGACGCTTATATTTACATTTAGGCATTTGGCAGACGCTTTTATCCAAAACTACTTGCATTGCATTATCCTATACATTTTACATAGGTATCTGCAATCCTCTGGGATCGAACCCACAACCTTGCGTTGTCAACGCAGTCCTCTTACCACTGAGCTTGAAACAGCTTGTTATGTTTGACAAAAACATTTTCGTGTTAATAGCAAAAAGTAAAATTGACTAGTGCCATATACTGTAAATTATCTGCCAAAGACTGTGACACATGCAGCGATGAAATGAAGGACTTTATACTACGGTGCGGTGAACCTCCAAAGATGAGTGATTCATTTATTTGGATCATTGATACAGGTACATCATCAGTCAATGCTCCTGATCTACAACATTACACAAATGGGCAACACCTCTGAACCTTAAAAGGCATTTGTCTAATTTGTGCAGTGATTAAAACCTCTTAATAAATGTTTAGACTTATCAAAACATGTAATTGTTGCCTCAATTCCTTATAATGAGGCTTCTTATCACCAAATTGCATGCCTGGTACATTATTCTGTGGTGGGAATAAAATACGAGAAAATAGCCGACCATGTTTAATGGCCTGTCTGAATTATAACATATAGGTTGTGAAAAAAACCCACAGCGCTGTCCTATATAACCACAAAGAAAGCCTCTCTGCGCTGTTATGTAACCTCTTGTAGTTCTACACATCACTGGTGCAAAGCATACTGTATGTGTATTCAGACCATCAATATGAAACAAATGTGGATGATTTATGGATGTGTTGCAGAATACATTCAAATAAGCAGCAGGTTTCCCTTAAGGCACACCTTGAGCCAATTCAAATAATATCCTATATCACTATTACAAATGTTTTTTCAATATTTCTATATTATAGCTTTTAACCATGGATATTGAAGTTAACTTAAAATCCTGACTTAATGCCCAATTACGATAACTACAATCATTAAGTTTTACATTATGTTGTAATAACATGTGTTGTGATTTAGAGTTTTGTCCTATTTAGCCACGACAGCGATAAGCAACAAACAAAAAAATTTAACTGACACGTGGTTGCGTTGTTTCTGTTTCTGACGCAAAACTTACTCTTGGAGGCAAGAGGCACTTGTCTTTGTACTCCTCACCTGGTTGCCACCACACACAGTCACTTTCAAAACACACTTAACACCATCTGAACCGAATAAGTTTATCTCATGTCCTGTGGGTTCCAGTAATCCATGTCCTTAGTCTGGGGTCTAATAAAACCAAGATAAACTTATTTGGTTCAGATGGTGTCAAGCGTGTGTGGCAGCAACCAAAGACTACAAAGACAAGTATCTTGCCTACAGTCAAGGATGGTGGTGTGAGTGTCATGGCATGGCGCTGCATGAGTGCTGTCGGAACTGGGGAGCTACAGTTCATTGAGGGAACCATGAATGCCAACATGTACTGTGACATCCTGAAGCAGAGCATGATCCCCTTTCTTCTGAGACTGGGACGCAGGGCACTATTCCAACATGATAACAACCCAGAAACACACCTCCAAGATGACCCCCGCTTTGCTAAAGAAGCTGAGGGTGACTGGCAAAGCATATCACCACCCTATTGAGCACCTGTGGGGCATCCTCACACTGAAGGTGGAGGAGCGCAAGGTCTCTAACATCCACCAGCTCTGTGATGTCGTCATGTGGAAGGCTAACCTGAGAAGCTCTGGTGAACTCCATGCCTAAGAGGGTTAAGTAAGTACTGGGAAATAATTGTGGCCACACAAAATATTGAAACTTTGGGCCCAATTTAGACATTTTCACTTAGGGGTGTACTCCCTTTTGTTGCCAAGTGGTTTATAAATTAATGGCTCTTTGTTGAGTTATTCGTTTGAGGGGACAGAAAATGTACACTGATATACAAGCTGTACACTCACTACTGTACATTGTAGCAAAGTGTAATTTCTTCAGTCATTTCTTGTCAAATGATAATAAAATATTTACAAAAATGTGAGGGGTGTACGCACTTCAGTGAGATACTGTGTATGCTGTGTAATTCAGCTGTTTCTCACATAATTTGCAAACCCTTTCACATAGGTTTTGCCTTGTATATATGCTGTGTAATTCAGCCGTTTCTCACACAATGAGCAAACCCATTCCAATAGGTTGTGCCTTTTATGTATGCTGTGCAATTCAGACGTTTCTCGCCACTGTATCTCGTGTGTCCCAGCTTCATATCGGACTCCAGGAGACAGCTCTGAGTGGTGTGCGGCACACCTATGGAGGTTGACGGCATGGTTTGGTGCTGTTCAATTAGTGCTGCTGCCCTATCAGCAGCCTCTTTAGCCTGCGTTTGCTAAACAGCTGGTAACTGCCGTGTTTGCCGTTGCTCTGTGTACTGCTTGTGGGAGAACGCCAGTCTCTGCCCTTTAGCACCGTGGCTGAGCGCTGCTGGCTTGCTATGCTTTAACCATTTCCCACATACGAGCTTACCCCTTCGTATCTGGGGGGCTACCTTGTACGGGCGGCCGTGTTGTGTTACTAATGCTTGTTATACAGTTATCTCTGTTCTTGTGTGCAGGGTTTGCTACCCTTATCATGTGTGCCATAGCACTGGTCGAGCGCCTTTTGCTTGATTGTGAGCTCTTTTAGTGTTCTGTCGATTGGCCAATTGTTGGGGGGAGCATAAAGCTTTTTGTTCACAAGTGTGTAAACATACTGCCACACTCACTCTTGTCTCGGTACGAGCTCATCTGTGAGGGTTCACGTGGGTGACTTATGTCTGCTCACAACAAAGGAGTAATATACTGTTTATTCTTCTGCCCGTCCACCTGTACAGGATGTGCTCATAGTACTCTAGCCGAGTGCCAGCTAGCCATTTCCCTTTATACAAGAACGATTCCCCCTTTCTGATTTAGTTCACAGCTTCTCTTAAGTGGTTCCTATTGGGTCGACAGACTCGAATGAACACCCCAACTCCAAGCACACTGTACACCGGAATGTGTGGGTAGTGTGTGGGAACGAGGACTGGTTGCATTGTCGCGACGCATGTTGAATACACTATGGAGCGTGTAGCCCCTCTAGGAGGTGTTGTCATGCTCTTAATTGAATAGAATGTGTGTATGGTGCATAACAAATGGCTACGACCCAGAGCTTTGTCCCGTGTTGGACATTCTAGCCCTTATGACTGCGATGGCGAGAGTACTACAGCATACGGTTTTTACTATGGCTGTTGTCACAGCTATCACTGCTTTTGTATGCATGAATGTTCAAAAGGAAGCGCGATCTGGTATTCAGATCTGTGAGGGTAACAGAATGGCTGAGACTCTGTTCCAGCCTGAAGTTTTGCTTTGAGAGTACTGGCTCTCCCTCTGGTTGATCCGCTGCATGCGATCTGTTCTGGGAAGCTTCCGTGTAAATACCCTACTTCTGTTTTGCGCATAGGGGATTTACAACGCTCTTTGTGTATGGTGTGTGCTCGGTGATAGTATGTCACACGTTGACCATGACAACATGGTATGTGCCCATCACTCTAAATGCCATTAGGTGCACAAATGCTATGCTCTCTGCATTTCGCTTGAGTTTTTAGCCGTTGTCACTGTGTGTTAACGCACTTACCCCATATTATGTTTCTTGGATCTGCTCCATTCCTTTCAAGGCAAACAAACCAGCGTGCCTTTACCAGTTGCTAAGTGACGGTTTTGTTGAGGTGAGTCAGAAATGTGCAGTCGAATGCGAAACAAATTTTCAAAAACTAATCAGATCTACACAAATCACAAGAAAGACCCATTTTGGATCCAAAACGGTGAATTTCTATGAACGGTGACAAGTTGTCATCTCTGTTGTATAAACTCCCCATACCTTAGTCACGCAATGTTGCATTATATAGTGGCGGCAGGGCCTGCCCCCGGCAATGGCCAGTGCAAGTTGCATTGCACTGGCGTGATTCATTAAGGCTTCAGGAAAGGTAGAAAAGGAGGTATCCCCATAGCGTAGTTACGCAATGTCTCGTTCCCCCTTCTCAAGGTTCCAACAATAACCAAAGCATTTTACGCATAAAATAATATTACATGTTTATTTTTTAATTAAAATATAATTAATTAACATATTATTATGTATGGTTAATCTTCTGAACATGATATGTGATTGGCCAAATTTCAGATGATACAGTAATGATAATTTATGGCCTTTTTGTAAAAAAAAATTGTTGAACTGTCAGTAAAAGATTTTAAATGAATGCCTTTAAACTTATCATACTTTATTTTTAATGAATCAAAACCAAATTTGTTGATGTGTTTTTAAGAAATTCATTCATCAAGCAAGATTTAATGGGAATCACCCAATAATTGAATATATAGCATCAGCATTCCCATTAGTTTTCTCATCAAACACTAAAGTTAACAACCTCTCAAATGACTCAGGTGTCATTTCTTTTTGCAATTAATAAAGCCCTTAATACCACACCAGTAAATATCAAATATTACATTATATCTCACGCATATTAGATTAAAAAAAAGATGTTCCGGGAGTCTGTGAATACAAGTAATACCAGAGAGCCTCACCCAAAACACTTACATTTTCACAAATGGACATCTATAAAACTTTTGCGCTAGGAACTTTCTAACATATAGAAATGAGATTTGGGCTGTCTGCAGTTTTAGGAAAAACTACTCACAATTTATTAGTGTGAAGCAGAAAACCAGAGGCTCCGAGTCTGGTGGGATATTACACTTGGCTTTCATGATCTCCCTTCACGTTTCTTTAAGAAGAACCTCCTGGAGCTTCAGAACCGGCTACATGTATATTTTCTATGGATACCTACCCGAAGGCAAAACAGATATTTCTCTTAAAAAATAAGCATAGAAGTAAATGAATCCAAAACATGTATATGTGACGCATGAGGAAAAACGAATTCTGCCACATACTTGCTAATGAATTAGCACCGGCGGCTGTAGTGTAATGGGGTTCTACAGCCTGCTAACACATGCTATTTATTTATTCCACCAGAAATAATGAGAAAGCCAATAACAGCCATGCTTACAGCTGCTAAGTGGATTTTTAAGAAGGCTGCAGTCTTGAGATTTTTTTGAAAGCCTTTTATTCAAAAATTACATAATGTCCAACCCGGGCCTGAAGAATTTATTTAGAATAAGAGGCTCTGATGATCAGCTATAACCCAAGAACACCCAACAATGGTCATAATTACACTGTCATCAATATAAGATTGACACTAGTTTAATGAGACTACTATTAGACAGCCTACTATATATTAACGGTTAACCGTCATGGATCAAATCCTTAAGGTTAAACATTGATCACTGCATGCTGATTTATTATCAATCGCTTCATTCAATCCAATGGGCTATATGCACACATTACTTCTGTGTTTCACATGAAGAACCCTATGTAGTTTACGGTTGGGGAGACGGGAAAGTGAGAAAATAGTTATATATACATACCACCGCAATGGTATGTAGCAGTAGCGTTCTACCATTTTTGAATGTTATACATCTATATACCACTGCTGTGTCGTAATGTACAGCGTCTGCTAAATTAATAGGAAATGCATGCAAACAACTCCTGTGCATACAGCACAAAGCAAGATTTTGAAAGCATCACAAAATAACAGTATTTCATCGCTTTCAACAAACAATTGAAGTGTCCTGAAAAAGCTAAAAAGTAAACGCAAACCACATATTTCGTGTTTCTAAGTGCAGTGCCCTCCTCTATTATAAGCACCTTTGGTAAATATAGGCAAAGAAGGCTGTAGAAATACATCTGCATTGTTTCTCCTTTGATCTTTTTATTTAAAAAATCTACAATCTTACAACCTTTCACAAGTGGGGGGAATATAACATTATGAATTAAATATATATATATATATATATACATATATATCTTATACACCCTGGTCACAATTATTGGCACCCTTATGTTTTATAAGTAAAATATCTCCCAAGTATATTCCCATTGATATTTACATTTTCTTAGCACACCAAGGTGACTAGAAACATGAAGTTGGTCGTTCATGACTTCTTGTTGCACAGGAGAATAAATATTAGTAACACAAAGCCCAAACCCCCTTAATCATTTATCAAAATGGATAAAACCAAAGAATATAGTTCTGATGTGCAATATAGTTCTGTTTAGCTACACAAAATTCAAAATGGCTTTAAGGAAATAGTTAAACAATAAAAAATCTAATTTCCAACAACAAGTTTTAATGGACTGGAGATGTTGAAAATCTGCTCTGAACAAGAAGTGTGTCTATATTGTCTCAATGCACAGCGAGGAGAAGAATTTGAGTGGCCAAAGACTCTTCAAAGAGCACAGATGGAAAATTGCAGTTATCAGTTGAATTTTGGGGTCGGAAAACATTTAATAAGGAAAACTGCACCTCCAAGTTGTTGTTCAAGAAACAAATATTCTCCTCTCATCCTAACACAAACTCCACCGTATGAATCTGCCAACCTGGAACTTCAACCAGGACTTGGCTCTATGGCCTTATGAAATGAAAAAGAGTTTTTTCGGCAGCATTAACAAAAGTTAGCTTTGGTCCACACCATCACCACAGTTAAATATGTCGCCAGATCTTTATTGTTGTGAACCAGAGGTACTGGACAACTTGTTCAGATACATGGCGGCATCACGTTTTATATCAAATACCAACAAATAAAAAAATGTAAACCTGGCTTGCTCTGCTAGAAATTCATCATTGGTCGTGGTTAGATCTTCCATCAGCCTTCCTGCCATCCCAGTTCCCTGATCTGAACACTGTAGAAAATGAGTGGGATGAAATGAAGATAAGACAGCACCAAGATTTCCGGGATCTTAAGAGATTCTGTATGAAGGAATGGACTCGGATGACTTGCCATATATTCTCAAACCTCCTCAGACATAAAAGGAAAGACTCAGAGCGAGATTTTGACAAGGGTGTGTAAGAGAATTTTTTTCCCCCACATCAAATTGTTTTACTTTAAAGAAATGTTGTAATAGTATAGATATAAAAAAGATCAAAAGGAGAAACAATGCAGATGTATTTTATTATATTTACCAAGGGTGCTAAGATTTTTTTTTTAAGTTAGATTCAGGAAACTGTTGTCCTGTTAATTAATGGCCAATAATAGTGGAGAGCACTGCATACATATGTGCTTAGTATTTCTTTACAAAGTGACATCACTAGCTACTGGCCTTGCATGCATTATACAAGATTTATAGTACTTTTCATGGACCTTTGTGAGCAGGATTGTTTATTCATAGCTGTTGTGTAGACCTATCCTTAGACAAAAAGACATGTGCCTAGTTTAAATAACATATGAAAGAAAACAGCATAACAAGAAGATCCTTTGGACCTAAGACCATACAGTCTGTTGAAAACAGCTAAATTACTTTTAACCTGAGCCTCTTAATCCTACAAAGTTTACAGAGTCAATGTAGAGAGCGGAGGAGAATGAGACAGCAATCCCCTGATCCTCTGCTCTGATCCCAGTCCCTATTAGTTAGCCCCTCAGAGACAACAGCACCAGCAGAATAAGGCCATTACAGATGACCACACGCATTACAAATCCAAATCCAAAATTCGATATATCTACACAGATGGGGGACGGATGCATATTAAAATGTATCGCAAAGTATTCTGCCTTTGTAATACAGGTACCCAGAAATAACAGACATAAAGAGTCATTGGATATGCGTGCAACACTTTTTCACTGACTTTCTCCTTAAAAAAAAGCCCTGATAATCGAAACCCTTTGTCTTGGAAAAATTAGCCAGAGGATTAAAGAGAACCTAACTTAATGTCTGTAATACATAACATTTAGTTTTGTGAATGAGATAAATGGCTTTCTTTTTTCTGAAGACATTTCCTCGAAACACAGGGCCAGATTTACTAAACAAGCCATTGCGCAATTTAAAAAAAGCACCGCTGGGGTGGAATTTTCTGTGGGTGATTTACTAACAAGGTGCACATTAAAAAAACAAAGGCGCAACATCCAACTTTCATAATGACCAACGCAATCTACTAAACGTTGCGTAAATTAGCGCAGGATTGAAGACGTGCTTTTTTTGGGGCGTTAAATAAAGTCGCAAATAACAGTACGATGACAAGAGCAAACCTTAGTAAATCGCCTCCTTTGTGTCTGAAGAAGAAACTCTCACAAATGCAAATGCAATAAGGTCAGTCGCAAAAACAGCTGTGTCCACGCCCATTCAGCACACATTTTCAATGTCAAAAAGGCATTTGTGTGGCCCTTAAACTCTCCAAAAACAGATTGTTTTGTGACAGCATGCCACATGTTAATAAATGCTCATCCTATATGCTTCCTTAGTTTTGCTATTTTAATACACAGGAACTGACTTCACGTGAGTGTTGGACCTTTGCATGTGTAAATGGACCCCGCTGTTCTGTCTGCCGGAGCTGAACATGTTCCACTAAATCTCATAAAAACATTCTTCAGTTGTGCTGTGCTTCAGAAGATTAGCTTCTTATTAAACTTCCTAATACCTGTCCTTAATCCACATCACATGGCACAAACCTGGAATGTGCAGGCCAAGAGAGGAAAACTAGGCGTTTGTCATCATGGTTGCTTCTTGTCACTGCATTCAGAATTCATCACCAAAATAATGGTCTCGATCCCTCAGTGACTAATATGCACATTGATTTACTGTCGGTGAGAAATATTTGTTGTTTATGGGTGGGGGGGTTTGGACAGTCCCTCAATCATGTTTGGGAGATGGCTGGTAATTCAATTTTACACGTGAAATGAACTCGGTGGGCTGATCTCGCTCCGTGTTAAATCTGACAAAAGTTTGAGAAACACCATTTTTGTCTGATGCATTTAGATGTATGCTGTGTACAGTTTTAGAAGTTCAAATACTTTGATGTCACTGTGGTGAGGAAGGCGGGACGAGAGCCGTGAGGCGGGGCCGGTGGTGTCCCGCACATCTCACAGAAGAGATCGGAGCGTAAAAGGACGAGCGGCAGGACTGTTGATGAGAGAGGACCGGGCCCGGACATGTGTTATGGCTGCCGGTCTTTTACTTCCGTGTTTATTGTTTGTTTCTTTATTTAATGAAAGTTTTGTTAAACGTTTGCCGGTTCCCGCTTCCTTCCTTCCCTTCTATGGATTTTCATTACAGTTTTGGGTTCTACTTAGTACAAAAAACCCCTGCTCATTTCTTTATTTAGCTTGTAAATCTTTCAAATCACCCACATACACTTCAGAGCTGGAGTTCTATAGTTTCACATTACTCATAAATAATCCAATGTTGAACCTGAATCTTTAAACTGCAAGACAGGGAACTGTGTGTTTTTTCGTCGATGTGGTTCTACGTTTTATATTAGCTGCCTTGTCGAACTCTATGAAGTAACTTTTTGGATTCGCAGATTACGTCTCTGCCTGTTTTTCTTTCCGTTCCTCCAACACTGATCTAAAACAACATTTCATTGTGATAATAAAAGCTTTAGAGAATTAGACCAATGATGGAGCACAAAGCGTATATTCAGATTACTTGCTTACAGTCAAATTTAATCAATGTTTGTAGAACCATTCCTATGCAAATGAATGTGATGTTTGAATAGTTAGCAGCTCACACTAGCCCATCTTAAGAGGGACAGTTCACCCAAAAATGAAAATTATTTTCTTCATGTACTCAATCTCCAGTTCTGATGAACAAAGAGAAAGATAGGACAATTACAATGGTACAATCTAAAAAAAAAAATGCTGGCTTATTTCAACCCATCGTTGGGTCAAATATTGACCAACCCAACGGTTAGGGTTACAGTTCTTTACAATTGCTATGACTATACTATACTATACTGCAGTTATATACACAGCAATACAATTAACACATTTGTTGACACAAAATTCATACATTTAACATCAATTTTAAATGCTTTAACTTTAGTATTTTTACTGCAAATTTACAAATGCTTTCACACTGTATGTCAGGACAGATAACATCACGTTCTAAACGTTTAGGCTAAGTAAACAGCATATTGTGAATTACAACAAAAATATATCATCTGTATTCTATTCCACAGGGATAAAAAGCTAATTGAAGTTATGCAAATGTATAAATCACAGCCGTAGTCTTATGTTTAAACCTTCTGTCATACACATGTAGAGTGAGGTACAGAACATATCCATAAAAAATTCCTAAAATACATATGCATCTATAATTTTACACGTGCAATGAAACATTTGAATTGTATTAGATAAATAGTGCTTGCGATGTCACAGTGTACAGACAACATATTGTTTTTCAGTCACTTTGGTGCATTTCTCAAAACAATTCAAAACAAATAGCACAACATCATGGATTACATTGCAAAAGCCTGTCAATTGTTCAAAACATAGACCGCGGAACCAGGGGGGCCAGGGGGGCCACGGCCCGGGCAACTTTTGTACTCTGACAAACTATCTTATATGAATAAAAGCCTAAGTTTTGTTTTTACGAGCCAAACAATACTAGTCACCACACAGCTTCACTCACTCTCACCAACTGCTGCCGATAAAAAAACTCACACTGACTGCTGCATTTTGATTTGAAATTAGTTTGCATTGTTTATCAACTACGACGTTACGTCGACGTAGTTACTAAGTGTGTGAGCGTCGTCGCGAGCTAACGGCGGGCACCTGTTTAACCGCTGGCGGCATTACCAGGCTGCGACAATGAAGGGACAGAAGTCAATATCAGATTTTTTACAAATAAACTGGCGAAACAAAATTAGCAAACTTCTCCAGCTTCCACTGTGGCCTCAACAACAGACCCGGAGCGTCCAACTCCACCACGGACTGCGATGAGCCCTCGCTAGCGGCTCTCCTCCGGCTTCAAGCCAAGCTACCGACAGCCACTGTACAAGTGAGTGCTGCGGGGGGATCTCACAAAACCCAATCAACATCAAGACCCTGCTGTGCTGATGAAGACCAAAAAGGTACAGGGGACTGGGTCTTCACAACGAGCAAGATCAGTTCAATATCAGTGGTTCAAAGATTTTAACTGGCTGACATTGTGTGACACGAGCGGGAAACTTTACTTGTTTTGTTATTGTGTGTGTGTGTGCGGCTCTGCACATCAATCTGATAATAATGTCTTGACTTGATGATAATGACTATGATGTTGATTTAGATTCAAGGCAGCAAGATGAGTTTTCGTTGTGGACTGGACTGGATGTACTTTATGTGTTTGCTATAGTTTCATCTGTGCGTTTATGTGTAAATAGGCTTGGCCTGTTATGTGTGAATGTTAGAGTGGGATCAGAGGGGTTAATCTGAGGAAGCATGTGTGCGCGTGTTCATGTACGTGTACTGTAGATGTGACTGTGTGGTGTCGGAATATAATAAAGTGCTCCGCAACGTTATTTAATATATCAGTAATATTGTCTGTTTCGATGCATTTGCGCCCCCACCCCGTCCGCGTGACTTGAAATTATGGCCCCCCCTTGTTTAGATGCGTTCCGCGGTCTATGGTTCAAAATGATTAGTTCATCTCTCAAAATGACATTTTGACATCAGTGAACATGTCAGTCCTTTTGTCATTGTTCACAAACACGACAGAAATGTTTTGCCACGTTGTCAATATAACGGGTGCTCTATTTATGTAGTATATTTTGGAGTATTTTCAGATGTAGGCATATTTCACTTTCCGTTACTGTATGCGTGACACTGATGGCAAAAGATTGCACAGGATTCACTTTACACTTGTCGGCAAATTACATAACTTGAACAAAGTAATTGTGATGTAGAAAGGACATTTTTTAAAGCACGATGAGAAGAATTTGCAAAAAAGAGATAAACATAGGAGAGACCCCCCAGGCAGAACTTTATGCTGTGTTGCATGAGGAATCTGTCATGATCCTGCCTCTCCTTGTCTTGGTTTTCGAGTCTTGTGGCAGGATCATGTCAGTCCCATGTGTTTTGTGTGGAGAAAGAGCATTGTTTTGGTTTAAGAAGCCATGCTCTCTCTCCAGTGTCTCGTCCTTTAGTCCCGCCCCCTTGTTTCCCTGTTTGCAGTCCGTTAGTGTTAGTCTTGTCTCCAGCCCTGATCCATCCTTCCCTTAGTGTTTCAGTCCCCTCACCTGCCTCGTGCAATCCTCCTGTTAGCTTTCCCTTAGTGTTTCATCCTTGTCACCTGTGGCCACTCTCCCTGTGTCATCAGTCCTTGTTAGTGTTTTCCCTTTATCAAGCCCCAGTTTTCCCTCTGTCCCTTGTCGGTTCATTGTCATTTTGTCATTATCGTACCTCCTCACGTCACCTTGTTGGATTATTCCTGTCTATGGATTATCGTGTTTGTTCCTGTTCTAAGTTTGTGGATTTTGTTGATTTATTATTCAAAGGACTTTGTTTGTTTTGTTCCCCTTGTGGAAAGTTTTAGTTTACAGTTTTGTCTTGTTTTAGATCATGTTCTCCCCATCGAGGGTCTTTTGTTTAAATAAAGTTTTTGTTATTTAACTCTGCTGCCTGCGTTTGGGTTCTGTCCACACACCGTGACAGAATGAACCGACCAAGAAGAACCCAGCAGGCAGCAGTGTTTGCTGCAAGGTCCTGCCAGCCTCGTCCCCTCTGCAGCGTTCGCCAGGATAACTCAGACCTGGCGGACTACCTTGATAGGTTTCTGGAAGCTGCAGGAGAGGTGGTCCTCGGAGAGGAGGAGGTGACCGCAGCATTCATCCACGGCCTCAGGGTTCCCCTATCTCCAGCGGAGACGAGGAGGCTGAGACCGCTGGACTTCGAGGGTGTGCTCAGGTTTGTCATGAGCCGACCGGAGCCCAGGGTCTCAACTGCTCCATGTTTTGCATCTCCGTTGGGCCCCATCCCTGAGGGTCTTGCCCTGAAGCTCGGGGTGTTGACAACCGCCGCGCCACCAGCCTCTGCTCCACCACCAGCTAGCCTCCGTGGTAGGCGTGGACGGAGGGAGTCGTGGGACTCCCCGTCCGACTCTTCCAGCACGGAGATAGTGGGGTCCCCCACCGCTACTCTGCAGCCGGCCACATGTCCTGTGAGCCGGTCAAAGAGGAAGAGGCAGAGGAGAGTGGCACCATCCTGTCCTGCCCAGCAGCCGGTATTCAGCCCTGCCCAGGCGTCAAGTCCGGTGGTCCCGTCCAGTGGTCCCGTCCAGTCCGGTGGTCCCGTCCAGTCCGGTGGTCCCAAGTCCGGTCCGGTGGTCCCGTCCAGTCCGGTGGTCCCGTCCAGTCCGGTGGTCCCGTCCAGTCCGGTGGTCCCGTCCAGTCCGGTGGTCCCGTCCAGTCCGGTGGTCCCGTCCAGTCCGGTGGTCCCGTCCAGTCCGGTGGTGCGTGCTGCACCCAGTCCAGTGTCAAGTCCTGCCCAGCCGGCCCTCCAACCTACAAACCAGTCAGCCTTGCCCCAGCCGTTCCCTACTACGGCCGTCCTGTCATGCCCTACCCCTTCTAGTTCCTCCCACTCCAAGAGAGGTATCACTTCCATGCCCAGACCTTCCTACCCCACCCCTCCGCCCAGCTCTAGGAAGCAGGGTCCTGTCCCTCCTAAGTCCCCACCCAGTTATGTTCCCAAGTTTTTCCCACCAATTCCGCCTCCCCCCTTCCCATTGATGTTTATTTTATTGTCCAACCCCAATCCCTTTCTAGTCATGTCAGCCCTGCCCCTAGTGTGTTCTGTTCTGTGTTTATGGTGTCTGTCCTCCTGTCTGTCAGTCTTGTCATGTTTAGTGTGATCTTGAAGAACTCCTGGAGGAGTTCTTTAAAGCGGGCGCTCTGTCATGATCCTGCCTCTCCTTGTCTTGGTTTTCGAGTCTTGTGGCAGGATCATGTCAGTCCCATGTGTTTTGTGTGGAGAAAGAGCATTGTTTTGGTTTAAGAAGCCATGCTCTCTCTCCAGTGTCTCGTCCTTTAGTCCCGCCCCCTTGTTTCCCTGTTTGCAGTCCGTTAGTGTTAGTCTTGTCTCCAGCCCTGATCCATCCTTCCCTTAGTGTTTCAGTCCCCTCACCTGCCTCGTGCAATCCTCCTGTTAGCTTTCCCTTAGTGTTTCATCCTTGTCACCTGTGGCCACTCTCCCTGTGTCATCAGTCCTTGTTAGTGTTTTCCCTTTATCAAGCCCCAGTTTTCCCTCTGTCCCTTGTCGGTTCATTGTCATTTTGTCATTATCGTACCTCCTCACGTCACCTTGTTGGATTATTCCTGTCTATGGATTATCGTGTTTGTTCCTGTTCTAAATTTGTGGATTTTGTTGATTTATTATTCAAAGGACTTTGTTTGTTTTGTTCCCCTTGTGGAAAGTTTTAGTTTACAGTTTTGTCTTGTTTTAGATCATGTTCTCCCCATCGAGGGTCTTTTGTTTAAATAAAGTTTTTGTTATTTAACTCTGCTGCCTGCGTTTGGGTTCTGTCCACACACCGTGACAGAATCAAAGTACAGGTATATTTTCTACTCTCCCTGATGTCCTGGGCTTTGGATGTATTACTCTTGCAATGCAGCAGTTAAATGCTACAATATCCAAAATTACCACATGCTTTTGTATGTAAATCATCTTTAAACAGAGCCCTTTCATCATCAGGGATGAAATCCTTCTGGAAAATCTCTGTGCAGTGGGTGTGTTGTATAACTGAAGGATCTGAGTATCTATACAGTGAAAGCAACCTGTGAGCAAAGTAAATCTAGTCACAGTTTGGATCAATAACCCCTGTAAGTGTAAGTTGTCAACTTATGAACAGTCAACTTGTTGATATTTGATCCAACAATGGGTTAAAACAGTCCAGAATTTTGGGTTGAAACAAACCAGCATTCGTTCTTTTATAACCCAACAGTTAACCCAACAGGATTGACCATTTTTGACCCAACGTTGGGTTGAGATGACCCAGCATTTTTTTGAGTGTAGTGAAAATGACCCCAGAACTGTTTGCTTTCCTACGTACTTCTAAATACCTTCTTCTTTGTTCAAATTAGGACTAAATATCCTCTTGACTGGGTGCGTAAATTGTTGATTCTGATTTGGTTGTAAAGACTTCTTTTTTTTATTCTTGAACAAATATATTCAGGTAAGTTCAAGCAAACACACAGTGAAGGAATCAAAAAGAGATACTCTATATGTGCCGGGCACCAGAGAAAAGAAAATCTGATGTTGTTTTTTGTTGTTTGTGATAACCAGTCTTAAAATTACACATCCAGGAGGTTCAGTTTATGTAGTTTCTGTTGAGACTGCTGGTTATTTGGTTCAGTAGTTGGCATATTGCAGTACTGTTTGTTCTTTTCTGTTAATGAATTACATTGTATGCAGCCAGTGCTTTTCATCCCATTATTTCTCTCTTAGGTCCAAACCATTTGTAGTGTTATATATTTTAATAGTTTTTATGATGCAAAATCTGACTTGAGTTTACAAGCAATACAAGTAAAAGACACAAACATTTTATTTGCACTTTTTAGTATGTTATTGTAGCTCAAGCATTCAAGCACCTTGTTTCTCTTTATGTAAAACTTGAATGTATTTTTTCTGGCATTGTCATGTGATGCTATTTTATTTAAATTTATGTGTGTACTTCTAACATGTTTGGTTGGTAAAATAAATGTTGTAATTTAAAATCCGGCTAAAATAAGACTAAAATGCTCAGACTTTTAGTCGACTGAAACTTGACTAGACTAAAAAGAGTATGAACTTGACTAAAACTAATAAAAACTAAAATGACAGCTTGACACAAATACTAGACTAAAACGTAAACAGGCCGCCAAAACAATACTAAACAGAACAAAGAAATGTATAAAGTAATTTTACCTACTATGGTAGTCAATGGTGGCCAAGAACTGTAGAGCAGTTTGTCCATTTAGGGCTACTGTAGAAACAACATGAGGAATTCCAAGTAACGGGACCCGCGGTGTGTGTAGATAGAAACCGCTCATTCTAAGGTCATAAAAACATAACGCTTCATTATGTAAAGTCTTTACACACCTCCGAAGACATAGTTATGTATTTTATATTGCATTTTTGTCAAGAGATCCTTCAAAAAACGACACACAGCAACTTTAAGAGCTAGTGGATTGGCTCAAAACCCGAGCACCCAACGACCAAAATGGCATTAAAAAGAAATCACATAGGCTACTACAGGGCTCCAGACTAACCTTTTTTACTAGGAGTACTGTAGCCCCTGCAATATTCACATTTCCACCCCAAAATAACTGTATTACTGATACTCACAAATAAGTAAGTTGTTGACCGCAGATTTGGTTCTGCTTATTTTAAGAGGCAGAGTCTACAGAGAAGCTTTGTTATTGATAGGTGCTAAATTCATTTGAACCAACAGAAATTTGGCGTGTCAAAAAGTATATATTTATTTGTTTAGTGTTACACATTAGAGCAAAACGAAAGTTCACGTGGTATTACATTCTTACATGATTTTATTGTGAATTAGGGACACTTTTCCTCTTGTTCACAGATGTAAATATAACATCAAATAAAACTTAACAAGAGCATCCGCGTGTCGTTTGTTCTTGCTATGAACGGATTTGTAATGATCCAGCGCTGTCTCAAGTAATCCATAAATAAATGTAGTTTCCTGAACGTCAGTTTAGTTTTAACGTCTCATATTTCAAATCGTTTATCTTGAGGCTCAGGAAATCTGTCACAGCAAACAGCGACTCATAGTAATGCGCTCACGTTGTGTGTGTAAACGTGTCAATGACGACGTGGACTGTGCGTGTCCACTGCTCATCTTTCCACATGACAAAACAACTAGAAGAAATTCAGAATTTGCAGGGCGCAC
Organism: Barbatula barbatula; assembly: GCF_947034865.1. Classification (NCBI taxonomy): domain Eukaryota; kingdom Metazoa; phylum Chordata; class Actinopteri; order Cypriniformes; family Nemacheilidae; genus Barbatula; species Barbatula barbatula. Next base: position 14,274,004 of record NC_136781.1, on the reverse strand, counting down.
GGCCATTAAGTCGCAGTTTGGAGCCCTGTACTAGTTTCCGGAGGTGGAGATGGGCCAGCCAAGCAGCTACTAAACGAAAAGTCTATTTACCAAACATCATTGATTTTATCCATCGTCCATCATCCATCTCCATAAACTCACACGAACACAAGTCTACTGGTGGATGTGTTAGCCAACCAAAGTTATTGCACTTGAAGGAAAAAGATAACATCTGGAAAAGGAAAGTGTTGCTATCTCGAGTAGGTAAACAACACTATCAACCTTTATTTATTGAAAAAGCAAAGGTTCTGCTGATTATTGTCACAATCACAGCACGGAGTGAGTTAAGTTAAAGTGACAATTTAGATTTCCTTTTCTCACCCTATTTATCGTTCCAAATCTGCGTGATTTCATTTTATTGAGTTAAACACAAAATTGAGATGTAAGACATGATGCTAGCGACTGACAGTTTCAGTGCCTATTCCCTTTTTTTCTTATGAACAAAGAAAACAATCATTCTTCCATCTTGTGTTCTACTTTTCTTCACAGACTGGAACAACAAATAATGGAAAAAAAACTATTTTGCTTTTGTAATTGTTGTTTTATAAGTCTATCAACCCCAAAACCGTCATCCCCATGAATCTGCTAAACTACTTTGCTGAGGTGTACACCTATTTGAGAATTATGGGTCTAGAACATCATGTGACTGGAAATAAAACGATTGAATAAAATGATTAAAGGTTCATAGCCAACCATATTAATCTGGGCAAAAATCTATATAATAAACCACATCAAAACGCCTCAAGTTAGCGAGACACTAATATCTGAATAAAAAGATACAGAGCATGATTCAAATGACATTGTTGAAAATATCAAAGACGCCCACACATTACATCTGTGTGAACTCCTTCAGGCTTTGAAAGAATTATTTTTTTGACTTATTGCTATATTTATCGCTCTCCAGGGATCTACAACATTCATTCTCCTCTCTTCCATTTCTCATGCAAAAGAACTCTACCAATGTTCAACTTTAAGAGAGATCTGAAAGGCGTTTCACGAGTGAGATTTTGAGAATCCACTCTGAACGGAAGGGATTCATTAAAGCGCAATGCAGGATAAACATCATCTGCATACAAACATATTTCCACAGCAATGCAAACCAATCATCCCCATTGTATGCAGACCCGGGAATCTGATGCAGATCGGCATGTCACGCCCACCAAGCCTATTATTTCAACTCGATGAAAAATCAACCACACGAGTGTCTGATCTTTTCACGAGTGCGACTTCAGGAACATGTCTGAATGTTCACGAGATAAATTACAGGATTGGATTTCGGACCAGGATGGAATCTAATGAATTTCGTGAAGTGAATGTAATGGTGCTCTGATTTCCAGGTGTCAGGGTAGAGAGAGAGAGCCATCGGTCTGTTGCTCAATCACGGCGCCTCTGCAATAAACAGTGGGAGGCCAATGGCCAATCAGACCTCGGAGCTCTCGCTTGATACGATGGAGGTGATTCTCTGAGACCCTGAGGGGGATTATTGCTGCTGAATGGATACTGCGCATAAATTATCAGTCTCTTGCTTCTTAAAAAGTACAAACTCTTGGGGGAAAACTGAACCCTGATTAAAACACTCAGCTTATGTGTGTGTTGATGAGCTGCGATGTGTGCAAACACACAATTCGGCACTTGTAAAATATCATTAGTGGGGTTTGCTGTGGCAAGCATCAATATTACTTTTGTACTTGCTTAGGGTTAAAGACTTGAACAAACCACTAAGAGCCAGATTTACTAACAGCTTGCGCCAATGAAAATGCCTCAATTGGCATAAAAACGTCTCGGTTACGTATGTAACCTCTGTTCCCTGATGGAGGGAACAAGACGTTGTGTCGAAGCCGACAGATGGGGTTCGCCCTTGAGAACCAATCATCTCTGACTATTTTGAAAAGGCCAATGAAATTGGCGAATGAAATTTGCATGCCGGGCTCCGCCCCCGGATATCCGGGTATAAAAGGGGGGGTATAAAAGGGTCTCTCGACGTTGTGTCGAAGCCGACAGATGGGGTTCCTATTGAAAATGCCACGGCACTAGCCGCGTCACAATCTCCAGCGAAGCGACGTTGACCAGCCTAGGCGAGTCAGACGTAAGCGCTCTCGCAAAATTGTAACCTTCCAGTAGGTAGACAGGGGGACCCAGAGCTTTTAGAAAAGATGGGTAGCCCCTGCCCTCTGCCAACTCAGACGGCCCCATTGGCGAGAGCCATTCCAGGTCTTGCTGATCTCCTCATGCACCTCGGGGAAAAAAGGTACAGGGGGTGTGCGCGGCTTGGAGCCGTGCTCGGACCCGATGTACCAATTATCCAGCCGCGAGTGCTGGGGCGTGGGCGGTGCGGTGCCGTGGCCACCGCGGTCGCAGAGCGGGAAGCAGATGAGGTGGTGGCCGGCTCTCGAGAGAGCGCAGCCACCCGTGACCGCAACGTCTGTATAGCCATTCGCCGGGCAGGATGACTCCACGAAGGCTGCCTCAGCGTGTTGGACCCCCAAACACCTGACGCAAGCATCGTGTCCGTCCCCCTCCTCAATGAGGGAACCGCAACCACGAGAGCAGCGGGACATGCCACGCTGAAGAAATTTGCTCTTTTAGGAATTTATCTCTTTCAGTAAACACCTCTGGAACTGCTGAAACGCCGGGGGGGTGATCGCTTGGAAGGGACAATCCGCTGCACCACGTCAAGCATTCAGCTCTAGTAGTCATTCGATGCGAAGGCTCCGAAGAACAAAAGGTGAATGAATGAGCGCGCCGGCTCCCCTTTTATACCCGGATATCCGGGGGCGGAGCCCGGCATGCAAATTTTATTCGCCAATTTCATTGGCCTTTTCAAAATAGTCAGAGATGATTGGTTCTCAAGGGCGAACCCCATCTGTCGGCTTCGACAAAACATCGAGAGACCGACAGAAAGGGAACTACTGTCAGGATTTACTAAACACCAAAGTTGCATCCCTGCACCGCAAACACACATATAGGCCATTAGTCGACTATTCGCGTGTTTATGATATTAATATCTCAATATACATGGCGAATGGAGACATAAGATGATGGTTTAAGCTTCATGTATGAAAAATACATTTTATGTAACATTGCTTGTGAATTAAACAATGTTAACTATTAACTTAGCCATATAGCAATTTTAGGATAATGTTCTGAAACTGGCACGGTATGGTAGGGGAAGAACCCAAGCGCAGGCAGCAGTGCACACACGAATAACTTTATTAACAAAATAAAACAGTAAAGTAACTTAAATACAAGCAAGAACAAAAGACTACCCGCAATGGGGCAAAAACAAGAACACAGGATTACAAGACTTCCTAATAAATGATATGACAAGAATAAATAATAACTCACAGTCCAACACAAGACAGGGGATCGAATAAGGCAAGGCAACAGGACCGCAAGAAAACAGGCAAGTAATACAAAACAATTCCGCACAGGACAGCAAACAAAAGGGCAATATATAGGGAGACTAACAAATGATAATTAACAAGGCAGGTGTGGGGAATGAAACACTAAAGGAAAGCTAACAAGAGAACCAGAGGGGCGGCGCCAAAGACGAGACCGGAGAGAAAGCACATTATGTCGAGACCGACAATAATGTGTTTCTCTCCACACAAAACCTGTGATACTGTCATGCCCCAAGACTAGAAAAACCTGGCAAGATGTGGCAGAACCATGACATTAATATATTAAACACCCAAATGATGGAACATATTATGAACAGCCTGACAGATGGCACTAACAGTATCAGCTGATGGGAAGCGTATCTTTAGCGATCATCTTAGTGATGAGGGCCGTTGTTTGCTCTGCCCGTCTAGCATTCATCTTGTTTGATCTATTCATGAAACTAGCTTCTGGAGGTGTGCAGTGGTTGGAACTACAGCACGAGCACACAATACACGATCGCATTATCCCTGCATAACTGTTGATTCACTATTAGTTTGCGTTGTTTACATTATGCACGTATGCGCCGATTGGCAACAAAACACAGACATTTGATCCGGATTTAACTTACTGTGTGTGGTTCATGTTCTAAACCACAGAGAACACAACATGGGCAACATCCCATGAGCACTGTAGTACAGAATTTGGTATCGGCAAGCTCCTCTCATGTTTATATGTTTAAATAATGTTAAATCCAATATCTTTCATCACAAATCAAACACAGTTTAGAGTTTGTTAGCCTGTTTTGCCGAGCACCAAGGCTGAATTTGTCCCGAAGTGTTCATGCAGACTACAGAATAGCCCTAATGATTGGGACGATGGCATCAATTCTCCTCTCTCTTGTTTTCAATTTGCCCTTGAGTGTCAACAGAAACTTTTGTGATGAGAGACAATACTGGACCCTCCAGAGAACGAGTGAAGCCAAAACACGAAACAAAGGGCCAAAACAGAAAACAAATGTCTGTTAAATGGGGCTATTGTTTCAAACATTATAATGGTGTCTGCAGAGGACTGCGAGTGTGGCCTAGGGTTGTGAAAACAAAGAGGTCAAGATGTGCTCTTTTCTACTGTCAGGGACTTCAATCAAAATGAATGCAGGAAAATAGAATATCAGAGCATCCTAATAACACAAGCATTAAAACTTTCCAATAGCCTTTAAAAATAAATGTGATGCTAAATCTAATGAAAGCTTGTTCTGCTGGAATTTGAAGAGAAGTGTACAGCCTAGCTGTTTTATTATAAGTGCTGTCATAGGCGTAGTGGGAGGCTGGGACATGTCCCCACCACTTTTGGAAGAAATTGAGAAATATTTACGGAAGGTGTATTGTTTATTTAATTTCTTTTACGACATGCATGATGTAATTGAGAAGGCATAACTATTGACCAAATTCCACAAACAAGATTCTAAACAAATGATTGCTACAAATGTGGGATGATTCATATTAGCTGTCATATAGTCAAATGAATGATTTACAATCCTTAATGTTATTTCCAGTACTCACCGGGTTGCTCTGCCTATTCTTCACCAGCATTTCTCTTTCATTACTCTGTAGTGGTAGTCCCTTGAGGAAACATCATTAAAGGGAGAAGTATTGTTGCCGACCGTAGTTCCATGAACATTTCCTTCATCGCATAATTCCACTAAGCAGCACAAATGCCATTGTCACTGTAGCGAGGTAGGCGGGACGAGAGCCGGGATGCGAGGCCTCGTATCAGGGAGGAGATTGGGGAGCATAAGATGACGAGCGACCGGACCGTCAGTGAGAGAGGACCGGGCCCGGACATTTGTTATGGTTTGTGTGTGTCGCCCCTGAGGGGGCTGCCGGCTTTGTTTATTTACGTTTGATTTTTATGAATTAAAAGTTATTTTATGTTCGCCGGTTCCCGCCTCCTTCCTTTTTATAAACCTTTGTTACACATACTAGTCTTTCTGTCAGTATATAGTGAAGCTTTGCAGACCTGTGATGTTTGTTGTGTACTAAGACAAACTATAAGAGACAAAATGACATCTTGTGTGCAGAAACCCATTGTAGTTTACTAGAATGTTCTTCACACCACAAAAAAAAATCAAACAAAGTCGAAAGAAGCTTTGAAATAAGCAAAAACTGAAAAAAGTCTATACTTTTTATGCAAAGCTCTTAGTTTTTATTGGGTAAACAAAAGTGGGGAGACAAAATACTGTTGTGATCATATCATCGTATTTTTGTTAGCAGAATAAAAAGGTTAGTAACTGTCAGAATAAATATCTCCCAATTTTCCAAATGGCATTACCATGCCATCAATATTTTAGTGAGCACTTCATTCTGTCCCAGAATCTACACTCATGCTGAATAAAGTATGCAGGCTTTATAGTTACAGATATACAGGGAAATGCTTGATTGTGACTGAGCCAAGTTGTTCTTTAACAGCATTTAAAACATTAACAGTTGAATCTAGCCGTTTTTTACTTCCTTTTTCCACTATTTCAAGCTAGTGGAGGTAAACCTAAGGAAAGCTCTCATGGAATGACTTTCATATGGATGAGATTAAGGAGTCTGAAATCCCTCAACTGTGACACTCACTGGATGTGATGAAAGTGATGTCAGTACCATCACGGTAAGAGAAGTCCTGAAATAAATACTTTAAAAAGAGATCAACATACTGTTGGTAACATGATGTCAACCAGAATAAATGTCTGACATGCCTCCAAGTATAGTTAGGAGCTGATACTGTATCACAAAAAGATCTACGAATATCACTAAAATGTGATGATATCCTGTTTTTTTCAATTGCCATCTTTAAAAGCTAATGTACCAACTTGAAATAAAACAATTCAACCAGTGCCAGAAAAAGAAGGAAAGCATCTGATTGATTTCCCTACATGACCATCACCTTCAGCAAAAATGAGATTTCATTGTTGATTCTCTATCTGCTGAACTGTACTATCCTGCAGTAACAGAATTATTGTCAGGAAGGCGATTGTGCCAATATTTCTTGTTACATTTTTTATATTCTTCTTACTTTAATTTGCGGTGGCAATGACAGACAGCTCAAAAAAAATTTAACAATTCCGAAAGTTAGAAAAAAAGAAAAGTAAAGCATAAATCATAAAACTGGGTTATTTAAGTCTTAAATGTGTAATATCTAAAAACAGGGCTGTGAAAGAACAGGAAACTTGTGCTACAATATTATATATTCATGTCACACAATATGTTCCTTAATGATTAGTGTTCAAAACTGGGAATTATTGCAATCTTTACCATGCTTGATTTTATAGATATGCATTGGACATTCTGTGCTTGTATTATACTGTATTCTCATTCTATAAAACTGTTATCCACAAGTTTCCGGAGGGCGCTACTATATAAATGTCCGTGGGTACAACTTCCGGTGAAGCGGCAGAAGTAGTGTGTTGCACCTTGAATAACTTATTCTGACGACAAAAAATGAGACTGATCCATATTTTGAATTGCAATACTGTTGGTTTCATGTGGAAATCTATTAAAAACTGATGAGCAACACCTGCTGTTTGCGGCTAAACCTACAACCAGGCCAAGCTTATTTCCCGTAGGAAAAAATAGCGCTTCACAAACAGATCAAAAGTAAAGACGGACTACTCCTGTGAGGGACTGAAGAGTTTTTTAAAGACAAACTTCTAAATGGGGATGGCTTATCTCGAGCAAATAGATAACCAGGGCGCCTGACTAACCCTTTTTACGAGGAGTACTGTAGTCCCTGACTGAAATTTGTAGCAGCGCAAGCAAAATGTTTAGGGGCAGGCTGTCGTGATCCTAGTCCTGTCTTGATTTTGTGTCCGGTGTTGTTTTTGTCGAGCTCCTGGGAAGCCGGCTTGATAGCTCCACACGTGTTCGGTGTCTACGTCATTTGCCCCGCCTTCCGTGTCTCCGTCAGGCTTTCCCCTCACCGGGTTTCCATCACCTCATCACCCGCACTCCTGTAGCTCGTCCCCATAAGTAGCCGCCTCGGCTCGCTCATTAGTTTTCACCTATAGCTTGTTCACGCTGTTTAGGTCCCCTCTATTCCTCTCGTTCTTTGTCAGATCGTTGTGTGTGTTAGCTCACGTTCACGGCCACTCTTGTCTAGTTACCTTGTCAAGCCTTGGATTATATATTTCCCTGTGATACTCCTAGTTTAGTTTTCTTAGTCTTCGTTCTCAGAGGTTTCTCTTCGCTTTCAAAGTTTTGTTTTCGTTTTGCCCTCCAGTCTTCGTCGGTGTCTCGGACCTCCGTGCTATTTTCACTGCTGGCACTTCTCCACTAAGTGGTCTTCTTCTCTCGTCTGGAACAGGCCGGCGGGTCCGAGGCTCTCTCTGCTGTGCTCTCTCTCCCTGCGAGTACTACTTCTCCCGGATTGGGTCTTCTGCTGTTTCTCTGGGTCTAGTTCCGTTGGGTCTAGTCCTCTCCCTGCGGACTCTCGTGGTATCGAGGGTTCTCTGGCCCGGATCTCCCGAAGTGGTGTTTCTGCTCTCCCATAAGTCCCTGTGGATCGAGTCCTCTCTCCGCCGGGCTTACGTGGTCGTTACTAAAAACTGCTGTCGTCTGGTGGATTTATTGGACTCTTATTAATAAAGATCTCGTTTCCCTGAATCTGAGTCTCTGAACCTTCTTGCATGTCCCAGTGTCATGACACAAACCTTAAATCAGCCTGCGCTGAAATTATTCAATTATTTTCCCCAGAATAACTGCATTACTGTTACTGACAAGTAACTTGACGACAGCATATTTGGTTCTGCTTATTTAAAGAGGCAGAGTTTACAGAGAAGCTTTGTTATTGATTGGCGCTAAATAGAGAGACTGTAATCTGAATTCATTTGAACCAACAGAAATTTGATGTGTCAAAAAGTATATATTTATTCGTAAACAGTATTAGCAAAATGAAATGTCTCGTGTTATTACGTCCTTACGATAATACGTTTGTATATTGGGGATACTTTCCTTAATGTTCCCTCATGTTCACACAACACATAAAACTTAACAAGAGCATCCACCTGTCGTTCGTTCTTGCTGTGAACGGATTTGTAATGATCCACCTCTGTTTCAAGTAATCCACAGATAAATGAAGTTTCCTAACTCCTTCTTATCTGATATGCTTGATGTAAAGTAGGCTGTGGTGAGGAAGGCGGGACGAGAGCCGTGACGCGGGGCCGGTGGCGTGAGTGATAAGTTCAAGCAGCTGTGCGCGCACCGGTCCCGAATCTTATCACGGAGGAGATTGGGAGCTTAAAAGGATGTGCGGCAGGACTGTTGATGAGAGAGGACCGGGCCCGGACATGTGTTTAGTTTGTGTATGTGTTATGGCCGGCAGTCGACCGTGAGGTGGCTGCCGGTCTGTTACTTCCGTGTTTATTGTTTATGTAATTAAAGTTTTAGTGTTTGAATGTTCGCCGGTTCCCACCTCCTTCCTTCCCTTCTATGGAACTTTATTACATAGGCATTCCTTCCTCTTATCATCTTATAAACAACACGTAGAGGGAATGTTTAAACATGAAAAAAAAGTTTTTGCTTGTGATATTTAGATTAATGTTTATCAGATTAATGGCCAGCTGACGATACAGTAGCTTTATATGTGCACGCGGCCCGTAACGCTTGGAGTTTGGTTTTAAGCCAAAAAAAATGATCACATCTTTAAATAACACACAATCGACATCATGTAAAGATATTGAAAACCCTCCATAATTTTCAAATTGCTCATTGGTTTACTGTCACAACAACTGAATCAATAAAGTTGATTAATATCCGCCCTCAAGTATTAAAATCATCCTTTCATTCTTCTATAAAGTGTTGGACAGAATGCTGATGTAGTTTAGTGCTCTCAGTGTGAAAGTTCCCATTCTGCAATAAACGAATGACATGAAATGCATTTGTGTACATACATTGAACCGGAAGTTAAGCTTCATGTGGCATAGGAAACTTGTACTTGGATATAATTGCTACATAATAATTTTGTTTTAAGTTTGGGCTTTAAAACTTTGAAATGAGCGACTGTGCATTGACCTAACGCTTCCGTAATTTGTTTCCTTTCTTAGACTTGCTCACATATTAAAAATGCATCTAAAATTATAGATTCTTGTCGGGAGAACATCTTTATATTATGAGGAAAAAATTTTGAATCCTTACGTTTTTCCCAACTCAAAAAGTTGAAGCTCAGAATTGAAACAGCTCATAACTCTTTCTGTTGTTCAGCATATTTAGACTAGGCTTGTGCCGGTGATGCATTTTAATGCTGTGGTAATTGATGAAGCTTTTATTATGGTATAATTGGTATTTTGACGGTGATGCATTACAAATATAGGTCGCAAACATAAGCAAACTTCAGTTTTATAGTCAATAACTTTTTCAAACATCAACCAATAATAAGAATTAAATGGAAAGAAAAGCTTACTGATAGTGTGTCAGGTGTTTACCGAATTATGATAAATATATATTTTATTCCAAACTAGATTTTAATAAGGGAGAAACACATGCAAAAGTGATGATTAAGCTAAAGATGCCCACTTTACTTGTACTGACTTTTGCTGTAGAATAGTGTATTCAACATACATAGTCAAATACAAACGTAACATAATATTCATGGCTTGATATTTAAATGGTCATTTTACCGACACGTCACTATACACTATAAATAATTACCTGTCAGTGTCAGCACAACAACTGTGCTAATTCATGTTTTTTTCCTGGATAGCAGATATAGTTCATATATAATAGTAAGACATTTAGAACAAGTACTCTGTGGCAAGATAAGATAGTGTTGAGGTACATCTTCAACTTAAAATCTAAATAATCGTTCTGCCACACTGCCGTTAACTACATAACTTGTTATTAGCGGTTCACTGTATTTTATTTGTTAAATTACGAGACGCAAACTTTAACATCGCTAGCGGACCAAGCTAACTCTTCAACTGTCAGGAATGCAAATTGCATTTTAGTCCAGCAACTTGTTTTTATGTACTATTCAGAAACGCGTAAATATGAGAAAGTGGCGTGACATAACTCATATTTCACCTGAGGTCGGACTCAGCGGCGCTCCGCTCCGTCTCGTTCAGGCTCACGGTTGGGATGAATGCATAACATTTGTTTAGGCTTGATTACACAAAGACACTATGCATAATTTAATCAAATCAGTCGTAAAAAACGTTGAATAAGCATCAAACTATAATGACTGAATAATTTAAACTTTAATGAGCCATCCACACTCGAAAACACAATGCAGTCTTGCCTCAATACACATTCAACACCTGTGAGGTCAATTATTTCAGAAATGTTGTAAGTAATAGCTCAGTGATTTCTGAATTCAATCAGAGAAAGGTAAATTCAACCCAATGACCAGATAACAAACAGAGAGACAGAAGACCGTCCATTGACTCAGTGTGTGGAATGAGTCAGAGGGCAGGAACAAGTGCTCTACTGCAGTCGGCTCATAAATATCTTGTCTTTGAGGCATTTCCACAAGTGTCATCTCTCTAAAACCTCAGCTTTCATTAATATTCACTGTCGCCCAACTGACATTTACATTGCACCACTACAAAAGCTCTTACATTGCTTTTTTAATGTAAAATCTGCTTTGCAACATTTCAATATGTCAAAGGACACTTGTATTCTTCATCCTCTCTTCAGACCCAGTAATACTCTGCTAACGGATGCCACATCACTTGCTATAAAAGAGGAAGCTGTACTTGAAATGGATACAACTAAACAAAAATCGAATTTCTTCTAAATAGGCAACATTTGTAGTTATGAAATTGGTAATTCAGCAGAAATAGTAGATACGCGGTTGGGAAAATGGCAAAATTAGACAGTCAGTCTATTGTTATGTTTTGATGCTATTTTCAGCCCTCCACTGGTGTTGTGTCTATATTTCGGTTTGGTGTCAACTAGTATGCTGTAAATGATGGTGTGTTTCTTCTAACTAATCCAAGCCTTCTTTACACTGATGATTAGGGATGCAACACTACAGTTAAACCACGGCTCAATGCGTACCTCGTTTTTACCTACGGTTTTCAGTTCGGTTCTGATGGCTTGGCACATTAAAGTGTTTTTCTTGTCATTATTCTATGCCTACTGTGTGTGACAAGTAGAGTAAAAAGTTAAGAAGAAGAAAAATATATTTTATTGTCGTTCTCTTTATTTGACTTGACTTATTTTATTCTCTAAGCAAAAATCCACTTGTATATTAACTTGGTGTATTAAATAATATGATGTAGTATTAAAGATTTACACTGGCAACTCACGGCAGCTCTTCACCCCAGTTCTTTGTTTACTGATCACCAACATGCCAGTTAAATAAGCTTATTGAAGAGGATTAGCGCAACTGTTATTAAAATAACGTTTTTAAAAATAACGTAATCCAAACATGCAATTTCTGTAATGGAGGTAAACAGACAGACGCGCTGTGCTCATTTAACACTGTAAACAGTACAGCTCAATGGCCAAGGCCAAAGATAATAGATGCTCCACTGCCGTATACAATAAATGGGGAGTAATGCAACACTCGATGTGGCCGCTTAAAAAAGATGATTTTAGATTTAAACTTAACAAACCAAATTCGGGTACAGTTCATGTCAGGTTTATTATTGATCAGAAATATGCTCTTTAATTCAGATTTTTGCCAGCGATTTTATAAATATCTGCATGTTGTCTTGAAAGTAACTACGTCTGTTCATCAGCATATAACAGCAAATTGCTTCTTGTGTTGCAGGCAGCCTTGACTCATGTAAAATCTGTCACCCGCATCGCAAGCACTAACTTTTGCACAACATAAAATAACTTTTAATTAAAAAAATCAAACATAAATAAACACACAAAAACCACAAAATAAAATCCAAGCCTGGTCCTCTCTCACTGACGGTCCGGTCGCTTGTCCTTTTATAAGCTCCACAATCTCCTCCGTGATACGAGACCCGTGCGCGTACAGCTGACGCTCGTTAACACTCTCGCACAGGCCTCGCATCCCGGCTCTCGTCCCACCTACCTCGCTACATACCCCCATCGCCCCTCACAGGCCGGGGGTTCCCCGAGACTCCGCTTGCTTGGGGGTTTCGCGCAGCCTCGGCAGAACTATCCCCTGGGGTATGCACCGACGAGACGAGAGAACGGAGACGGGAGCACTCCGAGCGACCGGAATGAGAGAGGAAGAAAACAAATTATAGTCTGGTTCCCCGACATGCTGCCCCTCGGTCCTCAACCAGCCGGGGTACTCTCCTTCGCGGTGCCTTGCGGTGGCCCTGAGAGCTAGACCTCACACCCCTTGGCGACCGGGGGGGCTCCTCTGGTAGGGAGACAGTAGCGGGCCCCCTGGTCCTCCTCCTTGGGCAGACGGACACAGGCTCTGGCCTTTGGCAGGCGGTGGCCGCTCTCAGCTCTGCCGCCCCCCGCTCGTCCCCTCTTGGGCTGATGAGACAGGCTACGGCCTCGGGCGAACGGTGGCGACCCGCCCTGTTCCCTCTGGGGAGGTAGCCATCCCGCCGCGACCCAGGTGCTACAAGACCAGTGCGCGTACATCTGACGGCCTCGCATCCCGGCTCTCGTCCCGTCTACCTCGCTACAATCATCCAAAAACCTTTCAAATTAACTGAACAAACCAGCCTAATGTCATGGGAATTTAATTTCTGAAGTGGCTAATTTGTCAGGGCCCTAGTCTAACATTTGAGAGAGGTGGCACTGGCGCAACCAAGTCATACAGTAGGTGGCACCAGCCCCTAATTTGGAAGCACTAGGGGGTGAGGCTAGATAAAAGAAACACTAAACTTGCATCCAAATGCATTTAATGCATTAATAGATGAATTACCAATTATACAAACCATTATGGTTCATACATAAACTATCACAGGCATAAATGAATTTAATTAATACCACATCATGTAAAGCACATATTTAACAACTAAATTAATGTATCTTACTTTTTCTTTATTATGTACAACTCATATAAGGAGCACACAATTCCTTTAATATCAGTTTGTTGTATAATGAACATTATAAATAAAAATAAAAATTATATATCGTTCTATGCTGCTGTCCCTTTAAGCAGGATATGCGGATCTAATATAATGTGACACATGCGTTTCCCAAATGTTTATGTTCATGAAACGGACTGCTTTCACAAGGATACTTGCTAAAATGGGATTGTTGATGTAATTCTGTGTTACTATGTCCGTATGAAGATGTGAAGGAGAACTTGGTTTAGTATTTTGCGCACTGACTGGCAAATATCTGAAGGCTATCGCACCAGTGCTACCGTTAAGAAAAACTGGTCGCACCAACAGGAACATTTTGCGCAAAATGCGACCATTTGGTCGCAGTTAAGAGCCCTGTTTGTATAATGATGTACAATGTGAATAGAACAAAAATGTATTATTATTAGAAAAAAAACATAAACTCATCCCTAAACATAACCATCACTGGCGCGAAAGCAAATCGTACCAAAACATATGAATGAGATCGTACAAATGAATACGAATTACTGTGGGATTGTTTTGAAACAAAGTTAAAAGAAGTATGTATACTTTCATCTAAATCCCAGAAATATATTGTCAAATGGCTAGTGATTCAATCCAGAAATCAGGCCTATTCTTTCTTAAAATGTTGTTGTCAGAAGATTGTGTTCCCCATGTAAAAGCTTCTTCAATGAAACTAGGAACAGTGAATAAACAATGAATATGTCAGTGACAGGAAGCTTTCAGTATTAAACACACACAAACTTCCACTCATTGACCAAGCATGCTTCATCGATTACCTTATCAGAGGAATGTCTAACCAGAAACGCTTACCTATATTCAAATGACATGAGTTATCTCTCCACGATAACACTGCAACAACCTAAAAGAACACAAGCAGAGGCCACCAAAGTGCTAATAGACGCTGTGCCCTCATCTGAACCGGAGCATCATTCATCCTCAGACCTTTCAATTGTGCGAATCTCCTCCATTAACATCCGAGTGTATGTGTGTGTGTTTATGATGGAAAATGTGCCATATCCTTCTCTGGTACCCTGCCAGATTTAAAATGCTAAAATTACCGGTTCCTGTAACACTTGCGGACCTATTTTCAGCCTCATTTTGTTTTCTGTAAGGAAAGCGCTGCACGTGAGTGCAAACATTTGAATGGCTTTTGAATTGTTTTCCTTTATGCGTCCAGCATCCAAACCCTCTCCATAACATATATTCTTCTAATGACATAACATAGACTAAAAGGACACGCTAGGAAACATGTATACATTTCCGGGGATTCCACTTGAACTGCAAACAAGCAGAACTAAGACGAGAGGAAAATAAACACTGTTCCTACTGATCCCCTATTTCCTTTAGTCAAAGACTAAGCCAGATCTGAGACAGGATTTAGCCAAAGTCCTCGCGGCACAGAGAAAGCACAGAGTCAAGAACGGTAAATTGAGGTCTGCAGAAACAGACTACAGTGCAACACAAACAATAAGACACGCAGACACGATGCTCGTGTACAATATCATACCGTCGAACAGGGATACAATGTCTTGAACACTACAGATAAGGCTTATGTGATGTGAAGCCAGGGCATTTCAGAAGAGCTTACTGTTTTGTAGATGGTTATGAATCTGTATCAGACCTGGAGAAAGAGATCACGCAGGGTGAGAGAAAAAGAAAGTTGGACACAGAGCTGTGATAAAACAAACGCAGCAGTAAACATAAAATGGAAGCATGTTAAAGGGAATGTGCAACAATGTTTCATTCATTCTGACTTCTTTACCATGTTAAGGGTGCTGGCTTCTCATGCTTGACTTGGTCAACTACGCCGTATGACGTAGTATTTCTGTGCTTGATACACTCCCCCAGCGTACGCATAGATTAGGAAAGATTTCTTTTTAATATGAAATTCTGTTTCATAACAACTTTTCTTAGTCCCTTATTGGACAATTCTCCAATTCGTTCGCGAAATTCAGCTGTGTTTGTTTGTTCACTGCATTTCGGTAATGAACAATGCTGGATTTGGAGATTGTTTGAAACTAATAGATGGTCCCAGCGGTAAAAGATGCCGGTCATAAACCGCACGTGGCAAGTCAAATGTCTGTGGTTTGATGGCAATCAGCGTGTACGTGCATAAGGTAAGCAACATGAACTTATAGTGAATCAAAAGTTATGCAGGGATAATGCGACGATGCATTGTGTGCTCGTGCTGTAGTTAAGGAGGTTTTCGGAAATAATCGAGCTGCTGTCATTTGAAAATTTGATCAATCTAAAGACTCTTCGAAGATATGAACTATGAAGCTCTACTTGAATAGGTATTCAAGATTAATATGAGAGTGGCAGAAACTGCGTGTGTTAAATCCGCTTTTTAGGAATAATTTAAGCAAAAATATTTTTTTATGGGTTACAAACTCCTTTACGGGACACAAAGGAAGACATCCTGCAAAATCTAATGACCGTGCTTTTACAAAGTCTCCATGAAAAAAAAATGTTTAGCTAAAAACTATTTACTTTTTTTGGATCAAATTGCAGTTTAAAAAAGCAACTATTATTCTTATTTGATTGTCCTTTTTACTTAGAAATACATTACAATACTGCAGTTAAGATTATCACAAATTCCAATTCAATAGCCTATATCGTAAATGTGCCTTTTAAATGATAAAATACTGTGTTGTCAAGTTGACAAGAACTTTTTAATACTTAATATTTGCAAAACCCAGAGATACAAACACAAAAGGTAACTAATACAAATTATCTATGGCAAAAAAATGTAATAATGAAATGTTGAGATATGAGGTTTCAAAAGGACAGCAGCAGTATGGGAAAACCAGAATAAAATCATCTTAATAACGGTCAATCAGTTAAAGCTTTAAGCACATTTACATGTCAATTCACTTTTAGCTAAAATAACATTCAAATGAAGAACATCACAAACAGCAATATCCTTGTGTGGGGAACAAAACAAGCAAGTTATTGATAATCTTTATTACTATTATTTATTTATTGCAGCATAAAAGATCTGGGACCCGTTTCAATAAGGAGGTTCAAGCAACACTGAGTTAAAATATGAACTCTGAGTTGATTTACTCAGATAATCGCTACTCTGAGTTTTCTGTTTCAGAACAGCTGGTTTCAATCAGTTAAATCCACTCTGAGTAAGTTCACCCGAGGTTACTCGTGTTCACCGCGGCTTTAAAAAGCCATCATCAATTGAGCGAAGATAACACGATTCACCATGGCAACGCCACGTGACAAAAAACGCTCCGTTTATTTCTCGCCAGTCGAATTGGAGGAACTATATATATATATATATATATATTATGTATATCGTATATGTATAAACATATATACCTACGATTTTTTGTCATGTAGGTGCAATCCTTCTGCAATAAAAAGAACGTGGCAGCAGCTGGAAATGAAATATAAAAACATCATTCAGTCCGGTGAGTTTAAATGCTCTTGCTGGTAGGATGCCTGACTGGGAAATGTTTGATATATTTAATAAACTGGCCTTGAAAGTTATGAGGATATGAGAACCGAGCACTGTGGCTATAGAAGACAAAAAACTGGCCATGCTTGCCCCTGCTCCAGCTATGTGTAACGGAGGCCAGCTAGAGATGCTCTAGCGACAGACGTAATAGGGACTGCGGTCGTTAGGCTCGTGGTTAGAGCGCCGGTCCCTCGTTCTGACCGACGGCAGTTCGAAGCCCGCGCAGAGCGGGGCGAGTGGGACCTTTTAAATGTGCACCCAATCACATTGGGAAATCCTAAAGGGTATTTGAATTATTAGAGGTGGCAGCAAGAGCACATTTATTTGATCAGCTTATTCAGAAAGACGTTCACCATTCACCTGCAATCCTATGAAACTCCTCTTTGATGGCTCTCACAGGAAACTTAACACAAATGTATATAAAGTGCTTGAGAGCGATACACACTTTTCTTACTGCTCTGCATACAGTTGCCTTGCTAACGTGTTCTGCATCCCCGGTGTTATATAGAAAGCTTCCGTTAGCAAAGAAACGTAACAGAGAATCTGCTCAGATGTAAGAGTGCAGCCACGACGAGTGAGGTTTGTGATGTAAGGATGAAGCAGAGTGTGAATATATTTAATGGACTGTAAAGAAAAACTGTGCCTCTCAAATAAAGAATCCTCCGGATATGATAAAACATCCAAACGTGGCTTCACCATATATTCTCTCCCGACGTAAATGTAACTCTCTCTGAATGAATGCAGCTTCCTCATCTACGGGTACTGAATAAACGGACATTTAATGTCTGTGTTACGAACTTGTGCGCGATTAAGGAAAACGAATGAAAAAACGAACGGCGAAGGCAATTTCAACACCGCTCGCGCTTCGAAAAGGGGCGGAGATTGTAACAAACCTCGGGTTAGTGGAATAAAACCTGCTCCCGACCAGGTTAGGTTCACAGAGTAGGTTACTATGGTTACTCACTCTAAGTATAAGATACCTTGATTTCTGAAACGGGGTTGACTTACCCCGCGGTCACGGGTTTGATATACCTCGCGTTCTGAAACTGAAAACCCAGAGTATCCCGTTTTCTGGGGTTAACTTACACTGAGTTTGCTCTTACCCTGCTTTCTGAAACGGGTCCCTGGTCTCTAGTCACTGTGTTTTTAAAGAGAAGAATATTGCAGAGTTCAAAATGTTTTGTTTTATGAAAGAAAACAAAGGAATAGGAATAGGAACTTCCACAAGTTCACCAGTAAACATCGCTCATCGGATGGTTGACAACGATCCCTCTGAACTGTAATGCACTGATACCCGCCAGTGGTTGTGCTTTCCGCTTGTGTTGCTAGGATACACAGCATCCAGTGTGAATCACTATAAGCATGTTATTGGTGCAGGCCTGACACTCAAAGGCTTTGCACCATTCCACACAGTCTGTGCTCTAAAAATACTTTTGTATGCGAGAAAAGTCTGAACAAACAACACAAAAGCAGGGCAGGTAAAGAAATCCTATTATTGTACCTAAAAACAGAGTCGTCCCAGATAGCACAATCCATCTGGTTTACAGCCGCAAGACATCTGCAATACATTGTTTGCTCATCTGCAATACGTCTCGGAGACGTCTGAACGTCTGTAATACGTCTGCTAAAGATCTGGAGATCTGGAAAACATCTGCTGCGTAAAAACATCTGCTAAACATCTTAGAGATAGCAGCTTTACATCCATTCTAAATCATACACATCTTATAGATGTCTATATGAGGTCTGACAGCAGACATCTCCGAGACGTATTGCAGATGAGCAAACGATGTATTGTAGATTTGTAAATTGTAAATGTATTGTAGTATTGTAAATGCAGGCGTCAAATAGACGTGAGACAGATGCATGTGTGCCATCAGGGGTACGAACGCAGGCGGTGAAAAGAGTAATATTACAAAAGAACAGTTTAAATGCATCACACAGCTGTATCCATGCACACATCTCTCAATGGTGGATCACAGCCACTATACACACAAAGGAAAACGTATTTCTCATTACATTACTCAATCTGAATATCTACGAAATATCTACGAAATCCAAATGCTAGATCAATTGAAGTAAATAATGAATAAAAAACAAACTTGACGGATATGAATAAAGCGAGGCTAATTTTGACCCTAAACAGAGCATCCCACTATGGTAGTGGGTGCACAAAAGGTAAGGCACAGGTGTGATAACATGCAAACCTAGCGATGAGAATTGTCTCTGAACATTACTAGACACAATGTGAAATGTCTTAATAGAGAAATAACTGAGAGAATGCATGATGCAAGAAACAACACAAACAGTTTACAAAATTTAGGGGGATGACTGTTGCAAATGATGCATGAAAGAGTTTTGTGTGCGCAATAAATGATGAGGAACATCGCATCAGTTAACTTTACCTCTGTTGACTACGTCATTCGGGTGGGCGGAGCCAAACAAACCATAACAATCCTAACACTCGCAACACTTCCACTCAAATAAAATAGTTATTACCATTACCATTACTTTTACTACAGTGAAATCACAACGAGTTTCTACAACAATTGCGTTACACAGTGTAACGTTATGACGCTTTAAAATGCATAAACACGTTTTGCGTACTTTTGACGTATAATAAGACGTTATATGGAAGTTATAAGGTATTTTGTGACTGTAACAATTACCCTGAAACGGCGCACATGTAATAGTTTAAAGTCACTTTACAACGCGCGTGCCCGCGCACACCCATCAGGAGACTCGAGACGGCGCACCGATGCACTGCGTTAAACAGCGAATCCACTGCTCGATGCCAAAGACATTTCCAGCTCAGAATACCGACACATAAAACATCAAACTTACACTTCTGTCCCACTGACGCGGATATAACTTCAGACGAGGAAGTGTCCGACCCCGCCGACGCGAACGTAAACACACTCCACAGCTGGCGAGACGCGCGCGCTGAAGTGCGCTGGGTTTATCTCGGTGTGTTGGGATGTTTAAGGGCACGCAGCACTGCCGGGTATGGACTGAACTCCAGTCTGCAACTAGGAGAGGCAGTGTGCTGTCAGAGCGGAGGTAAACACTAGGCATTATGGGAACCTGGAGGAGCAACGTGCTTTACCCACGTGGGGTGACCCGCAGCGACATCTACAGGCTACACAGATAAACATACTGACACAACGGTACTACAATTAACTTGGCATTCTTACATAGCTAGTGTCATGAATACATATCATTTTTAAAGGTGTTGGGCTATATATGACACACACACACAAGATAACATGCTGTAGTGTAGAATTTACTTTAGTGAACTGTAAAATGACAAAATACACACACCTGATGCCAGGCAATCCGCTTTTACAAAGGCTAGTAGCTTATCCCGTCTGTAATTAATCATCGTGAAGTTTTCAAACACAAAAACATAGTGAATGTAATGTGGCTCTGAAACAGTACAGAAACCACAAGGCCAACAAGCCCTGAATAGATCACGGCACTGGTGATTTATTACTCTCATGTGTTCTTTATTCCTGTGGCTACTGGTAAAGTGTCCATAAATCCCATTGTTATATTCTTGGGCGGAAGCTTGTAAATCGGACAAAAACCATGAATAAATGCTTTAGTACTGTCTTTGCTCATTGTTCCTGTATAAAGGCCGCAATAGTAACAAATATGATTATAGAAATGAAAGCATTGCTAGAATTGCTTAATGTTGTAGAAGGCCATTTTATCCTCCTGTGAGATTGATGGTACAAAATCACAGGGCTAGAGAGATGAGGCTAAAGGAACAGACAGCAATAGAATAAACCTATGCACTCACAATTATTCTCATGTCCATACACAATACCACACCGGCACAATGGATGATTCATAAACAGAAACTCCAGTATCATGAGAGTGACTGCAAACTGTGACTAAATATACGCATGCACAATAGAAAGAAAAAAGAACGTATGAGGGACGTATCGGATCCAGAATAAAAGCGTGTGTTAACATAATGGACTGTGAGTGTTAATTTTGAATGAATAAACACTTACATAAACATATACAGGAAATATTTACATGTAATTGTTTATGTTTACATTGAATCAATTAGCAAACGCTGTTATCCAAAGCTGCTTACAAAGAGTTTAAATCATTTAAATTATGTATAAAAAAATTCAATTTTCAATTTTTTATTATGGATGTATGTGTATGTTTTTATAAATACCAAACTAATATGCATAGTAAACACACATATATCATGTAAACACGATTGCGGTTTGACGGCTCTTAAAAATATATATATCTATATATCTAATATATAAAAAAATTTTTAAGGTTTAATACTCCTTCTTTGATCATATTTGCCTTATTAAAGGTAGCGATGACAATAAATAATCACAAAAAATAAGAATAATTGATGTGACCATTTATTCTGATGTTGATTTTTGTACTGTGCCTTTTATTTTGAAAGCCAAATTGTCAAATGCTCTCTTATTTGTAAGTCGCTACATATAAAAGCATCTGATAAATAATTAAATGTAAATATAAACAGCTGCACCGGTTTAAGAAAAAGACAACTTTGTCATTAATATATGGTATGGTGATGATTCAAGAACAATACCACTGTGCATTTAATTGTGAAGTTACATTAACACTCGCGTATATGTGCTGTTGTGACAAGGTGAAAGCTCAAAAAACAGCCTTAGGTTAAACAAATATAAACACAGACAGGAAGAGAGTTTTTGTGTGTTCATGGGAAAAAATTTGAGCCTTCACGATGGTCCCCCTGGCAAACAGAAAGCTCAAATGTTTGATGAGTGAGAACGTCAGTCTTTGCGATACCAAACATCTCTCAATAACTCTTTTGGTAAGGTGCGACGTGTGTGATGATGTGAGCCCGTGCAGCTAATGGTCCCATACGTTGGTGTCGAGGCGCTGTGAAAAGGAGCAGATGTAGTTCATAATGAATCAAATGGAGAAATAACACAGAGAAACACAGAGAGCCAAGTGTGCATTGGCTGTCCGAGTTCTCCTAAACAGCAGCACATGTGAGAATAGGTAATTGTTTACTCCACGATGTTATCAGAGAGATGTGCGAAATAACCGCTGGCGCCCAGTTCACAGACAGATGCAGAGAGAAGACACATCTACAGGACAGCAAAGGCAATACCTTAGTAAGAACTTTAAATTTAATCTATGAAAGGAATTTTTCAAGGACTAAACAAGATTCCCCTTGAGCGAAATATTGAAGCATTGATGGATCAAAGGATGATATACCCTCGCTTAGATTTAATGGTTGTGGGGGTGGCGACAAATTACATTGTGATACAATCACATTAACAGAGATTAAGTTATTACAATAGCAGAACATTGTAGGTGAAACAGACACATTCGGTCAAGCCAATTAACAACGGCATCTGTATAATAACACAGCGTCAGAGAGTAAGAGAGCTGTGAATAATAGGAACCAAGTTTCTTTTCACAATGTTATGTGATAACACACTTATAGCAGGTGTTTCAAGTCTCTCATTCACTGTTGCAACCTGCTGTTAAAAATATAGATTTTATTTTAATACGAATGAACCAGTGTTGATCCTCAACATTTGATGGTTCGCCTATTCTTAAATGAAATCTGTGCATAAGAATGGCCTCACATTATAGAGATGCCAATTATTACGGCACTTACGCTTTAGAAATAAGAGGTATACAAAATATTCCACATTCAGAGAATCCTTTTGGATCTATAATGAAAGTCACTTGTCACGGGTGTGTTGGGGTGGCAGAACCCAATAGCAGGCAGCGACGATGAGGTTAAACAAAGACTTTAATAAAAGACAAATTACAAATAATACACCCACGATGGGGGGAAAACTGAACTGAGGCACGATACAAAAACAGAAAACAAAGACTTCCCACGAGGGGGTATAAGACAAATACTTAAAGCTATAATAACTAAGACTTACTAAACAATTATCAAAACAAGGAGCCAGGTAATATCCAGGAACACGACATGGAAACAGGTGCAAGCCAGGAAACATGTACAACGAACAAGCACAAGACAATAGACAAGAGGGCATTAAATAGGACTAACAAAGGAGATAACGATGGGCAGGTGTGGGTAATGAGACACGGGAGGAAAGCAATACTAGGAATGAGAGGGGGGGAGCCAAATGACGAGACTGGAGAGAACGCATATTATGTCCTGATTGACAAGAGAAGGCAGAATCATGACAACGTCATTTCCAGGTCTAAAGGAGAATTCGATTTTTCACCTTAAAAGCTTGTAATAGAGTGACATGCAAACGTTTATTTATATATTGTGCTATATTTAAACATCCTTATTGATCACATTTCTAATGTGTTTTAGTCATGTCTTAATGCAGCACTGCGCAGACAGCGGAAACAAAACAAAACAAAAAAATGAATAAAACAAAACATAATGAAACAAAATACTAAAATGATGTATTGAAATACAATTTTAAAAATCAAATTTGTTTTTTAAGGCCCTATTATTTTCAACAAATTTCAACCAAGTTAGAAGTTTCACTATACCAACCGGATCTCACAACAATTCAACTATTTTACGAGGAGGCTTATTTATATGAATTTGCATGTTGTGAATGGTACGAAAACGTACGATTACTAAAAAACAATACTGAAGGCCCAACCCTAACATCACTGGCACGAAAGCAAATTGCACTAAAATGTGTGGATGGGATCGTACAAATTCATACGAATTAGCCAATTCGTAAAATAGTTGCGTTTTTGACGTGAGATTGTGCTGTCATTGCGCAATATCAGTACACAGATCATTTATTTTCTTTTATTTAAACAGAACTGAATTGCAACAAAGATATTCTATATCAAAATCAAAGTGGATATGCATATACAATTTTTAATAAATCCAATCAAATGGAGGAGGACTGAATACATTTAATTCAACTCTTTATGAACAATACCTGAATATACTGTATATAAAATATAATTCAACACAAACGCATCATGAAGACATTGATCAGCAGTTTGGGTATTTAATCAAAAGCTCCTTTTCACGTCCCGTGTCTTATGGTTGGTTATACGAAAGTGCTCACTTCTTTTCTCCATTCATTGATGCAATTCTGAGAAAGAACGTGAATGTGAACAACATTCGTAAACAACCAAACTACATTTGTAGTACTGACGCCTAATGATCAAGCTGTTTGTTTACTAATTGCTCTGAACATGTATAGAAGCTGTGTAGGAGGGTGCAGGACGACCGTCTGGAAAGAGACGGTATGTTCATTTGCTGAATGCTTTTACGTACAGTCCCAGAAAAAAAACACACTGATTAGATGATGCTTGCTGAAATGTTCCAGAAGTTGCGCTGTACCGCACTGCAGTGTTGTTTATTTAGCATCTGACAAGAGCCAGGGGAAAGACAACCAAGGAGAAAACGAGGGCTGGTAAAAAAAACATAAAGGACAGAAATAAAGTGACAGAATGTGGAAGCCAGATAGGTTGAAAAAGAGCAAGCGTAAGGGCAAAAGGGTAAAATTGTTGGCAATGATGTGAACTTTCATCACTTCCTTTGGCCTCTTTCCTTCCTGTTTACATTTAGTCAATTAACAAATGAGTCGGGCAGGTTTAATATACGGAATCACACATTCTTTGCTGTGCTAAAATGTTTCTACCTGTAAACAGTTTATACTCAGGTACGCTGGTAAATAAAAGCGCAAGTCACAACAGACTGTGTGTTATGGGATTTTACCACAATGGTTTTTCTGAAAGGGATTAAAAATGTGTGCTGCTGTTATCTTTATATACATTTATTTTATGTTGTTTTTTCTTCTTTGGAACGAGATAGTTTGCGTCTCAGTGGTTTTGTGTCAATGCAATGGAAGTCAATGGGCGCCAATGTTGTTTAGTTACCAACTTTATCCAAATGATCTTCTTTCGTGTTCTGCAAAAGAAAGAAAGTCATACAGGTTTGGAAAGACAAGATAAGTAAATGAAGACAGAATTTTTTCCATTATTGGGTGAACTCTCCATTTAACGACAAAATAAATGACTACAAAATAATATAATAAATAATATATAAATACATTGTTAGTTTTTTTGTACCTTTCAGACATTCATTTCACACTTTTATGTTTGCTGTGTGTTATAGGGTACATGTTTATTGTGTCTAACATAGTAAATTGGACATTCATTTAGAAAGCATTATGTAACATATCTGCATATTCCAATGCCATCAAAACGTGACCCATTCAACTAAACGATCTATTTTACCAACGTACACAACTTCACCGATCACAAAGTCAATTCAATATCACGCAAAACATTTATATTGACGTCTAAGCTAAAAACTGGAGAACAGACAGTAATTTGACGTTCATCCCTGCTGCTTTGGTAGAATAGACCAAAACAAAGCATGCTGTTTTATTTGTCAAGCAACGGAGAGCAGTTATAAACCATCATTGTACTCAAAATGACCAGGAAAATTTCCCTTCAGAAGGCTTATCCATAAAAGAAGCACTTGAAAAACGGGAAATGAAACTGGCTTTTTGAGGGGAAGTACAACAACCATTAGTGTAAAAGCATGTTTCTGCACAACAACACAAGCTAAATTACCAGGAGAAACGGCAGGGTTAAATTGATTTCTTTTCTCGTGTTAATGAAACATGTTAGAGCACGAGACCCCCGCTCGCTTTTGTCACAGATTGACAAGGTCGAGATAAACTCTATTGTAAAGTGCCAATCAAATGAAAGTCATCACATTTCAATATTTCGCTCTCTCCGGATTTATCAGCCATCAACCAGCCATGAAGTTCAAATGATTTAATGGTGTAATAAATTTGCTTTATATCAGACAACTAGCTTCATGCCTCCAAAGTAACTATTTAATGCTAATCCAATTTGTCATTCTAAAATTGAGAAAAAAACATCATATTAGCACTTGCATCATTTGCGCTGGAATTTAAATCGTTCTTATCCAATTAAACCCAAGTCTGAAGATAATGTGACAGCTTTTTCCTGTTTTGTTCTCATTGGGAAACATCCCCGGAGCAACACAGTCATCGGGTTTCCTCAATAAGAGCTCTGTTGAAGACAGCGCTGTTGACAGAGTCAATTGAATGAGGTTTGTTGTAGTCACTGGTATGGCGTGTTGGCTTCAGAGGTGCCATTAGTTTTCATTAGCATCCACTGACGCTGTAGAAAATACGTGTGCTGATTTTACTAAAGACCAGGAGCCTTATCTTCTTAAACAAAGATCTCTCAACAGCTTCCGCGGCATTCTGTCAACTACCTGAAAAAACGATTTTGACATCTTTGAGCTCCAGTTTGTAAAAACTAACACAATCTCACAGCAAAAACCTAACAATATTAGGGGGTTAATATTAGGATAATTTGTTTGAATTTGTATGATCTCACTCGTACATTTTAGTGCAATATGCTTTCGTGCCAGTGACGTTGGGTTTAGGGACATGGCTTCACATAGTTTTTTTCTAGTTATCGTACATCTTTCACGAATTAGCCATCTTGCAAAATAGTCACGAATTGCAGTGAGATCAGGTTGGTAAAAACAAATCAGTGTTGTACACCCAAAACCTTGTATATATTTCATGATTTTGTAATCTTTATTATTATTAGTCACTCTTTATATTTTTCAAAATTCAAACCATTAAAAAGTATTACAGGCGCTTGTCAACTTTGACAACACAGTATTTACTGATTTTCAAAGGCACAATGTTTCTTCCATTTCCTGAAAACAGTGAATTTGGACATCTGAGGTTTCGGAACGACAGCGCCGTATTTACAGTAATGTAGTGGAACTTAATAGAGCAAGACAAACGTTAAAAGTATGCAGGTATAAGTTTTGTGATTATAGTAATTCATCATTAATTTTATTTTTTAATTTGTGTTGTCTAAATTGTAACTATATTAGCAGGAATACTGCTCTTGATGCAGAAATGTCTGGATATGCATTATTCCTGCAGGTGAAGTTGTGAGATCCTTGTAAAGAAGTTTTAGCAATAGTCGAAGTGACGGTGAAATTGAAGTTAACACAAAGTGCTTTGCTTTCACAAAGCATGCTGTAAGCCAACAGGCTGTTGACATCTGAAACACTGTGTGTGCGTGTTAAACATATTCACCGAAATAGTAGTGCCAGAATGAGCTTGTGGTGAAAGACTTTTCACACTGTTTTTAAAGCTTTTTCGAGCTGTACATAACTGCAGCTGAAATATGGAATAAAACTTTGCACAAGGTTTTTACTTTTGACTAATAAATGTCGAATGTTTTAGCTTTCACATTATGCATAGAAATATTAACTTTTTACAATAAAGTTTATATAACTGCACCTATTTTTGAGCGCTACATTTTATTATTTTAATAGCTCAGAACATAAATGTTGAATGTTTTTAGCTTTGTATGCCCAGCGAGTCACATGACCATTGAGACATGTGGAGTGTAAACGCCGATTTTTTTCTAAAACGCATGAGGAAACGCCAGTATATTCCATTTTAAAACGCCGGTTTTGTACGACAACAGGCTAATGTAAACACCACCTAAATGATGAGAGAGTTTCATTTTTGGGTCCAATTGTTATACTTTTAAACAGTGTGTGTTAAACATTTATCCCAGATGTTTGCCTTGCGCTATAGACTTCCACTGTAAGTGTATTAAAGTACAGTACATGCAATATTGTATATAAAATGAGTGGATTCATTTATTTTCTGTTGTAATCCATGCCTCAGATGCAGTCGATACAGCTTAAGTCTTATTAAATCAGGAACGGTCCTTTAAGACATGATATAAAAAGGCAAATATGTGCTTTCTCTTATATTGAACAACCAATGTTGTTTTAACTCCTATTCCTCATGCACAGCAACTCAATGTGAAGTAATTGACTTTTAATTAGACAAGTGAATATCTGATTGTTTTATTCTCAGACGTCTTGTGCAGCTTGGCCTCATTAACTCTCTCTGACCTCGGTGACTGAACATCAGACCTCTCATCGCACACAGCAAACACTGAGATGTAAAGAAACAGAAGTTTAATCAGCGTACCCAGATGCCGACTGGAAACATTCCTTCAGGATAAAACCTCATATCACGATGAGTCCGTGGAAGACTTGAATTGTGTCTTTAAGACTCTGAGGATTTGAACTCCAGCGAATCTGTGCCGAGGTCCCTCGGAACACTTTCTCACACAACTGTTGTGGCCACAGAACCTTAAGAAAAACCTCTTACATCCAGTATTACTTGAGCATTTGTATCATTTGGCTGAGTGATTTTCTGGGTATTTAGATGTTATTTAATGCATTTCTTCTGCTTCTGGTCACTCTTCGGTGGATTCAGAAACGTTTGCAAATTTGTTGTATTTTCCATACACTGAAAGAGAATGAAAGGTCGAGGCTGTCAAACTTAAAAAATGGTGTAAGAGTCTTAAAAGAGCACATTGAACCATTGAATAAAATGACGGACATGAATAAGATTAGATTTTAGAGCTATTTACAGAATTGAGATGTTTCGCCTACGAAGTCATCATGCGGCTCCCAAAAGTCTTCAGCTTCTCTGAAGCTCAACACCCCTCTTTCACTTAAACTACATTTAAAATGTGTGCAGGACATTTATGGACAAGTGTACAGGATTGAACAGGACGTTTGATTAAAAAATGGATTTAATAGTCAGTGAGGGATGAGATCTGTTTGGGTACTGACATTCTTCCAAATAATATTGGAGGAAATGATTAAAAATATCCCTTGTGACTCTTCTGTCGAAAATAATGTGTATTCACCACAAAAAACACAGATTGATATTGTTATCAGCTCTTGTATTGTTTTCAGCTGTGACATTCAAAAGGGCATGTTTAAATTAAACGTTACAAAGACTTTCAATATTTGCATTAGAAAATGAACTCTTGCAACGAATATCACTTACAGTCATCTCGCATAATCAGGGTTGGGAATTGCTATATGCTTTTGCATAGTGCTCGACTTCTCGTGTTATCAGAGGTGGTGATCATATCACACTGTCAATGTGAACCCCGTAGCCTTCATAGAAACAGTTAAAACTACATCATGCTTTATGCTTACATTTCACTTAAGTAAGAGACAGATGATATTTTTTTGAAGAGGTTTGCATGTGGATGTAATTTAAAATAATTTAAATTGTTACGGTATACTGTACTTGTGGTACAGTCAGTTCAGCATCAGCCGCACGCTGCACGCTCACAAAGTGCCGCTGTGCTGGCAGCGGGAACCGCCATAAACACTTGTGCTTAAATGGTCGAGGCGCTGCAGTATTGCAAGCCAATGGTGTCACAATTACGGCATAGGTTAAACGCGTTTATATCCGAATGTCCAATCACTGATGAACTGAGCCAGACCAGATCTAATTCACCAAGGCCTTGATACGAAGTCCTTGTAGTGGCCATTTTGACTACTGTGCTTTTTCATGTTTTTATGATAATGCTTTTATCAAGGGAATTTTACGTAAAAAAATTGACATAAAAAATCTAGAGGTTTCCGATGTAAATAAAATCCCCCAAAATAAATTGGGAATACATTGCAATGTTATGACTATGCCCATAGCGTTCTAGAACGCCGTGAAAAAAGAATAAAATCGCACCTCTGAGAACTTTTCCAGCATATGTTTTTTATCTATGTTTATTTAACTTATTTGTTTGACATCGAGAGTTAAGGCCTTAAGACCTGCACGGATCAAATATTTCCCCCGGTAGTTCATCAGGTGTTCACTTGTGTTGTTCACTTGTGTATGTTTGTGAGACACATACATTCTGATCTGCGCACTTTGGATGTTTCAGTCAGAGTAAGATCATTTTTGTGTCCAAACATCTTTGAATAACCCTTAACATCAATCAAGTCCCACACTTTATTTTCTCTATTACAGTATGTTCATTCCTTTAACGCAATAGTCAGACTGATTGCGCTGCTTGATATGCTGTAATATATAATAAATGCACTTTATTTAGCCTACAATAAATCTCTACGTTAACATGTATGATATGCTTTTTAATTATGTTTTTTAAAAGTCTATTCTTTTTTTTAAATGCGTCATGCAGAATCGTTCACATCAGCTGGTGTGATATGATATTTTTTCTATTTAAAAATGAAACGTAGCGTTAGTCTCTTCACGGAGGTAAATGGCAAGGCATCTGGCATTGATTAATAAGTTCATGCTTGTTACATTACAATCATTGCGCAACATTATTGCGTCTGCTTAATGTCAATCCATTTTTTGTAATATGGAAACTAAAATCATACGGGCTACTGATAAAAGACACGCATAGACTGAAAGGCCCCTGTAAGTCGCTTTGGATAAATAATTAGTGTTCGTTCTGTTTATAGCTTGAAAGTCCACTGATGTGCGAGTTAAGCAGCGACAGTCAAGTGCAAGTCGTTAACCGAATATCGATACGGTTGATAAAAAAGATCTCTCAATGCACACTTTCTTTTTTTTACTGACCACGCATTAAGTACTGAAATATAAATCTAAAAACGACCCAGCGATACAGATAAGAAAAACAAGACCAACAACGTAAACACTGATCAAATGATTCAGTCAGCGATGACAAATCCATCACGCCAACATCCACACTGCCAGGCTCGGCCACCTAAGAACCTTTGAATGATTTCTGCTGTTAGAAATTAGCTTATACAATATTTCAACCGATTGCTTTTTTGCTCTTCACGTAAGCAATACGCTATATGTAATAAGCAGAATACATTCAATGGAATTAGTTGGCCTCGCTGACCACGTTGTGTAACCTTAAATTACCAAAGAGAACAAGTCGTTTCTTCAGAAAGCAAGCAATGATTTGTTTAATGTTAGCAAACACTGCGCACATAATGAAATCTGGTAAAATGATCAGTGGTAAATTGGTCTAGTCTGGCTCAGTACATCAGTGATTGGTTGACGAGAGTTTAAATTGACTGGCTTTGGAAATCAGTGGGAGGGGCTCATTATACAACAGACATACGCCCTAAATGACGCGCGCTCTGTGTAACCAAACCAGTGTTTTTACGCTGTCATATGGCAAGACAGCGGCGCAAAAGATACCCAACCCTACTCATTATAAAAACATTACCATTATTAGCAAGATGGGTTTCCTGATTCAGCATAATATTAAGATTAAGTCATGCGAGCAGAGGCATTATTTGTTCTGTAGCAAACAGCTTGTGGATGTTTGTGTAGCATACAGAAGATAGGAAAGCAATTAGTTTTAACAAGGTGAATGCACACAGTAGCTCTCAGAAGAGAACAAGGCGAAAAAATTAACGCGTGTTGGTCTATTGATCTTTTCAATTGAAACAGACTTAAATCTTACAGTAGTTATTGAGTTATAGACGACAAGTCTTACAGACCACATGGAAGCCTTTATAAAGCTGATTCATTGTAACGGGATAAATCAGAAAGCAAGAATTTCTCACGTTGGCATTTACATGACCATATGCATCATCAGTTCATGGCATGAGACCAAAGGGTGTTTCATTATCAGTTGCTTTATGTGATGCATTGTGGCACAGTCTAAAACGTTTATATTTAAAAGCCTTTTAAAGGACCTCAGACAAGCATGCCAGGAACGATGAATACAACCTACTCAATGCCTGAAGTGCTGTTATTTACCCTTGATATGAAAACGCTGCCTTGTGTGCTCAAACCTCATTTGTCTAAGCAAAAATGAGCTTGTACAGTACATGCAAGGTAATGCGTATCTTCTAAAAGGCCATGAGCCATTGGCAGACACCCACGCATTTAAGATGTAACATTTGTGCCTGCATTCGTGCCCTGATGCTCATGAATAAATCACACAGAGCGACACGTACAGGTCTCGAGTTAAACGCGCTGAAAGCGGCGAGGTGAAAATACCACAACAACACTGCACCGTATATAAGAGGGATTCAGCTGCGGTGGAATGACTTCCGCTCACTGTGTATTATAGGACAAGATTCGTTCAGCTGAAGAGACAGTAAATAGACTCATGTCATGTGTTGCAAACATCTGGGACAGTTACCAAATGTCATGTGGTTCTTAATGATCTCACAATAATATTTAGGTTGTGTGTGTACTTGTAAATAAACTGTGCTTTGTCTATCAAGTCCCCTTCATTATAATAGCCTATAGTTACACACTATGAAAATAATCGTAACAAGTGATAATGACATTATTGATTTTTCTTAAAAGGCCCTTTCACACCAATTCAACAATATCTTTAATAACAACCAAAAGTGTCCACATGGATGTAGATATTATGTTTATCGTGTTATTTTAATATAGTCAAATGCTGCAGTTTTAGATTTGAAATGTGTATGTCCTTTTAATTCGATTGGATATCTTTACGAAAAGGCTGTAGGCCCACAAAAATGTAATGATCCTATCCAACACCCCATGATGCTTTGAACAAAAGATGTGAGAAAATATTCACAAACGCATTTCTGCCGAATTTCAAGTCATTTGTTTCTAGTATGGGAACTTTCACATTGAAAGCACTAAACTACATCAGCATTCTGTCCACTACTTTATAGAGGGTTCCAAAATGTTGTATTTTCCACATACCATGCATGTTTGTATCTCCTCTTTGCCCCGCCTCTCGCACAGATTTTTAACAAAGCTCATTGCTCTGAAATGCGAGGTGTGTTATGATTGGGCGAATGCTGAAAGCGTGTGACAAAAGTGTAATGCCTCTTGCTTTGGAACCTGATGTTTCAAGTATGGTAATTGTACTGACAGATACTTGCATATAAATATTGGTGGCACCCGAACTGATGTAGATTTGTGGGGGTGTGGTTACAGGTTTCCTGAGGCATATCAGGCAGGTCTGGGCCAGCATTTGCTTTTAAATAGAATGCATATTTTGTTCCGACACCTAAATTCATGCAATTTTACGTGTCTAATACATGCATGGTCAACTTAAAACACAAAGACACAGAAAAACAAGTATTCGCACCATATGACCCCTTTAAAATTCTCTCTATGTTTTGTTTATAAGATGAAAATTGGAAGAAACTCATTTTACATCAACCATATCAGATGAGAAATGTAGTCCACATGATATATTCCAGATTTTTGGCTAAATAAAAACTAATTAATTTCCTTCTGCGGTCTCATGTTATTATTGAAGACCATACAGTGTGTTGATGATTACATGAGTCTATTTAAACTCATTTTTAAAACTTCAAAACTATGAGCACATTTAGTCTATAGGTGCATTCCAAATCGCGCACTTATACAAGTCAAATCAAGTCAGCTTTAATTATATAGCGCTTTTCACAATTTTCATTGTTACAAAGCAGCTGTACAAGAAAACATTGACTATAAGCTAAACATATAAGGTTATGCATGTCCAAACACAGGTCAAATATCAGACACACTATAAATTCCTATATGCAGTGTTAATTAAATAAAACTATAAATTTCTATCAGCCCCCCTGGCCAGGCAAACAGCGAGGAACTCAAAACTCCATTGGAGGAGAAAAAAACCTCAGAGGGAAACCAGGCCTAACCAGGGGATTCCAGTTCCCCTCTGGCAAAAACTGCAGCCTCTGCACAAGCTCGACAGTACTTGCACAACAAGGCAAAATAAAAAATAGAAATTTAAGATTATCATTAATAATCTATTAGCAGCTGAAATTTTGTAAAGTCGCCATGTCCTTTGTCCAGCTCTATCATCACAGCTTTTCTCAGGTCAGGAGGGGTGGAGACCATCATTTTTCAGCAGGTCAGGACTGCCCTTAAAACTCTTCCAGTTATTTATAAAAACGATATAATTCTGCGGCACAACCAGCCATTTAGTGATAAGCAGGGAGGGGGCCAGAGAATATTACAGTGTCTGACATTGTGCTTGCGAGCTCACACACCTCTTTAATATTATCTCTAGTGATCTCCGATTGACAGAGTCGAACATCATTTGTGCCGACGTGAATAACAATCTTACTGAATTTACGATTAGCCTTAGCCAGCACATTTAAATTTGACGTGATGTTACACGCTCTGGCTCGCAGTAAACATTTGACTATGGCGGCTGTTGCCTCCGAACAATAGAATCACCAATAACTAGGGCACTTTCAGCAGGTTTCTCAGTCGGTGCGTCACTGAGTGAGGCAAACCTGTTCGAGACTGTAATCAGAACGGTTGAGTGATGTTTGGACATGCCACTACGCCGTCTCACAGTCACCAAGTTTCCCAGCTACGGGGGATCTTCAACCAGACTGAGCTGTGTGCGCTAAAATGGCTTGCAACCAAAGTGTTTTCCAAGGTCCATACACTCTTACTATCCTAAGATAAAGATTGGATGCGAGACACTAATTCTGAGATCTTCTGAGACTAATTCTGAAGCTAAACATTTGACATGAGGTGCAAATAACAATAATAAGAGAAGAAGCCATAACTCATAGGGTTTGAAGAGTAATTCCAATTGACCAAGATTGCTCGATGAATCTTAATATATACGCTTAAAAGAGAAACAGTTAGCACACAAGACAACTAGACGGCAAGATGATATTTAACAGTGTAAACAGAAAGCCCACTAGCATGCTAATGCTATTCTAACGACGCTGAGTAAGCTATCAATTTAAATCAAGATCTTCAAGTCAATAACCAGGACAGGGTTATTGAGATATCAGGATAAGTTAGCAACGACAGTGATAAGTAAAAATGTATACTACATATAAAATATTTAAGTAAGTGCAAATGCAGTGATACAAACAAACCGCCAGCAGTGGTTATAGGACGAACATCTGAGTCTGCGTCTGTGTGTCAGCATACACTATTCTACGCCATTTTGTAGTATAGTGTGAGTATTTGAATGAGAATTTTCACATTGAAATTCTCAAAAAAGAAGTGCACTTTAAGTACCCGGATGATGCACTCTTTCAACCAAAAATATGAAATGTGACACAATGGAAAATTCACACACTCAACGGTCGCAGTTTCGCTTACTTAACGGAAGGGATGCGGGCTAGAGCAAAACTCTCCCGCAGAGTGATAACGCTTCAATCTGATGATGACTAACGTAATGGTGGGCAAAACAGATGAAAACTACATTATATGTACTATGAACAAGTTGATTTTTATTCACACTCGTAAAACAGGAGCTTGACTATGTACATAAAACAAAAAAGACTAGATACAACTAGAAACAAAAGCCTATGCACGAGGGGGCAAAAACCAAAGAACAGGGTAAAAAACACACGATATACAGACACAGGAATCAAGGCCTAGAGACACGATAGACTCCAGACGGCCAAAAGGAAATGAATAATCCACTTGCCTAGATAACAGTTAAACGACTGGCATGACACGAACAATTTTAACACACAAAACAAACTCGCACAGGACAGCAAAAACAAGGGAGATTAAATGGGGAGACTAACAAAGGATAATTAACAAGGGGCAGGTGTCAGGAATGCAAACTGGCAGGAAGCCAAACGAGGAAACGAGGAAAGAGGGGAAGGGCCGAAGATGAGACCGGACAATGATATGTTTCTCTCCACACAAAACACGAGGTCCTGTCATGACCAAGAAAGACATTACATGAAGAGGCAGAACCATGACAATATCATTTGGGACACAGCTTAAGGGATTTTTAATGTTTGTTATCTATTTGTTTGAGATAAGCACTCGATATTTTTAAGATCGTCTTTTTAAAATTCTACAGTACCTTACAGGAGCAGTCTGTCTTAACTTTAGATCTGTGTGTGAAGCGCACTTTGTTTATGATGTGAAATATCAGATTTATATTGAAGTTATGAGTTGAGACACCCAGTTTGTTAATCTCCAAAAAACAAATCTCTCTGTCATTAAAGTAATACTTTAGGAATACGTGTCCATGGTTAATGCATGTCTGATGTGTCACAAACTCACTCTGACGAATACGATGCACACCAGACAGACTGAGACTGAGGGAGGAGTCCAGGTTGGAGCCGACCAGACGGAGAGCCTGGGCGACACTGAATGTCCAAAGGGCTGAAGTGATGCCCATGGCTCTGGCGACCAAGGAGTAGGTGTGGACATGGAAGGCCACGGCGGAACCAGAGCGACTGAGGATGGAGGTGGAGACGAAGGGAAGGGGGAACCTGACAGAGCTGAAGGGGCGGACGCCGGACCCTGAAGTTTCTGTCCGTTCAACATTTCCTTCTCCAGCTCCTCGATGGACTAACACACAAACTTATTTAAGATAACAGATGTAAACAAATAACACACAGAACCCAGAAGAAACCTACTTTCCCCGTTCTAGCGAAGGCCTCTGCGATCTTGCGGTTGCGTCCTCAGTAGCAGGTGGTGATGAGGTCGGCCACGCCGCAGCTCTCCAGAAACGTGGCGGGAGAGACGGGACTGGCCGTGCAGAAAAACCGAGCGAAGGCGATCATCTCCATCAGACCCAGACGGATGACGGCGGCTTTATTGTTGTCACCGAAGTTCAGACCGTCACAGAAACCAGCACCAACAGCTACAATATTCTACAAACAAACACATCGTGATAAAAACACTTGAGATCAAGCAGTGTCTGATCTTTTAGTCAATGTTCACCTTTAACGCTCCACAGATCTCCACAACATCAGCCTCCTCCACCACCGTCACACGAAAGTTCTGTGTCTGCATGAGTTCCTTCAGCAGCGGCCCGTGAGCTTTGCTTTAACATCCTAAACACACGTCAACAGGCCAAAGCGGTTATTATTGAGGCAAAGCTGGAGGTTTGAAGCCACGAGGCGGCGGATGGTCGATGACTGACCAAGGAGGAGCCGGAGGGATAAGGGAGCCTGGTGGAGCCAGTGGGATGATGTGCCATGGCGAAGACGAGGGAGGCAGAAGCAAAGGTACTCGGACTTGTACCCCAAACGTTGCCGGTTTGAGCCTCATTAGCATGGATTGTAGGTAGGGGGAGTGAGTGATCAGCTCTCTCCTCCAGGTTCATTGAGGTTCATTTGCGAGGTTCAATCACGGGGGTAAAGTGGTGCAGGGAACCATGAAAGTTTAGTTTGTTACATCCTGACACAAAACAACTGATTTTTGGGCAAAAACGATTAAATATTTGATTTAATATTTGATGTAAACAAGATGAACAGTATTCTCAAAGAAAATGTGAGACTGTAAGACGTGCTCAACAAAATCTCATTGGTTGTGTGTCTTGTGACCACGAGAACCAATGAGATTCATAGGCAGAGAACATTACTGCTTCACAGGGCTAATACCATTGGATTATCTTCTCTTTATTATGACAATGTGTGATCAACAAATCATGTCCAACTTCCTTCACTAGTGAATAGGACTCGTGTGCTTTAAGAATATCATGCTCTGGTTGTTTTTGTGGCACAAGTATAGACCGTTTCATCGGAAGCGCACGCCTGACCCCAAGTTTGTGTTTGGCTATTGTCTAATAATATAACTCTTTATTTCTTTATTTATTGTTTGTGAATGTGTACCGGAAGTTCAGTAGGGGTCACAGAAGTGTGCATGCACAGTAACGTTTGTTAATGTTGTTAAAATGATACCGTCTTTAGTCAGGATTATTGTATTGGTATACCAATAAGTGTTTCTATCTATCTCACAAACAGGCTACACAATAAAACAGTTGGCTTTTTTCGCTGCTGTGTATCACAGATGCATTATTCATTTAAGAATGATTACTTATGGCATCTGGCACCAACTCGGATAGCGTGTGTGTCTCTTGGTCCTACTTGCTGAAATATTGCTGAAACTGAAAATCATTCTGAGGATGACTTTAAATACCGCTTTATAAATAAATTGAAATAGTTTGCTTTACATACAACAAAGGGAAAACAGGCAAGCCCCCATTTTCATATTGTGATAAATGTGTGAATGCGTGTGTGACACATTTGAAAGCGCAAGACTAATTTATCGCTCTGGTTCAGTCGTAAACAGGGTAAGTGGCTGAAACAGTAAACAATCTGTACTCGCACCTTGAAGCTGGAGACAGCTGTAAAAATAGCTCCAGCATCCCAAATTAAAATATTGCATGCAAATAAGAACTGACAGGATTTAATCTAACGTTTGCCGCGTGGTTTTTCGCAGAAAAGCCTTCTGTTCTTACACTAATGACAACTCAATGACGCTAAGCTGCTCTAAGATCTCGGTTTAAACGCTTCATTACTCTGGAGTCGAACAGCAAAAAGAGTCGTCTCTGTTTGAATGGGGTACAAAGTGATTTGTAGTTGCCATTTCATATAGAAACTCCATTGAAATGTACTCATGCTGTCACACAGGTCACACACGGCATGGACAATTTTTCCCTTGAAATCTGTTTTTATACTTTATAAGAAAGTTCATATTTTTGAGATGCGGGATGCAGAATGATCCAGAATATCCTGACTGCAACACTACAAATAAACTTAGCGGGAAACGCAGTGTAATGCTATCCGAGTAGAAACTGACACACTGCGGCAGACAGATTGTCCATCGACAGAAATAAAACCAAGAAGCACCTTGGCAGGGTGCAGACTCAGCGAGTGTAACCCAGCTGTAAAATAGGCAAAATTCTTGGCCTCACAAGAAAAACACTCTACAACGCAAGCAAAACGGTACTAAGACAGAAGTGCGCTTTCCAAGTGAATGAACAAATCAAAACGATCAACTCACATTGATGCGTTCCTGCAAAATTAAGCAGATTTCTCTTCTTCAATGTGACACAATGCAGTGCTGTAGAAAACTTTGATATCCTTTAAAGAAACACAGGGAATCACAACTTACCATCATCTGTGATACAGAAAGTGACGTTTTCTTGAGTCTTGCTCTAACATAAAGGATTTGTTCAATGAAAATCTTAATGCTGTCTTTATTGACTGAGTCTCGTGTTGTTGCGAACCCGTATTATTTTCTTCTGTGAATACAAAATACTACATTAACTGAATGTAGAAGCTACTCTTTAAGATTAAAATAAATTGTATACATGATGAAAGTATAAGGACAATAGTCTGTATGATTTTGGTGCTATATTCCAAGTGTTCTGAAGCCATATGACAGCTTTCTTTAAGGAAAACCTTCCATCTTGTCATTCACAGACACTGAGCTTTTGTTAAACACTTATGTTAAAGTCTCTTTTAACCGGGATTCACGATTGTTTTTTCACTTTTGTATTTTGACGCATTTCCAACAGTGAAATTGAATTTTGAATGAGAAAAATAGTGGACGAGGCTTGCGTTTTTCCCTGCGATTTGACTGGATGTGTAAAAACAGCCGTTGCATTTTGAAATGGAATTGGGAGCAAAAAACAGTTTAAGGGGAGGAGTTAACGGATGCTCCGCCCAAGCAGTCTAACCTACGTCATTTGAGATGGACATGAATTTACAGATTTGAATTTAACATTACGAGGGCACATTCATTTTAAAAAGAGAATGACTCACACCGATAAGCAATTTACAATAAACACTGCAGTGTTTCATGATAAAATAGGAAATGTACTTTTTTATTTCACTGGGTCTTTAGATGAGATTTATTGAGATTTATTACTAATCGTCAGTTTTTTGTGTTAATCCAAAAATGGATACTGACAGATTTAGCACTGATATTACTATGAATGAGGTAGAAATGCAACACCCAAGTTGTGTCTCGTTTCGTAAGGCTGCGTCCTTGTGTCCCCCAGAGGTATCATCCTTTAAAGCAGTGGTCACCAACCCTGCTCCTGGAGTCCTTAAGATTTCAGCTGTAACCTCAATCAAACACACCTGAACGATCTAATCAAGGTGTTTATCTAATCAGGTTTGCTTGATAAATACAGACAGGTGTGCTGAAGCAGGGTTGGAGCTGCAGTCTGCAGGACGGTCGATCTCCAGGAGCAGGGTTGGTGACCCGCTCTAAAAAAAAATAAAATAATGCGGTATACAGAGGATTCTCAATTTAGAATTAAATGAGACGTCCTTCGTAGGACTTACAGGAAGTAGCACGTTGTTATGACAACACGTTGCAATCGCACACTTGTCAAATTAATTTAAATGATTTCTACATGATTTTTATAGGTACAAATTGGTTACAGCCACCCTAAACAATGCCAGAAGAGTTAAACAAATGTAAAAAATGTTGCCTTACTGTTCTTAAACATAAACGAGACACAATATTCCATATGGCCGCTCTAGCAAAGGAAGTCCCGCCTTCCAGTAAAAACAGCCAATCGATAAAGACTGATGATTCTCTGAGGCGGGGCTCCGCACAGAGTCTCCTGAGGCGCTTGCCAACTTGTGTGTGTGTGTGTGTGTGTGTGTAGTAGTTAAACCGATTTAACTTAAAAGATTTTTAGTGCTATTTAAGATTTTAAACAAGATGTATTGTACAGTTGCTGTAAGGTTTAATCACTAGTTTGAAATAAGCTATTTATTTAGTGATTTTCTAAATATCTGTCTTCCTGTGATTGTTCTGATTGTTATGACGGAAATAGCTAAGTGGTGGCGTTGCAAACATGGCCGCCGAGTGGCACGACTTCAGTAAATGCATTTCAGTTAATTCAGCGCCTTTTTATTTAAAAAATACATACATTATGACATTTTGATAAACTAAAATCACGCCCAGAAGGGAAATTAACATCCACATCTGAGTAAACAAAGATTGCAAATGTTGTGGAAATGGCATTGTCAAGATGAAATTGTATATGAAGAATATAACAAATCTAAACAGCGTTTGCCGACTTCAAATGAATTTACTGTTGTTTCTATTAAATCTGCTTCAGTAAAAAACAGCTGGTCCATAAGCCTGAGCGGCTTTACATGTTTGCAAACAGTATACAAAAGTAAATTGATGTTTCACAATTCTTTGTACCTCAGGGCAAAGAACAAACAATAACTTCCCGTGAGTATATCGCCTTTACAATGACAGAGACATAAAATACAAAAATCAAATCCATGGGAGCTTCAGACACCGAACAAGACAACAACAAAGAACCCGATCCTTTTACCTAATCACAGTCTATACGTGAGCCTTCGACAAGCAAGAGAAAAACATACTTATATATGAGAAGTGTAGGAATGAACATAAAGAAAAAGTGTTTGTTGCACATCACAGCAGGAATGAATGAATGAATAAAAATAAACAGAAGACTGGAGTGACTCAAATCCTGCATCAATCCTCCATCATTCAGTGCTTTACTGGCTATATAAAATGACAGTTTTTATATGGCAGTAAATAAAATGATACATTGTCATTTAGTTAGATGTACTGAATTAAACGTACTGGAGACTAAATCAATGATATATTTAGCATGAAAGCTTGGTAACTTATGAATGACTCATTGAGCTCAATAACTGCTGCTCTCCAAATGAATTTCTGTTAATTCAAATGTTGTTTTACCACAGTTTTGCTTAGTGCCCCTTTTTTAATCTTTAAGACAACAAAATGAGTTTATCATGAGCAGTACTTAGGTCTTTATATGCGACGCGTCTTTGGCGGGAGAAGCAGCGTTTATGGGGCGGAAAGGGTTCAAATGAAGTGCATTTGGCGCTATATGGAAAATACAAGAAGATATCGTCCAAATAAAGTCAACATAAATTGCCCTGAATGCGTGTGATGTGTACAGCTCTGTCCGCTGGTGGGAGTGCACTTACCTGTGTGTGAGCGGAGCGCAGTGAAAATTGTTAACATAGACACTGAAATGAAACAGAAATGATAAAGACCGTAATGCTATTTGGTTGTTTTAATAAAATAAAAAGGTATAGACATCTGTAGGACCTTAAACGCTTTTCTCTTCTCTTGTGTTCGGGCGCTATATAGAAAATAAAATGGGAGGGGCGCGGTGCCCCCCTAAGGTAATAGTGGGGAAACACTGCACACTTGTGTTGGCTTATCTAAATAAGGACCTT
Source organism: Barbatula barbatula (assembly GCF_947034865.1). Classification (NCBI taxonomy): domain Eukaryota; kingdom Metazoa; phylum Chordata; class Actinopteri; order Cypriniformes; family Nemacheilidae; genus Barbatula; species Barbatula barbatula. The sequence continues at coordinate 14,232,337 of NC_136781.1, read as the reverse complement.
ATATGCAAAGTTGTTACAGAAAATGTCTTATGAGTTGTAGTGTGTATCTTAATATACATACATATGTAGATCAAACTGATCAGTAAATTATTATAGCATCATAGCAGATTTTGTGAAAAAATAAAGTTATTCACTGATTTTATTTTAATCCTTTTATTTGGATTCATTTAATACTTTTTTTGTTGTACGATTATTTTTATTCACTCAATCCCGTGACACAGACTGGATAGGCCATATCAATTTTCCTTTTGAAATAGAATTCACTGCAAGGCAGCAGCAGTACAGGTCAATCTGATCTGTCTTGGATCCATGGATCCCAAGTAGCTCACATTGCTTTCCCTGAAATGGACTTTTTTTGCAGAAATATATTGTGGGAAGAGGACAACATTACAAGCTTCTGCAAATAATGCAAGCTTGTTAGAGGAATTCTAGAGGGAGTGAGTGTTTGTATGTCTGGACAGGTAGTTCTCTCGGGGACAAAACGAGAGACTGAGAGAGATAAAAGTGAGGGACAGTAGGAAAATAGAGAGAGAGTGGAGTGTTTATTGATCCATTCGCCTCATCAAGCAGCCGCTTCAATAAGGTGTCCGCTTCTTCCGGCTCGCATGGCAGCCTGCAGTACAAACTGAGTGGCGAAACCTTTGAAAGCTGACAGCAGAGAAATCAGCTCCTATTCACACATGCATTGTGCCCGTTGTCAGAGAGCGTTCCTCTGACCATTATCCCCGATCAGCTCTGAAAAAGGAACAGGGTCGACAATGCGAGTATACTCACAAGTGAGCCACTAACAAGCCCGATATACCTCTTTACCCAGAATGCCCCTCTTCTGGAAATGTGTGAGAAATTTTGCCAGTTGTTGACTTTTTCTCAAATAGCTTAGTTGTCACGGAGTTTACGCCCTAAATGTTTCTTAGCGTTCCTAAAAATGTTTATTTCAGAATAGGTATACATCTTAAAAGTTCTTAAAATATTTCCACATATACTATTGTTTTAAATAGATATATTTTCGCTAAACCCAAATTGATCGAATAGGGGGGCAAGTTGTCACACTCTAATGATGCACTCTAAAGAATATTGGGTCGTGTTCAATTCGATTCTATTCTCAAAGCACTTTTCACAATTTTGCATTGTTGCAATACAAAAATAGAAATATGACATAAATAAAAGGAACAATATATGGAATTATTGCAGTTTTTCATCTAAAAATGTTTTTATTTGACTCAACCATGTGTTGACACAACCTTAGCCTTGAAATTTGAAGGAATAGTAAATAGTAAAAAGGAATTTTGAAAATTCTGTCATTATTTACACGGCCTCTTGTCATTTCAAACATGCAAGACATTATTTCTTCAGCAGAACAGAAAAAAATAATTTTGGTATAATTGTTGGTCTCCACTGACTTGCATTGGTTTTGTGTCCATACAATAGAAGTTTTTGGTTACCAACATTTCTCAAAATATAGTTATCATGCGTCTACCTGTGCAAGGTCGAACATCAACAGACACAATAAAACCTATTAAAATAATAATTACATTTACATACTATACTGTATACAGTACCTCTATGCTAAGACTGGCCCTGTATCTATGAATCTCATTTCTAAAATGTAAGAAGGTCATGGTCAGAGAGGACAACATGTGCTTCACTTCATGTTTGAGAGAGGCAGCATTTGACAGTCCCAGTGTGCCAAAAACAGCTACAGAGGTGATTGTAAACTCTGAAACTGCAGCGCGGGTTCAGTGCCGAGCAGCTTCTAATGGCACTTTTGTGATGATCAGAAGTACCCTAAACAAAGTGAACAAGAGGCGAAAACTCAGCTATGCATCACCACATTCAGGAGAGCGTGGGGCTGATGGGATTATAAAATAGAACGACACCTTTAAACCCTGAAAGAGTATCTGCAAGCTTTTAGATTTCATGCCTTGAATTCTATCACTCCCTCATGGCCACTGCTATTTACAAAGCAAAAAATTTAAAGCGTCGTCCCTTTGCCCACCATTCACACCTTAACCTAAAATTGAAAATGCTTTACTATAAACCCTTTTTATTAAATGCAAGGACAGGGGTCTAAACAAAACTAGGCCTTATAAGAGTCACAAAATGGTTTTAGAAGTACCGCATGTTGATGGGCAGTAGATGAAATATATCGTATACTGAAAAGCAGAATGAATTTGAGTTTTAGATTTTCTTAGATAAGCAGCACTTACATTTTTGAGAACAACATGCCAGCATGATGTTGGGGAGCTGTGGACGGTTGCCAGGGTACCTGAAAGACCAGAGGTGTGTGTGCACAATACATAACAAGCACAATGTTCAGAGCCATTAAACATTTTGTAAGCTTGAATTCCAAATCAAAAGGCTTTTCTTTCATTTAGCTATAATCTCATTGCAACCTACTGTCGGGAGGGCACATGGACTATTCAAAACTCTGGATTATTACCATCATATTAGCTCTGTGCCACAGAATGACCTCACTGAACCAACAGAAAAGATCCATGGTCCTTGAGAATTACCAGTAATACTGTGAGACATTTCTGACTGTTTTAATAGTTTACATATAAACGTTTGAAGATTCAATTTAGACAGAGGTTAAAGGATTCATTACACCATGAAACAAAGAAAAGACACAAAGCTTAAGGGTAATGATAAGTATAAGAAGCTCTTCAACATCTGAACAGGTCCAGTTTGGATGAATATGTGTATTATAAGCCCTCAATGATAATTTGGTCTTGACAAGCATCAGCAAAAAGTCAAAAGTGTAAAATATTGGCGGAAATTGTCCGTTTTAGAACATTTAATGATTTATTTTAAAGAGCAAGTAACATTAGATCATGAAAATTACATTTCATGCAGTGTGTTTTGTTGCTGTGTTTGAAAGTAAGCAATCTGTGAAAGAGGTCCGAAGGAAAATTAATAAAGTTATTGGCTTGTAAAAAAGGGAGTCAACTCCGAATCACGCAACCGACACGTGACCTAGTCCGAGTCTCTAACCGCCACGTATCTACGTCACTAGAAATAGTCCCCGCCTACATTTTGCTGGGACTGCCGCGAAAACTTCACTCTCCTCCACCAAACACACGTTCGTGTGCATCATGTCTAGAACCTGTGTTCTACGTTGTGAAAGGAAGTCTGTCTTATTTAAACTACCAAAGGAAGAACGTCTGAGGAAACAATGGTTACAATTCATTTTTCAAACTTAACCAAAGGAGTTTAACCCCAGGGTTTTACTGTGCGCGTGTCATTTCACAGAAGATCGCTTCAATAATCTTGCCGCGTTCACTGCAGGATATGTTACAGGACTATCCTGGAAAGAGGGGAAATACCAACTTTATTTGGAACTATTAGCTCCACCAAATCACATCTTGAAAGTGTGACTATTTATTTTTGTCTTAACTTATTAAGTTCATATTTAAGTAAATGTCTGTGTTTAACGTTAATATGTACCGTTATTTCTGGGGTATTACAGCTTGTTTATCTAGCTATGAACTCGGCTAATTTAAGTGTTCAATCTATTAACTCTCAAATGATTTATTTCAAGAACTGAGTATCTGTATTGTAATAACATCTGAAGATACGAACACCGTACACTGTATGCCGTGACAACTAGTCCAAGTATAATACTATTCAGTGGCGGCTCCAGACAATTTTGATTGGGGGGGGCAATGGGGGGTCCTGGTCATTTAAAGGGGGATCTCGTGAAAACCAACAGAAAATACAGTGGACACGGGTAATAACTGCATATTAATGCTACTAAACAAATAAAACAACACAGCATATCAACTACTTTGTTTTTAATTAATTAATCAATTGTAGTTTGCAAACAATATGCTCGAACTTTAATTGCCATATCCACACCCAGTGCCGCTGCTAGCCATATTGGTGCCCTAAGCATAATTCCATTATGATGCCCCCCCCACCCTGAAATTTGCCAGTTTAACTTTTTATTACCAAACATATAACTCAATACCAATAACACAATAGCAGCATCGCAGTATAAAACCTAGGAACACTAAATAGAGAAAGTAAAATCTCCTAAACATATGTAGAATAGCCAACACACACTACACATTTGAGAGTGCAAACTTTTCTTCAGTAAACAGAATTAGTAGCAGTACATCCACATTTCTCAAATTTAAGTTAATTAAACATGGACATACCTGCATGTGATGCACGGACATCATCTCGCAGTTTCTTCAACTTTCTTTTCTCTGATCTTGACTCCTAATGTCTTTTCGGGGCCATTTCCAAATAAGTTGCCTAGACTACCGTCTGTCAAACTGCGTCAGGCGCACGCGCGATCAAACGGCGCTGCTGCGCGGAGGTGGTGGTGATATGGGATTGTTCGGCCGTTTTTTTTTACATATACATGGCTAAAATGTGCCTGACTAATCATTTTTCTATAGCCTAATGAAATAATATTAGATTTAAAAAAATGTTTCTCATTACGCTATTTTTGGTGCCGCCTCAGCACTTGGTGCCTTACGCACAGCACGTGGGAGCGGCGACGCTGGCCACACCCATGACAGAAAACATATTTACAATCCAAAAGAACGACGCGGGTATGATTTAAGTTGAGGCTGTCTTGGTTTCTCGGCTGGGCCATGGATTAAATCCCCAGTTAAATCCTTTCCGCCATCAGGATTCCCAACATCCGTGCCCGCTGTAGCGCTCGATGAGGCGCCATTTCTTTCCATCTGCTCACCTGTCTCTCCCGCCCTTTATTAGGTATGACAAAACGATCCATTATTAGCTTCAAGAAAAGTGCGTAGCAGCTCTTGCGGGCTCGCGACAGCGCCTTGAACGCAATGACGCAAGGCGCAGTGGCAGCAACGTTCATGGGGGGCGATTAAATTATTAATTATTATTGTTCTGTGTAGTTTGAAGAGAACGATTTTTAAATCTTTATCCCGGATATATATATTTTAATATATATCAAATATTTTTTAATCAGGAAGGGGTGGGGGGTCTAATGAAGACCCCCCCGGCGCCGCCACTGATACTATTACTAGAGAAGCGTAAATTTTCTATTTGCACTTATATAGATATATAGGGGTGAAACTAAAATAATTTTTTACAACGTTGACTTTCTAAAATGCTCTATGCAACAAACCAACGCACAGTAAAGACGAAATGCGTTACGTTTGCGGCACAAGCTGAATGCGTTTGACCAATCACAACAGACTACACCATCTGACCAATCACATGACACTGGGCTCGAGGATAGAAGGGGATTAGTTGGATGAATGGCGGAACAAATCATTTGAGAGTCAGTCAAGAAGTATGATAAGAATAACCACCTATTATTACGACATAATAGTATTTACACCTTGTATGTAGATAAACTTGTCCATAAACCAAAGTAGGACCTTAAAAATCCAATGTTACGTACTCTTTAATGAGTGCATTCTCAAAAATGTCTACGAAAAAATCATAATGTCACAAACTAAGGTTATAATGGTCTATCAACGGTCAATATGGTTGAAGATTTCAATATGAAGTCAAACATTTCTCCTCAAATTCATACAAATATACACTGAACAAAATTATAAACGCAACACCTTTGTTTTTATCCCCATTTTTCATAAGCTGAACTCAAAGATCCAAGACTTTTCTATGTACACAAAAGGCCTATTTCTCTCAAATATTGTTCACAAATCTGTCTAAATCTGAGCACTTCTCCTCTGCCGAGATAATCCATCCACCTCACAGGTGTGGCATATATAAGATACTGATAAGACAGCATGATTATTGCGCAGGTGCTGCCTTTACTGGCCACAATAAAAGGCCACTGATAATACAGTCATCTTCACCTCCGTACTCTTAATGTATTATAACACTTGTCTCGTTTGTTTCTAATTTTATTTCTCAAATTATATTTCTCAAATTTTAAGTAAATTTTACTAAATCGATACTTGCATGACACAAAAATTAGCTATGAAAGAGCAACCTCAATAAATGTTCCTCTTTATAGCCCTCATACAGGCAACGGAAAATAAGATGTTTAAATTACTGAAGGGTAAGGAGCCGGTGAAAACGGACTGAAGCACTTTAGACAATATCAAGGCGCCGCTATTCAGGGAACAGTCCTCGGGTATCTCACCGACAGGCACAAAAGCTGAACTAGCTGAATCTTGATATAACCCTGTGGGTAACCTGTCTGCAAGCAGCGCCATTAAATCTAGAAGTTCACCTGGGGTAACCCCACAGCTGCAACACATCTAAACACAGAGCGTGATAACCAGATACATTAGCACACAGCAAAATCACTGAAGAACTGAAGTCTCAGTACAACCCATTAATATCAAAATAACATGTGTGAAATAATAGAAGTACAGCATCACACTGGTTCACAGTGGTTAAATCTTAGACCTTGAACAGACTACACTTGAATGCTCCACACAGCTCCGCCACCAAGTTCCCAACAACTCTTTCTATTTTTATTAAAAACATGTTCACTGAAAAATAATTACACTGTGAATGAATCATCATCCATATTTTGGGGGGAACTGTGCCCATACTGTATTATTGTTGAGATGATGTCAGAGTCCTGCACGGGTTCGGGTACCCGCGGGTACCCGACGGGTGACCCGCAAATTTTGCTAGAACGGGTGAAAAATATCCAACTGTGTCGGATACGGGTGCGGGTCGGGTCGGACAAGGGGGAAACACGGGTCTAAAGACGGTTTTAAAACAGTCACGTGCAAACGTAAAAATATAGGCCTATGCATATTTTAAGACATCCACAAGAATATGTCTGTATTTCAAGTTGATAAAATAATTTAAAATCCATATCAGTTTATTTATGCCCGCGCTTTCCCAGAACTCTCTATGCCTACTTTCACTTTTAAAAAATCACAACCACGCGATCTGCCGGCAGTCGTCGAGATGGATCCTGAGGAGTTAAAGAAAAGAATAGCTAGTGGAGATTGTAAAGTTGTCGACAATACCTCATCAAAAATCAAGTCCAGTGTGTGGGAGAAATTTGGAGTTCCCCTTCAGTCGGTCTCTCGACGTTGTGAGAGACTGACTGGGGTTTGATCTTGAGAACCTACCTTCTCCGAGATAATTAATTAATAAAACGCCAATGGGCTTGGCGAATGGCACGCGCACGCCAGTCTCCGCCCCGTGCATACGGGTATAAAGGAAGATGGCGGCGGTCATTCACTCATCCTTTGTTCTTCGGAACCTGTGTGTTTGCTGATGCTACACGCGATACTCGACTTCGAGAAAAACCTGCTGGATTTATGACGCGGAGCAGCGGACTTCTCCTTTCGGTGGACTTCCCCTGGGCGTTTCGGCAGAAGGCTACAGACCTTAAGAGGTAAGTCCCTCCGGCTACGAGCATGTTTCGTAGCTGTATCCTTGGGTGCGACAGACTCATCCCGGAGTCTGACGGCCATGATTCCTGTGTCACTTGCTTGGGGCTCAAGCATGCTGAGGCAGGTTTTCACTGATGCAATGTCCCGTGTGTGCGGACATAGCAATCAGGGTGTTGCGGTCACCGTTGGCTAAGTTCTTTCGAGCGCTGCCACCACCCCGTCTGTTTCCCAGGCGTGTTCAGCTGCCGTTTCGGCGAGGTTGACCGCTTTGGCGAGCGGCGGGGGTGATTTAGGGACGCGATAGATGTCGCTCCGTCAGCTTCACGCTCGCGGACCATCTATACCTCTTCACGCTCACCTGGTTCGTCCCCTACGAGCGGCAGACGGCCGTCTCATAGTGGTAAGACTTCGCACACGGATGATGACGCTATCTCTGTCGCTGCGTCGGACAGCTGCCTGCTGGCATCGGAGAAGAGAGCTCCGGAGGAGACTCGGGCTAAGATGTCGGCCATGCTTTCCCGGGCAGCCGCGTGCATCGGGTTGCAGGGTGTAACAACATCCTCGCCGGAACGCTCGCGGCTAGATGCGCGGTTTCGGGGGCGTGGTCAAATCCCACGCCCCGCTCCGTTACCATTTTTTCCCGGAGGTGCATGACGAGCTCGCCAAGTCCTGGAATGCGCTCCTTTTGGCGCGTTTCAGGCCGGAGGGCTCTGTGGCTGTGACTTCCCTGGTTGGTGGGGCGGCTAGAGTCTATGTTGACGTTCCCCGCGTGGAGCGTGCAGTCGCGGGCCACTTGTGCCCGCAGACAGCTGCCACTGGGGGGGGCTCGACCTAGACTCCCGTCCAGAGCACGTAAGCTCTTCGACACTCGTCGAAGACTTGCAGTGCTGCTGGACGAACCGCCTCCGCTCTCCACGCCATGGCGGTCCTCCGGGTTTTTCAGGTAAGTCCTGAAGGATTTGGACGACGGGAAGTTCGACCCAACTCGTATGAGAGCTACGTACTGCCACAGACCTCGCGCTACGAGCGACGAAGGCCACGGCACGTGCACTGGGTCGGTCGATGTCCACAATGGTGGTCCAAGAGAGGCATCTGTGGCTTAGTCTTGCGCAGGTGAGCGGCGCCCAGAACGTCGGTTCTGGATGCGCCCATCTCGCAAGCAGGGCTGCTTGGTGATACCGTGGAGGACGGCAGTTCTCCGCGGTCTGGCAGACTGAGGCGATCGAAATGATCCTGCCACGCGGCAACGTGCCCGCCAACAGGTCGGCATGGTCTCGGGCACAGTCTGGTTCCCAGCAGCCCTGCCCTCCCGCGGCGGCCCTCCGGTTAAGGAACCTCCCAGAGGACGACCCACCAGAGGTGGCCCCCGCGGAAGAGGGCATCTGTTCCCCGTCAGCAGCCCGCCAAGAGGCTCTTTAAAGCGGCCCTGACGGGACGAACCAGGGGGAGATTTTACTGGGCCCGAATCCCGGCCTTTCCAATGCCGGATCGGAAAAGGACGCTGCCTGCCGCGTTCCATCGAGTCTGGGCCCTTTTCAGGGTCCGGCGCCCACATACTCTCAAAGAGACAAATCTCCCCTGGGTTTTCCTCCACAACACACTCGTGCAGACGGTGTATGGGATGGATCGGGCCGCCGACCGCAATCTCCTCCGGACATTGCGTTGGGCCGCCTGAAGCAGGTAAACATACAGAGCCGTCAACCTCCCTGGGGGTCCCCCCTGTGCGAGGTGACCGTACTGTCAGCCACCGAACCAGCCTCCCCCGGCACGGTGAGGCAGATTGTCCCTCTGGTCCCGTTGTCACGGTTCTTGGGCGCTTGGTAGCGCACCAGCCCGTCACACTGGATAGAGAGGACGGTCCGTCTCGGTTACTCGATCCAATTCGCCAGGCGCCCCCCCCAAGTTTCGTGGCATTCTGTACACCTCGGGGCGAGGAGAGAATGCTTCCGTACTTCGGCAGGAGGTCGCCGCCCTTCTGGCGAAGGGTGCGGTCGAACCCGTCCCTATAACCGAGATGTCGTCCGAGTTTTACAGCCAGTACTTCATCGTGCCCAAAAAAGGGCGGGGGGCTGCGGCCCATTTTTGGATCTGCGGCACCTGAACAAGCACCTGCACAAGCTGCCGTTCAGAGTGCTGACGCAGAGGCGCATCCTGGGCTCGGTACGTCACCAGGATTGGTTCGTGGCAATCGACCTGAAGGACGCGTACTTTCACGTCTCTATTCTCCCCCGACACCGGCCGTTCCTACGGTTCGCGTTCGAGGGAAGGGCGAATCAGTACAGGGTCCTGCCATTCGGTCTGGCCCTGTCTCCACGGGTTTTTTCCAAGCTAGTGGAGGCTGCCTTAGCTCCTGGCAGGGAGCAAGGCGTGCGAGTGCTAAACTATCTTGACGACTGGCTTGTCTTGGCACACTCGCGAGATGTGTTGTGCACGCACAGGGACCTTGTGCTTCGGCACCTAGACCGTCTAGGCCTCCGGGTCAACCAGGAGAAGAGCAAGCTCTCCCCCGCGCAGAGCACCTCTTACCTCGGTATGGAACTAGACTCTGTCCGTATGTCAGCACGTCTCACCAACGAGCGTGCACAGTCAGTGCTGCGTTGTCTGAGGTTGATCAGTCAGAATCCCTCGACGCCGCTGAAGAATTTTCAGAGGCTCCTGGGGCACATGCCGTCCTCGACGGGGGTAATCCCTCTCGGGTTGATGCACATGCGGCCGCTTCAGCACTGGCTACAGAGTTGGGTTCCCTGGACGGCGTGGCACGCCGGCACCAGGCGGATTACGGTAACGCCTCAGTGCCTTCGCACTCTCTTACCCTGGTCAGACTTGACCTTTTCTCCGAGCGGGGGTCCCGCTCGGACAGGTTTCGAGGCGTGTCGTGGGAACGACAGACGCCTCCCTGCAAGGGTGGGGTGCGGTGTGCAAGTGGGCACGCAGTATCGGGTCGGTGGACAGGTCCCCGACTGCGTGGGCATATCAACTGCCTAGAGTTGTTGGCAGTCCTTCTGGCACTGAGGAGGCTCCAGCCCCTCGTGCAGGACAAACACGTGCTAGTCCGGTTGGACAGCACGACTGCCGTAGCGTACATCAATCGCAAGGCGGCATACGCTTACCGCAGTTATCACAACTCGCCCGACGCCTCCTCCTTGGGAGTCAGCAGGTGAATCCCTGCGGGCCACGTTTCTTCTGGGCAACCTGAACCAGACAGCCGATGCGCTCTCTCGACAGTGTACTCCCCACGGAGAGTGGCGACTCCATCCCCGTGCAGCCCGGCTCATGTGGGAAGCGGTTCGGCAGGCACAGGTGGACCTGTTGCCTCCCCGGACTCCACCCATTACCCGCTATGGTATTCCCAGACCGAGGGTCCCCTCGGCACGGATGCCCTAGCACACAGCTGGCCGCGGGACAAGCGGAAGTACGCCTTCCCCCCCAGTGAGCCTCCTTGCACAGGTCCTGTGCAAGGTCAGAGAAAGGGGCATCAGGTTCTGGTGAGTGGTGCCATACTGGCCCAACCAGACCTGGCTCTCGGATCTGGTAGATCTGACGACAGCCCCCCTGACCCATTCCCCTGACGAAGGACCTTCCGTTGCAGGGGAAGGGCACGTTGTGGCACCCCAACGCAGGCCTCTGGAACCTCCATGCCTGGCCCCTGGACGGGACGAGGGCTTGCCCGTTAGCGGTCCGGGAGACTGTCTTACAGGCTAGAGCCCCGCCTCTAGGCGGTCATACGCTTATAAGTGGCGCCAATTGTCCTGGTGTTCTCCCCGGGAGGAGAACACGCGGAGTTGCCTGATCGGATCAGTGCTGACCCGCAGGTAAGTATCCCCGTCAGCACAACCTGGTCACCAGGTTCCTCAGGAGCGCGAGAAGGGTGTGTCCACCCTGGCCGCGCTCCGTACCCTCTTGGGACCCTAATGGGGTCCTACAGGGCCTTGGTACGGCCCTGGTGAGCCCTAAGTATTGCCAATCTTCCTCAGTCGGATGAAAGATGCACTCTTTGTGGCGCTCACCTCCATCAAGAGGGTGGGGGACCTACAGGCATTCTCTGTGTCCCAAAGGTGCCTGGAACTCGGGATCGGTAATTCTCACGTGGTCCTGAGATCCTATCCCGACAACGAGCCCAAGCTTCCCACTACTCCCTTCCGGGACCAGGTGGTGAACCTGCAGGCGCTCCCCTCCGGAGAGGAAGACCCAACCTTTCTATGTGTTGTGTCCAGTACGCGCGCTGCGCCTCGGTCTGGACCGCACACAGAGCCTCAGAAGCTCTGAGCAGCTCTTTGTCTGTTCTGGGAGACGGCACCCGGGGGGGGCTGTCTCCAAACAAAAGTGGCGCACTGGGTACCAATCCCAGGATCGCCGTGCCCGCTGGCAGTGAGAGCCCACTCCACTCGTGGGCACTGGCACAGGGCGCCTCTCTGGCAGACATTGTAGAACTGCGGGTTGGGCTACGCCCAGTACCTTCACGAGATTTTACAATCTCCACGTGGAACCAGTTGCAGCACATCCCTTAAACGCCGCCAACGTTTAGGGTGGGCTCCTGGTTTGGGCGTACGCCTGCGAAAGCGCCTTCTCCCCTCACCAGGTGAGACTAGTGCGCTATTGTAGCCTACCTACTTTCCCCTCTCGGGCGAAGTATAGGCATTCCATCCATCACTAAGCATTGCACTTGGTAACAGACTGGGCGGAGCCGTCTGTTAGAACCAGGTCCGTTACAGGTAGAGTCATCGCTGCTCAGGCAGACCCCTGTATTAGACTAGTGCCCCATACGTAGTGACTCCCCTTTGGGTCGTCCCGTGTGTTGAATTCCTCACTCAGGATTTCCCGATTGGTGAATCTCTGACCTCCCCGCCGGTGGTAATCCCACCTGGATTGTCCCCCTATTCGGGCTAACACCGTTCCGCATGTTGTTCTCCCCGCCGGGGAGACCATGTCATGTCTCCACATGTACCTCCCCTCCGGGTAGGATGTGGCCTCCGTAGCACACTCTTCTAAGAGGAGAGCAGTGTTTCCCCAGTGTTCGGCTCCGGACAGCTCCTCGCTACTAGAGGCGTACGCCACTGTCCATAAGGCCGTCAGTAGAGGCTTCTCGGTATGACCAATACTATATGACTGGAAGATTACGTCTCGCGGTAGCACTCTGGGACTCGCTAGCCCAGTCAGGGTCGCTCCGCTAGAGGTCGTGATATCGGTGCAAGCGCTGTGGCGTTTAAGATTGATCCCCAGTCAGTCTCTCACAACGTCGAGAGACCGACTGAAGGGGAACGTCTCGGTTACGTCTGTAACCTCGGTTCCCTGATGGAGGGAACGAGACGTTGTGACTTCATGCCACAACGCTGCACCGAATCACTGCAGTGAACGGTAGTGCCCTCTCAGGTTCCTCAGTACAAAGGGTGAGTGAATGACCGCAGCCATCTTCCTTTATACCCGTGTGCACGGGGCGGAGACTGGCGTGCGCGTGCCATTCGCCAAGCCCATTGGCGTTTTATTAATTAATTATCTCGGAGAAGGTAGGTTCTCAAGATCAAACCCCAGTCAGTCTCTCACAACGTCTCGTTCCCTCCATCAGGGAACCGAGGTTACAGACGTAACCGAGACGTTATCTCAGATGAGGAAAACAATATTGTGAAAGGCTTTGCTGCATGCAAAACCTGCCTTAAGGTTTTTGTATTCGATAGCCGCAAATGTGGAACTTCATCGCTGAGGAAACACGCAGACAACTGTGGTAACAAACCAAGCAGTTCTATCGAACAGTATTTTTCAAAGGGAACAGAACTTAAGGTGCCTCGTAGAGATGATAAGGACACCATAACCAGACTGTCTGTGAACTTTGTATGCAATGATATTAGACCCTTTGAGGCAGTACACGGAGAGGGTTTTTTTGCATTAGCACAAGGGTTGATAGATGTTGGTGCTCGAGCTGGTCGTGTGGATGCTAAACAACTACTGCCTGACCCTACTACGGTTTCTCGTGGAGTTAACAAATATGCAGAGGAGATTCGCCAAAAAATAATCCCAGAACTTAAAATGCAGTTGGGGGGGAGTAATGGAGCTGTTACCTTGGACATGTGGACTGACGACTACAGAAAAATCGGCTACCTTTGTGTTACTCTGCACTACATAAACAATAAGTGGGAGCTGATCAAACGAGTGCTCTGTACCTCTGAGTGGGACAGTTCACTGCGTAAAACGGCCGACAACATTAAACCAGCAATCGTCAGCGCATTGCGCAAATTTGGCATTGATGAATTCTACTCCAAACTGGTCTACATGACAGATAGGGGCGCAAATATAGTTGCTGCCCTGCGTACAGTGACCAGATTGAGCTGTGCTGCCCATATTTTCAACACTGTCCTGTACACTACATTCAAACCATCCCAGGAGGATACGTATGGAGAAGAAGTAGCAGCTATGATTGACTCTGCCAAGTCACTGGTGACCTATTTCAGGCTCGCCTGAAAAAGACTCTTAAAAACTCTGTAGAGACTCGGTGGAATTCCCTGCATACAATGCTAGAGTCTATCAGCAGTCAATATGAAGACATCCGCACACTTCTGGAAGAGCGAAGGGAAGTTAACCGCCTCACAAACTTGGATGAAGAGGCTCTCTCCGACTTTGTTGCATTCCTGGAGCGATTTAAGGAAGCCACTAAAGCTTTAGAGGCATCGAAAACCCCGACGCTCCATCTAACCATTGTTTGGTATGAGCGCATCAGACGCCATTTGCAAGCTTCTTCAAATGATGACCAATGACCATTTCCTCACTGAAGGAGAAATGCCTCAGTATTCTCCAGGACAAGTTCGACATTCATCTTTTACATAGACTTGCAATGTTACTGCATCCTAAACTGAAAAGTTTGAAGCTACTTGCTGACAGTAGTGAAGTGACAAGCGTGCACAGCGAGTTGCGGCGACTTGTGAAAGGTCAGTGTTAATGCAAAGTAGGCTACACAGCCTAGGTTCCATTATTAGACATAGCCAAACTTAACGTTACCTACATCTGCCTATACAATATATAACGTTATTTTGCACTGCAATGTTTGTTTGTTTGTTTACATTTATCATAGACCTCAAGGATAAGCGTGGAAGTCCTGAACAGCAGTGCCACCGCCCCCCACCGGAGAAGCGAGTTCGAGTGTCGGCGGACACTTTATCAGACGTAGAAGATTCCAGTGACGAGGCCCCGCAATATCAGGACGAAGTGGCTGCTTACATCGATCACAAAACGCCAAAAGATGACCCTTTTGACGTTTTGTCATGGTGGCAAGATCATGCTCGCCTTTTCCCTTATATTGCCCAGATTGCGAGGTCTATCCTCGCCATCCCTGCATCCAGCGCTGCAAGTGAGCGAGACTTCTCTTGTGCTGGATACGTTATCCAGGAGCGGAGGAGTCAGCTGAAACCGTCAACAGTGGACGATGTTCTTTTTTTACACAGCAATTTAAAACACCACGCCACCACAAACAGGATCTAATCCCCTCGGGAAAAGGTACAGGCCAAAATTGCCCTCATTAGATATTGGATCCACGTCTCAGCCCCAATTGTAGGCTATAGTTAAGTAGCCTAATGCACAGGCCGGTTGGTAGCCTAAAATGTTATCACTCAGTGTTTTCGTAGCCATGTTCTTCATATAGCCTATAGGGTAGCCTAGCTCTTTTGACAGCGTAGGCTGTTGTCATTGTGTTAATGGTCGTGTGATAACTTCTGTATGACCTGGCAATAAACATTTTTGTAAGTGTGTCTAAAATTTGGCTGGCTAAACTGATTTTATTTCGGGTGCGGGTCGGGTGTCGGTTCTATTTTAAGCAGGTCGGGTCGGGTGCAGATTTTAATAAGTGCTAGTGTCGGAAAACGGGTCGGATGCAGTTCCAATGACTGCGGGTACGGGCGGGTGCGGATTTACAAAATCGGACCCGTGCAGGACTCTGGATGATGTCCCTGACGACAACTGTAGGACGAGGGACCTGAAAGTGCACTCTATGCTCAATCTGTAAAATGCCCAAGGTCGGCTCACCATTAAAGCTTTTTACTTGCATGTAACTGTACTTCTTTGTAACATCATAAATGATGACAAGAATGTTACTGAACATTTATAAAGGAGGAGAGGGGGGCATCATACAGACTTCACAGACGTTGATGAGTCATCTCACTCCAATAAGAATCTCTTTCAAATGAACATGTCCTTCCCCATTGCCCTTCCTTGGAGAAAACCTGCAAAGAATTATAATAAATTCAATTAAAAAGCAGAAAGCTGCAATAAACTGCATGACTATTCAATATGGAACCCAAGATTTGTTTGGATTGTGTTTACTTTTTAAATGAGCTTTAAAGGTCCTGTGTGTCATTTTCTGGAGGATCTAGTGACAGAAATGCAATATAAAATACATATGTTTTCAGAGGTGTATAAAAACCTCACATAATGAAGTGTTATGTTTTATTACCTTAGAATGAGCTATTTCTATATACATACAACGCAGGTCCCCTCTCATGGAATTCACCATGTTGGTTCTACAGTAGCCCTAAAGGGACAAACTGCTCTACTGAGCGCGTTTCGTAAATACGTAACCTCCTCCAGCAAAGAATTGAAAATGTGACGACATCTTACTCAGCCACCGTAATCATTTGAAAGGGTGGAGTGAGCTGTTGTTTGCAGTTCGCAACCTCATCACTAGAGGCTGCTGTATTTCATACACTGGACTTTTAAATAAGCTTGAAATAAACCACAAGAACAGTGAAACGTGTTCAATCAAAATGTTTAAAACACATGCTAATTCACAACATTTTCGACAAAAAAGCAACCCAAAAACAAACAAATGTCATGACCTGTTAATGGCTGAAAACACATTTCATCTCCTTGATTAAAATGTTGCAAAATATGAACCATCCATTTTCTCAGCATAGACTGTTGAATAACATGTTTTATCTCCATTCGGATTAAATGTGGGTTTAATAAAATGTGTTGGAGTCACCAGTTTAAATGTTGTTACTAGAGTTGATTTATGACAAAGCTCTGTGTCCTTACTTATTTGCTTTACTGTAGGCATAAGTAGTTTCATACTGTTACTCGCAGTGGGATGCTGAGCCCCCGAGAGACAAGACATCTCTGCCTAATACAGTAGAAGTGGATCTCAACACACTAATCTTTAACAACCTTTTTAGCTGTTAATGAAATGTTTTCAGCTCGCGGAGGTGAGAGAGCGACGTTGCATTAGTATAAAAGGCTAATGCAGAGATTAGTAGGTACAGGGTGTGCTGCGATTATTATTTCAACAGCACTGGACCCCAAAAACAAAACTACTACATTATTGAATCCATGCGCTCTTCAGTACGAGAGGCACATGGTAAATTTATTTTGGAGTGTGAACAGGTGAACATGCTTGAAATAAAAAGCATCAGAACTTCTACGTGCGTGACATGCAGTTTTGATCTTTATCCTCTTTTGGGAAGCAGGAATTTCCAGGGAGTTCTTAGTGTACAGAACGCTGTTTAACAAGTGTGACAGGATGTGTGCAAGATCATCATTTATTGAATCATTTGATCTGATTCGGTTTATATTCAATAAGCCTGATTTGACCACAATGAAATGAACTTCGATCCAGGATCGTGCAAATTGTCAAAATAAAACATCAAATGTTTAGATGCTCAGTAAATCAAATGTTTAGATGCTCTTACTTCTAGAGAAAATGTGTTAAATGAGAAAATAAAGGAATTGAATGGCCAATATGTACATTCGATTCGTTTTTAGGCAATGGTATAATGCCCATATGTAGGTATTTTGCTAAAACCCAAAACTTCTTCTAAATGCAAAAAAGCCTTCATTGATGCCAAGCTGCAAAACTAACTCTGATTCTCTGCTTCCACAGAACACTGAGGTCCCACTAAGCTTTCGATGTTTCCGTAGCTCATGTGGGTTTGGCGTGGTACCAGCAATTCCTATGGAACATAAAAATGTGTAGCTTGAATGCTCTTTTAGTCACTTCAGATAAAAGTGTGTGGTAAATGCATTAATGTTAATGTGGGTGCCGGTCCAGTACAAGACCTTATAGCAAAGGTTTTAAAGTACATTTGTAGGACTCGGAAAGTTGTGAAGAAAAATGCTCACGTCGCCCACGGCCATGCCTTTCTATGGCACTGGATAACACAATGAGTTGGAAAATCCGTTGTGAGGTTAAGAGTCCTACAGTAAGACCTCCTTAAATCATCCTTTTCCACTAACCCAACCATTCACAGACACCTGCTGAATAATCTCACAGTCAGACGGAAACACTTTCAAGAGCAAAATAATCTTCCTGCCCTCTTCACATGACGTATGTTCCCTCTAATGCATCTTCCACATTTAATTACAGCAAATGCCCTCACCTTCATTCCTGTTCATACACTCCAAATATAAAAATCAAAACCCTGAAGTCTGTTGATCTTTCATGAATGGCTGTCTCAACATGTTCCTCTGTTTAATATGGATGAGATACGATGTCTGGCTTAAACCAGCTCATTAAATCAAATCCTTGAGAAACATTCTGCTCAGAATTAAAAGAGTAAATCAAATGTTTCACTACATGTGGGAGTATTTCTGGTATTGTTCTTATATTTCAAGACTACAGGAATAAAATCAACTTGCTGGTGCATTGCCTGATCTGATCTGTTTACATCATTAATGTGAACGCATGTCTACTTTCCTGCTTTAATGTCTAGTGTTTAAAATTTAGCAGCATCTAGAGGGGAGGTTGAGAATTGCAAACAACGGCTTACTCCTTCCCTTTGAAGCACTACAGTGGCTGACACAGAACTAAGATATAGTCATGTTTTCGTTTCTTTCCATCTTGGGTACTTTTTTAAACAATGTGGACGGTGTAAATAAACAATTCACTGATTCATTAGAGTCCTGTCCTGTTTTTGGAAACCTGTACTTTTAATTTCCGTACATAACCTCAGGCAGACGTAGTTAGTGTGAATTATACATATCGAGCTAATGCACTCCCTAGGAGCAAGAAAAGCTCAACCTAAATACAAAAGAGAAAGTGCCGGGGCTGGAAATGTATAAAGCTCCATTAACCTGCAGCTGTACTGTTCCTGCTTTACATAATCTGGAGAACGCTCCAAAATATCCTCTCTAAGAGCCGGATGGGGAGGAATACAGTAATTAAACTACTGAGACACGGCAGATGGGTTACGTGTTTTTCATGCAGGGCTTAGTCATGTAAAAGACATTGTGGGATCATCTCCAATTACCTCCATAGTGTATGTATCCATTTACATCAACAGCCAACGGTCACATTGACATTCCTGGAGGCCGGGGGTGGTGGGGGGAATAGGTTAGGTAATGGGTTCTTACAGATCACATATTTACTTCCTTTTTCTCACAGGGCTGTTAATATGCTTCAGGGAATCAACAGAGCCTTTCTCAGGTCTAGGGATGCTGCAACGTGAGCACTGTGGCAAGATCGATAGTGACTTCAGCACCCTTTAATTTTGATGGTGGATATCGATCGACTGCATGGTGGTCGAGAGTGAGGGGGTTGTACCTCGCTGCATGCTTTAGGTGTCCAAAGAGAGAGAGAGAACTAAGAGACACATAGTGAAATATCAAATATTTGTGATCAATGCATTGATTCTAAAAGTCTGTCCGTGTGGTTTAGACTTTATATTGTGGGTAAGAAAAGATCACATAAAAAAACACTCTTTCGACATTGTTTTGTATTGCATCTATGTTTTTGACAGATCTGAATGAGGGATTACTGTCTAGTTTCATGAGATAAATCCTAAATGATGCAAGAACATGAATAAAGTCATTAATCTCTTGTCAAGCATCCACATGACGAAACAAATACACAGAGGTCGTACAGATTGTGGAAGATGAATCCCTGATTTATGATCCTTTCCTTACCCGTAAGATTAAGCAGATTAAGATCAAATCCTTATTTGTGTCTCAATCTCCTTTCCCAGCGAGACTCCACGAATGTAAGGATAATTTGCAGAATCACAATGAAAGGGGAGAAAGACTCTCGTATATTTTTGAATGTGATTTCTCAAAACGTACCAGCCACTGTCAGGAGAAGCACGCTAGCTTTAACTGGCAGGTGGCATCTGTGCCTGAGGGAAATGTGACATCTCCTCATTTTGACAAAGCCCACATGGGCTCAGATCTGACAGAGGTAGAGAAACAAACTTGAAAACATGTATTTTCCTGTTGTTTGCTGACTACCCTGTATGTCGGCAAGCCCGGCCCGCTGGGATCTCACTTGGGGTTATGACATTTGTGTTCATGCGACACAGTGTAGCTATGAATATAAATCAGGTTTTTGAGTGATGGACGTCTCCTTGATTCTGTGTGCAAATATAATGATCGGTTGGGTCACACTGGGTCATGGAGTTCAAGTTAAACTATTTATAATGGACACCGCTATTATACTTATAAGTATAGTTTGCTGTCACAAACAGTATATAGGAAACCGTTAGAAAGGTGGCATCGCCTCATAAAGCTAAGAAAAACAAGAGTTTTACTTAAACAACTGGAATGGAATTGTGTTCTCTTTTTATATGTCCTTGCCATAGAAAGTAAAGGTGGGATTCGCCAGAGACCGCACAATACAACATTATCCCAAGCCATGATACAATATATTTGCGATTCTTAAACTTACAATACAATATTGTAATATATGTGCTATTTTATGATATAATAATGAAATATACTGTAGCTTTCACAGGAAAGCACACTATAAGAAAAAACTGTAGAGGTACAAAATAGTTCATTTTACCATCACTGTGGTGGTACCCTTAAGGGTTCCTTTTTTTACCTTCACAGGCTTAAACAAATAATGTTGCATCTTTCTGGGTACATATTGTATTATTAGAGAAACCAAATATTTAACTGTACCATTAGTACATAAATTCCGATGCTAAATGCTTAATAGCGTTGTGAATATGGATATTTCTCTTTAATCAATTTGCTTCAAAAGACATTTGTTAAGACCACAGAGTCGTGTCAAACAGTTCTTTGATGGATGCATTTTTTGGAGCTTCAAAAAAATCAACACCCGTTCACTCCCATTCTATCACTTGGAAGCAAAATTATACAGTACGTGGTATTATAACCATATTCAGTCAGGATACCTTGAGTGTGTGTAAAACATGGGGAAATTTTGATTTGGTGCTGAAATTTACTTTCAAGAGAACTGGTTTAGCTTGCAAGCATTTGACGTCACGGATTTTGACGCAAAAAAATTTGCAGCCTCAGAGTAAAAATATTTTTACAAAGATTATGAATACTGTGATATTTATAAAGTCAATGCCATTGCTAATATATTAAGCAAACCCCATCTCTCATAACTCAAAGTTTATTTTCAAATTGAAAAAAAGACAAAATCCAAAACACACCCATTTGTGTTTAACACCATTATAGTTTTGGTATGAAAAGGGAGCTCCTTTTATAAAAGCCTACTGCTAAAGCATATATATTCATGAACAGCTTCCGTTAGGAAATCATATTTGCAAAGAAGGTGAACCTCATATTGGTTACACAATCGCCACAGAACACAAACCGCTGTTGCGTTCGCAGAAGGAAAACTTTGAATCAAATCCAGGCAGGACAACGGCCTGGCAATTCTTCAGTAAGAGAGGAAGCTGATTGGTCATTAAACTTACTTGCTTCTAACATCCACTCAGGGGACCAGAAACATCAAACATTTAGGATTCTGTCTGTAGGGTAACTCAACAGGGATCTAACACCCATCCTCCAAAAGACGCGGGTGTCCATGACACCCTCTGATTCTTCAACAGCTATGTACATACGGCCGAAAAACAGACCAGCTCTGACTGTCTCCATTACTGCTAAGAGATCGCTGGACTACTAATCAATCTCTGAAATGAGCAGCAGCACTGCAGGTCGGCAGAGGGATGTGCAGATGCACCTATAATGAGAATCTGAAGACTGCAGGAGCACGATGGGGAGTCATTGACGATCATGATGAATGAACCTGGAGCTGGTTAACAACAAGTGAATCTCAGAGAAGAATGATCTTCTTGAACAATCTAGTGGGAGAAATGACACAACGCTGTCGTGCTGCCGTTTTTCTTTCCTGCACTTGAAAACTCTCTGTTCCTAGTAGCATTAAATGCACACTTCATCTAAAGTGATAACAAGTAACGGCTAACGTATTAGCCCTTTTTATTTTCCACAGGTCCACAGTTCTACAGTAGTTCTCAGTGCTAGAAATAATTCAAACATTGGTGAACCCATGTGATGTTAAAGTTTAGGAAGTACAGTTTAGATTATAATTTACGGAGATTTCTCAGATGACAATTACCTGAGACCAAAAGGTGAAGTTTGCTTCAACATTTACATAAGCTCCAACTCTTATGACAGTATAGACCTATTTGCAAGACATAAACAACACCTGCCCACAAACACCTCCTGTTTTTTCACATACAGTATATAACTGTGAAGTTAAGATTTTAGTTTCAATTCTCATTGTTGTGTTTTGTTCTAACATTTGTGTAAAATACTGCTACAGGAATTTCTGGACCAGAGTTGTTGGTATTTTTCAGAAATGGTATGCAGGGATGACCCATAAGAATATCACTAAATTAGTGCCTCTACCAGCAGCAGGAAATGCCACAGTAACTTTCTATTTCTGCAGTTCACTTAGTAGAGCACTGCATTATCAATGCAACTGTTCTGGGTACAATCCAAGGTTACACGTACTGATAAACTGTATCCTAAACCTCGAATGTCATAAAATTTGTCAATTAAATATTTTAAAAACAGTTCGTAAGGGGACAGTTCGCCTTTTATGAATAAATAAACCTATATATTTATGTCAGGACTCTGTCCTTCCTGTCTCGAGTTCTACAGCTCACTGGGCAGAGTCATGACATAGCCACGTTTTCCGGGTTTCTGTTATGTGTCGAGACACGTGGCTTTATGTTGTTACTTGGCGCCACGTGTCTTCCTGTTATGTCCCTCAGCCCCGCCCTGCTATCTCCTGTAATTTTCTAGTTAGTATCTCATTCCCATCACCTGTGTTTCACTCTCGTTAGAGTTTTATTCCTATCACCTGTCGCCACTCTCCCTATGTAATCACCCCTTGTTAGTGTCTCCCTTTTGTGCCTGTGCCTGTGCGTGTGCCTGTGCGTGTGCCTGTGCCTGTGCCTGTGCCTGTGCGTGTGCCTGTGCGTGTGCGTGTGCGTGTGCCTGTGCCTGTGCCTGTGCGTGTGCCTGTGCCTGTGCGTGTGCCTGTGCGTGTGCCTGTGCGTGTGCCTGTGCCTGTGCCTGTGCCTGTGCCTTTGCCTGTGCCTGTGCCTGTGCCTGTGCGTGTGCCTGTGCGTGTGCCTGTGCGTGTGCCTGTGCGTGTGCGTGTGCCTGTGCGTGTGCCTGTGCGTGTGCCTGTGCGTGTGCGTGTGCGTATGTTTACTTACTATGTGCATATACTTTGGATGTTGCTCTACCCGTGTTCCTGTTTCAGTTTGTAGACATTTTATTTTTATTCAAAGATCCTTGTTTTGTCCCTCTTGTGGGAAGTGTTTGTTTTCTAGTATTTGTTCATGTTTTCCCCATTGTGGGTTTTTGTATAATAAAAGGTTTTTTGTTAACCCTTCGTCTGCCTGCATCTGGGTTCTGTCCAAGCTATTTTGTGACAATTTATTGGTAGTAACACTCATACTGCATTTACAAACTGACATCTAGAAGCTTAAAGGCAAAAAGGGGGCGGCTTACATTGAACTCTACATGGTGACAATTTTCCTTCTGTTGCAAGCCAGTAATTAAATCTCCTCTTAACAGAATAAACTATATGAACAAGAACCATACGTTTTGGGCATTTGCGATCCATACAGCACCCCCTCCGTATTTTAGTCACAAAAACGCCAGATTCTTGTCATAGCTCTAGTTCAGTGTTAATTTCATCCGTTTTGTGCAAAATCTCTCGCCTTATACTAACACCAGGATTATATTAATATTATAGTGTATCATATATTTTATTATGCAATTTTACTTAAAAACAATAAAGTTCAGTTTGAACAAGTTTAATACTCTTAATGGTTTAATAAAGAGGAAAAAGGACTTGCAAATTATTTACGTTTAACAATGCATCAAAAAAACCAATCATTTTAATAGGTTGCCTTGTCCACTACAACATTTTTTTAATTCTTATAACTCTTTTGCCCATCAATGACATGATTTTGATGTTGGGCTACTGTTGGACCACACAAAACTGACATTGGAAATGATTTAATAACTAACAATTTCAATACCTTTTGGCTCTTTGTTACACCTTTCGTTTTTGTCAAGTTTAAGCAGTAAATTTGCAGATCAGTCTGAACTTTAAAGGACAACAAAGTTTGAAGAACCATCGGTCAACACAAAGCCAAGGATATCCAACAGGACACTAAAAAGATGTGAAATATGTCTATAAACCTGCCATTTATATACATCATTTTGATATACAGTATTTAATATTTGTCATCTGTTAATGTAAAGTCTTGATGCAGTTGAATGACAAACACCACCTCTCCACCTTACTACATCATCTTCTGTCAATTATTTATTCTGTTAAATGAATAATGAATAAAAAACTGTTACACACAGACCTGTAGGAGTAAATGCTTAATTGCTTCATTGTTTCCTCCATTTCCATCTCATAGGCATTCTTTCCATGCACGAGCCTGTGGTTAAAGGTTGGAGGATCTAATTATAAACCAAAGATTACATACTACATTTCGTTACACTGTACTTGTATATGTGTAATGACAATAAAGTTGAATCTAATCTAATCTAAAAAAGATTATTGGTATTACAGAGATACAGCTCACCTTACTCCTTTCGTGTCAAAGTGATGGACATGGCCTCTGGAAATTCCAAGTTGTCAAACCTAGAGCTGGAACAGGAGAGAAGTAAAATATTTAAGAGGAGTCCAACTGTGCACAGCCTTTTTATTAATAAAAAGAAAACATTTTCAATCAACTAACACCTAAATCCATCAACCAGAATGAAATGAAAGTAAGGCACAGTTGTACCTGAGGCAACCGCAGAACCTGACTAGAAGTTTAATAATTTCTGTGAGCTGTGAAGCTCCATTCGAATCAGTAATAATTTCAGATTTATTCCTTGTGGTCTTAAAAATGCACAGATATGAAAATATTCAGTTTCACCAGCAGCAAAGGGAAAAAACTATTTTCATGACACCTTCAAAGATTGCTAAAATTATTTGGTTTTACTTGGTACAAGGACACAAAGGCTTGTGGCATTGAAAATCTTTGACAAAGGAGATCCATAGAAAGTTCTGGAAGGAAAATACAAACTAAATAAGTTATGCTTGTTTCTGCGCTGTTAGACCCAAAGTGTGCGTTAGAGTTACAGTAGATCAACAGCATCCATTTAATTGTCATAAGCTCTCCTGTACAGCACATTGCTCAGAGTCCAGGACTAAGTGCTTGTATCTGTTGCTCGGATCAGTTTGTCGATCACTGCATTTGATAATTTTATCAATTAAAACTCATATATAAGCATTTTAAAAAGCAAATGTAGAAGTGTTTCCTGTGATAATAATTCCTTCATGCATTTTAATGACTTGGATGTAACTCTACGCCCTTGCTTCATTTAGTACACGGGGACAAATTTATAGTCCCCGCCTCCTGTAGCGGACCCCGCCCGAATGATGGCCAACACTTTACTGATGTTCATGAGGTTTATTAATAGAGTCCTTTTTCACTCTAACATCACCGTCAGACTTCACAAATCACCGTAAGAGCTAAACAAACAGAGTACAAGAAGCGCGAATAAATGACTAGTTCAAAAACTCTATCATACATATTAACATACAGCGAATTACACAAAAACAATCCTTACAACAAACATTTATCAAATATATACAGACCTTATGCCCTTTCGGGGGGTGCTTAAATTTGCAAACGTTACGGCTGCAAAACAACTCTGATTAACTTGGCGCTCTCTGTTCAACTGTGCACTTTTTCTTTTCTTCCCCGTAAACCCGTCAAAATAAAGTCTCTCCTTAATAATACAGATAATGCATTTCCTAAACCCATTTAAACTCACAGAAATTTAAAATAAAATGTATTCAAAACTAATTAGAACATTTTACAAAAGGTCTGTTATACCTCCATTCAATCATGAGAACTCGGACTGTTGATTTTAGGTACATGCGTAGATGCCTCATTCGATGAGGAATTTGGACTTAGTTTATCTTAAAGTGTATTAAAAACACAACAAAGACATATAAACAACATTAAAACGCTCTTTTTTACCACAGGGGGACTTTAAAGAAGCAATCCGTAACATTTGTCTCTCTATCGCCATCTCTGTTTGAAACATAAAATTGCATGGTAGTCTATATGGATCGACATTTTCTATGAAAACTATTTTAATTCAGTTTGGAACATTGATTTTTTATTAACTATGTTCAAGAAACTGAATGTGGTTTATTTTAACCAAAAAAATGTATGTATGCTAGCTTTAAATTCAAGAAAATTCAATGTTACTGACAACTTCTAAAGTTTATGCGAGTCGCCTATAAATGTTTTAAACACAAACAAAACAGTAAAGTACTTAGAATGGTAAGTTCATTTTCTTCCTTTTAAAATGTACTTACAATGTTAAGTATTTATTATTTCATGGTTCGCTAATAAATCCCACTCCTTATATGTAAATGTGACATAATTGATACGGAAGAGAAATATGCTAATATATAATTGGTTCCCTGTTATTACACATTCGGGGGATACTGAAGTACAAAAACTATGACATGGCATCATTAAAAATAATTAGAAATCAGAAATTTTAATTTACGCATTTGGCAGAAGCTTTTATCCAAAGTGACTTACATTGCATTATCCTATACATTTGTTGCTAAGTATGGGATCTAATCCATGACCGTGGCATTGATAACGCCATCCCTTTACCACTGAGCTACAGGAAAGCGGATTCATTATGCTGATTCAATGAAGCGATTAAAGGGGTGGGGCAACGGTGTGTCATGCATTGTGATTTCATTACAATGTTAAACGTGCTGTCATGCTTAACATGACAACTTGTCAAAAAACTGTTGGGCGTATGACGTATTATTTCTCTGCTTGATACACTCGCCCAGTGTTCATACAGATTATGAGAGGATTGCAGGAGAGAGAGAGAGAGCACTATGTTCGCGAAGTTCAGCTGTGTTGTTTGTTCGCTGCATTTTGGTGATTAATGTTATATAAACGGTGGATATATAACGCTGGATTTGGAGATAGTTTGAAACTGATAGATGGCGAGAAAATATATGTAACAGTACATGTACAGTGTACAGTATCTACATGCTCTATGCATGTCTACCAAACCAACTGCATTGATTTGTAGAAAGCCGCCAATACCTGTAAAGAATCATATAAAAATAGACATGTGATAAGAATCTTTCAAGCTCTCTGGATACCGCCGTTTTACACCAGCACCTGAACACAGCAACAATCTCTCCCTCTGCTTCAGCAGAAACATCAGCATTCGTAGATCAGTGAAAAACAGATGGTGCTTTCTTTAACTGAATCTCATATCCAAAGAGACACATTTACACCCAGCGGGAGTCAGTAGACATACGAACAGAACAGTCTCCCTAAACAATTCAAGAAGCCAAATGTGCAGAGGAGGAAAGCAAACAAAACAACAATGGAAGAAGAAACCTACCATGTAATATTAAAATGGACTTGTGAGGAATGTGAGAGCAGAAACTGACCGTGCCATCGGAAGAGAGAGAGGTCCTTTGGAGTTGACTGCCTCTCCAATTCTGCTTTATGGCCCCCAGACGGCGCTAATTTTTTTTTACGATGTGTTCTACGTTAGAAATGTGTGACATTATTTATGGAAAGGCCTGCAGAGCTCTGTCACAGGGACACATGATATACGGGCGACTGCTCTGATCTCGGCCCATCTCAACTGAGAGAGTAACACTCATAAATGTATAAATAATGAAAAGGGTATTATTAGAGCACCGGCACTTAAAATTTGCCTTCCGTGGCTGCGATGTACGTCCAAGTATTTGCATACAAAGACTGATTTAATATCAGACTGGAGAATTGTCACTTTGAAGCCGAGATAAGAGAAGCAGGGAGGTCATGTGACTAGTGTTGGGATCTGCTGATGTGTCCTCTCGCTTAATACCTCTGAGGTTTAATACTGCAATTTGGGTCTTCATTGAGATTCATTAAATGACTCTACTGTAAATATTCTTCATATACATACACATACACCTTCTTTCTAAAATCAGGCATCAGAAACGACAGATCGTGTTAAGACTATGTGATCTTGGATCAAAACATCTCAATAAAGATGTTCGTGACAGGGTTCCAAAGCTACAGCCCCGACGGTAAGATTTCACAATAAAGAAAATCACAGATGAGATCTTTTTAATATTTCAATAGTTTAGTTTCTACCAGAGAGCAATGCGAAGTTGAACCAAAACCTTTAAATAGAAACGTCTTAGATGTTTCTCTTGAGACAGACATCGGTAATCTCACATTTCTCCTCAACAGTGTCGCTTCGCCAAGTCTTCATTCAAATGTCAGAGATTGCAATTTGACGTCTAATTCCTTATCAAAAGCATTTAGTGGTCCAAAATATGTTCTATAAGAACACTCATTCAAAGGTCCAGTGAATTAAATTTAGTTAAATCTAGGGGTGAGGTTAGGAATTGCTCCCTTTCAGATCGATACAGAGGCTGACACAGGACTAAGATGTCGTCACGTTTTCACTTATTTGCCGAAAGAAACACGCTCTGTAGAGCAGTTTGTCCGCTTAGGGATATTGTAGAAAGGCGACCCGCGATGTACATCATGTATGTAGATAGAAATAGCTCTTTCTAAGGTAATAAGAAGACAACACTTCATTATTCATTGCATTTCTGTCAATAGATCGTCCAAACAATTGCACAGAGCACATTTAATGACCCTAAACTTATTTATTTATAATCATCTTTTGTTTATTTAAAGATTTTTTGTGAAAAGCATCACAAACATCAATGAAACTCAACCTACCTATGTTAAACTAGACAAAACCTCAAAGAAAGCAAGAGCCTATTACAGATTGGACTCTCAAGATGGAGAGGTGTAAATCTGGCTGTAAAACAGTCTCTGTAAATAACTATGGTCTCTATGGACCCTACAGCTGTCCCAAAACATTTACCATCCATCATCACTATCATTACACTTACACCTGTTATTGTCGCAGCTGAGCTGGTGATGAGACCCAAGCTTATTTGAGATTGAGTCATGTCAGGGTTTACCAAGTATAAATGACATTATAATCTCTTTGTAATCTTCAGGAGCTAATCATATTACATCCTTGAGTAAACAGAGCTCTCAGCACACTTCTTTATAACATCCTCTATATTTATTTATATCTGGCTTTGTTTACGTTTTGGATTTTTAGGAGGAGTAATCCAACAAGGTCAAGAGGTGGTAAAATGATAACATGAAAATCCTCAAAATACACAGAGGTTGCAGTACAATTCTAATGGCTGTATAATGTCTTAGTTAATGTCTAGTTGTCGTTTTAATCATTCATATAAAATCCACTACAAAAGTAAATTTGTCATCGGATCTCTCAACTAGACGCACAGTCAATCATGTTCTTTGACATCGTCCCCAAACACCTACTTTTGCTTTCACAACAAAATTACCATTCAACTGCTTTAGTATGCTGTATTATTTTGACCTAATTTTAGACAGTCACAACCCCCTAATGACAAATTTAAATAATGTATAAATAAATATAAATACAAATAATATAAAGCAAATAAAACCCATTTACCTTAGTTTACAATAACATAAAGAATGACAAATATGAACACAAACATTAAAATAAATAAATAACTTCTTACAAATGTGGTGAAATGAACCACCTCCACGCCCACTTCTAATGAGTGTCACCCACGCCCACTATTAATGAGTGTCACCCACGCCCACTATTAATGAGTGTCACCCACGCGCAGTATTAATGAGTGTCACCCACGCCCACTATTAATGAGTGTCACCCACGCCCACTATTAATGAGTGTCACCCACGCCCACTATTAATGAGTGTCACCCACGCCCACTATTAATGAGTGTCACCCACGCGCAGTATTAATGAGTGTCACCCACGCCCACTATTAATGAGTGTCACCCACGCCCACTATTAATGAGTGTCACCCACGCCCACTATTAATGAGTGTCACCCACGCCCACTATTAATGAGTGTCACCCACGCGCAGTATTAATGAATGTCACCCACGCCCACTATTAATGAGTGTCACCCACGCCCACTATTAATGAGTGTCACCCACGCGCAGTATTAATGAGTGTCACCCACGCCCACTATTAATGAGTGTCACCCACGCCCACTATTAATGAGTGTCACCCACGCCCACTATTAATGAGTGTCACCCACGCCCACTATTAATGAGTGTCACCCACGCGCAGTATTAATGAGTGTCACCCACGCCCACTATTAATGAGTGTCACCCACGCCCACTATTAATGAGTGTCACCCACGCCCACTATTAATGAGTGTCACCCACGCGCAGTATTAATGAATGTCACCCACGCCCACTATTAATGAGTGTCACCCACGCCCACTATTAATGAGTGTCACCCACGCCCACTATTAATGAGTGTCACCCACGCCCACTATTAATGAGTGTCACCCACACGCACTATTAATGAGTGTCACCCACGCCCACTATTAATGAGTGTCACCCACGCCCACTATTAATGAGTGTCACCCACGCGCACTATTAATGAGTGTCACCCACGCCCACTATTAATGAGTGTCACCCACGCCCACTATTAATGAGTGTCACCCACACCCACTATTAATGAGTGTCACCCACGCCCACTATTAATGAGTGTCACCCACGCCCACTATTAATGAGTGTCACCCACACCCACTATTAATGAGTGTCACCCACGCCCACTATTAATGAGTGTCACCCACACGCACTATTAATGAGTGTCACCCACGCCCACTATTAATGAGTGTCACCCACGCCCACTATTAATGAGTGTCACCCACGCGCACTATTAATGAGTGTCACCCACGCCCACTATTAATGAGTGTCACCCACACGCACTATTAATGAGTGTCACCCACGCCCACTATTAATGAGTGTCACCCACGCCCACTATTAATGAGTGTCACCCACGCCCACTATTAATGAGTGTCACCCACGCGCACTATTAATGAGTGTCACCCACGCCCACTATTAATGAGTGTCACCCACGCCCACTATTAATGAGTGTCACCCACGCCCACTATTAATGAGTGTCACCCACGCTCAGTATTAATGAGTGTCACCCACGCCCACTATTAATGAGTGTCACCCACGCCCACTATTAATGAGTGTCATTGGGTGGCGGGTATATATATCGTGGTGGGTGGGAACAGGTGATGTTGCGTCACCATTTCAGCCGGTTCCAGTATTCGCTGTCTGGTGTTGAAGGTACGTGTTGCCGTTCGCTATCATTAGTTTTGTCTGCTCAGTTTAATTATGCCGTTTTCTGAAAGGCTGGCGTCTGTTCGATATCCCCTGGTGGTGAAGTGTCTGTTTGCCTTTTTGAGATAATTTGCTGCATCGTTTGTCAAACTGCTACGCAGATGCGTGTTTGTGACCGCTGTCTTCCTTTCGGTAGGTATCGTTGTACTTTCACGCAATATGCATGTCAGAGATCTTACTTTTCTTAATTGTTACCATCCTTTTTCGCGTAGTTACTTAAGGTGCTCCGCTGGATAGGTGACGGGTTTTGCTTCGCGTTGCTTCCGGGTTGCTGCTTGCTCGCTTTTCTCGCTAGCCGGCCCAGGGGTGTGTGCGGTGGCCTAGTGGTTGCCGGTGTTTGTTTCTGTTGTACATTTAGAAGATTGTTTAATTGATTTCCTTTTTGTACTTATTTCTTTAGTTTAATCATTGTTCCATTTCTATTTTCTTTATTTCTAGGAGCTGGGAGGAGTCCAGAGTGGGCAGGCTAGTTATCCCTGGTGCCAGAGTTTTCCTACCAAGTGTAGTTTTCTTTATATTTTCTTTTGACGTGTATTCCACGTGTGTGTCGTGGTTGTCTGTTTGGTGCATGGGTTGACCCTTGCGGGCATTTTGGAGGCCTAGGATCTAGCCTGTTCAACTACTGGTGATCCCAGTTCCCGAAGTTTGTGTACTATTTTTAGGTAAAATTGTCTGCTTCATGTGATTGAACTCCTGACTACCACCATTGCAGTGACCAGTTTTTAATTATTTATGGTCATATAACTAGTTACAACTACAACTAGTACCAAATAAAGGTGTCAATTATCAATATCCACGTCTCTGTCAAAAAGGGAAACTTGAACCTGTGTGCTTGTATTGATTCTTTCCCAGGTAGTTAACCTGGGTGGCGTAGTCGTTATTTACTTTAGTCCAGTAGGATTGAGTTCTTCCTCGGGCTGTTCGACTACAAATCCCACCCCTTCTTGCCACACAAATCTGAGTAGGAAACATGTTTCTAATTATCTTCTGATTGTTTGAAAATATTATTCAATGAACCGATGGCAAAACCAGATTATTGCGTTTGAATATTACACTATAAATTCTAATAACTGTTCGGTTAAGCTTTTTCAAAATCGTACATACTGTAAACATCAATGACTAAACTTATGACCTCTAAGCTCTAAAAAGACTGCAACACTCCATAAACGTAGTCAAGATAACGCAAATGTTATAGGAAGGATACGATGCACACCAGCCATTCACATTTTAAAAGTGAAATGAAAGCGCACAATGGTGTTATTGACATGATAGTATACGCAGGTAAATAAATAGGTAATATCCACGGGTAAAAACCACAGGTGAGAATAAACAGGTTACATGTAAATACCCAACAAAGGTCTGATCTAGCGTACACGTGAATCCTGACAACATTCAACAAACAGTGGTGGGTATAAATAGAGTCTGGGGTGAGCTGGTGCGGATATGATCAAGATGGCGTCCAGTGCAAAGGATCATAGGTAGTGAATATCCGTGGTGTTAAAAGTCCGGGGAATGAGAACAGGAGTATCTGGGGGAGAGCGCTGATGTGGGGGGCTTGGCCTTACAAAGTGTTGTCTCTCGTGCATCCTTTTTATGTCGGATCCATAACGCAGATACATTTTTCTCTCTCAATAAAATAGAAAACTTGTTTGAACTGTCCATCTGTTGTATTTGTTTTTTGAAAATGAACAGCAGCCAACACGTTTTTAAACCACAACATAATCAATAAAAACCTACATGCAGCACTACCGTTCCCTAAACGTGCCGACTCTTCACAATCCTGTTTAAGCTGTGTGAAACCATATTTAAACCACAAACCAGCAAAGGTAGCAGTTCACTGGGGCTGAAAACAGCCCTTCTCAGGCTTGGTGCATACTGCACACTCGAGAGAGAGAAAGGCATGCCCACCTTACGCATCACTCGCCCTCACACGGCAGAGAGAAACAGCAGATAAGTCAAGCTGTCTTCTGCTGCCTATTGTCCCTCTTGAAAAAAGAAGCCAGTATGAAATCTCTGAGTAAAAGTCTGAAGCCTGCGGTGATCATAAGCCTCTAAAGCTGCTTTTTCTCCCACCGGACACCGGCTGTACGATCAGCCCATTTTTGATAATTATAGAGCTACAATACTCGCACACATCTAATAGTCTTTGATGTCTCTTAGAGAAGAAGCAACCAAAAGCCTTGCGCAAAAGCCTCACATTTCTCTGTGGTGTTTTCCCCCCAGCAGTAAAAGCTTGGGCGAGTGGGGATGAAAGACAATAGAGGTGCAGTCGGGATGGATGCAGAGACATTGGTAGCCTTAGTATGTTAGATGAGAGCTAACAGGCCATAGGCTCTTGTCACACCAAGCCATTAGATGCAGATGCAGAGTGACACGACTCCAGTTGCCGCAGGCAGCAGAGCTGCAAATAAAGGTCATTTTCAGGTGCTGCTGTGATTGGTGGCATATGCCACTTGCTCTGATGGAGACAGCCAACTGAAAGTGACCGCTGAATCATTTGTATTCTTTATGCAGGCCCTTTCATATGAAAATGGTGTCATTTTTTACTAGTCTTTATTTGATTTCAGACATAAAAGGGTATACATTTGAATACTATAACTAAAATTCTCATATATGGTACTTAAATAAAGACTTTTTATTCCTAAATAAAGAAATTATTCTTTTAAATGGATAATCCCCCAAAATAAAATCTTATCATTTGTTGACCTCATTTCATTCAAACAAAGTTCAATTTTTTTTTGTGTGAGAGACAAGCTAATATTTTTTATGAAATGTCCATGGATGTCAATGGGGACCAGTGATGTCTGACTACTTACATTCTTCCAAATATCTTTTTTTGTGTTCTGCAGAAGAAAGAATTTAATTCAGGTTTGAAATGATCCAAGGGTCAGCAAATGATGACAGAAGTGTCATTTTTAGGTTAAGCTATGTTTCTTGAGTTGAGAAAAGGTCCAAACCTCTCTAAAACCAGCAAACAGTCGAAAAGATCTGTAAACCATGGTTTGCAGCTTACAGTAGAATGATCTTACCCATGATGTTTCAAGGAGGTTTAAAGGAATAGTTCACCTTCAAATTGAAAATTGTGTAATCATTTACTCAGCCTTTTGTCAATTCAAACCTGTAAGCCTTTCTTTATTCTGCAGGTTTTTTGTTACCAACATTTATCAAAATATCTTTTGTGTTTTGCAGAAGAAAGAAACTCACACAGGTTGAATAAAGGATGACAGAATTTTCAATTCCTTTAAGCCACAGGTTTGAAAGCTCTGAGAAGAAAACATATTATCAATGCTTAGATTCTCTCTGACTTTCTCAAATCCTATTTGTCTTTCGAAACAGCAGGTCTGCATAATGAAAACAGTAAATTGCCACTTATCTCAGTAGACAGGAAGCAAAAGGTAAACCGCACATAATAGAGCTGTTTGGTCATGACGTCAATGTTTTAGACTAACATGGAAAGTTACATTTACCAAAGCTTCCCTCTGGAGTTTTGTATGTTTTTTAGTAAAGCAGTTTTAAAATAAGATATGTGCTTCAGTTCTACAGCATAAACCACACTCAAATATGAATCTTAAAATGGTTGTGTCTTTAGAAAACAAAGTTAGCATAGTAAAGCTATGACAACCACTAAACTCAAGTCAAGTCAGCTTTATTTATATAGCGCTTTTTTACAATTTTCATTGTTACAAAGCAGCTGTACAAGAAAACATTGACTATAAGGAAATATAAGGTTATGCAAGTCAAAACACAAGTCAAATATCAGACAGACTATAAATTCATATATGCAGTGTTCAATAAAACTATAAAATTCTAGCAGCCCCCCCAGCCATGCAAACAGTGCAAAACAATATGCAAATGGTGGTGAGGAACCTAAAACTCCATTGGAGGAGAAACCAGGCCTAACCAGGGGATTCCAGTTCCCCTCTGGCAAAAGCTGCAGCCTCTGCACAAGCTCAACAGTACTTGCACAATAAAAAAAATTGTTTTAAGATTATATTTCATAATTTATTAGCGGCTGAAATTCGCTACGTCCTTTGTTCAGCTCTATCATCACACCTTGCACTGCGTCTTGCCCGCGTAACATTGGACTGCGTCCTGTCCGCTCTGGTAACCCTGGACTGCGTCCTGCCCGCTCTGGTAATCTTGGACTGTGCCCTGCCCGCTCTGGTAACCTTGCACTGCGTCCTGCTCGCTCTGGTAACCTTGCACTGCGTCCTGCCCGCTATGGTAATCTTGGACTGTGCCCTGCACCCTCTGGTAACCTTGAACTGCATCCTGCCCGCTCTAGTAACCTTGCACTGCGTCCTGCCCGCTCTGGTAATCTTGGACTGTGTCCTGTCCGCTCTGGTAACCTTGCACTGCGTCCTGCTCGCTTTGGTAACCTTGCACTGCGTCCTGCCCGCTATGGTAATCTTGGACTGTGCCCTGCACCCTCTGGTAACCTTGAACTGCATCCTGCCCGCTCTAGTAACCTTGCACTGCGCCCTGCCCGCTATGGTAACCTTGGACTGTGCCCTGCACCCTCTGGTAACCTTGGACTGCGTCCTGTCCGCTCTGGTAACCTTGCACTCCGCCCTCCCCGCTATGGTAACCTTGCACTCCGCCCTGCCCGCTATGGTAACCTTGGACTGCGTCCTGCCCGCTCTGGTAACCTTGGAACAATGAGACAAAACTGGCTGATAGTATATTACTGTTCTGCACTCTTTGATGCAACAAATGCATCAGTTGTTATTGGAAGTGTTCCTGGTTGCGTCTTTAGTATAGATTTAAACTGACAGAGTGTGTCTGCCTCCTGGACAGTGCGGGGAAGACAAAGAAGTTTAGGCGCTAGATAGGAAAAGGATCTGCCGACTGCACTTGATTTTTTAATTCTAGGTATTATCTACTGACCGGATGCCTGAGAGCGTAGTGCACTTGAAGGACTGTAATACGAGAGAAGTTCACTCAAGTAATGAGGAGCTTAACCATGCAGGGCTTTATAGGCAAGATTTTAAAGTTAATGCAATGCTTTATAGGTAACCAGTGCAGGGTTGAAAGAACCGGGCTAATATGCTCATACTTTTTTTGTACGTGTAAGCTCACATTCAAACTTAAACTTTATGGCTGTGTGTAGTTTATTTTGCGGAACAAAACAGATACAGTAATTCGCTGCATGTAATGGTTACCACAGACCTTATTTTAGCAACTCATTAATCGAAAACCGCTTCTCTAAAAACTCATTCAATATTCCTGAGGGAACCTATAAATTGAAAATGATGATTCTCTTCTTGGTTTTGGGACTACAAACACTACAGTACATAGAGGCTACATCTTTCAGAATTATTGGTAAATGAGGAAGAAAGAATGTGTTACACAAAAAACATAGGGAAAGTCTCTCAGGTGTGTAAATTAAATAATAATGAAACAGACGGACAAATAAATGTTCTAATTATTGATGACACTATAATTTCCACCCAGTCATGTAGACTATTTATATTCATCTTTAAGCTCTCCAACCCTGTGGAAATTCACGGTAGGTGAACTAAGGAATTATAAATTTGAGCTGACAAACAAGCAAAAAAACATTAGTCATCCATCACAGTGAAGAAGATGAAAGATTAAACAAATGATTCGAGACAAGTACTCACTGCTCTTATGTTTGATAGTAAGTCGTGTTCTGTGGTTATTTCAATAGAAAACTTTAGAAACAATAGAAACAAAATTAGACTGAAAATTCGCTTTCACATTAGCACAACCATTCCGAATATATTTCTAACCGAGTGAGGTATTTTGAAAAATGTGAACTCTCTTAAATGTTTTCTAAGATTAAATCGAGAGGACACCGAGCCTCAAAATCTGCACTTAGATGCTTTCGCACCAGCTAACTGTTTGGAGGGCATATCTAAATCTCTTAGATGGAAACAAGTATTCAAAAGTATAAAAAAAGAGTCAATGTTATAAGAAACAAACTGTCATTGAAATACTGACTTGGATCTGGGAAGCTGATTTTGAAAGAGGATGAAAATCTTGTAAGGATAAATGTCATCACGTATTGTTTCAACAACCAGGAGATTTAGGTCAAACAATGCTGCAAATCTCTAGATCTTGCGAGACCGATTCAAAAGCAGTGATCCAAAGCAGATCTCCAAATGCACACAGACATCTGTTATCTGACCCCGTGCTGTGGCCGTCCAGGTCTAATGATATAAAGCCCACCGAACCAGTGCAGTGACAACCTAAACACTAACCACCCAAAAGATACAACAGAGATCTATTCTGAGAAACGAGTGATTTTATCTGAACAGAGAAAGGGTTATCTGAACTCAATGTTCAGGGCTGCAAATGACATGAATAATTATACTTCATTATTTAAGCTGAACTGTAGAATTGTACTTAATTATATTAAAAAAACATATTTTGTACTAATTACAATCATTAGATCTTTATAGTGAAAGTTCATATTTTACAGTATGATGTACATCAATCCTTGTCTATCCTGCTGCGAACTTAACACTCAATCAATGTGAACAGTCATATAATTATGTTGTAAACACTGTCAAGTGTCAAACAGCTGTATGGTTTCAGCGTAACATCTGGTGTGTTTCACAACGTCAAGAGGTTATTATAGAGGTTATATTGTTTATAAAGGTAACCTTAATGAAGTTAAATTTCAGATTTCATTATCCAAAAGCTAACAAAAGCATTTACATTTAACTTTTAAATTATTATTATACAGTATTATTAAATACCTTTAACAATTAAAATAAGACTTCTCTCAATATGGCAGATACTTTTGTCATACATGAATTGTTGACAAATCTATACATACACTGTACAAAATCACTACATAAACATTACCACTTGAATAGTAGGTAAATTGTACTTAAAGTGATAGTTCACGCCAAAATGTAAAACTATTTAATCCTTTATACACCCTTTTGTCATTTTTAACCTGTATGACTTTCTTCTACAGGACACAAAAGCAGATATTTTGAAGAATGTTGCTAACCAAACAATGGTCGTTCTGCAGAAGAGAGTCATACAGGTTTGAATTGACAAGGGGGTGATTTTTATTTTTGGGTGACCTATCCTTTAACTACCAACTTTTTCACAGTGTGTACTTTCTTTTGAGTCACTTTGGTAAGTTTGCGACTGTCATTAATGTCCTTGTGCCGGTAGAATATCTAATCCAACCAAATGTTTTTATCATTTCATGCGTGTCATCTAGCCAAGCTTTGATTTGACGATGACAGACAGCTTGTCGAATTGTTGTGTGTCTTGTATAATTACTAAGTCACGTCACGAATTATAAAAACACTGACAGCGGGAGAGATTTCATTCAAAAGATGATGAGCAATTCCTCAAATATCATGTTTGTGTAGTTTAGATAGAAATAACATAATGTGACAGTGTTGGTTTCCAGCTGAGAACCAAAAATTCCCAATCGAGCCTCCAACTGTTCCTAGTCTGAAGGTATTGTATAAAATCTACATCAGTTGGCTCAGAAACTGGCGTGTTTTTCTTTCCTCAGTTCTCCTCTCCGTGACTCTTTCGCTGTTTTATCATTCAACTCAGCACGTCTTTCGAGCTAATACATTTTTAGAGCGGAGAAATGATTTTAGTCATAAAACTACATATGGTTTTTAATAGGAAATCTGACAGCCAATCACAACTTGTTCTTCTACTTGTACTGTGATCTGTCAAATCATCCTTTATGGTTTTAAGACCCTTGTCCTGTAAGCTTGAATGCTTCCTCTATGCCACCTGTATCAATAGGGGTCAAGTGCTGAAAAACATTTTCTTAATCTGCTTTTCAAAAACTCAGGAACTTCCTGTAGTCTGTCTTTGCTAGTTTGGTTATAGACAGTTTCGTAGTATGTGGCCCAAACGTGACTTACTGTAGACCTCCGCAAAGAATAAGTAACTTTTGAGTAGTTTTAATGTCGTTTAATACAATTAATTTACAATAAATAATTAATATGAAGTCATATTCATATAAATTAAATATAGATGTTGTATTATAGCCCAACACAGAGCGGAAGTAAACTTCGGGCCAGGAGCGTGCGTACGATGAAACTGTATATTCTCACATGTCGTGATCTCGGGTGGTGAGACACGGAGAGAGGACCCAGGTGCAGACAGTGCCACTTACCCACTGTCTGCACCTGGGTCCTCTCTCCGTGTCTCACCACCCGAGATCATGACAGAATGAACCAGCCCAAATCGGACCCAGCAGACAGAGGGATCAATGTGGCAGCGGTCGAAGCCGCCGGGTTCCCCTCCAGGGTTAGAGGCCTGCCGGACTCCCTTCCATGGCCGAGAACGCCGGACTCCCTTCCAGGGTCGAGACCGTCGGTCTTCCCTCCAGGGTCGAAGCCGCCGGAATCCTGTTGGCCGCAAAAGATCCCCAGCCGGGCATTTCAGGTCGGTGCAGCCGGGCATTCCCACCCGGCAGAGCCGGGGATTTCTGCCTGGTGCATGCGGCCATTCCATTATGGCTTATGTGCTTTGCCATTTTATTTTAGTCTGTTAACAGAAGACTTTAATATAAAAGACAAAACCCACGAGGGGTAACAGAACAAAACATGGGAATATAATGACAAGACAGAACAGCACTAAGACTAACTAACTGAACTCCAACAAGACTAAAATAAACTTTAAAAATTAACTAGAGTAGAGTAGACTAGACTAGAGTAGACTAGAGTAGACTAGAGTAGACTAGAGTAGACTAGAGTAGACTAGACACAGGAACTCACCACACAAACCTCAATGAACCAGCATAAGACAGAAGACACTAGGGCATTAAATAAGGGAATAATCAAGATAGGAACAGGTGCGGGGCATGAACTAATTAACAAGAAATAACGAGGAAACGAGAGGATGGGAACAGAGACGAGACGAGTTATCCTTTTCAAAACTTGTACTTTAAAATAAGTTTTCAAGTTTTTCCATTTTCCCCCAAATCATAGTTGTCCTATAAATGAACAGCAAAAAACAAAAATGTTTGCAGGTTTTGCTTTAAAACATTTTTTATTAAACATACCTAAAGCGTGACATAGCAAACTAACACCGTGGCATGTTAACATTCCATGTAGTATGAAAATTTGAGGATGGGGCATGTTGTCACAGAATACTTATATGTCAAATGTGTTTAAATCCACTGAAGCAAGAGTAAATGTTAAATCGATTTTCCATGTTTCTATTACTTGTATAATGTTGTTTTCTTTGTGTACTTTATGAATAAGCACTCAGAGCTCTTTGTTTACTTGTGTGCACACTTGGCAATCTCATTCTTGATAACCATGGCTTTAAGGACTTTAGACATATTACCTACAGTAAAAGGTGTGACACCTGACCTTTTCTATCATTTATGCTCAAGCAAACACCAACTGGAGTATGAGATGTGTGTGAAAACACAGCAGAATTTATGCATATTGCTGCCGGAAAAACAATCATGATCAACGGACAAAAACACATACGGTAACTTTAAGGTCAGTGAGCTCCAGACCGCATGGTGCTACACAATAACTGCATCTCAAACATCCATCACACAAGAACTGTCATCATAAATGAAGCCCAGAAGTCAGCAAACCGAAACAAAGAGAAAGCTAAGGGCAATTTGATCATCTCTACATTATCATAGGCAGGGGGACAAACTGGAAAGGAAAGCAGATAAATCAGGGAAAAGTGTAAAAGGATGCATGCAACACAAAGCTGAGAAATTCAGAGCCTTGGGCAAGAGAGACGGACCAAAGCAAGCTCATCTAATTTCATTGAACAATATATTGCGTCTGAATCACAATGAGAATGTTGGCATACTGCTGAGAAAGCAATCTGCTCCTGAAACTCAATGCTGTCTATGTAGATGATAAACATATGGGGACAGAAAACACTAATGAATAAGAAAGTAAATACACATAAAGATAACTGACTGAATTGTTTATAAAAAAAACTTATTTTGAGCATCGACCTCTGGTTATAGGTGGGATGTGCGAGACCCCACAGTACACTGTAAAAAACCTTTTACAGAATATGATTGTTTTACTGAATTTTCACATATTTTTCTATTAGTTTTTTAAAATGCCAAATTACGTATATTGTAGAAATATACAAGTTGGACATAATATTATCTTTTCACAGGTTCTTCAGAATCAGCAATCAGTTAAAATATGTTTAAATGCGCATAGTTACTTTCAGAATGTTCACGGAGAAGTTTTTCGAATCAAAATAGTTTTTCTTTATCTAAATATTAAAGGAACGCTTTAGAGAATAGCCAGGTTTCGATTTACAGGTATGTGATGAATGGCTTTCATTTGCATCCCTGGAACTTAAAGACGAAAAAATAGCTGCTTGAAAAACCACTTCGAAAATTCATCCTGACCCAAGGTGTCCTGAAATAAGAGAGTCCAGCTGGAAAGGAGTTGGAAATGACTCATAAATCTAAAAGCAGATCATCTTCTCCCTGTTGGACTTCAATGTCCAAGCAAGAGAACAGGCTTTATTGCATCAGATAATCATGACAGTGCTCTCAGATGGGAGACTGGCCTTCTGTATGGAATGCATGACCCTGCATACACAGACATGTAGACAGATCGAAAAAGCTGTGCTATCTAATCTGCTTGTGTTTCTTACAGCCATCAGTCACAAAGTCCCAAAGTCTAAAAAGTGAGTCTCCTGACAGTTGTTCGATAGACATTGTCTGGCATTTTGTACATGACGCCACAGAGAAGCAACTTCCCAATCAAGATCTCCAAATTCTATAAGAGCAACATGCTTGTAAATACTGATAGGATTTAATAATGATGCAGGCACACAACCCAAACTCAGAGTGTCTCACAGACCAAGTTAATGGGATTGTTTACCCCAAAATAAAATAATTGGGCATTATTTTTTATCCCATGTGTTTCAAAATCTGTATATGACACAAGAGAAGTTAATTTGAGAAATGTCTCTGTGGTTTTGTGTTCATACAATGGAAGTCAATGGAGCCAATGTTGTTTGGTTACCAACGTTCATCAAAATAATTTGTTCTGTGTATACGACAGGAAGGTGTTATGGAAAGTGTAAAAGTCCTAAATTTGTTACCTCTGTGTTTTGTTAAAATGTTCATAGTTTTTTCTACATTGTGCCCTAATTTCATCAATATGCAAATTACCGGAATATTGTTTTTGAATGTTTAATCTGTGGCAAACTTTTCAGAGTGTTTGTCTGTTGGTATGCACCTGTAGGCGGGGCTCAAGCCTACAGGCCCCCAGACTAGTTGTGTTGGTTGTTGTTTAATTGTTCACGGCTGTATTGAAAGAAAGCCAAACATGTTTTAAATGACATACAAGGGAATAAATAATGAAGAATTTTCATTTTTGGGTGAGCTTACTCTTGAGATTTGAAGTTATCAACCTGACGACATGTTTTAATCTACCACCCATCTGTTTGTTTACATTTTCCCGTCGCATTGTTTCTTTTCAGTAAACATTTATCAACCCGGTAATTTAAATTCATTTAAGAATAGATATGTGCTTTTTGGAGCTTCGCCATTTTGAGTAGCCTACCGTATAATGTGACAGCATTTTAATCTAAAATTGTTTGTGTTCAACTGAATAATAGAAGTCACATCTGGAACGGAATGAACGTGTGTAGTTAAATTTTTTGGGAACTTTAACTAAATTCAACCCTCATGTCATTGGTTGGTCTATTTAATCCATGCTAATGAGTCTTAGCAGTTATTGTTGTCATGGGCAGCGGTAGGATTAAAGTCCAACAGCAGAAGGCTACATGGAAAAATAAACAAATTAGTATTATATTAGTAGTCAATTCTGTTATTTGGCAATTTCAAGCTCTGAGATAATCACATTAACAAATTTAATGGCTTTCCAGCTATGATAAGTTATGATTCCTAATGCTTGAAATGCAATCATAAGGGCCATAACCGCTCGGATCGGTGTGGAGATTAAAATAAATAAAAACATTGTGGTGAGATTTTTTTACCCTTTTAAACATTGACTTTTTAGCCTCATGACATTCAAAACACCATAGTTTGAGAATGTTACTGGAAATAAGCAGCGGGTTGGTTGTTAGTTAAATGCTGTGTCTACTGGGTCAACGCTACACATGGTCACAACACAGATGTGTTCAAATAATTTTGTTATTATACAAGCAAAATCACGGTCAGAAGTTTTCAAACAGATTGAATAGATGTGAGCCTGAAATCTAGTCAGTAAAGTATACAGCCACCCAGTCTGTGGCTTTATCAAGCTGAGATTTCA
This sequence comes from Barbatula barbatula, assembly GCF_947034865.1. Classification (NCBI taxonomy): domain Eukaryota; kingdom Metazoa; phylum Chordata; class Actinopteri; order Cypriniformes; family Nemacheilidae; genus Barbatula; species Barbatula barbatula. The sequence continues at coordinate 14,189,274 of NC_136781.1, read as the reverse complement.
TCTCCATCTATTTAGAATGAGTCATCATTGTTCTGTCATCATCTCAGTTCACTTTTAGCTTTGAGGCGCTCTGATACACAAAAATGGTGAGCTCAACATGAATAATAATGAACAGCCTGCGTTTTAACACACAGATGGTGAATGTTACTACTATGAGCCAATTACTCAGAGCACCAATTTAAAAATGCACATATTTATATGTTGTTTGGTGCACAACGTTTGCAAGGTGGTTATAAATCATGCAGCTTTTTGCAATTGCAGTACCACTCCAATCTCATATAATATTCATAAATCACATCGTATAAGTACACAAGGGTAATGCAAACCTTATGTGGTATCTCTGTGATTGAATAAGTCAAATATCTGAAAATACGAGGCTGATGATTTCATCTGGATGGGGGCTCGGATGAAACAAGACAGTAGTCACAGCCGTATGGCAAACAGACCCAAAGAAGTAAACGTAAACTAATACTAAACTGAATACTGACTAGCTCATTTGCAAAAACAAACCAGATAAATAATGCAACAAAGGCAAAGTGGATTATTTTCAGTTGAGCATTACAGAGTTTGTTTTAAAATATACATGTCAACATAAACCTTCTAGAATCTCGTTCCACATGCGCAAAGGGGGAAAATATGTGAACTGCCTTATTACGGTTTACTAACTAAGTGTGGAGAACAGTGTGTCTATGGATGAATATAGATGCTTGTGTTCTGCATTTCTAACAGCTTCCAGTTGATTCTCATGAATAAAACTGCCTAAAAACTCTGAGAGATTTTGCTATCCCGAATATACAGTAAACTTTACTCACAAAAACAGTACTAGTACAAGGGGAAAAAGAGTATTCCATGATCAGTGAATATGATCAAATTAAAGGGACCGTTCAAAAACAACAACAAAATCATCATTTATTTATTCTCATGTTGTTCAAACCTGCTTATGACTCTTTCTACTGAGCAGTTATTAGCATTGTATCTATTAAATGCTATTAGTTTTGTATACATTAGTTTGGCAGCCCATAGAACCGTACATGGGAAGGTTATGAAAAGTGCTCAAGAGATATAAAGAAATTTGAGAAAATGCTTACATTTGCCTATGCATATGACAAATTCAATGTCATGTCATTTCATTTACAGTGCCAGAGTTGTGTATATGATAGTTCGTCCAAATATTTAAGTTCTATCATCATTTAATGATTCATTTGAAACCTTTATGACTTTCTTCTGCAGAACACAAAATGACGTGCACACACACTCAGTACTTAAGCCTTTCATGATGCATCATCTTACTAACATTTCTTCTATCACCTTTCATAAACAGTCCATTTGGAATTCTCAGGACAGTTTTAACAGTTGCGTTGAGTACTTCACCTTATCATCATCATGCCATATTATGCTCAAATCAAAAAGCACATTTATGCACGTGTAGCAGGAGTGTAGGAAAATACTAAACGATTCTTTCAAGTGGTCTTGGATGTCATTTCAGATGGACACGTCCTCAGATCTGATCCTTTTTCTCCTCAATAAATGTTTCAAAATGAACAAATTTACCATCAAGAACTGAGCGTTCAATCATAAATACTCTGAAATAAATTAATACCTCTTCTCACATTCCAGATGGGCAATTTGAGACACGATATTAACAAGCTCTTTCAATGAGACTAGCGCTGTATCCGTGTGTTTACACAAATGATTTTTTCCTCTTCTCTCTTCTGGCCGGATTAAGGCAATAATTAGTTTTGGGTTCCGGCTCAGTGGCGGCTCGGCACAGTTCACGTTTCGTTCTGCATTCAACCGCAAATGCAGGATTGAGGATGTGAGCGTGGGGGCTTTGAGCTCTGAAGCTTCATCAGTGCTGTTTCAGAGGAGACAGAAGCAGAAACAGAGTCTGACAGCACTGCTGGAGCAGCACCTTCACAACCCTAAGACCTTATGACTCGAATAAAGAGCATCATCAATATAGACACAAAATTACTAACCCAAACATCACCCATTAGCCCATTCACACTGTAACTTAAGATCACACGTTCTGAAATTCATAATGTCTTCATTATATTAATCCAACAGCAATTTGCATACAAACTAACAATATGAGATTGATTAAACCTGCCTGATAACACCTGAGAATTAGCCATTCAAAAATGTAAGAATTACAATACATTAATTATGAACGGCAACCACTGTTAGGATATAATAACCCAGGTTTAATGATTTGATCTGTAGTGAACTCGCAGTAACCATAGTAACATACACAGTAACCATACAGTAGTTTAACCCTGAAACTTGAAACACAAATGAGACCCAGTCTGTGAAATCCCAGTCATTTTTTGTGATTTACTGTTTTCTACATAAAATAATTTGACAAAATGTTAAAGGTCCAGTGTACAAAATTTCGACGGCCCTAAATATGATGCGCCACAAAACGAAACACGATTGGTTGCTTTTCCTCTCAGTCATATGCGGTCTTGGGCTGGGCCTTGGTCATTCAAAGCAGCAATGGTTGCCAGACCTTCAGCATGAAGGGTCACAGATAGTAATTTATCTGCCAAAAGAAAAAAACAGTCGTCTGGTTGTTAATACAAAATCAACTGCACAAATCCTGACTTCATTGCCTTCAAACAGGGCTGCACTAAGACTAAAAAACGACACTAAATTTTAACTTAATTTTAATTGCAAATCGGGTGCGTGGCCACTTTAGTGACAAGTGGTGCCTCAGTTCACCGCCTCACCGCGTCCCTCCTCTTTTCCAATTTTCGAATATCCGGGAGTGACGCACTGCTAAGATGGCAACGGCCAGCTCCGCTCACTTTAAGCTTCAAAACAGCTCCTCAGAAACCTACGGGTGACGTCACTGACACTACGTCCATAATGAACACAGTCTGCGGTTTAGATGCGGCCCGCTGGAAAAAGTCCCTAAACGTACACAAGGCCAGTCCCCCTTGTCTTCGATGTCCCATAATCCTGTATGTGTGCAGAAGGTGATTGGTTGAGCAGGGTCGGAGTACAGTTGAATTTTACTTCCTACATCTTTAGATTGCGTTTGTACCAATAACTATATATAATAACACTGCCAATGAATCTGTTTCTTGGATTTGCGTACAGGTGTAAACATTGAAGGCAATGTCAGCTGCCAATGCTTTCAGACAAAGCTTCTGTTTACTTTAGACTAAGCAATGTAGAAACTTGGCACATGAATTGAAAATCTCTGTTTTAATATAAAACCCTTTAAAAATGTACTAACTAACCAGACTCTCTTAAGCAGCTTGGACCATTAATATAATTGATTTAATGCAATATGTTTGAATACAATTACATTACCAAAATGTCAGATCTGGACAATAAAACGTAACAGAAGCCAGCTGGACCTGACAATCTCTTTGGTTTGATCCACAAGATTTTGCCAAGAGCAAGCTGCTCTCTACAAGACAAGAGGGTACACTGGAGATGTATGTGTAGCCCATTCTTTATACATGGGAACAACTTGAAGCTGAAAACATTTTATCCTTGATTTATTCCAGGTTCTTTTGGAACAGCTCAGAAATCCAGTCTTGCTTTTTGAAAGTTCCCTTTGGAACCGAATCATTTTAAAAGTGTTGGTTTCATTTGTTCCATTTGCCGCTTCTTTCTTCTACCCTTGTCTTTGTTCTTCCATACGAATGTAATGTCTAAGGCAGATTCATGGAATGGCTCGTCCCACATCACACAAGCATATTGTGTTTTTCAATATTTTCTTCTTTTGGAAGCGAGCCTGTGGAAAAGAAAAGCAGCTGTCGAAAAGTTGAGCAAGAATCCAGTCTGGCACGTTTCCTCAGTGAAATTGAAATCTATGTGTAATGTCTTTCAAGCAGCAGGTGCAAGACAAGCAGGTGTGACAAAATGACAAGGAGGAGATCCATTTACTATTTAAAACACAGGAATGTCTCATTAAACAAGAGGAGAGTATGTGTAAGTGCTGCCTGAGGAAATCTTGACAACCTTCTTAATAAAAAGGAATAATTTTATTCTTTTTAATCTATTTTCTCTCTTTGAAGCCGAGCTTGTCATAACTTAACAGGGCGTCACATGCTCGCTGGCTTGATGTTATCCAACTATTCAGATGTCAAAGTATTGTTGGTACAAACACAGATGCAAACAAATCATTCAGCTTCAGGCAACATCAAAAGATGCACAAACAAGCCAAGAAACCTATGCCACCCATCCTCAAACAAGATCATCATGATTTTAGAATAACACCGGTCCACGCCAGATGGACCGACGCAACGCGACAAGACATAAGATATTAGAAACGCATTAGAACCCATTATAATTTCTCATTTTGTCCACATTGGATTGCGGCGCTACACGACAAACGCATTAAGAACAAGCAGGTTGCATCCAGTGTAGACACCAGGTGGCTTATTCGTATGAATTCTTACATTGTGAATTATACAAAAACGTACGATTACTAGAAAAAAACTATACTGAAGCCCCACTCCTAATCCCATCACTGGCGCAAAAAGCCATCAAATTAGCCAAAACGATTTTAAATAGTTACGTTTTTGCCATAAAATTGTGTTATACACTGACACGTATCGAAGAGGAATTTGGATATAGAGCCTGTGAACTAAATCTTTAGACTCATGTTCTCAAACTGCCATTATCAACATGTGCTTGCTGCTGTTGCCACCAGGATCTTATCAGGAGCAGCCAATTATCAAATAAAAGAGGTGAGCTGGATTGAGGACATGTCAGGATCACAGTAACCTCCAGCTTTATCTGTCCTCAAGAACTCATGTGTGACTGCATCATCAAACCAGAAGGAATCATTTCAATTAAAAATAAAATCCACAAGCTTTTCAGAGCTTCCTGAACGACACTTTTGATTGTATGTGCCACATAGCAGGACATGGACAGTTGAATGACAGATTATATATACTTCTTGATGATATGACCACTCGCACATTTAATATACTATTAGAAATGAAAAAATGTCATTGCATTACAACACAAATACAAAATTCCACATGTTCAAACTTCCTAAACTTTACAAACATTGGTTTCGGGGTAACAGGTTCAAGTTGTAACCCGAGCATGACTTCTTGTGTCATGACTCTTCATGCAAAAGCATAGTGGGTAGCACAAAACCTAATGCCTGTTACGAATGGATGTAACCAGGGCCGGATTAACCATATGGGCAATTGGGCAATTGCCCAGGGGCCCCCGACCTCTAAAGGGCTCGCGGGCGGTAACACCAATCAACGTGCACTGAGCCGGTCACGTGACGGCAAGCGCTACAACACAACTCAAAAAATGCAAACATGGAGTAGCTAAGTGGGAGCGCTAATCGGAAATTTAAAAGGGAGAAGGATATCAGGAACGCAGAAAATTAAAAATATATACCGAAAATAGGCAATTTCTTTACGCTAGTAAACGTTAGCAACTAGTCTGCTAAGGCACCATCTGTCATCGAGGACAGCTCAGCTAGCCAGAACATTTCTTCACTGCCGGCTCGAGCTAATGTTCACAGCCCCGAGAGCAAAGAGCCCCCAGCAGCATCTTCAACCTACGACCCGGATTCTGCTGCGAGTGCGATCAGTGAGGGAAGCGGTGATGGGTCTTGAGTCTAACCGCCATCTGAACCGCTCGTCGAATGCTCTACAAAATGCTCGTGTAAAATGTGTTTGCCAAATGAAATCAAGCATTTCAAATTTAAACATGCTCTTCCCCATTATTTAGGATTCAAATTGTGTATTTTGCCAGATTTTTTTGCAATTATATTGCACTAAAATGTTTAACCCTTGCCTGTCTTGTTGAACTGTGATGTGACAGGTTGTTTTCTGTTTTAAAACAAGTTCAAAAGAGTTTAGGAGCAGATGATACTGCATTTGATACATTTTTCCTTGTGGTGGAGCCATGAAAATGCTGTAAGTTTTGTTTGTTTATTGTTGTTGCGAGAAAACAGCAGATTTCAAAATATTTATATTGCGCTATAACTTGATAGTCCTATTGCGTTCTGAGGTGACAGGGTGATTTCTGTTTAAAATGAGCCGAGGACCAAAATGCTACTTGATTCTAGGAGATGGATTCAATGGATTTTTGTTTGTGTCTTGTCTGTGAACTTCCTCTGTGATGGCGCTATAAATTCTATGCATTTGTGTTTGGAATAGGTGTTGTTAAATAAATATTGGATGCTTTGAAAGTCGTTGCTTATTTATTTTTTGTGACTATGTAGTGGGTCAATTTTGCCAGATTATACTGATGCCGATGTGTTTTGTTTTCATAACATAATGACTGAGGGGTCTTGAATAGAGAACATAGTGGTGCATTTGTAGTTCGAAGAACATTTGCACATCTTTACATCAAAATGCATTTGATGTCAGTTAGTTATTGAAATATTGAGTATATTGACTGTATTACTGTAATTTATTCTGTATTTTGCCAGATTATGGTGATCCTGGGGTTGTGATGATGGGGCCCTTTAATATTGTTGCCCAGGGTACAGTGAAGTGTTAATCTGGCCCTGGATGTAACATACTATACAGTACAATATACAGCAAGACCACATCTGCACAGCAGGAGTGTCAGTGAGCGTTCAGCGCTGAGCCCATTATAACCACTGCAACTCAGAAGAAACGTGTACAATAAATCTATTTCTCAAACCAGTCTTTTAAAATATAGACTTTTATGAAGAAATATTAAATAATAGATTAAACATCTCTCTGCAGTTTCTATTCTAAATCTAATGTTTGACAAAAGACATCAAGCTTCATTTGAGTCACAGAAGCAGGGCCAGACACACATAAACACATTATATTCAATAGATTTGACTCCATCTAGACAATTTAAGCAGTTCATAGCTACACTGTGAGGTTCGATGTAATTATTAATGGCCAACTCTAGTTGGTGAAATAAATACTCAACGTGGACACCTAAAATGAACATTTTTTAGGAGCAGCAGTCCTGTTATTCTCGAAAGTGTCGCAAACACTTTTGAGAAAGCACACAGTTTGTCTTAAAGGGACAGTTCACCCGAAAACAAACACAGAGAAAGATATTCGGAAGAATGCTTGTAACCGAACAGTTCTTGGTTCTTGCTTTTTTTGTGTTCAACGGAATAAAGCAATTTATAAAGCAATTTGTACTACTCAATGGTGGCCAAGAACTGTTTGGTTACAACAATCTTTCTCTGTGTTCATGAGAACAAAGAAATGTATACAGATTTGTGACAACTTGAGAGTGAGTAAGTGATGACAGAATTTTCATTTTTGGTGAACTGTGCCTGTAAGAGCCGCCGTGGTTACAAACTTTTTATCTACATTCTACAATTTTATATTTTATTTGTTGGCCAAAAAAGGAAAACACACGAAATAAACAAAATTGATGATGAATGGGGCTGATGGCATTATTTGTTCGAAAAAAATACATAGATGTTATGCTAATATCGTCACTGTAAATTATTTTGGCCAAATCTGATACTGTGACAGCCCTGAAGGCGTTAAAGGGATACTTCAGGCATGAAACTAAATTTCCTCCTGTTTTATTTACCTTTAAGGCATCCTAACTCAATATGATTTCCTTCTTGAAGAATAATGCAGCCGGAGTTATTATACCACGTATCTTTTTTTCTACCAAGCGGTGGAATGGGAGTTAAAGGGGGATTAAGTTTGAAGCTCCAAAAAGTGCATCCATTGATCAAAGAACTGCTCGGCGCGGCTCTGTGGTCTCAACAATAATTGCGAATTGATGCTTTGTTTAAGTTGTTTAAATATCCATATTGACAATGGTATTAACAATAATGTTTAACTTGAGCTATCCCTCTGCTGTGTGTTAACCAGAGGCTTGTTTTTCCGGCAAATGACGGTGAGGAAAGCACAAACTCCCGCACAGAGGAGACATATCCTATTGGCACAAAATGAAAAATGCCACGTTCGTCACCGGAAATTACGATATGCCTGCGTCATTTGCTGGGCAACAGAGGGATAACGGAAGCTAGACATTATCGTTAATAGCGTTGTCAATATGGATATGTCTCTAAAACAAACGCATCAATTGGCATCAGAAGACCTTTGTTTAGACCTCAGAGCCGTGTCGGGCCATTGTTTGATCAATGGATGCACTTTGTGGAGCTTCAAAAAATTGCCCCCCATTCACTCTCATTCTACTGCTTGGAAGAAAAAGGATACGTGGTATTTTCAATTACAAATGCATTATTCTTTAAGAAGAAAGTTATTTTTAGTAAGGATGCCTTGAGGGGGAGTAAAACGTGGGAATTTATTTATCCTGGCTGAAATATCCCCTTTTTTAAATCGGGTTTGATTTTAAATGATTAAAACGAAATATATTAGACTTTAAATATAACAAGAAAAAAACTCAAAATTTAAATGAAATGAAAAACTTGTGATTAAAAAAAGATCAGAAACATGCATTTAAAAACTTAAGAGGGACAATGTTTCTATATATTTCTATAATTTAGCTCCTCAGACCTTTATCCTTCATTTTCACTTTTGCCCGAAAACACAATTGGATTTGACTGACGATGTTATTACGTTTGTTGCAGTTAATGAATGTTTCAGAGTTTGGCCCTGAAAGATAATTGACTCTAGACGTAGGTGTCAAGCATTCAGCTGTCAATAATATCTGACATTTTAATTAGTTAAGCGGTTGACTGAGAAGATGGGATCACATATAACCATTAACCATGACTAACTGATAAGCAAAGATAGTGAGCAGTCTGGCATAGCCAGAAATGTAAGGGCGGAGAAATAGATTTTACCAGTAAAACAGATTGATAGCTATAAAATGAATATGAAATGAATTCAATAATGGAGTGGAGTTTCTAGAAACTGTTGTACAGAAACACAATAAAGTTTAATACACTGTAAAAAATGTATAAAGATTTTGTAATCAGATTTTTTGTGGTATAAAAGTTACAGTAGAGACTATACATTCGTTAAATGACAAACAACATATAAACCCTAAAGTGATAGCTCACCAAAAAATAAGAATTCTTTCATCAAATTTTCTCACACTAAAGTCTTTCAAAACCTCTAGGAATGTCCTTGTTCAGTTAATAACCACTGACTACTATAGTACTTTTTAGTTTCCCAGATCTGTTAGGTTATTTACATTCTTCCAAATATCTTTCTTTGTTTTCGACAGAACAACAAAACGTATAAAGATTTGGAACGAATGGAGGGTGTGTAAAAATGGCAGGATTACATTTTTTAGTGAACCTTGCCTTTAAGCAGAGCACCACATTTGCTGTTTAGTACGACAGTCTCTAAAACAAAACTCTGAATCTTTCAAGATTCAAAGCCGCTAACCTTAACACATATTTCACGATTAAAATGCTTATTATAGTAAGTCAATACCCTGTAAACACAACTTTGCTTTCAGATAAGTTGGTTGTAAACACTCTGGGATATAGTTCTTGATGTGTGTAGTGAGAAATGTCTGTGCACAAACTGAAAGACTGGTTTATAAAACAATGACTAATTCTAATTCAAGAGTCGCAAACACTCCTAAACACATAAAATCATCAGTGCGGATAACATCATTTGATCAGCAAGTTAAAACACAAACAGAGAAAAAAATCTATGAATAAATCTCTGCACTAAAGAGCAAAATTTTGATTCGAGACGGGTGATCCTCACAATCCCAGAACATTTTTTTGGTGACTGTGTGTGTTTGATTTCTTTCAGGTGGGAGTGTGAAGGGAAGGAGGTGGAAATGACAGCGGGGAGGAAGGGCAGGAGCTCATTATAATGCCTGGCGTGACAGCCGTACTGAGGTGTCGGCGCGGTGCGGGGTCAGTGACAATGCGTGGCAAAGCCCTGACAGAAAGATAGGACACCCCCAGCATGCACTGCACTCGTTTGTGCAGGAGACTCATATAGGACGACAGCAGCTATTCCGAAAGCGACTGGAGAGTTCAACCTCCGAGTCCACGGCCATCAGTCCAGGCTGCTGAAATTTACTCCAGAGCATACGCCTGAAAGAAAAAGAGCGATGGCAACAGCTAATAGCTCTGGTTCCTGTCCCAGACGTCTGACTGCTGGTAAAATCACGGTTCAGTGAGTTTTCCATGAAGGGTTCCAGCTAGGAAAAGAATAACGGTCACATGAGCATTCAAACAACACACTATTATATTTCATAATTATTATCTCTAAAAAAATCCCACCTTCCATTACATCAGTCTGTGCATTCCCACTTCTAGATTCCCACTTCTAAATATCGCAGTTCTTTATTTCCAGAAGATAGATGATATGTCATGGAGCCTGAGACTTTTGCGAAGACTTCCCTCAGCAAATCTCAACGCAACTCAACACATCTGTTGCAAATCACGTCTTCACTTAAAAACCTCTGAAAGTGGGGCAGACATAACGGTCGTCAGAAATGTGTGAGGTTTCATATAAATGAGGGCTGTACAGCCTGGAGCCAGTCATGAAGTTGACCTCTTTTCGCTACAAAATGAAAGCAAAGTGAAATTCAATTAAAGATTTATTCAGTACGTCGAAGATGTAGAAGTTCTGCTCTCTCGCAAACACGCAATTTCACCCTATATGCACCTGCTTCTGTGAGGTCTACGTTTACAATTAGTGCCTCGGGTAGGCCTGTATTTTTTTATAATTTAGCATTAATATTCTGAAAAGCAAGCATGGCCAAACGCATTTTTTAGTTTTCAATAAAAGATTTGTTGGGTTTGTGTCACTTCTGCTGGTCAGTAAAGCCAGTAAAGCCACTTTTGTTGGTCAGATTGTGATTTTCCACACTCACTCCTTCTGAATCAGCCAGGAACCTCGGAGTCATATTTGATGAACAGCTGCCCTTCAATGAACACATTGCAAAGACAACGCAATCCTGCCGATATGCCTTATTCAACATTCTCACTGAGCATGCGCAAAACTCCTTATCCAGGCCCTGGTAATCTCAAGGTTGGACTACTGCAATGCTCTCCTTGCTGGTCTTGCTGCAAAGACTATCAAACCACTTCATCTGGTTCGAAACACTGCTGCACGCCTCGTCTTCCAACAGTCCAAAAGGGCTCATGTGACGCCCCTTTTCATCTCTCTCCACTGGCAACCGGTTGAAGCCCGTATCAGATTCAAGTCACTGATGTTTGCATACAGGACTATCACTGGATCTGCACCGGCATACTTTCACACCCTCCTACACCCCATCCCCAACCCTGCGTTCTGCAAAGAATGCATCTCTTCTCTGAATACTTGACAGACAAATAAAAAATAAAAAAGTACACTTTTTCTCAACAGTCTAGCTTTTGTTGAAACTAGTAGCTTTGTATTAGCACCAATCGTACTATTGGTCCTGTATGACATATCGTTCATTGCTCCCTGAATTCTTTGTAAGTCGCTTTGGATAAAAGCATCTGCTAAATGACTAAATGTAAATGTAAAGCCCGGAGCAAGATTATTCAGCTTTTCCCTCAGGTACAACATCACCTCTCCCTCTAACAGCTTGTGTGTATGCAAATGTAGACATCTGCTGAGCAAAGCATTTTCATGATTATAATAATGTTGTAGTTTTGTCGCTTGTAAAATAATATTTTAGGAAAAATTATAGAAACTGAAAATTAAATATTGACTCAACAAACAGCAAATATATAATTATCCCAAATGAAAATATGCATTGTGGTAATTATAACTAAGGTCTGAAGATAAAATGAAATACAAATATTCACCGAACAATAATTGTGCTCAGCCAATCTATCAGCAGATGTGAAAAATCTATGTTGGCCAAACAAGTCTTGTCGCCGGAGAAAAAACGTAGGTTTGGTCAGTGGATTCAAATGCTTGTGCGCGGGAGGATGATTGAAGTCAATGTTGAAGGGCGACATATTTCCAAGTTATGATACCTAATTTATTTGGTTATTTGTGGAGTATATATTTCTTCTACCGGCCCCTTGAGTTTGGTTTATGTTTTTGTTTTGGTGCGTCTGTTTCTCTTTTCTCTTTTTTACCTCTGTTTTACAGATGGGCGTGTCAACGCGTTCCCAGATGATTTGTTTGAGTCCCACCACTCATCATGGCGTTGCATTGCCAGTTAGTGGGCAGGGGCGCCAGCCAGCTAATCTGATATCGTTCTGTTATCGTTATGTTACCCGTTTGTTGCCAGACTCAAGTGTGTGTCTATGTGTTGTGCGACTATTTGAATTTATTTAACATTAGATAAGATACTTTGTTCTGCCAATTTGATGCTATGTTTTATTGGAGAACATTTGAGACTTTGTGCTTGATGCACACTCCTAGCTGAAGTGTTAATTACCAGAGGTATTGTTTTAAGTCGTCTTTACCACATAAATTGTTGTTAACCACTTTATTAGAGGGATTAGGGGGTTAGACGCCATTTCTTTTGTTGTGTATCTTTTTACTTTGTTTTAGTTTAGAGAGTTAGGGAAGTTTTATGTTTTCATTCCAGGGAATATTAGTATATTAAAAATATATTTTTTGGTTTATTGCTTTGGTCTGGTCTGCCCCTGAAGATTTACCTTAAAGTGTAAATAAAACCTTTTTATTATATTTGAAGTCTCTCTATTGTTTTTTACTAAGTGTTGCCTGTGGGCCACTTAAATAATTTTCTTAATTTATTTAGCCCTAGAAACCTCCTGTTACTTGTATTCTCGGTCAATTACCTTTAGCCAAAGTTCTAAAAACAATCGCAATATTCCTCCCCTTGCTGGGTTTGTTTAATTTCAATACTATTGAGCTCGGCGTTGGAGGTCGCACAAGAGGTCATAAAATATGGTGAGTATTCAACTCTATATTTATTAAGTAATGTAACTTAAACCGAACTGTAGGTTCAATCATTTTAACACAAAGACAAAAAACATGGCTTACACCATCGAGCCTGTCAGGTATTTTTGTTTGCATTTTATAACCAGTTTAGCATTTATTGATCTCTCGGTCACCTGAAGTTACTACATTTCATCTTTTTTTCTCAATATTATGCACCATTTTTAGATCCGAACTCACGAGGCATCAAAAAGGGAAAGGGAAAAGTATTTTTTGTATATGTGTGTGATACTGATAGCTCTCATGATGTCATTTGCGCAGAGTTATCAAAATCCACCATGAGACCGCTACTACATGTCACACAGTATAATGGATGCTACGTGAGTGACTGAAGGTAATGTTGGGCCATTTGTGTTAATATCTGGAAACTTCTATAATCCTAATTTGACAAGTTCGCCTTGCAGATAAAAAGGTGGGACGGTAGTATGCGTATTCTGTGTGCTGTAGGGATGGGGAGTTAACTCCAAAAGAGTAAATTCCTCAACTCTTAATGTCCGTAGAGTCGGAATCGACTCCTTTTCGACTCCATAATTTTCAATGTTGTCATTTACTCAAATCGGCTAAATTGTCTTTGTGATTGGTGCAAAGCAACGAAAAACATTTAAAGCGGCCATAACTCAGACAGTTTCTGTATTTCTCATGTTAATCTTGAGTAATTACTAAATAGTATTGCATACTTTTTATTGTTAAATGCCCAACGTGCACTAGGAAAACCACATCGGTTTAGGACCAGAAAAGGGTAACTGGCTGCTCAAAAAACTCTCTGTAATGGTGTGCTCGTTGCACAAATGCATGTGTATTTGCTAGTGACTTTGGAGATGCCAGAGTTCGGTTGCCAGTCAAAAGTTCCCAAAATTGTGAAGTTAAATTCATTTTATTTTATATTTGCCGAAGTGTCGATTCCATAGAGTTGAGAATCAGACTCCAAAAAACCCACAAACGAACACCCCTAACGTGCTGTCCCCGGGAAAGGGCACCACCCCTCGTCCGGGGAGAGGGCTCCAAGCCCGCTATCTACCGGAGCCCAGAGCATTCCCCCGATTAGGAACGGGCTTTTGGGAGGAGTCTGGGTAGTGGAGGGATGCTGGAAGACTGCAGAGATAATAGACTGCATGTCTTCTTTTAGTTTTTCTTTCTCTCGGGCTGATAGAATGATTGGTGTGATTGATTATAGAAAGCCAGACGGGTTGATTATCTCTGCTCGTGCTCCTCCCGAACTTTGTCTCAAGTCAAATTTATTTCTGTCAGGTTCACTACAGTCAAAAATGATTGGCAATTAGCAAAAGAAGATTTAGGAATTAGTTGTGTAAGGTGATGTTTACATGATCCCGTTTCCACATGTGTTTTAGAAAAAATCAGCGTTTACACTACACTACTGGGAACGCATGTCACATGACCATTGAGACTCGCTGGGCATGTGCAAACAAATGTAAACAGTTGACTGGACATACACAAGTTGAGTCAGGAGAGCGATACATCACCACTAACAAGACTGGGCCATTACAGTCAACCTGTAACATTAAAACTGCTATAGAGGGTATAGAGCGACAACTGTGACTGAACAGGGAGAATTTAACATTTTGATAATGTTGATAAGATTTCCAGATACTAGATTTTTTTACAGTGTTGCGAGTGTAAGTGTTTAGGGTGTGAGGCTTGAATGTGGGAAACTGGCACAGAGTCTAACAATGTCCACAGATCTCACTAAAAGTGTCAGATGTGTGACAGGTTTGTAATGAAAGCACATCAGGGACAGTGTTTAAAAAAGATGTGAAACCATGAATCAAAGCTGACGCCCAAAATATACAAAATATCTAAATAATAATGTAAAATGTGAATGGAGTGTTATAGCTCAATTTGTAGAGCATTGTACAGCACAAAGGTTATGGGTTGGACTCCATGGGAATACCCTGTGAGTCACTTTGGATAAAAGATCTGCCAAATGTCAAAATGGAGTAAGAATTTGTTTTGCAGGAAAGAAATTTTAATTAATGCAGTTTTTCTTATACCAGTAAAACAATTTGGTCAGTAGGCTTAATGGGCTATCACACTTAAAATAGCACATGAGTGTACTTACATTTTGGTCTGTAAGATCAAAACTACGGTTACACTAGTAATAATACATCAAATAATTTGGCTGGTTGACAAAAACTGGCCGAGTGTTCAAACTTACAGACTATTTTGCAATATATGCACAACACTGGTACACTTCTTTATTTATTTTTAGTCTTGCATTATTATTTATTTCCATTATTATAATTATTTTAACATTTTGATTCAGTTCTATGTTTTGTTAGTTGTATTTTGTTTGTGTCATCTAAAAATCTATTTACTGTTGTTGTTTTAATGCGTGTCTGGTTTGAGGAGATCAACGAAAGTCCTCATTCCCTGACAGTGTAGTGTATTAAAGAAATTGGAATGACCTCAGCATTGTAAGAAAATTTAATGTTGATATCACTACCATTTTGTTGGTCATCAATACAATCCCACCGCAATAGTCTGTGGTGTGGAATAACTAATAAATGTAGCTAAACCTATCGCTCTTAATGTTAAACAAACTCTATATAAGTGAGCTTTAATCCTCATCCCTGCATTCGTTTTCCTCCTCAGAGCATCTTGAAAAACAGCGATTTACTTGACACTGAAAATGTGGGAAATGACCATCATGCAAAACTTTATGTAAATTGAGCACTTTGTAGAATTGGACCTTCTCTGCCTTCCTTTGCTAAGCCTCTTCTTCTTTTTATTACTAGAAAAACATGCATTCATATGTTTGTATAACACTATTCTTTCTAAAGAGCCTCTGACCTCCTGTTCTTGCCTACTATACTAAAGTCTGAAAGAAACATTTTGCGGCATTTACTGACTGTTTCATTTGTGGCCATTAATACTCTAGGGTGCTCCTTAAAATTCACAAAATATACTTTTAGCAGAAAAGTGGATTTAAATTGTTTTTATTTATCTTCTAGAAATACAAATAAAAAATATAATGACTTATACAATCGTCTGTGTCCCTCCCAACAACAAAGGAAAGAAAACTACACAATTCAAGCCGTGAATCAAGTAAACACACCAGTAAAAGGTATCATTTAACCATTTTAATGCAACTGCAATTGAGTATTATAGCGCTCCTGAATTGAGCATCAAGAGAGTGAAGCGTCTCAATAGAATGTTTAATGTAAACAGCGGTTCGTGACCTCTGTGTTACGTTTCACCTCTGTTACTGCGCTGTTCTCGAGAGCCGAGACACGGAGCACTGGAACCTTCACAGGTCACCGCTACTTGTTTACTAACAACAACCCTTTAACTGAGCCTTGACGCTCAAACAGAGAACAAACCACAAAGACTCAAAGGACTGCTGGGTTGACTCACAATCACAACAGACAAAATTAAAAATCCGAATGTATGAAGAAAATTGTGGCCAATAACTGAAACTGCAACTCAGGCTATAATTTAATAATTGTGTCAGCCCAAGACAGCATAAATATAGGTCACTACTCTTTGTAGAGTACAATAAGTGATCACAAATAAGTTGTTTTCTCATCTTGTGTGATTTTGAAGAGCTTGTTCAGCGTGTCTTTCACTTTGTCCACACCAGACACGACAGGCGCGACGCAGCATGACAACCTGATTGATGTTAATGGGTTTGTCGTTGACAAAACTTTTTATTATAATGGATTCGAATGCGTTTCTTTTGTCGTGGCGCAATGATCACGTCCAGTGTAGACATGGTGTTAGTCATGTAAAGGACTATTATTGAGGTAAGACAGGTTCATGCAGATAATATCAGCATGCTGGATGCTGACCCTCTGAGATTTCTTACACACACATGCGTGCACATAGTCCACATTTTCACACCACTAACAGTTGTCACACCCAGACTCAGGGTTGTGATAAAATAAAAGAAAGGATGCAGAATTATAGCCAAAAATATAATACATTTTTTTATCGACAAAGAATAGTCCAACACGATAACCGGCAAAGCCACAACATAACAAAACGAGGAGCGGAAGGTAGGAGCTCTCAATGGAGAGGACAAAAGCAGTTATTTTGTTAGGAGAGAAGACGCCGGGCCCACATGTCCTCAATCTCCATTATGGGCTGCAGCACGGCCCCATAAAACACATGAACAGACCAACACAGAGAGCACGTATGCAGCCGTCACACAGTTTTAACACTGGACACGAAACGAACAATGAAAGTCATACAGATGCATATCAACCCTGTATACGTATGCACTATAGCCGTATGCATTTTAGTACTTGAAGTGATTTTGTTTTCAACCTATAAATGCTTTCTGACGTCAAAACAGTTTTTATAGCTTTTATGTCATATTTGTCTCACCTGAACTAATTAATCCAAAACCAAAATGCATTTGGCTGGTCATGTGATCACAACATGGCAGCTAGCACGAGGGGTGTGCATATGACTTCATTTCACGTGAATGTACATCATTTAGTAATAATTTTGTCAAGTGTTATTCTTTTTTTTAGATGCAATTTTTTATACTTCATTGACCAGCTAAAGAGAGACCCATGTTGAAACTCACAGCACAGCTTTCTGCCAATGAACCTTTTTCAAAACGGCACAATGAACTTGGCAGTTTCTGTGTTAATACAACTGTGCATTTGCTTGCACCATGTTAGCATCAATGGAGCAACACTGATAATAACATGTCCACTGTTGATCAGAGATAAACTCAATTCACCGTGACAAACACTGCAGTCTGACTCTGCTGTTGTGTACAGATCAGTGGTTAAAGAGAAGCTGATATTTCTCATCAAAGGACCGGGCTGTTGAATGGGTCACTCTGTGAGAATAATGCCTGAGGGACGCCTACAGGGTCGGACACAACACAACAACATAGACGATGTGATATGTTTTTGTGTCTATACAATGGAAGTCAATGGGGTCTAATGCTGTTTGGTTGCCAATGTTATTTGAAATATATTATTATGTGTTTTGCAGAATAAATAAAGTCATACAGGCTTGGAATGACAGAGAGTAAGTAAATTCGTAATAAAAAAAAATGTTAGGCAAACTATCCCTTGCACATTGCAATCACTGCAATATAGTCACATGCCATTACTGCATAACCAATCAATGTCAACCGAATCAAAACTTTGGGTGAAATATCTTCCCTATTACAGTTTTTTCACTCTCTCTACATATGTACATCTCTGCAAGCGTTGTGCAGTTGTGTGAGTGAGTGAGAGTGAGTGAGTGAGTGAGTGAGTGAGTGAGTGAGTGAGTGAGAGTTAGTCAGTGAGTGAGTGGGTCAGTGAGTGAGAGTGAGTGAGTGAGTGAGTGAGTGAGTGAGTGAGTGAGTGAGTGAGTGAGAGAGAGTTAGTCAGTGAGTGAGTGAGAGAGAGTTAGTGAGTGAGTGAGTGAGAGTGAGTGAGTGAGTGAGTGAGTGAGTGAGTGAGTGAGTGAGTGAGAGAGAGTTAGTGAGTGAGTGAGTGAGTGAGTGAGTGAGTGAGTGAGTGAGAGAGAGTTAGTGAGTGAGTGAGTGAGTGAGTGAGTGAGTGAGTGAGTGAGTGAGTGAGTGAGTGAGAGTGAGTCAGTGAGAGTCAGTGAGTGAGTGAGTGAGTGAGTGAGTGAGTGAGTGAGTTAGTCAGTGAGTGAGTGGGTCAGTGAGTGAGAGTTAGTCAGTGAGTGAGTGGGTCAGTGAGTGAGAGTGAGTGAGTGAGTGAGTGAGTGAGTGAGTGAGTGAGTGAGTGAGTGAGTGAGAGAGAGTTAGTGAGTGAGTGAGTGAGTGAGTGAGTGAGTGAGAGTGAGTCAGTGAGAGTCAGTGAGTGAGTTAGTGAGTGAGTGAGTGAGTGAGTGAGTGAGTGAGTGAGAGAGAGAGAGAGAGTTAGTGAGTGAGAGAGTGAGTGAGTGAGTGAGTGAGTGAGTGAGTGAGTGAGTGAGTGAGTGAGAGTCAGTGAGTCAGTGAGTCAGTGAGTGAGTGAGTGAGTGAGTGAGTGAGTGAGTGAGTGAGTGAGTGAGTGAGTGAGTGAGTGAGTGAGTGAGTGAGTGAGAGAGAGAGAGAGAGTTAGTGAGTGAGAGAGTGAGTGAGTGAGTGAGTGAGTGAGTGAGTGAGTGAGTAACATTAACATAACATTCCTCTCCAAAATGCAGTGAACAAATAAACACAGCTGAACTTCTCAAACACAGTGCTCTCTCTCTCTTGCTCCAGCTGGTTGACGTGTGCGCATGCTCCTACTCCCGCATGGTTGACACGTGGGCGTGCGTGGGTGCACTTTTCCAGGAGAATTGCCAATGAAGGACCCAGAAAAGTTGCCATGGATTTTCATCTTATAAAAAACTTTCCGAAACCCATACGAACGCTGGGAGAGTATATCAAGCTCAGAAATACTACGTTGACCACGTCAAGCATGATGAGCATGTTGAACAGTGTAAAAAAGTCAGAATGCATGAAAATTGTGGCTCCTCCCCTTTAAAGAAGCAATCTGTGACTTGTTTGTTTAACATTTTTGTAAAAAAACTACATCAGTTTTAGAGTAATTGAATAAGTGACAGAGATGGCGATACAGATTGCAGCATTAAATGCACACAAAATGCAATAAATCTCAAATCTGCAAGAATGAAGTCTTTGAATACATTCAATTTTTCAACAGTAATGGTTTGGTAAACAATAGCAATCACTTGATACATTTTAGAACACTTCAATAATTAGCAATCATTGTAACGATCAGTCTTACATCAATTGTGTGAAAAGTGTTGGTATAATTTCCCTGACAATGATTAGCAACCTAAATCGCTCTGTAAAATCGTCTCTAAGAGTGGCAGTGACACAGAAGCAAAAACCGACATTGAGACTGGATGTAATGCAGCTACCGACTTCATTTCAAGGCCAAAGCTTCAAACTATTCACTCTCTGACAGCATCTGCGTATTATTTGGCAGCTAGCCACTCTTTGTAAAGCCTTGATCGAAAACTGATCGTAGTTATAGATTTGAGTGGACTGTCAAACATAACCTTGAAACACTATGTTACACAAGAAACCCAAAGAGACTCTTTGCGTAGGTTCATACGCTGTCTGGCACTGATTCTCAGATATTGTAGTCCACAAAAACAAATAAGGTAGAATGTGTAGACAGTACCAGTACAAAAAGTAAAAACCTTTAAATGCTTTCGTAGCTTTCACTTGCACGAGAAGCCCTATGATCCATTTTATTTTCTGTGAGATTCCCGTCTCTTAAGGATCAAAGATGGATCAAGCTATGTGAACTAAATAAAACTGAACAAGAGACCTGAAATGGTAAGTTGAAAAAAAGTCACCATCTGAATCACAGACGACCTCTGTTTGGATTCTGTCTGAAGAGACACGTGATCTGAAGGGGTCAATCAATAAGTCTAGACAATAGTAGGGCGTTCTGAGAGCTGGGAATTGAAAAGCAGGTTGTTGTACACAGGAAACTATGGACCTGGAATGATACAGCAGCACATTCAGTGCAGAGGCAGAGAAGCCAAATGTGTCTATGTGGACAATATGGGCCTAGTGTCGTCAGTCCAATAACATCATAAATGCATCAGTGTTGAGAAGTAACTTACTTAAGTGTTCACACTCCTAAAGTAACTACATTTTTCAGTAGCATGACAGACTGTAATTTTATAACAGCAGCTTTTTCACTAATAAAACTAATAATTTCGATAAAAGAGGATTTATGCTGATCGACACAAGCAGAAATAGGTCTCATCGTATCCGGTTCATGTCTTTTGTTTGGGCTTTGTTACATATTGTGCTGTTTTACTTAATATGCATTCAAAAAGCACTACCAAAGATGAACAACACTGTCATAATTTACTCCCCCTTTTGTCATTTCAAGCCTGTAAGACTTTCTTTTTTAACTGGCCTCCATTTACATCGGTCTTGTGTCCATACAATAGAAGTGAATGGAAGCCGCAGCTGTTTTGTGACCAACTTTCATCAAAGTATTTTCATTCATGTTCTGCGGAATGACAAGAGACAATGGAATGATGACAGAATTTGAATCACTTACCACTTTAAGCTGGAATCGGAAAAATTATTTTCATGTTGTAGATGGTAATGCAGAATAAAACCCGTCTTTAAATGCATCTTTCACTACGAAAAGCTCTGTTTGGAAATCTTCTTCACAAACAATTGGCAGGACAGAATGCATCAGTGTTGAGAGATTTGCAATAAACCCCCTCTTAACTGTTATACTGTTGTGTATTCAGGAACCTGGATCCCTCTGGGGGTCTGAGGTCTTGATGATTCAATTTAACAGAATAAATCAGTTGGTTTTGTGATGCATCTCACCTGGGGCTTCACCCGTCCAATCAGCACGCATCTTTGAGATAAAGCAGAGCTGACCTACAGCTACAGATACAGACCGTTTTTGGAGCACCAGAAACTATCTTAAATTGAGCTCAAATTGAAGACAAACAGTCGGGCACAAAAAAGATTTTTAAAGTGGCAGGAAATTACAGCGATTTCAGCAGGAAAATTTATCCTGATGATAAGTCTCCAACAATCAGCTCTGAAAACTGAAAGCATTGCTGATTAATGCCATTGATCTGATGTCAAATGGACTTAGTTCAACCATTGCAGATCTCTTGTTGGATGCATGATACATGTAATTCATTCCCGATTCATTTTATAAAGATGGTTTTGTATGCCAATTTGGAACTATAAACTGCTTAAGGCCAACATTGTGCAAAATTATTAACATGAAACAGATTTACAATTTGTATATGCACAAACAACAGAAGGTTGATTCCTCAATCTAACATATCATTGGGATTAGTCATAATACTAAGCAAAATAATTGTTTTTGAAACATCCTTTGAAACCTTGATGGACCGATTTGTTTTACTGATATAACTACGCAGCATGTGTTGCTTTTTATTGTGTGCATTTAACATTAATCTCATATCGTTAAAAGAATAACCAGAGCATAGTTTTTATGTTTAAGTGATTACTTCAACTAAAGTACGCAAGTACACACTTTTGTTGTACATTCACATGTGACAATGACAATAAAGACATTTACTTTGATTCAACTTATGGCTAGCTCACACCGACATGATAAACGGCAAAACACTTTTTTGCTAGCATTGTTGTTTCTTGACTAAACATTTTTACCTGCATTTTCAGTCATTCTCAGATTATGTTAAATAAACTAATAACGTGAAATGTCATGTCAACGAGACTCGTTGTTTTTATAGGTGCTATTTAAATCAACCTCTCAGATTTCAACTTTCCAGCTTCCTCAAGGGAGATTTGTGGACTGTGTAGAGCTGGCCCTGGTATTGAGCATCACCTCCTTCACAGTGGGGGAGGCAGAGGAGGGTTCTTCCCCTAAACATTTTTTGGAGGGGGACAGTAGGCAGCAGGCTCTGGTGGTCATAGAGCCCGTTCACAAGATGGCCACCAGCAAAGAGCACGTTCATAAGATCACCCCCAGTCCAGAGCCTGCTCACAAGATGTCCGCCATGCCAATGGTCCCAAGTCTGGTGGTCCCAGAGGCATCCTGAGGTATGTCCTCTATCTACTGTTCTTCCTGTGTGCTTCCTAAAGCTCTGTGGTGTCTGTGTGTTCTATGCTCTGTTCCTCAGTCTCCCCAGAGGTTGCTGCAGCCCACAAACGGGGCATCCTCTCCACCTCAGTCAGAGGCAAGGATCCTTCCGTGTTTCGGGCAGAGGTCACCACCCTTCTGGTGAAGTGTGCAATCAAGCTCGTCCCTCTGGCTGAGATGTTCTGCGTATGCCAAAAATGTACACGCCTTGGAGGGAAGCCTTGGTGGACCTCTCCAGGTGGCGGACGTCTAGGGCATAAATGCACTGTTCCACCTGGGGGGCGTCGATGTAGCCCCTGGCTGCCCCACTGTGGAGGGAACGGGCCGAGAAGAGGGCTCTCCAGGTCTTACCAAGCTCCTCATGCACTTCCAGGAAAAATGACACCGGGGCCGAACGCGGCTTGGAGTCGCGCTCGGTCCTGAGAAACCAAGTTTCCAACCACGAGCCTTGGGGAAGGGGAGGTGCACTGCAGCCCAATACTTGTGCCGGCCCGGGAGAGCACGGTTGTTATCTCTACGTTCACTTCTTCCTGGGCTCGACCTCCTGAGGGAGGGTGCTCCAAGGAGTCGTCAGATTCGGATGCCAAGAGGTCACCCTCCGATGCTGCAAGCCAGCAGACACTTCTGGTTACTGCCGAGACACCCAGGGGAAGTCACTGAGAAGAAGGGCCAACCGCTGCACCACGTCATAGATATCCAGCAATAAATGTCAATGGAGTCGTTAGCATTGATGTCAAGGCTCCGAAGAACAAAAGGTGAATGAATGCAGCACGCCATCTTTTTTTTATACCCGGATATCTGTGGCGGAGACTGCCATGCAAATTTCATTCGTCAATTTCATCCACCTTTTCCAGTCAGTCAGAGACAAGTCAAACCCCATTCTGTCGACACAACGTTGAGAGACCGACAGAAAGGGTACCTTAATTTCTTTTCGACTAAAGAATAAAATACATAAACATTTTGGATGACAACAGGGGTGAGTAAATTATCATGAAAATGTTAAATGTGAACCATTCCTTGTATGACATGGCCCCTTAAATTCCTGTTTTTATTTCAAGCTTAAAAAATGTGTGATAAACACTTTAATTGTTTACATTTTAACTAATTAACCTCTTTAGCCCTAATTCATCATAGCATGCACAAGAACAAACCTGAACAATGAGTAATTAATTCAGTGGAATATAAGGAGCTTCCCGGCATAATTTATCAGCAGGCCTGGTGCAGATAGAGCCACCGGAGATAGAAACAGGAGCGGTCAGATTGCTCTCAAAGTCATTTGGCATGGAAAATATGTGCCCAGCAGAGAATAGGTAGTGATAAAGAAATGAGAAATCCTTTCTTTTTACGTTGTTTTCTTGGCGCTTAAATGAACAAGGATTTCGAGCAGGCCTCAGTGCCCCAAATGATACAAAGCGCCTCCAAAATATGCAGCGTCCTCCAAGGGCAGTCCTGTGAAAGCACTTCAAGCTATGTTTCATAAGGGTCTGGGCGAGAAGCCAGCAATGCCTGTGTTCAACAGCCATGAGCATGTGTTTGTTTGTGTCCACAGCCATGCTGCAGGTCTGGAGGAATCATTCACAGCTGTCTATAATGGTTCAGAAGAGAATCTGATCCTGGCAACCTTCTTGACTGACAACATTTCAACACATGGAAAATAATTCTCTCTGATACAATAAAAATACGAAGGCCTGTTCAAAAGAGATGGAGGCTGGATCACACAAGTACCAAATCAACCTCAAGCAAAGAACTATTTACCTTAAGGATCTTATAAGATCCATATTCAAAAGACAAAACCCAACAATGGCTTGATGGGACAATGTGAGGTAGCCTTAAAATATCTATGTTGTGTATAATATATTTTTTCCTTTACCTTTAACTACATTGAACCCTTTAAGCATTTCATGGTTGTCATTTTAAAAACTGTCAAAGCAGGATTCATTCTGAATTAAGTACTGGGGTAATACTTTAAAGTGTGATAAGCTTATGACCATTTGCCTTCATCATTGCATGTGAATTTGCAAAAACTGATTTCGTTGGCCAGCATTTCCCAACCAATTCTCTGAAGAGCGGCTCTATTGTCAATACTGGCATCATTTTCTTCATACTGCCAACATCAATGTTGAAGCCTCATGCACACTGAGTCATTGAAAAACTTGGCTCTGAATCGCTGATATATCTCCTCACACCGCCATACAATAACATTAACATAAGGCCATTTCACACAACCCTCTGGCTTGGATTCAGCAATCACAGATAAAGACAAATCTTCAGAGCTCCTTTACGGCTGAAGAACGACACGTGTGACATTTGCCAACAGAGTCTGTGAATGACACGCATTCTCAATGATCCTGACGTTTCTCACTTTTCATTTCTGCACGCCAAGTGAAATGAATTATAATCGCAACAAAGGAAGAGACCTATTATATATAAAAATATTTTCATTTACCATATAAATATCCACAGGAATACTGAATGAAGAACAGACGTTACACGTTGGCAACGCAAGCTCTTTTCCACATTGACTTAAATGACATGTGCAACAGATGTTTCTGGAGTGTTTCAATACAAATGTACGCACACTTTGATGTAATGAGGGCAAATGGCAGGAAAATAGTCTTAATCTCAGCTGTCCAGACAAAACAAAGCCTAGCAGTGCGAACACAGGCTGACATACTATAGAAATCATAAATAATAACCCTAAAGGGATAGTTCACCAAGAAGTAAAAATGCAGTCTTAATTTACTCACCCTCAAGTTTTCAAAGCTGTATAAATGTATATGTGTTTCTGATGAACATAGGGAATTATATTTTGAAGAATACTTTTAACCAAACAGTTCTTGGGCACCATTGACTACCATAGTAGGAAAAATGTATTCTGTTGTATTCTGTATTCTGTTGAACTCAAAAGAAAATATTTTGAAGAATGTAGCAAAGCTAACAGTTCTGGAGCACTTTTAAATACCATTGTCATTTCTCCTACTATAGTTTGAAAGAATTTCATGTAGATTTGGAACAAATTGAAGGGGAATAAAGGATGAAATATTTTTTATTTGTGGGTGAACCTTTTATATTCTCTATTTCTTTATGTTTGACTCCTACCAACACTACAATCTCTGGGCCTAAATGAAGAACTGAACATAATTAACAAAACCAAATGAAAAACCCTTACCAAATTGTAATCTTCATGCAAAACTAAACAGCAACGTGCTTCATTCTGCAGTGTGGAGACCCACAACACAATAGAATTGGTATCAAGCACTGTTGATGTTTGGTCCAATCAACTGTTAGGTTTCAAACGTCGCCCCTGGCTGTTAGGTGACCTGCAGCCCAATAGCTTTGGTGCTCCTGGAGCTGTGTGATTGGATCAATAATTTGACTCTCATAATTGTTTCAATATTGTGAGATTAAGCTCATAATTTCTCAAACTAACACAAACAATCAAAGGTAAATTAAAGCAGTTAGGCAAGCCTTTTCCTGATAACTGCTCTATGGGCCAAAATATATGGGGCCTGCTGGCAAATTGAACAATGCTTTGGGGAACAAAAACCTATTTGGATTGTTTGTGCCCCAGTCTTAATACTGCAATCCTATCGCTTGACTTCCCAGTTGAGGTGGCAGAAAACAAGTGAGGAATAGGAATTGGCGGGGTCTTAGGCTCTGTTGCCTCCCTACTGTGATGTTTATTTGGAAGTCCTCACTGCACTTCCGATCGAACAATCTGAGCATTGTTCGAACCATTTAATATCCTGCCTAGATGCCTGATACAAACAAAACACGCTCACAAGGTACTGTATCAGGAATCTATCAGTCTGAAAGCAAGTAAATGATTGGACAGTTCTGTAGGTATGAGAGAAAATATCATATGAAATCTAAGCTCTAGTTAAGGAAACCATTTCAATATTCTTCGGCAACATTCCTGCAGATTGCAATAAAACATTTATTTTAGGACAGACTGACTGCTTCAAATAAATGGGATAGTTAACTAAAACAATTCTGTCAGCATTCATTTACCCTCATTTTCAAAACTTGTAAATTGTGTTTTCTAATGTGGAAAACAAAATAACATATTTCGAGGAATCTTGTCTCAGTGGTTTTGTGTCCACCCAATGCAAGTCAACGATGTCCAATGTTATTTGGTTGCAAAACACAGCAAAATCATGCACATCAACTTGAAATGGGTGCTCAACCAAAAACGAAGGTGCCATATTGCTCTTTATTTCTGCCTGTGTTGTTAGGACTCCATTTCCCATGTTGCCTTGTGATTGTTAGCTGGTTTCAGGTGTCCCTCATTTCCTGTTCATCCCTTCATCTGTGTATAAATAGCCGTTGTGTTCTGATATAAATTGTTGTTGTATGTTACCATTGGTGGTTCTAGGAGGTTTTTAAAGCACAGAGGAGAGCCAAGTATAGTGCACAATTCTTTTTTCATTTTTCAATTGCTGCTGGCACTACCAGTAGACAATGATGCGGAGATTTAGGGTGGGTTGCACCAGCAAGAATTTGGCTTAAATCTAGATTAAATCAAGGTTTCTTTAATAACTCTGTACCACCAAACTGTAAACCTTGCACAAAAATGTATCCGGTTTATATTTAAACTATCATTTGATCCAGATTTAAATTTGACAGGAAATCAAGATGAACTTTAAGATCCTTTGCTTCATTATTTTAAACCGGGATTTATCTCTCAGTTAGGGATATAGGCTTACTTTAAAACTTAGACTCGGGACTAAGGAGGTTTAAATAATAAAAAAACACATAGGATTACCCCCGGAAATGCAATCGACTACAGGGGCCGTTCATTCGCATGATTCCCATACTTCTCTGCTATGTCATGAGCTGCTAGATAACGATGCGGTTCAACTGTCATATCCGTATGGTGTCATATCCCTCAAGCCTTGTGAAATGCAGGGAAGTCGGAAGTGGGGGAAAAGGACGGAGTACATAGGGCCCTGGCTTGTGAGGGGCCTTAAAGTTCCTGAAATTATATTTATTATTATTTAACAGTTGTATGCCTATACTGCGCATCTGTGTAACTTCTCTGTTCTCCGCTAATTTTGACTTGAAATCAATGTACTACTGAACGCATAAGGGACAACCATCTCACGCTTTTTGTCTTTATCTGCGTATTGAGGTTAACTTTGGATATGTAGGCTATGACGTTGAGGCAGTTCTTCTGACATATTAATTTATCACTAATAATAAATAAACATTCAATTAAAATAGTAACATGCCAAAGTTAAAAAGGCCAAGAATAAAAAAAATTGCTATTATTGTGTATTTATGCCTTTTTATTTTGTAATAAAAAATTATAAAAGAGGAGCCATTTTTTCGTAAAATACTGGACTTGGCATTAAACTTTTTAAGACTTATTAATATTAATCTCAGTAACAGTCATGAAGTGGCATTATTACTACCAGTTGTGTAGGTCTTTACTTTTCAATACTATTCTGCACATGTGTCTATTAATGAAACATACTGCAATAACTGTTATAGATACGTCAGTGCTGTGTTATAAATAAATAAAACAATTTACTTGATAGATAGCCTGGAAGGGCCCAACATATTGCCTATGCTCAGGGTTGGAGATTCTGTGCTACGCCTGAGGTGAAATGTGTTTACGGATGATCAGCCTGATCAGCGAATTATCCAGAGAGAGAGGTTTTAAATAGCAAGAACTATAGACAAAGAGAAGTTAAGTGACAGCAACCATAATGTCCTTTTTTTACTTAAAAGTGTTAAATAGGCTAGCCGCTAGGTATTTAGCGTTAAGGGGATGACGAGAGTGAAAAACACTGTTAAGCAGCTGTATGCAGAGTTGTAAGATCTAATGGATGAAAAAAGCGCATGCAGTATTAACGCGACCGGAGATGACAGAAAAACATACTGAAAGCTTTTTTTGCTTTGACAGCCGCAAGTCCGCGTTGAAAGCTTGTCTGTGATTATTATGTTACGCTGTGGACTCAAATAAATGATTTTACTGCATGTGGATCGGCTCCCTGTTCTCCTGTTTGCCCGGTTCATAACACCAACATTCTTAAAAAATATTTTCTTTTGTAATATTTTTTTTATTTTTTAACAAAGTAATACAGGTTTGTAATGACACAATGTTTAGTTAATTATCAATACATTTTTGGGTGAACTGTTCCTTTGAGCCTTAGTAAGGTTTTCACATGTCATGCTCCAGTTAAGTGCAATTAAGGTCTCACTTTCTGTCTATCTGTTTAAAACACCAGTTCATCATCACTGGACGTTGGGAACAAAATATTGGGCTTGCATCGTCAAGGTTTTCTGTCATGTCAAAGAAATTCTTACCATATTTCCACACTTCTCTTTCTCTAAATCTTTTGTATTACCATCACTGGGAGGATGATGGAGACAACCTCTCCACTTAAACATCTCCTCTCTGTTAGCAGTGTTTCTGTCTAGGCTGCTCACAGCACCTCATACACACACACATACCATTCACTCTTCAGATACAGAGGCTGATGGACGTGAGCTGTTTTCAAAAGCAGCTCGCTCTCAATGTTTTTACTGCACAATGTGTTCAGCAGGGTTTCATAACCCCGCCGCATTCACGCTGAAAAACTTTCTCTACTTTACATTTTTACAGGTTTTTTCAAATGTCAATCTGACTTCACTCCCCACGAATGGAACATTATTATTTCAAACAGACCATTCTGAGTGCTTTCACAACCTTGAATTATCACACTTTCTACACATGCTATACACAAGAAGAGGTGAATTGCTATTATTTACTCACCATTTCATTTCATTTCAAACCTGTATGGTGTTATCAGGGGAGCACACGCAGAGAATCTTAATACAGGAGCTGTCAAAAGGACCAAAAAGCATTAAAAGAACCCTAAAGGTATTCCATACATACACTGTTATGTAATCTGAGTGCAAATGCAAAACAAAATTGGTTATTTAATACAACAAATAAAATGATATTTTGATGACTTCCTTTGTCTTCAAACCGGTCTTTTTCAGTCTTTTCCCCCTTTAAGACAGGTCACTATAGACTATTGTTTATACATAATACTTCTTTAATAATTATCTTTTTGTTTCACAGAAACAAATAACAAAAACACAAGGTTCACAAATAATAACAGATGTTTCATTTTAAAGTGGACTGTCGCTTTAAATGGCCACATTTAGCTGGACTGAGGTCCTGGCCTGAAATCCCTGGCAGGGGAGAATTGATCTGAATAGGTTATAATATATTTATGGCCAGCGCTTTTTGGTCATTAAGGCATTTTCAATCACATACACGCATTCTTCAAAATGACTCAGACTCGGTGGAAACTGCGGCCCAAACTATATTAATTGGCCACAGAGCACGAATTGGCTGTTGTTTGTTCAATGTCAGCCAGATAAACCTCATGGATCTGCAGACTGGCACTGATTTGTGAGTCCTGCCATACTGTGTGTAGCCATGGCACAGTCTCGAGGCTAAATCTGAACGGCCCGCTTTCTTCACTTAATCAAAGTTGGACTAAATAAATATGCTGGAACATACGGAATATAGTCAACCTGGGAGCAGTTGACTTAAACCGTATTAGGCAATTAACTGCGAATATTAACAAGCAACAGTGCTGTTTAGAGCAGTAGAGGACTTAAAGTTATGATGACCAAAACATGTGAAGGCATTAACACAGACAGTTAAAGAGATGTTGAGATCCGGGGCTCTCAATAAAGAAAACAATATTATCTTTATGATTGTCTATCCAATATAATACCTGATAAAAAACGAATAAAACATAATGAACGAGCTAAGTAAACACAGTACTAATATAAAACTTGATGATGACGAAGATGCAAATGCTCATCTGGATAGAACCAAAGCAATTGTAACGCCTCCTGGTGGCTGGCAGCAGTATAGGTAATTGACCCCACCCTCTCCATGTAAACAAGAATCATGCCATAGGAAAATAAATATAAACATTTAGACTTAGAATACATTTTTGCTTTCATTTTATTTTGGTTCTTATCACGCTAATGTGCTGTATGCCCAAATGTTTGTTTTGGTTTTAGTTAGTTATAAGGTGTCATAAAAAACATTTCTAACGGATGTGAATGGAGGCTTCGTCCATCTTTTATACGGTGCAAGGGACAAACTTCAAATATCTTTGATATACTAACTAAATAAGACGTTTCCTCTAGAAATAAAAAAGTATGCATGTATTCTAAACTACACTACGCACAGGTCGCTCCACTAAAGTCTAGACTTTCAGGTAAGGGAGAATTCAATCCGAATCTTAATAGACAATGAGAAGAAAGCACTGTTAAGTCCTCCCCACATGAGAGGTTTGTCCCAGAAAGGTGATCGCAAATTATGGTGCGTGAACTAAATTTGAGAAAAAAAGTTTCGAAAGTTGTTACGAAAGAATGTGGTTTACTGTCTGCCACTAAGTTTACCGTCTTTCTTTTTAGTGTGGTTTTCTTTCACATTGTTTATTTCTGCACAAAATAAATCTCATATGTGATGCGCCTGTATTTTTACCTTGATCACTTTTCTGTCTTCACTATCTGCATCCCTTCACGTCACTGCAGTGTTTCACAGAGATTCAATTTAATCCAAGCACGAAGAGTGTGATAAACATATTCATATATAAAAACAACAAGAAAGAAAACAGATGACAGATAACTGTTTAAAAAAGCATAAGACTGACAGAAAAACAAACACTTTTACTACAGTTGTTTTCTGCTGTAATAAATAACAAGCAAAACACATGACAGACAGAAACACGCAAGAAACGATGATGGATGCTCTTGCCTACATTTACATAACAGGGCCGTGTAATCCAACCCTCGGCCTGTAAAATGTGTTGAACAAACCATCTGACACAAACTGCCGAATGGAAACAGCCCTCGCAAGGGCAATATTTTACTTGCTCAAACCTCCGTGACATGATTGCTTCTGCTGTCCATTGATATGCGGCTAGAGAGACATTTTTCAGTAATATGACACACAAGCGAACAGCTTTTGCGCCTTCAGTCTTTAGTATTTTTATGCATCTCTTAGCAACCAGCATTGCAGAAAATGGGCGTATGTTCAATCCGGGCTGAAGAATTTCCACAGAGGTCTGAGGGTCATTTTTGCTAAAGAGCATAACTTTTGTTTACAATCTGCTACAGGAAAGCGAGTATGAGTTTGTAATTAGCAGGTGCAAATATTTATCCAACATTCCCTCATTAAAACACATTTGGAGAAATAATGCACCTGGCTTCCCTGCAGAAAAAAAAGAAACCCAATAGAAAGTCATATGTCTGTGTTTTATTGCCAATCGGCGCGTACGTGCATTAAGTAAACAAAACAAACTTATACTGTATCAACAGTTATGCAGGAGTAATACAATGATGTAATCATACAGCTGTATCAGTCTTTTATAAATGTGACAAACTAAAGACTCTTCGAACTCTAGGTACTCAAGATTCAAAATAACATAATATGAACCATTAGGTTTTCCCATCAAAAACTTGTTTGTGGTTTTCTAATTAGATTTAACAACCCACCAATAGAATCCATCACATACCAGTAGAGACTATTATAGTTTCAATTAAAGCCAACACAAACCCCATTGTAACCATTACATCCATTAAATGTAAATTGTCATATCACAAATCAAATATGAAAACCAAATTTTTAATAATAGAGGTGCACTTTTTGTATTTGTTGTGCCTTTGAAAAATAGGTGACCTGTGAAAACGTGAAGACCAGGCTCATGGCTCAAATTGTAATTCTGAGATAAAGCGTATCAACGTTTGATTCCTGGCATTAATTCAGTTATGATTTCAATCCTCAATTTATATGAATTGTATGAAGGTTAAATTTACACACAACGTTCTTAACATAATGTCAGATATTATATAGAAAGATAAATTAAGCTGAGTTTTCATAGACTGGGAAAATCTGGCCTACTGGCTATTTCTATTTTTATGAGAACTCACAAAATTACAGGTAACTAGGGATGTAACAATATCATCATTTACATTTACATTTAGTCATTTAGCAGACGCTTTTATCCAAAAGCGACTTACAAAGAGTTCGGGGAGCAATAAGCGATATGTCATAAAAGAGCAATAGTCCAATAGGTGCTAATACAAAGTTACTAGTTTCAACAAGAGCTAGACCACAACCTGTTGAGAGAAGAGGGTTAGTGTTTTTTTGTTTGTTTTGTTTTTCATTTGTCTGTCAAGTATTGGCTGAAGAGGTGTGTTTTAAATAGTTTTTTGAAGGTTCTGAGAGATGTGGTGGACCGGACCGCATTGGGAAGAATGTTCCACCAGGAAGGAGGTGTGAAGGAGGATAAGCGTGAAAGGGATTTAATGCCCTTATGAGAAGGCATTACAAGGCGCAGCTGGTTTGCTGAACGCAGGGTTCTTGATGCGGTGTAGGAAGGTGTGAAAGTATGCCTGCACAGATCCAGTGATATTCCTGTAGGCAAACATCAGTGACTTGAAGCTGATCTGGGTTTCAACCGGTAGCCCGGGTCAGCTGTGTTAGAGAGTTGGGCTTAGAGAGTTGGGCTTGTGATCAGAAGGTTACCGGTTTGAATCTCAGTGCCAGCAGGTCATGACTGAAGTGCCCTTGAGCAAGACACCTTACCCCTGATTGCTCTGCAGTAATGTACCACTGTAAAAAAACTACTTGTAAGTCGCTTTGGATAAAAGCGTCTGCCAAATGAATAAATGTAAATGTAAAAGGAGAGTCACATGAGCTCTTTTGGGCTGTTGGAAGACGAGGCGTGCTGCTGCATTCTGAACCAGCTGAAGTGGTTTGATAGCCTTTGAAGGAAGACCAGCAAGGAGAGCATTGCAGTAGTCCAACCTTGAGATGACCAGGGCCTGGACAAGGAGTTGTGCCGCATGCTCAGTGAGATAGGGTCTTACCTTGCGAATGTTAAATAAGGCACATCGGCATGATCGTGTTGTCTTAGCAATGTGCTCATTGAAGGACAGCTGTTCATCAAATATGACTCAGAGGTTCCTGGCTGATTCGGAGGGAGTGATAGTGGAAGTGATATCATCAATATCGTGTTATCGCAATAGCAAAATTGTCTCAATATTAACGTTGTGACATGACCAAATGAAACGATAGGTCATCTTAAATATTGCATAAAATATCGTACCGTGGGCATTATACCGTGAATATTGTGTGCCAAATGAATGAATAAAAAAATGAATAAATCAACTACATGAATGCTAGACCCTATACCTACAAATCTACTGAAAGAGATGCTCCCAGAAATTATAGATCTTCTGCTTAGCATTATTAACTCATCTCTGACACTAGGACATGTGCCTAAAGCATATAATGTGGCTGTTATAAGGCCCCTTGTCAAAAAACCCATCTCGACCCTGGAGAACTAGTTAACTACAGGAAAAAGTAGTCTCAAAGGAATAACATCAATGAAGATTTCCAGTCTGGATTTAGTGCACATCACAGTAAAGAGACTGCTTGGATCAGAGTTACAAATTATCTGCTTTTAGCGTCTGACCGAGGTTCTATCTCATTATTGGTGCTGCTAGATCTTAGTGCTGCATTCGACACCATTGACCACACGTGCTCCTACACAGACTCAAAAATGATGGTGACATTAAGGAAATAGCATTGAAATGGCTTTGATCTTATTTATTGTCACGCAAACCCCAAGTCCAGTATGGTGTACCACAGGGCTCTGTCTTGGGGCCTATGCTCTTCGCCTTATACATGCTTCCTCTATAAAATATAAAGCGACACAGAGTTAGCTTTAACTGGTATGGTGATGATACGCAACTTTATAATTCCTCGAAGCCTCATGAAACACAGCAATTCCATTGAACAGTGGAATGTATAGTCAATATAGAAAAGTGGATGAGTTTAAATTTCTTATTACTGAACTCGGACAAAACAGACGTTACTTATTGGACCGAAAACCGCCATTCGTAACAACCAAGAATACCACTACACTATGGACGGATGTTCATAGTCTTCAGCAACGAATATTGGTGTTTTATTCAATAGTACTCTGTCATTTGATAACCATGTCGCCAACACCTGTAAAATTGCATTTTTCCATCTAAGTAGAATTTCAAAATTCTAGGTAGTGCTTTTTCTATCTAGCGCCTAAACTTTGGAAGAGTCTTCCCCGCACTGTCCGGGAGGCAGACACACTCTGTCAGTTTAAATCTAGCCCAAAGACACATCTTTTTAATCTTGCATAAACTACCCTATCATAATATAAATATTCTGAAGGTTTAGGCTGCACTAGTTAGATAAACCGGAACCAGGAACACTTTCAATAACAACTGATGTATTTGTTGCATCAAAGAGTGCAGAACAGTACTCTACTCTCAGCCAGTCTTGTGTCATTGTTCCAAAGTTACCAGAGCAGGCAGACCCAGACCTGACAAAAGCTGTGATGATAGAGCGGGATAAATAAAGACGCGGCGGTTTGACACGTCTTAACTACTAAATTTCAGACGCTATTAGATTATGAATGATAATCTTAAATCTAAATTATTATTTGTTTTGCCTTGTTATGCAAGCACTGTCGAGCTTGTGCATAGGCTGCAGCTTTTGCCAGAGGGGAACTGGAATCCCCTGGTTAGGCCTGGTTTCTCACTGAGGTTTTTTCCTTTCCACCGTTTGCAGTTTTGCACTGTTTGCCTGGCCAGGGGGGCTGCTAGAATTTTCAAGTTTTATTTAACTAACACTGCATATATGCATTTATGGTCTGTCTGATATTTGACCTGTGTTTTGACTTGCATAACCTTATATTTTTTTACTAATAGTCAATATGTTTTCTTGTACAGCTGCTTTGTAACAATGAAAATTTTAAAAAGCACTATAAAATTAAAGCTGACTTGACTTAAAAGCAACCAGATTTGGAATATGCGCCAAAGTTAAAATACGTTTAGCCTGTAGTGCTTAGATTATAGAAAATCATTTAACTTGCTGATTCCTTTCTGAAATTTTGTCGATAGGAATCAAGTCTCAAACGCAAATTACCTTTTAAAATATAAAGCTATTCTTAAAGAAACTGATGAGAGAAATTATTTCCTTCATTTTAACTGAAATAAATACTGTAACCTGTAAGAACGTATCTACAGATAACGCAATACACAACAATATACACTGCTGACAGCAGCACTAAAAAAATCTGCACTGGCCTTCATTATTATAAAACAAGGATCTTGTCTTTCCAAAGTCAGTCTTGTTAAAGAAAGCCAGCATGTTGCTCTGCGGCTCGTTACAAGGACATGCACCCTGAAATGGGGTGTAGGTGAGGGTTATCCGCCTTATATTAGCCTTTTCATGCACTCGCCTGACAAGATTCAGGGCTAACTGTGACAGGCAAACTATTAGCGGTAATGAGAATCAATAGTGGTTTGAAGTGCATTGGCAGTTCATCCAAGAAGAGCCTCTCAAGGCTTCCATTTTTAGCCTTTAAGCACAGCGTGTCCCTGTAGTTTGCAACTGCCAAACGGGCTGCACTGTTGACCAGCACGTCAGACTGAGAATTGGTGCGCTAATTGAATGTGCCATTTCACATTTTAATTCCTACAAGCATTCCACCATTCCACTTGCATAAATTCGGACTCAGATGAGTATAACTGCCAGACCTGAAGTACATCTGTAGATAATAAATTAATGTAGTGATCACATTTTGATTGTAGTTTTTGGTACCAGCAAATCAATTTTAATATTTGATCTATGGATCACTGCTGCATGTTTCAGCTAAATATTATACATTATAATTTTTAATAAAAATAGTTTTATTACTGTGCATCAGTAACCTTTCTAGTAAATCTTTCATTGAATCGCTCAGATACAGGAGTATGGGAGTCTTTTTTGACCAATTTATTAAAAGAACAATTTCATAAGAGTCATTTGAACATAATTCAGATTAAACAGTATTTTGTCTTTGCATGCAGCCAGAGAAAACCGAAAAAGCCGAAAAAAGTCGTCTTTGCTCTAAAGATTCTGCACTTTATATTTACTACAATCAGTTCAACACAAATCTAAATATATTTTTTACTAAAAGTACTAAAACGGAAAACATACATGTAAAAAATTAATAATTTTAATAATTTCAGTTTTTTCACATTTTTGTCAAATTACAGAAATAGTCAGAAAATGTACAGGGTGTAAACAATATGAACAAATGTAATCTTACTTAACAAAAACATATTTTTTACATTAGTTTTCTTGCTCCCCGGCTGCTGGAATATTACCATTTTTATGGGTATTTGTTTAATTGCATGTAAGCAAATAGTAAACCAAAAAACAATTAAATTGTTCAGTTTACTGTTGTTTCATAACTGTTTTATAAATTCATATGAATTGTTCTGTAAACAGTTTTATGACTACCTGTAATGTTTTTGAGTGAAGTGAGCGAGCATTTTTCTAGTAATTTCTACAAAAGAACAGTGACATCCAACTAAAGGGAATTGTGGGATTGACATTGGTGCTAAAGCATGTGCTGCAGATTTCCTCTACTGCAGTGGAAATATAGGGTCAGTGTTGGTTAAGCCACAAACAATCAATCAACCTCTACTGTATACATGCGAAAATATCTAGCCATTTATTAATCCTTGTAGAGATGCTAATCCTTTGGCGCTTCTTTGGACACAAATACACATTAGCATTTTAAAGCCTGTAGCTAGTGTTGTGACTAATCTGAACATTTTTAATAGCTGTAATCCTACATAAGAAAATAATACCAAGAGCCCATGGCCAGACATTAAAACCAGAATGAGAAATAGAACTGAACTCCCCAGAAACCCATTTAGAAACTCACTCTCTATCACGATGGCTGACATTCCCTCCTAAAGCTGCTTCTCTTTTCTTCTATCAGATTTTACCCTTTAAGGCACATTGTGCGCAATGAACGGTCTGTGTGATGTGTTAACTTTAGTATTATAACAGATAGCCTATGATCCACTCATGCATAGACAGAAGGTCCTGTTAAAAATGACAAAACATAAGGCTGAATATTAATCCACAGAACAGTGCCTCAAGATATTTGTCTTTTTGATAATGTTGGAGAACATTGAGGTAATTCAAAGTAGGATTTGTGTTCTCATCTTTGATTTTTGTCTTAGTTAATGTTATTGAAATGACTGGTGTAGAAAATAAATGAGTGATTACATAATGGTTTTGTAACAAGAGCTTAACAGTTGGTGTTATTTATATTATTAATATCTTGTTAATACTACATATATGATAATATTGAAAATAATTCAGCACTAGTATCTGGTGGACACTCCAACATAGTTTGTGGTGGTTTTGCTCCCATTTAACATTTTGCCTCAAGAGTCACAATGGTTGAAAATGTTCTTTGACTCTCACCCATATACACTCATATATTAGGAATAACACATTCTCAACTAAAATTGAGAATGAATTTGACCAAAATCATTATTTATCTACTTCCAAAATAAAACAATTCATCTCGAGGTAATACGTCTTGGTAATGACTGTAACCTCCATTCCCTGATGGAGGGAACGAGACGTTGTGTTGAGAGACTGACTGGGGTTTGATCCTGAGAACCTATCAGGAATTTCAAAACGCCAATAGGCTTGGCAAATGGCACACGCACACCAGTCCCTGCCCCTTACATACAGGAATAAAAGGAAGATGATCAGGGAACGGAGGTTACAGTCATAACCGAGACGTTCCCCTTCAGTCGGTCTCTCGACGTTGTGTTGAGAGACTGACTGGGGATCTATCTCTACACACCACGGGAATGTACGGCAATAAATCACAACCTCAAGTGGAGCGACACTAACTAGACTAGCGAGTCACAAGTGAGTGCTACTGCGAGAATCTTCCAGTGGATTCAGTAGTGGTCATATTGAGAAGCCTGTACTGACGGTCATCACGGACAGTGGCGGATACTGGGGAAACACTGCTCTCCTCGTTGAAGAGTGTGTTACGGAGGCCACATCCTACAACAAGGGGAGGTTACATGTGGAGACACTAACATGGTCTAACCTGTGGGGAGAACAACATGTGAGAAAATGTGTAGAGGGACAACCACCGGCAGGGATGTCACAGATTCACCAATAGGGAAATCAGGAGTGAGGAATTCAACATACAGGGCGACGGTGAAGGTGCTTTCGCAGGCGTACGCCCAAACCAGGTGGGCCGCCCCACCATCCAGGGAAGTCACAGCTACCAAGTCATCTAGCCTGGAACGTGCTGAGAAGGGTGCATTCTCTGTCAGTTTAAATCTAGACTCACCTAAAGGATTATAGGGAACACCTGTTAAATTTCTCATTGATGCAATTATCTAATCAACCAATCAGATGGCAGTTGCTTCAATGCATTTAGGGGTGTGGTCCTGGTCAAGACAATCTCCTGAACTCCAAACTGAATGTCAGAATGGGAAAGAAAGGTGATAATTTTGAGCGTGGCATGGGTTGAGACACCACCGGGTACCACTCATCTCCACTACAAATAAGAAAAAGAGGCTACAATTTGCACGAGCTCACCAAATTGGACAGTTGAAGACTGGAAAAATGTTGCCTGGGCTGATGAGTCTCGATTTCTGTTGAGACATTCAGATGGTAGAGTCAGAATTTGGCGTAAACAGAATGAGAACATGGATCCATCATGCCTTGTTACCACTGTGCAGGCTGGTGGTGGTGTAATGGTGTGGGGGATGTTTTCTTGGCACACTTTAGGCCCCTTAGTGCCAATTGGGCATTGTTTAAGTGCCACAGCCTACCCGAGCATTGTTTCTGACCATGTCCATGTCCATCCCATTCTATTCTATTTATGACCACCATGTTCCTATCCTCTGATGGCTACTTCCGGCAGGATAGTGCACCATTTCACAAAGCTCGAATCATTTCAAATTGGTTTCTTGAACATGACAATGAGTTCACTGTACTATAATGGCCCCCACAGTCACCAGATCTCAACCCAATAGAGCATCTATGGGATGTGGTGGAACGGGAGCTTCGTGCCCTGGATGTGCATCCCACAAATCTCCATCAACTGCAAGATGCTATCCTATCAATATGGGCCAACATTTCTAAAGAATGCTTTCAGCACCTTGTTGAATCAATGCCACGTAGAATTAAGGCAGTTCTGAAGGCGAAAGGGGATCAAACACAGTATTAGTATGGTGTTCCTAATAATTATTTTAATTGAGTGTATATATATATTCCAATGCTGCACTTGTTAGATCAACCGGAACCAGGAACACTTCCAATAACAACTGATGCATTTGTGGCATCAAAGAGTGCAGAACAGTACTCTACTCTCAGCCAGTATTGTCTCATTGTTCGAAGGTTACTAGAGCGGGTAGGACGCAGTCCAAGGTTACCGCTGCAGGCAGGGCGCAATCCATACCCTGACCTGACCAATGCTGTGATGATAGAGCTGAACAAAGGACGTGGCAACTCTACAAAACTTCAGCGGCTATTAGATTATTAATGATAATCTTAAATCTAACTTTTTATTTATTTTGTCTTGTTGCGCAAGCACTGTC